>NC_138348.1:1336656-2001656 GCF_046562875.1 Panthera onca
GGGGGCCGCGGGGCCGTCCCCGGGCGTGACCCGGCCACCCGGGCGCTCTGCTCCAGGCCAGCAGGAAGGGGAGATGGGGCGCCCCCCAGACGCCCACAGCACCCTGGCCCCGGCGGGCACCACAACTGTACCCGGGCTCATTCCGGACCTCATCGCCAGGTTCCCCTGTGAGCTGCGGGATGCCCAGCAGGGGTGTGGGGATGGCGGGCCCGGTGGGGGCAGCTGCTGTCCACGGATGCACCTCAGGCCCCTTTCTGTGCCCTCCCCCAGGGCCCAGCTGGGCGCTCACGGCCATCGCTGTGGCTGGCGGCGTCCTCGCCGTGTCCTGCCTCCTCTGTGTCGCCTGTTGCTGCTGCTGCCATCTCCGCAGACAGGGCTGCAGGAAGAAGCCCAGGGGCCAGGAGGCTGTGGGCCTGGGCGGCCCTCAGGGCACCACCAGCATCCACCTGGTGAGGAGCACCAGCTGCGGGCTGCTCAGTCCCAGAGGGCAGCTCGAGGCCCAGCCGGGGGAAGTGACGAGCAGAGGCGAGAGGAAGGCAGTGTAGGAGGGAGGCCCCGAGCGCCAGCCCCAGGGGTCGGGCCATGGGGAGCCACGGAAGGTCCTTGAGGAGGGCAGTGCTGCAAGAACGGATGTGGGGGAGGCACGTCAGTTAAGGCCTGTGCCACAGAACTGAGGATACGAGCCCTTCTGTGGCCCGGTCTGGAGGTAGGTGCTTGGACCGCAGACCTGGGGCTGGGGCCCGGGAGGCCCAGGGCTGCCACGGGGGCCCGGTCCCAGCAGCCCCCGCCTCCTGTCCCCACCCGCCCCAGGTGCAACCGGACGTGGAGAGCTCGGAGTCTGCCCCCGGGGGCCCCCAGCACTGGGGACGCCTGCTGCTCTCCCTGGGGTATGACTTTGGAAGCCAGGAGGTGAGGGGGCCCCCCTTGCAGGCCCAGAGGGTCCGCGGGGCGTGTGCAGGGGAGACGGGTGCCGGGCGGGCGCTGGGCGCGGGGCCGCCCGGGGACGGCCCCCGGCTGAGCAGCCCCTGGCTCCCAGATCCAGGTGGGCCTCCAGCAGGCCGCAGACCTGAGGGCCGGGGGCCAGGGCGGCACGGCAGACCCCTACGCCCGCGTCAGCCTCTCCACGGGGGCGGGGCACACGCACGAGACCAGGGTGCATCGTGGCACGCTGTGCCCCACGTTCCACGAGACCTGCTGCTTCCACGTGCGTCTGGGCTGGGGGGGGGGTGCGGGGGGCCGGGGCCGGGGCGAGGGGACCCGCTCACACGCTCTCCTGCAGGTGCCGCAGCACGAGCTGGCTCGGACCGCCCTGCGGGTGCAGGTGCTGAGCTTCAGGCGGTTCTCTGCCCACGAGCCGCTGGCTGAGCTCAGCCTGCCGCTGGGCACCGTGGACCCGCAGCACGTCCTAGAGCAGTGGTACCAGCTGGGCCCGCCGGGCACCACCGAGGTGAGCCCAGGGACGGCCGGACTCCGGCCTGGCCCTGCCCGGGGTGCCCCGGGGGTCGGGGGGCGGTGGAGACCGAGGCCCCCCCCCATCTCGCTGCCCGCAGCCCGAGCCCTCGGGTGAGCTGTGCCTCTCGCTCCGGTATGTGCCCGGCTCGGGCCGGCTGACCGTCGTCGTGCTGGAGGCCCGAGGCCTGAGCCCGGGACTGGCAGGTGAGAGCCCTCCCTGCCCCTTCCACATGGAGAGAGAGGGAGCCCTGTGCTTGGCCCTGGGACCCGGGATGCCTTCTGACCCCTTCTGCCTGCCCAGACCCCTACGTGAAGGTCCAGCTCATGCTGAACCAGAGGAAGTGGAGGAAGAGAAAGACCTCGGCTCGGAAGGGCACGGCCGCCCCCTACTTCAACGAGGCCTTCACCTTCCTCGTGCCTTTCAGCCAGGTCCAGGTGGGCTGCCTGGAGAAAGGGGTGGGAGGGGCGGGGAGGGGCGGGGCGGGGCGGGGCGACCCTACCCTTGGGGCCAAGCTGACCCCTGTCTTTCTCTCCCTCCCTGCCCTTCTGCCCGCCTCTGCCCAGAGCGTGGATCTGGTGCTGGCCGTCTGGGCCCGGGGCCCGCAGTTCCGGGCCGAGCCCGTGGGCAAGGTGCTGCTGGGCGCGCGGGCCTCGGGTCAGGCCCTGCAGCACTGGGCCGACATGCTGGCCCACGCCCGGCGGCCTGTTGCCCAGTGGCACCGCCTGCGGCCCGCCGGGGAGGTGGACGGCGCCCTGGCCCTGAAGCCCCGCCTGCACCTGCCCTTGCCTGGCTCCTGAAAGCGCCCTCGGGCCTCGGCCTCCCAGGCTGCGGTGTGGGCGCCTGTCCAAGCCGCCCCACGGGACCACTAATAAACGCCTCCTCCCGTTGCCGTGCTGTGTCTTTCCTGAGCCCTCGGGGACACGGTCGGGGCAGGGGTTCCGCCGTCACCGCTGTGGGGAAAGGACCCGAGGCCTCGGGGGGTGAAGGGGTCCCCTCCAGGCCCCACGGGGACGGTGTGAAGAGGTAGGGAGCCCTCTCTGTCCGTGGGGCTGCAGGGACAGTGTGGTGGGAGGTAGGCTGGAGCCGGCCCCGTGGGGACAGTGTGGGTGATGAGGAGGCATTTGGGGGGTGGTGATGGTGGAGGGAAAGGAAAGGACTCCAACCTGGGGGGGGCCCGCTTCGCACCCCCCCCCCCCCGCGCCACCGCACAGGGCCCCAAACCTTCCAAAGGCCGCTGTAGGGCCACCTCTTCCAGACGGCAGGGGGCAGTAGACACCTTCGGAAGCCTCCTCCGGCCTTCGGGGGCTCAGCCCCGGCCAGGAGTGCAGCAATAACCCCCACACATCTGGATGGCTTTAGCTCCCCTGACCCTCCCTGTGGCCCGTGAGGCCGGCAGGCCTGGGGCCACGCACCCCCAGCTCAGAGGATGCCAAGTCATGCTCCTCCGGATGTCTCTGCTGGGTGGGGGGCCCGGGCAGGGTGGGGGGGGGGGGGAGGGGGCTCAGTCCCGGGCAGCCGGGCGGGCCCCAGGCCCCCTCAGGTCAGGGAGAGGTTCCCAGGCGGTGGTGTCACCATCCTCGGGTTGAAGGACGCGTTCGAATGAGCCAGGAACCACCCCAGGGCAGGGTGTTTCCGGCCGGCTGCACGTCCAGGCGCCCTCCCTTCTTCTCCCAGGAGGGAGGGTGGGATCCCACCTAGGGGAGGGCAGCCCCCACCCAGAGGGCCCTGGCCACTGCCGCAAGGCCGTGTTTGGGGGTCTGGGCCTTGGGGAAAGGAAGGGATGTGGCCAGCTCGTGCCTGAGATGCCCGGCCCGGCTGGGAGGCAGCAGTGAGATGCAGGGCACTGCTCCCTCCAGGAAGCCTGCCCGCCCAGGGGAAACTGTGGGGAAACCGCAGTGTGGACCCTGACTTAGGACCAGAGTGACCCCTCAGCTGATCTCGAGCCGTGTGCCCCGAGGTGGCCCGGCGAGGCCAAGTACATCTGACCACAGGCTCCTTGCAAGAACAAGGGAGGCTTCTCGAACTCGTCACTGAGCTCTAAATAGAGCAACCCAACCTCGGTGTACACCCCCCCCCCCCCCCCCCCCACCACCGCCAAGACTTCTTGGACTGGATGACAGCACGCGGCTGGGCCGGGCCAGGCGGCCTGGGCAGGTGGGGAGGCCCCTGTGCCCCATTGGTCTGAGGAGGGCTCCATGCCCTTTCTGAGCAGGGGCCCAGCCTGGGGGAGGCCATTTATACCCCTCCCCCTGGGCCCACCAGCCCAACTTGCCGCTGCGGCCTGACCTCGCTCCTCACGCTGCTGCTCAGACACTAGGTGAGGCCAGCCCGGCCGGCAGAGGCCAGGACAGGCGCTTCTGGAGCTTGTTTGCAGGATGAGTTCCCTGGGTGGGGGTCTGGGGGCTGGGGGCCACCTCCAGCAGCCCTCTCTCGGGGCTTGCATGGTGTGGGGCGTGAGCCGGAGATGCGTCGGGGGACGGCCTGGGGCGGCAGGGGTCGAGGACGGCCCCCCCCCCCCCCCGATCAGCAGGCCTCACTCTTGGGTGGGACACCAGGAGATCTGACGGGTCGGGGGACCCCAGGCCAAAGCGGGGAGTGGTTTCTCACATGCACTTGGGCCCAAAGCCGAAGGAGCAGAGCTAAAATTAGCTGGATGGCTCTGGTGGCCACCTGCGCTGGCCCGTCCCACCCCTCCCTCAGGGACAGCTGCGGCCACTCCGGGCCCTGCCTGGGACATTCTGGGAACACTTTCTCCTCTTCTCACCCTGGCAATTCCAAGACAGAGCCTCAAGGAGGTCGGAGTGGGGGCAGGGCAACAGGCAGGCTTGGTGCAAGGCCTGCCCCCACCCCCACCCCCACCCCCAACCTGGGCAGCCGGTGTCCACGGCAGGACAGGAGCCACCGCCCTCACACCTCGGCCTTTTCTCTCCCACAGGCTCTAAGCCCAGGACTTCAGGATGGGGGAGTAAGTTCCATCCAAGCCCAGGGCCCCTGCCACCCCTGCCCTCCCCCACCCCGGGGTGGGGGGGTCTCCACAGCGCCCCAGCCCCCGCCCTGGCCCCGTCCCACTCCCACCTGCCCCCACGCTGCCTCATCCACGCCCTGACCTCTGTCTTCTCTCCCCCCACCCCACCTGCACTCTCGGGACAGTGAGGAGGTGAGTACCTACTTGGGGGGGGGCATGAGACACAGAGGGGATGGGACCCCCTACTTGGGATAGGTCAAAGGTCAAAGCTCGAGGGAAGCTGCCCAGCCCTCCCCCCACGAACGAGCCCCACCCAGCCACCAGGACAGGGGCGAAAACAGGAAGTGGCTGCCAGTGCCTCGTGGGGCAGGGGAAGTGAGGCTGTGGCCAGGTCACCAGAATCGCTTCTTATTCCCGACTGCCACCCCCCGACCCCCCCCACCACAGCCTTGGCTCTGTAGGGATGCCCTGCACCTCCCACTTCTCCCCTCCCCTTAACCTTTGAACCCCACCTGCCACCTGGGTACAGGTGTCCTGGGCCCAGCCCCCCCACCGGGGCCTCCGGAACCCCGGTGTCCAGCTGCCTCCTAGACGGGGCCCACCGGCCTGGGGCGGGCTGAGCGGGAGGGGATATGGCGGTGCTGGGGACTGGGCTGGCCCTGACTCTGCCCCCTCCCCCTTGCCCCACAGAAACGCAACAGGGCCATCACGGCCCGGAGACAGCACCTGAAGGTAGGCGCTGGCCCCGAGAGGGCCGTCCCGGGGTCTGCGCGGGGCGAGGCCCCCACAGCCCCTCACTGGCCTGCCCCCCACCCCGCCCCCTGCAGAGTGTGATGCTCCAGATCGCGGCCACCGAGCTGGAGAAGGAGGAGAGTCGCCGTGAGACTGAGAAGCAGAACTACCTGTCTGAGCACTGCCCCCCACTGCACGTCCCCGGCTCCATGTCTGAAGTGCAGGTACCCTCCCCTGGCGGCGCCCCGGCCTGCTGCCTCGGTCTCCCCACCGGTCAAGAGAGGGGGCAGGGCAGGTGGAGGTCGGGTGGGCAGCGGCCCGCCCACCCGCTGCCCCCACCCCCAGGAGCTCTGCAAGCAGCTGCACGCCAAGATCGACGCGGCCGAGGAGGAGAAGTATGACATGGAAATAAGGGTCCAGAAGAGCAGCAAGGAGGTGAGCGGCCGGTGGGGGGGGGGGGGGGGGGGGAGGGCCGGGACAAGGCGAGGGGCGCCCTGGCCGGGAGGGGGCGGGGGGCCTGGCCAGCGCGGGCTCCCACCCAGCCCTTCCCCGCCGGCAGCTGGAGGACATGAACCAGAAGCTGTTCGACCTGAGAGGCAAGTTCAAGAGGCCCCCCCTGAGACGGGTGCGCATGTCGGCTGACGCCATGCTCAAGGCGCTGCTGGGCTCCAAGCACAAGGTGTGCATGGACCTTCGGGCCAACCTGAAGCAGGTCAAGAAGGAGGACACCGAGAAGGTACGCTGCGGCCCGGCCCCAGGCTCCCGGGGTGTCTGCGGGGGGGCTCGACCGCGCTGCCCGCCTCGGGGGCGGGGGGGGGGGGGGCGACAGGGAGGCTAAGGGGCGACCCGCAGCCTCCTCCTGAGCCCTGTCCTGGCCCGTCCCCAGGAGCGGGACCTGCGCGACGTGGGCGACTGGCGGGAAGAACATCGAGGAGAAGTCTGGCATGGAGGGCAGAAAGAAGATGTTCGAGTCCGAGTCCTAGGCCGCCCGTGCCCCACCAGGGCCCGGAGCTCCCGGCGCAGTGAGGGAGGATGGGGCTCGTCTAAGTGCTCAATAAAGGATTCCAATCCCCATGACTGGTCTGGTCTGGTCCTGCGCAGCCTCACTGCCCACCGACTGCCTCGGGCGCCCAGCAGACTGTTGTGTGCGGGGGTGCTGGCCCAGGGTGGGTTGGTGTGGTCAGTGGTGAGCGGTCCGTCCCCGCTGTTCCCCAAGACCTGCCCTGGACTCGCCCGCCCCGGGAGGGCTTGGGGGCAGATGGCCTGGGCCGCGTCGGAGCCACGGTGGCGGAGAAGAGATCATTTGTCCGTTTGCCTGGCATCATCAGGGGGCCTGCCGGTCCCAGAGACCCTCTGTGTGGCGTGATTCCATGCGACATGGGTGGCCCCCCATCCCTCCCACGGGGGGCTCGTGGGCACAGTCCCGGCTCAGACAGCCCTCCCGGGGTGGCTCGTGCCCATCCAGCAGGGACACACCGGGGCTGGGGTCCACGCTCCCGCCTGGGGGCTGATGGCAGGCCCACCTGGCCCCACGGCAGGCCCGGCGACAGGGCTCACGCTGCGTCTGCGCCCCCCCCCCCCCCCCCCGCCCCCCGCCAAGGCCTTGGCCCACCTCACAACGTCAAAGGAGGCCATCCCTGACAGGCCCTGAAGAGGACGGTCACGGCAAGGCCACGGCTGTCCCACCTCCTCTGTGGGGAGTGACACGGTGACCCGCCAAGGTCTGAACACCCGAATATTTGGAGGGGTACCCAGGAGAGATGCCCGGGGAGGCCAGGCCACCCACCCTGCCCTTGGGGGAGCTCCCTGAAGGCCCTCCCAGCTCGGACACCCGTGCACGGCCCCCAGCTCCAGCTCTGGCAGGATGTTGGGGGCCAAGGCACTCCCCACGCAGAGCTGAGAGTGGGCAAGGCAGGCAGTGAATTCAACGAACAGTTTCGGTGGCCGGATAGAGCGATAGGGGCAGCACCCCACTGCAGACCCGACAGAGTGACCTGGGCAGGTCCAGGGGCCCTGCCTACCAGGAGGGTCCTCGGGAGGCAGGGACACCCGGCTCCCCCGAGACTCAACATCCTGGTTTGGGAAGACTCACCATGTGGAGAAATGATGGGGTTTTTTGGTTTTTTTTAGTCAAGGAAATGTCAAACACACAGTCCCAGGTAGTGACCCCCTGGGTGGGAAGGTGATGGGAGGGACCACGCAGGGACAGATGCCGTGACTAGGACTGGGAAGAAGATTCGCGGGTGTTCGTTACAACAGGCAAACGGGACAAGGAGCAAACATCACAGCTAGCCCCACACGCCCTCTCTGCACGCGGCCGGGCTGTCCTGGTGTCCCCCAAAAGACACACAGCCTCGGGCGGGTATGTCCGTGAAGCCTGTGGCCGGCCCAGCACCCGGCACACAGAGGGGGCTCTGCATTCTAGAAAGATCTCCACGGGTGGAGAACAGGCAGTCCAGGAGTGACGCTGGAGTGGGGGAGGGCACAGGAACCACAGCCATCTCCCGGGAGGGAGGGAGGGGAGAGGGGTGGGAGATACTTAAGAGACAGAGTCCCCGAGGGGGATGGGAAGAGGCGGGGGGTGGGGGGGGCTGCTCCCCAGGGAGGGGGCTCTGAGCAAATGAGGGGCCGGCTCTCAGCTGTGGGTTTGCTGGACGCAGGGGTCTGGGCTGGAGATGGGGGTCCGGGCATCCTCAGAAATGAGTGTTGGGGGATCCCCAACAATGGGCAGGCGGGGGAGGGGAAGAGAACGCTGCTCCTGGAGGCCTGGGCCGGATGCTGCCCAGGAAGGACCCCGGAAGCGAGGAGCAGGGCGCCAAAGGTACGGCGGCCGTGGCCTGCCGTGTCGGTGATGCTGGAGGTCGGGGCGCAGCCGCAGGAAGCCCCAGGGGACCTCAGCCGGGAGAGGTGAGGAGGGGGAGCATGGCAGGCAGCCCAGGAGGTCAAGGGCAGGAGGGTGTGGGGCGGGGGCAAGGCTGGTGCGCGTCCAGGTGGGCTCGTGTGCGCCTGCGTGAGGCAGGTTCGTGCCCTCAGCTCTTTCCCTGTCCTCGACACCATCCTCCACAGAGGGCTTCCTGGAGGAGGCGCTGAGCCAGGGCTGGGGGAGCAGCCCCACAGATGAGCCGGGAAGCAGAGAGGTGGGCCAAACAAATCCACATACAGCAACAGAACTGAGGGAGCAGGTCGCAAGGATGCAGACCGGCAGGTGTGCGGTGTGGGGGGGTGGGGGGCGTCCCCAGGAAGCAGGCCCCCTTGGTCTTTCGGGGCGGAGGAGCTGAGGGGGGGCGGATGTGCCCGTGTTCTGTGTATCGTCACCCTTGAAACTTTTCTGTAAGTTTGAAATAATTTCTCCAAAGTTAAACTTTTCCTTGACCATCGGAACAATAAAATTCCCGAGCAACCGTGAAAACAGATGAGGTGGAATCGACCAAGATGCGTGGACCAGGTGTTGGATGTGGAGACATGGGCGTGGACAGGCCGGGCGAGCACTGGGGGCACAGGGCGGGCCTGGGGGACCCCGCACCCCTGCTGGGGCTGGGCAGGGACCACAGGGCGGGCCCGGGGGACCCCGGCACCCCTGCTGGGGTTGGGCAGGGACCACAGGGCGGGCCCCGGGGACCCCGCACCCCTCCTGGGGCCGGGCAGGGACCTGCAGGGCGGGCCTGGGGGACCCCGCACCCCTCCCGGGGCCGGGCAGGGACCGCAGGGCGGGCCTGGGGGACCCCGCACCCCTCCCGGGGCCGGGCAGGGACCGCAGGGCGGGCCCGGGGGACCCCCGCACCCCTGCTGGGGTTGGGCAGGGACCGCAGGGCGGGCCCGGGGGACCCCGCACCCCTCCCGGGGCCGGGCAGGGACCGCAGGGCGGGCCCGGGGGACCCCGCACCCCTCCCGGGGCCGGGCAGGGACCGCAGGGCGGGCCCGGGGGACCCCGCACCCCTCCCGGGGCCGGGCAGGGACCGCAGGGCGGGCCCGGGGGACCCCGCACCCCTGCCGGGGTTGGGCAGGGACCACAGGGCGGGCCCGGGGGACCCCGCACCCCTCCTGGAGCCGGGCAGGGACCGCAGGGCGGGCCCGGGGGACCCCGCACCCCTCCCGGGGCCGGGCAGGGACCTGCAGGGCGGGCCCGGGGGACCCCCACACCCCTCCCGGGACCGGGCAGGGACCACAGGGCGGGCCTGGGGGACCCCGCACCCCTCCCGGGGCCGGGCAGGGACCTGCAGGGCGGGCCCGGGGGACCCCCACACCCCTCCCGGGGCCGGGCAGGGACCACAGGGCGGGCCTGGGGGGACACTGCCCCCCCCACCCCAGTATGAGGTGGTGGGAGGGTGCGTGAGGGCGAGCCGCCTTGGCCCGAGGAGGCAGGGAAGAGTGGGCAGTGCCACGTTGGGGAACCTGGCAGTGGGTGGAGCTGGGGACGGGCATGGTCCAGGGGCTTCCCAGTTGATGGGACTGGCCCAGACTCAGAGGGACCTCCCCTCCACCCCTGCCCTGCCGGCCAAGGGGAAGCCCGAGTGGGGCCCTGGGCCCAGAGTTCCTCTGTGAGCAAGCAGCCCCTGCTGAGGCCCACCCCTCTCCCCGGCCAGCCTTGCCCCTGTGACCTGTCCCCTCTTTGGTCCCTGAGCACCAGCTCTCTGGGTCCAGACCTGCCTTTGTCCCTTGTGAGGCCTCCGGGTCCTCTGCTGTTCTGTTTCTGCCTCCCTGACACCTCCTGGCCGGCTGCTGGGACTCAGTTTCCCCGACTATAATGGGAGAAGAGAACGCCCACCTCACTGGATGGCCAGATGGGGAGGGACCAGCGCGTGTCCCCAGCTTCACACATGTCACACCTGCCTCAGTACTGGGCCTGGAAGCATGTCTGGGCTGTTCCTCGGCTGCCCGCCCCCCCAACCCCCCAACCTTCAGTTTCCCTCAAGTCACTTCTTCCAGGAAGACCTCCATGATCCGTCAGGCCCCAGGGCCCAGCACGTCTGGGCCTAGACGGCCATCACTAGAGGGGAGGGAGGCCGTCGGGTAGGGACGGGACTTTGGGCGCCCCCTGCCCCCCCATCTCCTAGCCACGCCCATCACCAACGTCCTTGCTGGGAGGGGGCCCGGCCCACGGGAGACCCTCCATCCAGACAGCTTCTCCCCCCAGTGCCCACCTCGGTCCCCCGGGACCCTCCACCTCTGAGCCCCTCCAGGCCGGCCTCGGGGAGGGGGCCCTTCTGCCCCGCACCACCCCCTCACTCTGGAGGGGATTGCTGGCAACTCCAGGTGCAGACCGGTACCGGCCCACCTCCCAGCCGCCCCACCAGGCCCTTCCAGGACCCCCAGTGACCTGGGCCCATGTCACCCAAACCAGAGGCCCCAGCACCAGGCTCTCACCTTCCTCCCCGGGGCCTTTCCCGACTATAAAATGGAATAAGGGAACCCCCAGATGGCCAGTGGCCCCTCCTCACCTGCCTGTCTACCCATCTGCCCCTGGGGTCCCTCCAGCCTGTCCGCCCCCGGCTGCCTTTCAGACTCCCTGTCCCCTCCCGCCCAGATGTTGACCGCACCATCTGGACCCCCAGTGCATCCTGGGCACCCCAGCGTCTCACTGTCTCACCCCGGGGCTCGTAGGGGGCTGACGCAGGACCTGCCGGCTGCCGAGGACACTGCTGCCTCTCCCTCCCGGGCGCGCAGCTTGAGGACCGGTGACGCCCTGACGCTGAGCTCTCGGTGGCGCGTGTGCATCCAGCCGGGCCCCTGGCCCCCCAGCCCTCCTCACGGTCTCCAGGCCCCTCCCCTGCCGCTGGGCATGGAGCGCCAGCCGGGGACTCTGAGGCCCTCAGGGAGGAGAAGCCTGGGGTCCTGGGACAGCTGCGGAGACCCCTCCCCAACACCTCGGCCCCAGAGTTGGGCGGAGTGAGGGCGGAGCCCCCAGGGCTGTTTGGTACAGCAACTGCTCCGCTTTCCTGAGCAACAGGTCCCTGAGTCAGTGTCCTGGGGCCGCACGAGGAAGGCCCACACACGGGGCTCACACCGCAGACGGTCACCGTCCCCCATCCTGGCGGCCGGAGCCCGAGGTCCAGGCGTGGGCGGGGCTGGGTCCCTCCAAGCCCCTCTCCTTGTGTGTGGCCGGCCGTCCTCCCCCTGTGTCCTCACGGGGTCGTCCCTCCGTGCATGTCTGTGTCCCGATCCCCTCTTCTTACAAGGACCCCGGTCACACGGGACCAGGGCCCACCCCGGTGGCCCTGTGTTACCTTGATCACCTACAAGGCCCCGTCTCCTGTGCGGCCCTGCTCCCAGGCCCGAGCTCATAGGGACACGGCTGAGCCCACGACCCTCTCCAGCCCATCCTGTCCTCTCATGCTCAGTGTCCCCTCCTGAACCTGAGAGCACCCTTCCCACTGCCCCACACGGCTCGCCCCCAATCCTCTGCCCACACTGCTCCGGCCCTGGGCGCTGGCACGTGCTGGCACTCCCTCCCCCTGAGCTCAGGCCTCCGCGGGCCTCCTCACACACCCCTGCGCTCTGCCAGCTCCCCGATTCTGACCAACCAGCTGTCCTTTCTGGCCTGCCCTGCCCTGCGTGTAGACGGCTTCTCCATTCCTGACCTCTCCTGCTCACTCACTCCGTCCGTCCTCCCAGCCCCTCTCCAGCATCCTGTCACTCAATGTCACTTAAGCGTGTGGTCCTGACACTGTCTTCCCTGGGGAACCCGTCCCACCTGGGCCTTTGAGGTCACTTTGCCCGCGGCCCCAGCTGCCCCTGGACAGTTTGCCCGGGTGGCCCGCAGACCCCGCGGAGTCAGTGCACCGCCACCCCCCCCCCCCCCACTGTGTCCCTCTGCACTGCCCGCCCTGCACAGACCTCCCCCTGGCCCCGGCCTCAGGGCTCTGTGTGCCGCTCGGCTCAGTGCCCGAGCCAGGAGCCCGCCTGGAGCCCACCGCCCGCCAGCAGCGCTCACTCAGGCCCAGCCTTGGGTCGGCTTACGGCCTCACTCGACCACCCGCTCTGCCACTGGCCCGTGCACATGTCTGCAGGCGCCAGGATGGACGAGGCAAGGTGTCCACCTCTCAAGTTCCATTGCCGAATGACAGCAAGGGACCCAAAGAGGGAGCATCCGTTTCTCAGCAGACCCCTCTCGTCAGAGCAGAGCGCGGGCGGCACTGAGGGTCCCCGGGAGGCCTCGCCCCATTCTCGCCCCCCTGTCGCCGCCGAACGGCGAGGAGGGCCCCTCGAGGAGCCGCCGGTGAAGGGAGGTATGGGAGCCCCAGCGGCCAGGGCTCGACGGTCCAGGGCATTTTCAGCTTTATCTGTTTAAAGCCTGGAGAGGTTTGGGTGCGAGCACGTAGAAGGGTGCTGGCCCGGGAGGGAGTCTGACCCGAGGTTCTGGCAGAGGAGCTAAGGGGCAGGGTTGGGACAGAGCAGGGGGGCTCAGCGGGGGGCAGAAGAAGGGACTGAGCAGGGGAGCAGAGGAGGGGGCAGAGCAGGGAGGCAGAGCAGGGGGACAGAGTGGGAGGCAAAGGAGGGGGCAGAGGAGGGGTGCAGATCAGGGGTGCAGAGCAGGGGCAGAGCAGGGGGCTGAACAGGGGGCAGAGCAGGGGGGCAGAGAAGGGGGCAGAGGAAGGGGGCAGAGGAGGGGGCTGAACAGGGGGGCAGAGTGGGGGGCAAAAGAGAGGGCAGAGGAGGGGGGCAGAGCAGGGGGCAGAGGAGGGGTGCAGAACAGGGGGGCTGAGAAGGGGACAGAGCAGGGGGACTGAGCAGGGGGAAAGAGAAGGGGGCAGAGGGGGGGCAGAGCAGGGGGCAGAGGAGGGGTGCAGAACAGGGGGGCTGAGAAGGGGACAGAGCAGGGGGACTGAGCAGGGGGAAAGAGAAGGGGGCAGAGGGGGGGCAGAGCAGGGGGCAGAGGAGGGGGCTGAGCAGGGGGGCAGAGGAGGGGGCAGAGGAGGGGGCAGAGCAGGGGGCACAGGAGGGGGCAGAGGGAGCAGAGCAGGGGGCACAGGAGGGGGCTGGGCAGGGGGCAGAGCAGGGGGGCAAAGCAGGGGGGCAGAGCAGGGGGCTGAGCAGGGGGCTGAGCAGGGAGGCTGAGCAGGGGGCAGAGGAGGGGGCAGAGCAGGGGGGCAGAGCAGGGGGCTGAGCAGGGGGCAGAGCAGGGGACAGAGGAGGGGGCAGAGCAGGGGGGCAGAGCAGGGGGCTGAGCAGGGGGCAGAGCAGGGGGCAGAGCAGGGAGCAGAGGAGGGGGCTGAGCAGGGGGCAGAGCAGGGGGCAGAGGAGGGGGCAGAACAGGGGGGCAGAGCAGGGGGCTGAGCAGGGGGCAGAGCAGGGGGCAGAGCAGGGGGCAGAGGAGGGGGCAGAGCAGGGGGGCAGAGCAGGGGGCTGAGCAGGGGGGCTGAGCAGGGGGCCAGAGCTCAGGACTGCAGGTGGTTCCAGATGAGAGTCCCGCCTGTGCTGGCTTCTGCGTCTTCCTTCGAGTGTGGGGCGACGAGGAGGGAGGCCTGGGGTGACCCTGGGAGGGGCGACCGCATCTGGGCTCCTTCAGCACCCTGCGGCCCGCAGCACCCCCCCCCCCCCCCCGCCCCTGGAGGATGCGTCTGCCTCCCAGCCTCCGGGCCCATCGGGGCTCGACGGCAGGGGGCGGACGGCTGGCACAAAGACCCGCAGCCAGGGCGGCTTACACAGCAGGAACTGGTGTCCCCCAGTCCCCGCTCCAGGCGTGGGCAGGTGGGTTCCCTCCGAGGCGGTGAGGGAGAGTCTGTTCCGGGTCCGTCTCCCCCCCCCCCCACATCCTGCGGTTTCCTGCCTTGTTTGAAGCTCCCCGGCTGGTAGACGCACCCCCACCTCTGCCTCCGCGTCCTCACGTGGCCTCGCCCTGCGTGCGAGTCTCACTCAAATTTCCTCTTTTTATAAGAACACAGTCTCATGGGACGAGGGGCCCACCCTGACGACCTCATCCTCACTCATTACATCTGCAAGGACCCTTTCTCCAAATCAGGTCCCACTGTGAGGTCCGGAGTAGGGGGGGGGGGACACAGTTTCCCCCCCCCCCGCAGGAAGGAGCAGTTGCCTCTGGGCCTTTGAGGACGGGCGTGGGCAGGGGAGGCCAGCAGCCCGCGAGGGCCCTGGGGTCCGGCGAGCGTCCAGAGGGTCACAAGGGCCAGGGCCCGAGAGGGGGTGAACGGGCGGGTCCGGCAGGTCAGGGCGGCGCCCCCCTCGGGGCTGCTTTCAAGCTCCACGGTCTCCCTTTTGACATTCTTAATAGCGTTTGACCCAGAGGCCCCGCCTTTTCACGCCGCACCAGGCCCGTGAATCAGGGGACAGTGGCGGCGGCCGGAAGACATGTCTTGGGAGGGGCACCCGGCCTCTATCTGCCCTCACCATTCCTGGCAAGGCCCCTAAATTTCCCAGCTGTGATGTTGGGGCCGACCTCACCGCAGGGGCAGAGGAAGGACCAAATGGCGGGCCGATCCGGGGTGGCCCGTGTCCCTGGGGATGCTGGCCGCGATGCTGAGGCCCAGCCCCCACTCGGACGGACGTCCAGCCACTGCATCCTGGTCCGTGGCAGGACAGCGAGAGTGACCCTGGGAACCACAGAGGGGACGGGGGAGGCAGCAGGCTGAGAGCTCCCGGTGGCCCTGCGCAGTCCTGGCGCGGGACCCCCTTCACAGTGTTGAATGGGGAGGCTCCTCGGTGCGTGCGGGTGGGGACGAGGGCGCCTCACCGCCTCCCAGTCGGCTTGTCCCTTGGCCAGGCCCCACCCTGAAGCATGAACACTCTGGGGGCGCTACTGCCCTCCCCGCCTCCCTGGGGAGCCCCTACGCCCCCACCTCCAGGGCCTGGTGATGCTGATGGTGCCAAGTCAGCTCCAAGCTCCCTGAGTGTGGGGGCGAGGAGCCCGGGAGGGGCAGCAGGAGACCGGGGAACCCAGCAGCTCAGGAAAGTAAAGGAAGCAGGGGTGTGCGGCACGGGGCATTTCTGCAGGGCCCCAGCGGTCAGTGGCCTGAAGAGCTCAGACCAGCCGGGGGGCCCGAGGTGTGGCCTCGAGAGGCTCGGAGAACAGGTGCATCTGTGCTCCGCTCCCGGGAGGCTTCCGTCCAGAGAGATGATGCTTATCGTGGAGGCTTGGGGGCCGGACCCGTGTCCTGGTGCTTATGCACGGCCTGCCGCGCCCAGACTTCCATCCAGGACTGTGGGGGATTCAGGAGCCCACGGGGCCTCCCCGACAGGCGTCCCGACACCGTCTGGCCCGTGCACGCACTGCTGCCTTCCCGGGGCCCCTCTCTGTCACCGCTGGCCCTTGCAACTTGCTTAACACTTCCTGATGACTGGTTGGGTTTTTTTTTTTTCTCTTCTCTTGCATCAACAGATTAAAAAACAACACCCCAACCCCAGCCCCAGTGCCCTTCAAACCTCAACCTGCAGCCGGAAGGGGGAAGTGAAACCCAGCTGGGGGAGGGGGACGCTGGGACCAGCCGCCTGAGGGAGCAGCCGGAGTCACAGGCACACGCACAGCCCCAAGCGGCCCGGACCCCGGCCCGATGGCAGAGGCTCCGAGCCACCCTGGCTCCGAGGAGCAGGAGGCGCTCCTGGCGGACAAAGACGCCGGGTAAGAGTCCGTTCTGAGCGCGCGGGAGAGTTCGCATTTACAGTGGGTGGCGCTTAATCTGGGGGTGGATGGGGCCGCCGGGACTTGGGGCAGCAGGCGGCTGCAGGGTTCTTCCCGGGGTCCCCGTCTCACCCCGCGGTGGGTGCGTGTCTCTCCAGTCGGCCTCTGTAGCCGGGCTTCAGCGGGAGAGGCCGGCTTCGCGCCCCAGCCACTGGGATGCTGACCCAGGACACGGAGGCCCGGACCCCCGAGGCAGGGACTCGGGGCCTTACCCCGGCAGGAGGTGGGGGTGGGAGGGCCCGGCCGGGAGGGGCTGCTTGGCCCCAGGACCCTCGAAGCCCTTGCGGGAGGCCGGGCCGGGTGCCCCGCCCGCCCCCGCCCAGGTGACGGAGGTGACGATGCTGGCCGCTGCCTGCTCCCAGTGCTGCAGCCGCTGTTGCTTAGAGATGGCGCGGGAGGCGGACGCGGGCAGAAGGGGAGTGCCACACACCCGGAGCTGGGCAGGGAGCCCCGCGGAGCCGCTGGGTGCCAGCCTGTGCAGGGACAGGACACCCAGAGCCACCAGCATGGAGAGGAGGGCGCTGCTGGTCAGCTCCGTCTGCTCCCCCACCCCCGCCCCCCGCAGCACCTGCTGGGCAGGGCGGAGCCGCAGGCCAGGTCCCCACAGCCTCAGGGCTGACTTGTTCAGTGGGTTCTAACCACTGAGGTCGGTGTCGCCTCCCTGATCCTGTGGCGACGTCTTTATTCGTAACGAGGGAACCGATCTGGAAGTCTCTGCCATGAGTGTGCATGTGTGCGTGAGGCAGGTGGAAGGGTGCCTTCCCCTCGCCCAGGCCCACAGGGCGCCCTGCTTCGGGGGTTCAGGGGCCCGAGCGCTGGGGGGAGGGGGCGACCGGCAGACAGCTGTGCCCCACTCAGGAATGTCTCCTCCCATCAGCCTGTCTCGTGTTCCTCCGGCCACCGTGTGCCCATAGAAGGGCACGGCTTGAGCAGCCTGGCCGGGGCATCCCCGCCTCCCTCCTTGACCCCCCCCACCCCAGCTGTCCCGCGGGCGGAGGACACAGAGGACGGCGTGGACCGCGGCCGAGGCCCAGGCAGGCGGGGAGGCACCTGTGCCTGCTCGGTCAGGAGCTCGGCCTGAGAGCTGGCTGAATGCCCCTGGCCCCTTAGGGCCTGGGACCCCCGCCCAAGCACCCCTCCCCCCCCCCCCCAATGTGGTGTCAGAACGAAACTGAGACCCAGGGTGAGGCACGGTTCTCATTTCACAAGGTGACTAAGGGAACTGGGATTTTCCTGTCCAGAGTGGGTGAGAAGTCCCGTTGCCCAGGATGGGGATGTGTGGCCTGGGAAGCCCCCATGGGAGACCCCAGGAGGGCCAAGGCTGGGCAGGTTGGGGCTGGAGCATTCCAGATAAGACCTGCCCCCAGACCCCCTCTATTGCCTGCATCCAAGACATCGCCCCTCCTATCCAGCCAGGTCAGGCCTCCCCCCTGCAACTGGGCGATGGGCTGTCCCCTCAGACTGTCCCCTCAGACTCTTCCAAGATGGGGCCACCCCCCTCAGACTAACCCTTGCCAGACTGCCCTAAGATGGGGCCACCTCCCTCAGACTGCCCTGGGATGGGGCCACCCTGCTCAGACTGCCCCAGGATGGGGCCATCCCCCTCAGACTGCCCCCAGGATGAGGCCTCCCCTCTCAGGCTGCCTCGGGATGGGGCCATCCCCCTCTAACTGCTCCCAGGATGAGGCCTCCCCTCTCAGACTACCTCGGGATGGGGCCACCTCCCTCAGACTGCTACAGGATGGGACCACCCCCCTCAGACTGCCGCAGGATTAGGCTTCCCCTCTCAGACTGCCTCAGGATGGGGCCACTCCCCTCAGACTGCCCTGGGATGGGACCATGCCTCCTTCAGAATGACCCCAGATGGGGCCACTCCCCTCAGACTGCCTCAGGATGGGGCCATCCCCCTCAGACTGCCCCCAGGATGAGGCCTCCCCTCTCAGACTGCCTCAGGATGGGACCATCCCCCTCAGACTGCTACAGGATGAGGCCTTCCCTCTCAGACTGCCCTAGCATGGGCCCACCCCCCTCAGACTGCCCTGGGATGGGGCCACCCTGCTCAGACTGCCCCAGGATGGGGCCACTTCCTCAGACTACCCCAGGAGGGGGCTTTCCCTCTCAGACTGCCCCAGGATGGGCCATCCTCCTCAGACTGCCCCAGGATTGGGCCACCTCCCTCAGACTGCCCCCAGGATGAGGCTTCCCCTCTCAGACTGCCCCAGGATGGGGCCACTTCCTCAGACTACCCCAGGAGGGGGCTTTCCCTCTCAGACTGCCCCAGGATGGGCCATCCTCCTCAGACTGCCCCAGGATTGGGCCACCTCCCTCAGACTGCCCCCAGGATGAGGCTTCCCCTCTCAGACTGCCTCAGGATGGGGCCAACGCCCCTCAGACTGCTATGGGATGGGACCACCTCCCTCAGACAGCCCCAGGATGGGGCCTCTCCTCTCAGAACCTCACATTAGGGCCTAGGACTGGGGCGTACCCCAACAACGTGCCCTGGGCAGGGTGTTTGCCCCTCCTCTGTCCCACTTGTGGGCCAGGTCAAGATACCCTCTCCTTGCTCTGGCTACCCAGCTGTGGGGTCCCACAGGGCTGGCCAGGACCACGGGTCTCTGTGGGGCCCCCTGGTGGAGCTGAGGTGTGGCCCTGCACCCCTCCCTGTGGGGAACCATGGGCCTGAGACCCTGAGGAGAGCGGGGACAGGGCCTCCACACGGTGCATGGAAGGGAGTCTCAGGATGTCCCAGGGTCCTGGGCTTGGCAGGTCTGGATCCCTGAATCCCAACCCCTTGGAGGCCCCATGTGCACGCCCAGCGTGCACCCCGAACTTCAGCAGGGCCAGACCAGGCTGTGCTGGGCCCTCCCCATGTCCACGTGACAGGAGAGCTGCCCCACACTGCAGACGGGCCTCGCCCCTGCCCCGGCCCGGCCTGATCCCCAGCTTGGCAAGGATGCCCTCTCCCGGGGGTCTCTGTACCCCTGTCCCCAGCATGCTCTTTCTCCACGAGGCCACTGGACCCCACATGTGGAACCATTCACCACGGGGCAGCAAAAGCCATACCTCCGGAGGCCCCTGCAGGCCGGCCCTGGGTCCTCAGACCTCACTTCCCCTCCAAGATTTGCTAAAAGCACCTCCGAGTTCTGACAGGTGCCAGAGTCACTGCAGACTTTCCTTCCAAGCCCTGCCTGGCTGTCCTGCCCCATTGCCAGGTTTCCAAAGGCCCATCAGGCCCACCTGCAGTGACCACCGCCCTCGGCTTCCTTTGCATCTGCCACTGCCTGTGGTCAAGCCCCAGCCTGGGAGCCCTAGTCCTGTCCTGGGATCCCTGATCCTATCCTGGAGCCCCGGTCTTTTCTTGGGAGCCTTGGTCCTGTCCTGGACCCCTGGTCCTGTCCTGGAGTCCTGGTCCTGTCCTGGGGCCCTGGTCCTGTCCTGGGATCCCTGGTCTTGTCCTGGGATCCCTGGTCAGTCCTGGAGTCCTGGTCCTATCCTGGAGGCCTGTTTCTGTCCTGGGAGCCGTGATCCTGCCTTGGGAACCCTGGTCCTGTCCTGGAGCCCTGGCCCTGTCCTGGAGTCCTGGTCCTGTCCTGGAGCTCTGGTCTTGTCTTGGGAGTCTTGGTCCTGTCCTGGAGCCCTGGTCCTATCCTAGAGCCCTGATTCTGTCCTGGGAACCTTGGTCCTGTCCTGGAGCCCTGGTTCTGTCCTGGGAACCTTGGTCCTGTCCTGGAGCCCTGCTCCTGTCTTGGAGCCCTGGTCCTGTCCTGGAGCCCTGATTCTGTCCTGGGAACCTTGGTCCTGTCCTGGAGCCCTGGTCCTGTCCTGGAACCCTGGTCCTATCGTGGAGCCCTGGTTCTGTCCTGGGAACCTTGGTCCTGTCCTGGAGCCCTGGTCCTGTCCTGGAGCCCTGGTCCTGTCCTGGGAACCTTGGTCCTGTCCTGGAGCCCTGGTTCTGTCCTGGGAACCTTGGTCCTGTCCTGGAGCCCTGCTCCTGTCCTGGAGCCTTGGTCCTGTCCTGGAGCCCTGGTCCTGTCCTGGAGCCCTGGTCCTGTCCTGGAGCCCTCGTTCTGTCCTGGGAACCTTGGTCCTGTCCTGGAGTCCTGGTCCTATCCTGGAGGCCTATTTCTGTCCTGGGAGCCCTGATCCTACCTTGGGAACCCTGGTCCTGTCCTGGAGACCTGGTCCTGTCCAGGATCCCTGGTCCTGTCTTGGAGTCCTGGTCCTGTCCTGGAGCCCTGGTTCTGTTCTGGGAGCCTTGGTCCTGTCCTGGAGCCCTGGTCCTATCCTGGGGCCCTGGTCCTGTCCTGGAGCCCTGGTCTTGTCTTGGGAACCCTGGTCCTGTCCTGGAACTCTGCTCCTGTCCTGGAGCCCTGGTCAGTCCTGGAGTCCTGGTCCTATCCTGGAGGCCTATTTCTGTCCTGGGAGCCCTGATCCTACCTTGGGAACCCTGGTCCTGTCCTGAAGACCTGGTCCTGCCCTGGGAACCATGATCCTATCCTGGAAAGCCTGGTTCTATCCTGGATCCCTGGACCTGTCCTGGAGTCTTGGTCCTGTCCTGGAGCTCTGGTCCTGTCCTGGGAACCTTGGTCCTGTCCTGGAGCCCTGGTCCTGTCCTGGAGCCCTGATTCTGTCCTGGGAACCTTGGTCCTGTCCTGGAGCCCTGGTCCTGTCCTGGAGCCCTGGTCTTTTCTTGGGAGCCTTGGTCCTGTCCTGGAAAGCCTGGTTCTATCCTGGAGCCCTGGACCTGTCCTGAAGTCTTGGTCCTGTCCTGGAGCCCTGGTCCTGTCCTGGGATCCCTGGTCTTGTCCTGGAGTCCTGGTCAGTCCTGGAGTCCTGGTCTTATCCTGGAGGCCTGTTTCTGTCCTGGGAGCCATGATCCTACCTTGGGAACCCTGGTCCTGTCCTGGGGCCCTGGCCCTGTCCTGGAGTCCTGGTCCTGTCCTGGAGCTCTGGTCTTGTCTTGGGAGCCTTGGTCCTGTCCTGGAGCCCTGGTCCTGTCCTGGGAGCCTTGGTCCTGTCCTGGAGCCCTGGTTCTGTCCTGGGAACCTTGGTCCTGTCCTGGAGCCCTGATTCTGTCCTGGGAACCTTGGTCCTGTCCTGGAGCCCTGGTCCTGTCCTGGAGCCCTGGTCCTGTCCTGGGAACCTTGGTCCTGTCCTGGAGCCCTGCTCCTGTCCTGGAGCCCTGGTCCTGTCGTGGAGCCCTGGTTCTGTCCTGGGAACCTTGGTCCTGTCCTGGAGCCCTGGTCCTGTCCTGGAGCCCTGGTTCTGTCCTGGGAACCTTGGTCCTGTCCTGGAGCCCTGGTCCTGTCCTGGAGCCCTGCTCCTGTCCTGGAGCCCTGGTCAGTCCTGGAACCTTGGTCCTGTCCTGGAGCCCTGGTTCTGTCCTGGGAACCTTGGTCCTGTCCTGGAGCCCTGCTCCTGTCCTGGAGCCCTGGTCAGTCCTGGGTGCCTTGGTCCTGTCCTGGAGCCCTGGTTCTGTCCTGGGAACCTTGGTCCTGTCCTGGAGCCCTGGTTCTGTCCTGGGAACCTTGGTCCTGTCCTGGAGCCCTGGTCCTGTCCTGGGAGACTTGGTCCTGTCCTGGAGCCCTGGTTCTGTCCTGGGAACCTTGGTCCTGTCCTGGAGCCCTGCTCCTGTCTTGGAGCCCTGGTCCTGTCCTGGAGCCCTGATTCTGTCCTGGGAACCTTGGTCCTGTCCTGGAGCCCTGGTCCTGTCCTGGAACCCTGGTCTATCGTGGAGCCCTGGTTCTGTCCTGGGAACCTTGGTCCTGTCCTGGAGCCCTGGTCCTGTCCTGGAGCCCTGGTCCTGTCCTGGGAACCTTGGTCCTGTCCTGGAGCCCTGCTCCTGTCCTGGAGCCCTGCTCCTGTCGTGGAGCCCTGGTTCTGTCCTGGGAACCTTGGTCCTGTCCTGGAGCCCTGGTCCTGTCCTGGAGCCCTGGTTCTGTCCTGGGAACCTTGGTCCTGTCCTGGAGCCCTGGTCCTGTCCTGGAGCCCTGGTCCTGTCCTGGAACCTTGGTCCTGTCCTGGAGCCCTGGTCCTGTCGTGGAGCCCTGGTTCTGTCCTGGGAACCTTGGTCCTGTCCTGGAGCCCTGCTCCTGTCCTGGAGCCCTGGTCAGTCCTGGGTGCCTTGGTCCTGTCCTGGAGCCCTGGTCCTGTCCTGGAGTCCTGGTCCTGTCCTGGGGCCCTGGTCCTGTCCTGGGATCCCTGGTCAGTCCTGGAGTCCTGGTCCTATCCTGGAGGCCTGTTTCTGTCCTGGGAGCCGTGATCCTACCTTGGGAACCCTGGTCCTGTCCTGGGGCCCTGGCCCTGTCCTGGAGTCCTGGTCCTGTCCTGGAGCTCTGGTCTTGTCTTGGGAGTCTTGGTCCTGTCCTGGGGCCCTGGTCCTGTCCTGGGAGCCTTGGTCCTGTCCTGGAGCCCTGGTTCTGTCCTGGGAACCTTGGTCCTGTCCTGGAGCCCTGGTCCTGTCCTGGAGCCCCGGTCCTGTCCTGGAGCCCTGATTCTGTCCTGGGAACCTTGGTCCTGTCCTGGAGCCCTGGTCCTGTCCTGGAGCCCTGGTCCTATCCTGGGAACCTTGGTCCTGTCTTGGAGCCCTGGTCCTGTCCTGGAACCCTGGTCCTATCATGGAGCCCTGGTTCCGTCCTGGGAACCTTGGTCCTGTCCTGGGGCCCTTGTCCTGTCCTGGAGCCCTGGTCCTATCGTGGAGCCCTGGTCCTGTCCTGGGAACCTTGGTCCTGTCCTGGAGCCCTGGTCCTGTCCTGGAGCCCTCGTTCTGTCCTGGGAACCTTGGTCCTGTCCTGGAGCCCTGGTCCTGTCTTGGAGCCCTGGTCTTGTCTTGGGAGCCTTGGTCCTGTCCTGGAGGCCTGTTTCTGTCCTGGGAGCCCTGATCCTACCTTGGGAACCCTGGTCCTGTCCTGGAGCCCTGATTCTGTCCTGGGAACCTTGGTCCTGTCCTGGAGCCCTGGTTCTGTCCTGGGAACCTTGGTCCTGTCCTGGAGCCCTGGTCCTGTCCTGGAGCCTTGGTCCTATCCTGGAGCCCTGGTCCTATCCTGGAGCCCTGGTTCTGTCCTGGGAACCTTGGTCCTGTCCTGGAGTCCTGGTCCTTTCCTGGAGGCCTATTTCTGTCCTGGGAGCCATGATCCTACCTTGGGAACCCTGGTCCTGTCCTGGAGACCTGGTCCTGTCCAGGATCCCTGGTCCTGTCTTGGAGTCCTGGTCCTGTCCTGGAGCCCTGGACCTGTCCTGGAGTCTTGGTCCTGTCCTGGAGCCCTGGTCTTGTCTTGGGAGCCTTGGTCCTGTCCTGGAGGCCTATTTCTGTCCTGGGAGCCCTGATCCTACCTTGGGAACCCTGGTCCTGTCCTGGAGACCTGGTCCTGTCCAGGATCCCTGGTCCTGTCTTGGAGTCCTGGTCCTGTCCTAGAGCCCTGGTTCTGTCCTGGGAGCCTTGGTCCTGTCCTGGAGCTCTGGTCCTGTCCTGGAGCCCTGGTCTTGTCTTGGGAGCCTTGGTCCTGTCCTGGAGGCCTGTTTCTGTCCTGGGAGCCCTGATCCTACCTTGGGAACCCTGGTCCTGTCCTGGAGCCCTGGTCCTGTCCTAGAGCCTTGGTCCTGTCCTGGAGCCCTGGTCCTGTCCTGGAGCCTTGGTCCTGTCCTTGAGCCCTGCTCCTGTCCTGGAGCCCTGGTCAGTCCTGGAGTCCTGGTCCTATCCTGGAAGCGCATTTCTGTCCTGGGAGACCTGATCCTACCTTGGGAACCCTGGTCCTGTCCTGGAGCCCTGGTCCTGTCCTGGGAACCATGATCCTATCCTGGAAAGCCTGGTTCTATCCTGGAGCCCTGGTCCTATCCTGGATCCTGGCCCTATTCTGGGAGCCCTGGTCCCATCCTGGGACCCTGGTCCCGTCCTGGGGCCCTAGTCCTGACTGGGAGCCCTGGTCCTAAGCACCAACCCCCGCCCCCGACTGATTGGGCAGCTCTGGCCCTGAGGACCCTGTTGGGGGCCAGGTTTGGGTAAGCCGCTGTTTCCCTGCCCCCTGGGCTCCTGACCCCCGCTGCCCCGCAGGCAGGGCATGGCTCCTGGTGATTCAGGGATGCTGCCCCAGTACTTCTCCATGTGTGGAGCTAAGAGGCAGGGCAGAGACCTAAGAGAGGGCAGGGACCACCTTCGGGGCCACCCTGGGCAGAGTCCCCTTCTGGGCTATCTGTCCCTGCAGAAGCCCTTGGCCTTGCTCTTTGGACCCCAGGGTCTTCAGGAAAGAGGCCACAAGTCCCCTCGGGCTATGGGTGGCTGGCGTCTGAAGGAGGGAGCTGAGCTAGCCTGGGGGCTGTGGACACCCTGGACTTCATCCTCCTGACTCCCTAAGGGAGCCAGGGTGGGAGGGGTCTGTGGCCCTGGAGGGGCAGCACCCCACGGGTCAGGACCCCACACACAGCCAGACCCCCTGGTGGTCCTTCACCCCTCGCCCTCCCAGCAGGGCTGGACACCACCTGGCAGAGCCGGGGCGCACGGCTCTGGGGCAGCAGGCAGCGCCCCAGGCCGTGAAGGAGGGAGAGTGGAAGCAGGTGCTGGCCTTGGCGGTGGGCTGCGGGTGGGTGCCCTGGGTGTGGCTCCCCAGGGCTCCTTCCCAGCCCTGCCCAGGCTCCAGACCTGAGGACTGCAGTCAGAGCTGGGTCAGGCCTTAGACTCCCAGGTGGGCCCCCTCTCCTCCTCCCTCCGGGTCAGGGGTCTCCGGCGCCCGGAAATTTCCCAGGGAGGGGGAGGCTGAGCTCAGCCCAGATGATGGATGCCTTCTCCCGTGCCTGGGCTGGCGGAGGTCACTGGCTTCCTCTTGCCTTCCCTCTGGGCCCTGTCACATTCTTTCCCTAGGTGGGGGACAGGGAGAGGACACCACACCATACTTGGGGACATTGCAGCCCCCCCCCCCCCCCGCCGCTGCTGATTCAGGAAGTCGGAAATCCTCTCCTGCATCCTGGCCCCCTCCCTGGTCCCCATCTGCCTCCTCATACAAACAATGCTGGAGGCACACAGGGGCAGCACCAGGAGGGTCTCAGGGACCAGAATAAGGCAGGCCCCAGACAGGGTGACACTGTAGTTCCGTGTGGTGGCTGGCCTGCATGACCCCACTAGCTCGCCTCTGCCTCAGTCTCCCTCAGAGGTTGCCAGAGTGGTGGGTGGGCCCTCAGTTGGGAAGATGAGGGTCCCAGCAGTGAGGCTGAGGGCTTGAGCTTTGCTCTCCTGGGGTCTGAGCCCCCAGTGCAGGGGGAGGAGCAGGAGGAGGGGCACAGGGTCCCAGAGGTATGGCTCTTTCTGGAACAAGTAAGCCCCACCCCTGAGGCCTCAGTTTCCCCATGTTCCAGCCTTCACCAAGCTCTTCAAACAGAGGTTCCCGTTAGCCAGTGAGGCACTTGACGGGGAGAAACCAAGGCTTTAAGGGCCGAATGAACTGCCAACAGACACTGTCCCAAACCTGGAGGGACACTGGCTGACCCCAGCTTGGAGGTGTGTGTCCTAACAACCTGCTCTGGGACCTGCTCTGGCTCAAGGTTGGGGTGCAGGCCCAGGGGGCCCAGGGTATCTGGGCTGCCTCTCAGAGGTGCTCAATAACCCCACACAGGGCTGCCTGATGGCTCTGCTCCCAGCGGGTTCCCGTAGGGGTGAGGCCGGTGCTCCCTGAGGCCCATCCAGAATAAGGCATAGCTGAAAAGTCACCTCCAGAGACCTCCCCAAAGGCAGAAATGGGACTTGGCCCTATCAGAACAAGCTGATTTTTTCGAGAGGCGTCGCTCCCAGGGCCCACAGCCAGTTCATCTCAGGGAAGCCTCTTTCCAGGGGCTCCTAAAATCTTCTCGGATATTGGGGATCCAGGGCAACCAGCAAAGGGAGTTCTCAAACCTTCCTAGGGGTAGGAGTACATAGCCACAGGCCAGCCCCGTCCCGCCCCTGCCCCCACCCCATGAGCCTGGACAGGGGGGCTGGGGGTCTATGTGGGGTGTGGGGCGGATAGGAGCTGAGGGAATATTGGAAATCAGGCCTCCTAACCCTGTTGGCCAGCAGAGCCTTGTGGTGCCGGACACAGGCCATTAAGAAGTGGGGGGCAGGAGGTGGGGAGGAAAGCCCCTCACCCTTTCTTGGGGGGGGCAGCCCTGTCCAAACTCCATCAGCTAACTGCCTCCAAGCTGCCAAGTTGGGAGCTGGTGGGGTGGTGGAGGGACCACTGTCTAGTCCTACTGGCTGGCAGGGAGGGACTGTCTGGGAACCCAGAGCCTGCCTATAACCCCCTCCGAGGCACCCACCTCCCCCCAGCAAGAGTAGGAGGGACTCGGACCTTGGAGCCTGCCACAGGGGCAGCTGTATTGTTGTTCAGAAGGCAGCAGGGACAGCCAGCAGAGGTGGGGTGTAACAGTAGCAGTGTGTGGGGGGAGGGGATGGCAAGTTCTGCACCAGTTCCCCCACCCCCCAGAGCCTCGGCTTCCTCAGCTGCCACATGGACTGTGTGGGAGGAGAGGGGGACAGTCACTGAGGCAGATGGGACCTCAGATGCTGCTCCTTCCTGCTCCCAGGGAGGAGCACAGCCCCGCACTCCATAGGCGTCTGTCCCCCTTCCTGGGCATAACTCGTTATTTTTATAGTTTTGCTGCCAAGGTAACCCAAGGCTGCCTTCTCATCCTCCCCCAGGTACCACCTCTCAGGAGAGAAGTGGGACTCAGGACAGATGGATCTAGCCAGTTGTTTCTGGAGGAACCTAGAAAGAAACCTTCAGTCTTTCCCTTGGTCTCACTCCCAACCCAGTCCCAGCTTTCTTACTACACCCACCTCCCTGGCTCTTCTCTCTCTGCTGGGCTGAGGCCCACATAAGACAGATGAGGGCTCAGGGCATTTGGAGGCTGCCTCCAATGTAAACCAGAGACATTTCTCTATCCAGGGCCACTAGGAGCCATGAGGTCACCCTCTTACCCCTTCTCCCCACCCCCACCTGGGTGCCTATTGCATCTTTCATTGGTATACCACTCTGTGAGCGTGTGTGTGTTGAGGACACATTCCTACTTCTCTGGTCCTTATTTAAGCTCTATTTTGGCACTCAGCCTACCGGGCCATGAGAGTCTTCTCTTTTATCTTCTTGGACTACAAGCTTATGAGCCATGTCTTAGTCACAGAAAAAAGAAAAAAAGAAACTAAAAGACTTAATGATGGAGAAAAGTCTGAATGAAAGGAAAAGTGGGTGAAGAAAGGTAGGAATTAGGAACAGTTGAATGGATGGATGGATGATGGATAATGGAGGAATGGATGGATGAAGGGGTAGATGGATGGGTGGACGGATAGATGGTGGGAGGATGAATGGATAGATGAATGATGGATAGATGGATAAGGGATGGATGGATGGTGGGTGGATAGATGGATGGGTGGGTGAGTCGATGGGTGGATAATGAATTGATGGATGATGAATGGATGGATGGACAGATAGATGTTTGTGTAGACAGATTATGGATGGGTGGATAGATGGACAGATGGATGGATGGACAGATGGATGGATGTGTAGGTAGATGATGGGCGGGTGGATGGATGATGAATAATGGATGGGTGGGTGGGTGGGTGATGAATGATGGTTGAATGGACAGAGGGATAGCTGTGTGAATGGATGATGGATGAGTGGATAGATGATGGATGGGTAGATGGATGTGTGGATAGATGTATGTAGGTATGGAAGATGGATGGATGGATAGGTGGGTGGGTGGGTGGGTAAATGGATGGATGGATGGATGGATGGATTGGTGAATGGACACATGGAATGGAAGTATGGATAAGCTCGTGGGTAATTGGATGGCATGTTGACAGATAGCTCATTGGTAGACTAAAAGAAGGTTATGAAGACATATGGATGAAAGGGAAACCAACCACAGAAGACTTTTAATGATAGAGAACAAACTGAGGACTGATGGAGGCAGGTGGGTGGGAGGTAGGTTAGAGGGATAATGTGTATTAAGAAGGAACTTGTGGGGCGCCTGGATGGCTCAGTCGGTTGAGTGTCCAACTTCGGCTCAGGTTATGATCTCACAGTTCATGAGTTCGAGCCCCGCGTCAGGCTCTGTGCTGACAGCTCAGAGCCTGGAGCCTGCTTCAGATTCTGTGTCTCCCTCTCTCTCTGCTCCTCCTCCCCTCACATGCTGTCTCTCTCTCTCAAAAATAAAGATTTTTAAAAATTTTTTAAAAAAGAAGGAACTTGTTGCGATGAGCACTCGGAATTGTATATAAATGATGAATTACTGAATTCTACTTCTAAAATCAATATTGCATTGTATATTAACTAAAACATCAATAATAAAATAATAATGATAAAAATAATAATAAAAGACATATGGATGGATAATGGATAGAGTTTTAGATGGACAGATCTAAAATCAATGGACAAAATTGATCCATTGATCTAAAATCAATCTAATGGAGGGGCGCCTGGGTGGCTCAGTTGGATGAGCATCCGACTTTGGCTTAGGTCATGATCTCACGGTTTTTGGGTTCAAGCCCTGCATTGGGCTCTGTGCTGACAGCTCAGAGCCTGGAGCCTCCTTCAAATTCTGTATCTCCCTCTCTCTCTGTCCCTCTTCCACTCGTGCCCTGTCTTTCTCTCTCTCTCAAAAACAAAGAAACATTCAAAAACATTCTAATTAAAAAAATAAGTAGAATCAATCCAATGGACAGATTGGCAAAAATAGGAAATAGTAGATGAATGGAAAGACAGACAGTGAGTAAATAGACATGTGGTTGGGTGGATAAGCTAGATAAACTATTGAAGAGATAGACTGATGAACAGATGCACCTGAATCAGGAGGTTTTCACTCACTGTTCTCTCTTTCTAGGACACTTTCTCCCACCAATGTATATAGCTGACGCTAATATTTCTCAAGTCTCTTTTCAAATAAGGAAAAGCTTATTCCTTCCGAAGGGGTTTTCTTTGACTATCATATATCCTCCAGAACTCCATATCCTCCCACCCTGAATTATATTTTCTATAGCATTTACCATCATTTGATATATTACAATATATACTTGTTTGTTTTAGTTGTTGTTGTTCTAGCTAAAATGTCACCCTGTGAGAACAGGGACTTTGTTAATGCTAAATCCCCAGTACCTAAAAAGTGAATACAGTAAGTGTTGAAAATTATATGAATAGATTGAACAAATCTTTGAGGATAATTGGAGGTATGAATACATGGATGGTGGCTTAGATGAAATATGGATGAGTGATAGTACGGATGAAAGTAATAGTAACTTTTTTTGGAGGTTTACCAGGTTGCAGCAACTATTTTAAGTATTAACTCATTTGGATGGCTTAATGGTCAAAGTAATTGGCAAACACATATATGGAAAGATAAACAGATATGTGTTTACGCACGTATACATGACCTGCTATATGGGAAGATGGATGGACATATATATGAGTGAGTGTATGAATGAGATTGATTAATAGTAAATACTTTGGAGATATGAATGAAAGTGAGGACAGAAAAATATTTGGAGAGATAGAGGATATATTAAAGAATGAACAGATAGTTCACTGGTTGGGTAGCTAGGCAAATAGATATAAAATTGACAGTTGAACACATAGGTAACTATCTATATGAGTGGTTATCATGCTCCAAGTGGATGGATGCTTCTTCTAAGTGTTTTATATGTATTATGACATTTAGATAAATAGATGGATGGATGTGTGTGTGTGTAGAGGGAGTGGATGGATGAATGGAGGGGTGGATGAGTGGGTGGATGGTTAGATGGATAGATACTCGCTCAATGGAGAAATGTAAAGAAAGATGAATAGACACAGATATATATGTATTGATAAATGATTGAATGGATTGATGGAAGGATATCTTGTTCTTATATGGGTAAATGAATATATAGATATCCTGAGAAGTTGATGTGCTAATAATGATCTATGGGGAAAAAATAACTATATAGAGAGGATGGGTGGATGATGGATGGATGAATAGTGGATGGATGGAGGGTAAATAGTTGGATGGATGAATGGATGAGTGGATGGATGGATGGATGAGTGGTGGGTAGATGAGTGGATGGGTGGATGGACAGATGGAGGGTGGAAGATGGATGGATAATGGTTGGAGAATGGATGGTGGGATGGATGGGTGGGTGGGTGAATGGATGGAGGATGGATGGGTGGATGGATAGATGGATGGATGGATGGATGGATGATGGATGATGGATGGATGGGTGAATGAGTGAATGGATGCAGGATGGATGGTGGGATGGATGGGTAGGTGGGTGAATGGATGGGTAATGAATGATGAATGGATGGGTGAATGGACGGATAGAAGGTAGATGGATGGATAATGCATGCAGGATGGATGGTGGATGGATGGATGGGTAGGTGGGTGGATGGATGATAGATGGATGATTGATAGATGGGTAAATGAATGGAAGGAGGATGGATAGATGATGAATGGGCGAATGGATGAATGGAGGGTGGATGGGTGGGTGGGTGGATGACAGATGAGTGGTAGATGACTGGATGCATGGGGAAACCACAGGAAAGTTGACGTCAAATACTCTGCCCTGTTGTTCCTATTAGGACATGCTCCAGTTATAAAGCTACGAATGCCGGCTGCTGCATTTAAAGAGCTATTTTTTGCCACCTCCCACCCACCGGCATTTCTGACAGATAATCACGTAATTCTATTTTAAGTTCTTAGTGACAGAGAACTCCTGACATCCGAGGCAGCCTTCTCCTCATGGGAATATTTTTCCTTCTTTTGAACCAAACTATACCTTGGCACATTCCCTTCCTGGCTGTCTGTGACTGGGATTCCAGAACCGAGAACAGGAGGCGGGGGTGGGAGGTGGGGGAATGCGCAGGTTGAGATGGAAAAGAGGCTCGGGCTCACTCTCCCTGGGTGATCTGGCTCAGCCTGAGGACCGACCCTGCGGCCTTGCTCCCCATCCCTTTTCCGTGCTCTGCTAGAAGCTTGAGGTGTGGACAGCTCTGGCAGGATGCTGGGGATGGGTCATGGGCACAACACCCGCGTTCTCTGGCTTCCCCGGGGTTGTGGGAGGGGAGAGCTGCGGGTGCCCCTCCAGGACTGGCCACGGGACTAGCCTGTGGAGGGCGGAAGGAGCCAGACTTCATGACCCCCACGAAGTCTGCGCTGGCCAGCCACCCCCTGAGTCACTGCGGACCTGAGCTGTGGGCCCACGGGGCTGCCCCTCCAACACTCACTGCCCTCACAGTGACTCGCTCGCGTGTGCGCCGCTCGCCCATCTGATCGTAGCCTCGCCTCTGTCCGGTCACACATCCCCCGGGTGGTCTCAGTCCTGGCCACCCGCGCCAGCACAAGGTCAGGCTAGCTGGGGACCCGGGCCGGCACGAGGTCAGGCTAGCTGGGGACCCGGGCTGGCACGAGGTCAGGCTAGCTGGGGAGGTGAGAGGGGCCATGCCACTGTGCTGCGGGGACAGAGGGCGGCAGGGACAGGCGGTCAGCAGACCGGGTCGTGGTTCTGGCTCTCCGGTCCCAGTTCGGAGACCTCGAACACCGGTCTGTGCCTCGGTTTCCCCACGCGGGACCTGGGTGCGTTGGCGTCTGCCTCCCAGAGCGGCCGTGAGGGCTGGTGAGCCGGGCGAGCCGCTGGATGTAAGACCGCTGGGCACTGAGCTGGGCTCAGCGACGCCCCGCCGACATGAGTCCAGTTCCCGCCTTGTCCGGTCACTCGCCCGCGAGCATTCTCTAGTGAGTCACGGCGACTAAGCCCAACCAGAGGAACAGTGGGCTGGGCTGCACCTCCCGGGCCTTGGCCAGCACACGGGGGCAGGGGGCCTGCTGGCCAGGGCACCGCACTGACCTTGTGCCCACCGGCCACCCTGGGGGCGTGCTCTCTGGTATCGCACGGGGCTGGCCGTGTTTGTCTCTGCCTCTGGGGTCTCCCTGCTCTGAGCTCCCGGGGTAGTCGGGCAGGGGCCGGGGCGGGCAGGGGCTCCCCATTTGGGGAGCTGAGAGGATTCCCCCCTCGAGGTGATAAGTGGAGCAGAGAGCTGGGCATAAACAAGGGGAAAACTGGAGAACCAGGAGGGAGGGGAGGGAGGGAGGGGGAGGGAGGGAGGGGAGAGAGGGAGAAGAGGAAGGGAGGGGAGAGGAAGGGAGGGGGAGGGAGGGAGGGGGAGGGAGAGAAACAGAGATAGGGGCAGAGAGAGCCACAGAGGGAGAGGAGAGGAGACAGGGGCTGAGTGTGGGAGCAGGGAGGGATGGGGGGGGGGGCTGGCGAGGAAGGAGCCGAGAGCCCAGGCCAGCTGGGGCAGGCCAGGGGGGCTTGATCCAAGACGTCCATAAAGGAGAGGACCAGTGGGCTGGCCAGGCCAGGCCCAGGACGAGGAGAGAGGCAGGGAGGGATGGAGAGGCAGATGTGGAGGGGGGAGGGGGGAGGGGGGAGATACCCTGAGGGTAGCAGGGATGAGCTGCAGGGGGCTGGAGAGTGAGTGAGGGCGGCGGCCGCCAAGGTGACTGAGGGGACAGGATGCCCATCACAGGCCGCTGAGGTCCCGCTAAGCCCCGGAGCTGCTGGGCTGGAGGGTTTTCTCTCTGACATTTTTACTAGTCTCGGAAGGAGGGGGAGGGGGAGGGGGAGGAGGCCGAGGGGGGAGAAGGGGGCTGGGGGGAACAAAAGGGAAACGGCTGCTAGGCGTCCTGAAGGGGAGACCCACAGAGCGCGTGAGGCCGCACAGACTGGGGGGGGGGGGGGAGGGGGGGGGACAGGGGCACCCGGCCCCCCGGGGACAGCCAGCAGGGAGCCAGCCCCGGAGACCCCCCCCCCCCCCCGGTGGAGAGACACAGGTCACAGACAGGCAGAGGGGGAGAGCAGACGTGGGAGGGGGCGTCAGAGGCAGAGAGACCAGACAGCCAGACAGAGGGAGCGACAGCTCGGATCCAGGGACAGGGACAGGGGACGAGGGAGCAAAGGAGGGGACGGGAGAGAGAAAGAAGAGAGGAAGGGGGGAGAGGGGTCCCGGTGGAGGAGGAGGAGCAGGGGGAGGGCAGCAGACAGAGGCCGGCAGCCTTTGAAGAAGGAGCAGCCGCGTCCCCAGGGCTGGGGTCAGGCCAGGTCGCCGGGCCGGAGGCATGAGTGGCTCTGCCCTCCTGAGGAGAAGTTCCAGCAAAAGGGGCCTGGAGAACCTCGTGAGGTAGGTGCCCTCCGGCCCCGGGCTGGGGCAGGGCGGGCAGGACCGGGGCGCCGTGGGCAGGGTGTGGGCCGTGCGCACGTGCGCCGGCCGCTGTTAGTTCGGCTCCGCCGGCCACGCGCCCTCCTTCTCTCCCACCTGCACACCCGCCTGGCCTCGGCCGGGCCGCGGTCTCCCCAGAGACCTTCTCCTGGCCCTGGGGCCTCCGCCCCGGCCCGCCGCTCCCAGGGCAAGAAGCGGGTCTCCAGCACCGCTTCCGAGGCCTCGATGTGCTCCCGCCGGCCCCTGGGGACCACCCTGTGACCCCTTGCCTTACAGACGAGGGAGCCGGACTTTGCGGCCACACTCACCACCCCCCGTAGCGCACCAGCCCTGCGTGGGAGGTGCCACAGGGCCGCGGTGAGTGCTTGGGCCTCAGAGGCAGATTTTCCCCAGCTGAAATCCTGGCTCCTGCATCGTAGGGCTTTGGTCCGGGACCCTGTCCTCCCTGGACCTCAGTTTCCCCCTTTGTAAAGTAGTGGTCTGCTGGTACCTACCCCGAAGAGGACGAGAGAGAGAGCAGAGGCAAAGGGCCAGAGGTGGGCTCAGAGCCCCTGCTCCATGCCACGGGCCTCTCGTGGCCTCACTCTGAGCCACCTGCAATGTCCTTCCTCCTCCTCTACCCTTCCAGGCGTCTAAGGCCTAGCTGAAATGCTGCCTCCTCCATGCAGCCTGCCTTGGCTTCTCCTTTGACGGCATGGGGCGCGCTGGGCAGACTGCAAGCTCCTGGAGGGAGAGACAGGCATCTCAGCACTCCCAGCTCCACCCAAGCCCTGACTCCGGGAAGGAGGAGGGACAAGGGGTGCGGGTCGGCTGAGAGCAGCCGGCACCCCTCCAGCTCGGGACAGTCGGGTCCCTCAGACCCTGAGTGATGGCTCTCTCCCGGCCCCACACAGGCATGGCTCCAGGGCCCCCTGCTCCAGGGTCAGGACACGCTCCCTTGCAGCCACCCGCTCCCCCCTCCCACTCATAAGGTGGACCCCACGAGTCAGCTGCCAGGCTTCGCGTGTGTTCTTTTCTGGCTCTGCCGGGCCCCCCCCTGAGCGGCTGACCAGGGGACCCTCATGCAGGACCATGCGTCTCAGGTGGGCCTCCTCCTCCCTGCCCAGCTGGGATGTGGCCGTCCAGGGGTCACTGCTGCTGTCCCCATCCAGAAACTTCTGTGGCCAGAGGACCAAGGGGCACCGGGGGTCAAGCCCCGGGGCTCACCAGCACTGCTTAACAAGTGGGGAAACTGAGGCCCAAGAGGGCAGTTGTACCGTACATTGGGGATGACAGAAGGAGCCCCGACGCGGGCTGGGCACACGTCCCTCGTCGCAGGAGGACGTGGGCCACAAACACCTGTCCGGTGGTAACCGTGGCTCCGTTCTGAAACCCAGCGTCAAGCTGCTGTCCTGGGTGAGCAGGGGACACCCTGGAGGCACCGATGGGGCACGGCAGGTGTGGCACAGCTCAGCCGAGAGTGGGGGCCAGGCCGGTGCGCGGGCCCGGAGCCCCCAGAGGACCTGGACCGGGGAAGGTGGGCCTGCAGAGGCCAGTGGGTCAGAGACAGAAGGAAGCGGCCCTTTGGGCCCCCTCGTGGGGGGCGTGGGGGGCGGGGTGGAGAGCAGGCGAGAGCGTCTCCCAAAGAATAACGTGGGGGCATCTGTCGCACCCCGGCGAGCCAGTCGCACACCGCACACGGGGACGCTCACGGAGGCACACGGACCGCACGGCTTCCAGGCCCAGCCACGGCCGGGCTTACACCCCCACGCGTGGACCCGAGAGGCCGGGCGGCCGGCGGCATCCCCGCTGCCCTCACTGAGATTAGTGTCTCCTGCGTCTCGGCCGTGACTCCCCGAAGCCTGGGCAGACGACCGTTGTCCTCGTTTGACCGACAGAAAACCAGGCGCAGAGAGGCTAGTGACTCCCCCCAGGCCACCCGGGGCGTGGGGGAGCCTGCCCCCCCGGGCCCCGCGCTTCACCAAAATCCTTCGCCACGGACCTCCTGGGTGCGGGGTGGGAAGGGGGGCGTCGGAGGCGGTGCCCCTCGCGGTGACAAGCTCCAGAGGCGCATGCGGGGAGCCGGCTGGGGTGGGTGTAAATTGAATCCAGTTTAAGCAGGCTAAAAACGGGCCCGGGGAGGGGGACTCGTCCCCGTGCCCCTCCCGTACCCTTGGCACGGCTTGGCACCGTCCTTGCGGCCGTGGGGGCCCTCCTCAGCTGTCAAAGCTTCAGGGGGGCAGGGCCAGCCGGGACCACTCCCTCCTCCTGCAGCCCCCAGCCCAGCTCTATCCCCCTTGCAGGTGGCTCCCTCCTGTTGCCCCCGGGGTGACGGGGGATCTAAAGCTCTGCCCGGGCCCACCTTGGGCCAGGCAGGCCCGCATTAGCGATGACCGGGGGGCAGCAAGGGGACCCTGGGCGCCCTCACTTCCACAGGCCTCCTGAATTCTGGGCTGCCTTCCCGGGTTAACAGTCTTTGGGAGCCTGGCTTTCTGAGGCAGCGGCCTGGCTGGCACAGCCCAACGGGGCTGGCTGGGTCACCCTGCTGGCGTCCTTATCGGCGTTTGGGCTCCCAGTCTCCCAGGGGAGGCTCTCCGGGCTGGAGGAGCCTGGCACAAGTCCCGGTGCCCACGCCTCCCCCCCACCCCCGACAACCTTCAGGCCTGGCCCCCGCCCCGGGGACGCCAGGCCCGGGAGGCCTCTGGGGACCCCTGTGTGGCCAGCAGGGCAAGGGATGGGGCTGGCCCAAGGAGGCGATGGGTGGGGGGAGGCCAGGCCTCCAAACCAGGTTCCAAAGAGGCGTGGCTGCCTCAGGCCCACCCAGGGCCCCAGATGGGAGGGGGCTGCCCTTGCCCTGGCAGAGCCCCGGTGTCTGGTGGGTGGTGCTGCCCTGGGACCAAGCGGTCTGTCGGCCAGAGCCGCCCCAGGAACCCCAGCGAGCTGGCATCGCGGGGGTGTGGGGACTGAGCGGCCCAGCCCCCTGGGCAGGACGTCAGGGCCAGAACCCAGAGCACTGAGGTTCGGGCCAGGCTCCAGTCCCGTCCCTCGAACCAGAGCGGGACAGGGCGGCGAGCAAGCAGCAGCCTGGGTGCCTCGGGCACCTGTGGGCTCGCCACCTCCCCGCGCCCCTGCTGCAGCATCGAGAGGGCACCCCGTGGCTCGTGGGCCCCGAGGGGTGGCTGGAGAGGCCACGGCTCCCAGGAGCGCCTCGTCTAGCTCGGACTGGCTCCGCACAGGTTGGTGGCCGGGGGCCGACGCACACAGGTGTCTAGGGGCAAGTGGGAGCTGGTGGGGGGGTAGCCCTGGGGGGCCCCTGGGGGCAGGGAGAGTGTGGGATCTGGCGGTGGCCCACCCTGGAAGGTGAGAGCGTGGCTGTGAGGGGCATTGCCCACCCAGGAAGGGAGAGGTCCGGACGCGGGTTTGACACGAGGCTGGGGCCAGGGCGTCGTGTGCCCGTGGGCCGTGAGGCTCTTCTAGAGAGTGTCCCTGCAGGCGTGGGGACAAGGCCATGGAAAGAGAAAGGAGGTGAGAGACAGGGAAGGGGATAAGGAGGAGGGGGTGAGGGGCAGGAGGTCTCCACGAAGGCATAAAGAGGGCGTGCAGGGATGGAGACGTGATGGGGATGGGGACAGGATGGGGACGGGGACAGGATGGGGACAGGAAGGGACAGGATAGGGAAGCAAAGAGGACAGGATGGGACAGGACAGGCATAGGAGAGGGATAGAGGGGGACAGGACAAGAGAGGACAGAGACAGGACAGAGTAAGGACAGGACAGGATGGGACAGGGGAGAGGATGGGGACAGGATGGTGGGCAAGAGGAGGGCGAGGTCGAACGAAAGCAAAAAAGAGGGAAAGGATGAACGAGGCAGGGGACGGGGTGAAGGCGTCGTGGAGGCTCATCAGCCCCTCCCATGTGTCCCCTCCCAAGTGTCTCCTCCTATGTGTGTCCTCCCACATTGTCTCTCCTACGTGTCCCTTCCCACGTGTCCCCTCCTGCGCTGCCCCTCCCATGTGTCCCCTCCCATGCTGTGCACCCCCGCTATCTGCCCCACATTGTCCCATGCTGTCTGTTCTACACTCTCCACACTGTCCCCTCCAACACTATCCACCCACACTGTCCCACCCTGTCTCCTCCCACACTGTCTCTCCTCTATTGTCCCTTCCCATGCTGTCTGCCCCATGCTGTCCCCTCCACACTGTCCTCTCTCACATTGTCTCTCTCATACCGTCCCCTCCCATGCTGTCTGTCCCATGCTGTCCACCCCCACTGTCTGCCCCACACTGCTCTCCCCACGCTGTCCCCTCCCACGCTGTCCCCTCCCACACTGTCCCCTCTCACATTGTCTCTCCCATGCTATCTCCTCCCATGCTGTCTGCCCCATGCTGTTCCCTCCCATATGTCCCCTCCCACACTGTCCACCTCATGCTATCCCTTACCAGGCTGTCCCCCACCTGCTGTCCCCTCCCACGCTGTCCGCTCCACACTGTCCACCCCACACAGTCTGCCCCACGCCGTCCCCTCCCATGCCGTCCCCTCCCATGCCATCCCCTCCCATGCCGTCCTCATGAAGCGGCAGAGGGCAGGAGGCCCCAAGGGCCAGAAGGTCTGGGAGGAGGTCTGGGGCGGCCAGTGTAGCGCCTGCGGCTGTTCACCGGGGAGATGGGAGGGGCCGGAACGGGCAAGAAGGAAGGAGGGAAGGCCAGTGAGGCCAAGAGAGGGGGACAGGAGAGGAGAGGGGCTGCGGGTGGGGCCGCGTCTCCTCTGAGCGGGGCAGACTCCCTCTCGACCCTCCGGGTGCCCTGCACCAGCCGGCAGCACCTGTGCGCTTGGAGCCCCAAGTCAGACGCCACACTGATCAGCCTCAGTTTCCCCTCCTGCAACAGCCCCCAGATCCCGCCCGTGTCCTCAGGGACAGACACCAGGACAGGTCTCGCCCGACTCAGCCAGCGGGCCACCCCAAGCCCGGCCCCGCGTGCCCCTCCGTGTGGATAAGGAAGCTGAGGCTCGGGGAGGGTTCGAGGCCCGGCGGGCAGGCAGCGAGGGTCTGCAGGATTAAGGGGCACACGGCCAGGAGCTGTCACGGCAAGACTGAATGGGGGCCAGTCCAGGGGGACAGCCCCGGCTCCTGTTCTGCCATGCCCCCCTGGGCCCCCAGGATACTCAGTCCCAGGGGCTGGAGCACCTCAGAGGAGGGGCTGGGGGCGGGGGCAGGTGGCAGAAATGGCCCTGGCAGTGTCCAGCGCAGGGTCAGGCCGCTCCGTGCACTTGGGGGCTCTTCGGGGAGGCAGGGCCGGGAGCCGATGGCAGGCGGCTGAGCCAGGCTGCGTCCGGGGACGGGGGCGGGCAGCCGGGCTTTGAGACCCCGGGATGACAGCCATTTGGGCACTGACTGGGCAGAGCCGGGCGCGGGGCCCTCGGGGTGTGCGGAAGACCGGGGTACGACCCGGCAGGGGGATGGGGACAGGGCGGCAGAGGCCCCAGCCGGTGCCAGCCACCAGTCGCGTGTCACGGAACGTGCCAAAGCCCAGCCTCGTGAGCGCTCTGAGCCCTGTGCCAGGCGGTCCCAGCCCGGCTCGGGAGCGCCTGGCTTCCCTGGAGGGCCGTCCAGCGCCAGGAGGAGCCGGGGCCGGGACTGGAGGTGAGGCCGGGGCCACCAGGCAGCCGGGGGGGGGGGGGGGTGTGGGGACCGTGGGGTCAGTCCCACACACGGCCCGGAGGCGTGGGCAGGGGCAACTCGCTGACGCAAAGGATGCAGAGGGGCGGGGAGGGGGGGGGGGGTGCCTGGGTGTCTCCGGGACACTTGGCCCGGACCCGGCAGCACTGTGGTCAGTGACTCGGAGAAGAGTCACAGCACGTGCAGCGTGCTGGGCAGAGGGAGGGACGGTGAGCCCGGGGCCAGTGCCCGTCTCTGCCACGCCAGCATCCCACAGGCAGGGCGAGCCGGGGGGAGGGGGAGGCCTCGCTCTCTGACCCCAGGCCCGGAGGGGCAGGCCAGCCAGAGCAGACGGGGGCAGAGATGCGGAAGAGCCGCGGTGCCGGGGCAAGGAGGCTGACGGTGGAGCACATCACAGGAGGTAGGGTACCCAGCAAGAGGGAGGTGATGGCCAGCCAGAGGGACATCAAGCTTGGTTCTGGACCTTACTGTGGGCAGAAGGGGACAGTCCCCGATCCAGACTCTGGGAACCGAGGGAAACCTGGGAGAGAAGGACTTGGAGGCAAAGCCCCCACGAGGAAGGTTTCCGGGACACAGACTCTGTCTCCCTCGAGCCGGAACCCTCTGCCAGCGAGCAGGCGCCTGGGCGACAGAGACTCCCCGGCACAGCCGCCTTCCGGTCAGGCCGTTTGGGCACGTGATGAGGGTCCACCCAGCTGGCCCGGATGCCCTGGGGACCGCTGGTGGGATGGGCTGCCCTGGGCTGGGTCGCCCGGACTGGCATTGGGGGTCTGGGGCGAAGCCGGGCCCTGCACGGGGCTGTCGGGGGAGAGGCCCGCCCGCCCCAGGGAGCCTGGGCGGCCCACGTGCTGGAGGGCGGCAGTGGGCAAGGCAGGGACCAGGAGAGCAGCTTAGTGGGGGGGCGTGTGAGCAGGGAGGGAGGAAGGGAACCCCAAGGAACGGGTGCTCTCCCCACACCACTTTCTCCCGGAGGGGCGCCCGAGCGGGATGTGCTGGGACTGGGGGTCACCCAGGAGGGGCGTGGCTCTATGTCCGGACTGGGGGGATGGGAGCAGAAAGGAGGGCGGCCTGCACACTGCTTTGCTGCCCCTTCCTCTCCGACGGGCCTCTGCTCACCATGTCAACCATCACCGGGCGTGGGCACCAGGGACCCTGTCCCGAGAGGACTTCCTGCCGGCCAGTCCCCGATGGCTTGGAATAGGGGCCCTCGCCTGTGGTCCCTGAGCCACAACTTGGGCGCAGCGCTGGCTTTCTTGGAAGCTCTAAGGTCCACGGGTGCAGGGACCTCACTGTGGGCCCTGTCACCTGACGGGATAGAGAGCTGGTTGAAGAGGGGGGTGGGGACGAACAGGGGACAGGCCACTCCAGACCCACGAGCAGGGGAGGGGGATGGGGACAGCGGTGGCAGTGGCTGCGGTCTCTTGTCTCCTTTTCCCAGGAGGAGACCTCTCAGCCCCCCCGTTCAGCTGTGAACTGGGGTGGCCGTGCCCCCTAAGTGGGGTGAGAACCGGGTGGCATCTTGAGGCCCGAGGTGGGGGGCATCCCGGGCCAGGCAGGGTCTGGAGCTGGTGCTCCTCAGGGGACCCCGGTGACCTGAGGGCCAGGGCAGAGACGACCCTCCCTGATCTGCCCCCGGGGCTGGCAAAGAAAGATGGGCAGAAAGGGGATTCCTTGGCTTTGGGGGCTCTGTGGGGCAGCTAGGGGGTTTCCCCAAACAAGAGCCCCACCAAGTGCCACCCCACGGGGGAAAGATGAGGGCAAGGAGGCCCAGCGAGGGCCCTGCGGAGGTGACACGGTGGTTAAGGGGGTGCTGGCCTCGATGGCGAGAAGGGGATGCCCAGGCAGAAGGTGGGCCCGGCTGGGGGCTCGGGGCTGATGAGGGTGTAAAGGATCCCGGTGGAGAAGCCGCTCTGGACTCCCTCCCCTCCCCGCCCGCCCCGGGCAGGGCTCTGAAGGCCCAGAGCCCCCCAGCCGGGCCGGCCGGTGGCTGGGAAGGAGCGAAGGTCCCTCCTCTCAGCCCTGGCCTAGGCCCCGGGGCAGGTGGAGCAGGGCCCCCAGAGGCCGCGGCTGTGCCCCACATCCCCCAGCACTAGGCCGGTGTCCTGGAGGAGGCCCCAGCCCGGGGGCCTCTGTCCCTCCCCACTTGCCAGGGTAGCTTGTGCCCCCAGCCTGTGCCTTTCTCTCTGTGAGCAGGTCCGTGTCCCCTCCTCTGGGGAGACTTCTTAGATGGGACCTGCCCACCAGGACCAAGAGGGAGGTGGTGTGGGGCAGGCCAGGTCGGCCGACGGTGCCATCCAAGGGGAAGCGGGAGCTGGGGTGGCCTGGGGAGGGGTCTTGGTTCACACGGTGCCGCACCCTTTTTACAGCTGGAGAGCTGAGGCTGGGCCTGGGGTCTCATCCTGGGCAGGGGGTCAGAGAGACCAAAGCCACAGCCCTGCCCTGGTCCCAGCCCCTCCACCTGGGCTGGCGGGCTGTGTGGTTGCCTCCCTTTGGCCTTCACCCCATCCCCCCCTCACCCCTTCAGCCTTCACCCCATCACCCCAGCGAGGTCAACAGCCTCCCCCCCCACCTGTGTCCCCTGCAGCTGCCTTCCACGGAGCTCCTCCCTGCTCAGAACCTCCTGGGACTCCCAGAGTCCCTAGCTGCTCTGCCTTGGGTCTTCCAGAGACCTAACAGGACCCTCAGGCCCCTGGGCCCTGCCTTGTTAATGCTGCCCCCTCTGGGAGGAACCACAAAGGGGAGGGGCAAGAAGGATCGAACTCCTGCACAGCTGGGCAGAGCTGCGTGAGGTGCCAGCCTGTGAGGGGGAAAAACGGGGGAGGAGGAGGAGAGGAAGAGGAGGAGGGGAGGAGGAGAGGAGGGGAGGAGGAGGTGGGGAGGTAGGGAGGAAAAGGAGGAGGGGGGAGGAAGGGGAGGAGGAGGGGAGGAGAAGGGGGAAAGAGGAGGAGGGGAGGTGAGGAGGAGGAGTGGAGGGGGAGAGGAGGAGAGGAGAAGGAGGGAGGGAGGAGGAGGGAGGGAGGAGGAGGAGGAGGAGGGGAGGGGAGAGGAGGAGAGGAGAAGGAGGGAGGGAGGGAGGGGGAGGAGGAGGAGGGGAGGGGGAGGAGGGGAGGTAGGGAGGAAGAGGAGGAGGAGAGGAGGAGGAGAGAAGAGGAGGAGGAGGAGGGGAGGAGTAGGGAGGGAGGGGAGGAGGAGGAAGGGAGGGGGAGGAGGGGAGGTAGGGAGGAAGAGGAGGAGGAGAGGAGGAGGAGAGAAGAGGAGGAGGAGGGGAGGAGTAGGGAGGGAGGGGAGGAGGAGGAAGGGAGGGGGAGGAGGGGAGGTAGGGAGGAAGAGGAGGAGGAGAGGAGGAGGAGAGAAGAGGAGGAGGAGGAGGGGAGGAGGGGAGGAGGAGGAGGAAGGGAGAGGGAGGAGGAGGAGGGGAGGGGAGAGGAGGAGAGGAGAAGGAGAGAGGGAGGGGAGGAGGAGGAGGGGAGGGGAGAGGAGGAGAGGAGAAGGAGAGAGGGAGGGGGAGGAGGAAGAGGGGAGGGGAGGAGAGGAGAAGGAGGGGAGGGGGAAGAGGAGGAGGAGGAGAGGAGGAGGAGAGAAGAGGAGAGGAGGAGGAGGGGAGGAGGAGAAGTAGGGAGGAGGGGAGGAGGAGAGGAGGAGGAGAGAAGAGGAGGAGGAGGGGGGAAGAGGGGAGGAAGGGGGAGGAGGAGGAGGGGAGGAGGGGAGGAGGAGAAGTAGGGAGGAGGGGAGGAGGAGAGGAGGAGGAGAGAAGAGGAGGAGGAGGGGGGAAGAGGGGAGGAAGGGGGAGGAGGAGGAGGGGAGGAGGGGAGGAGGAGAAGTAGGGAGGAGGGGAGGAGGAGAGGAGGAGGAGGAGAGGAGGAGGGGAGGAGGAGGAGGGGAGGAGAGGAGGAGGAGAAGTAGGGAGGAGGGGAGGAGGAGAGGAAGAGGAGAGAAGAGGAGGAAGAGGGGAGGGGGGAGGAGGAGTGAGGGAGGGGGAGGATGAGGAGGGGAGGAGAGGAGGAGGAGAAGAGGAGAAGTAGGGAGGAGGGGAGGAGGAGAGGAGGAGGAGAGAAGAGGAGCAGAAGAGGGGAGGACAGGAGGAGGCGGGAGGGAGGGGGAGGAGGAGGAGGGGAGGGGAAGAGGGGAGAGGAGAAGGGGAGGTAGGGAGGAAGAGGAGGAGGAAAGGAGGAGGGGAGGAGGGAGGAGGGGGAGGGAGGGGGAAGAGGAGGAGGGGGGAGGAGAGGAGAAGGGGAGGAGGAGAAGTAGGGAGGAGGGGAGGAGGAGAAGAGGAGAGAAGAGGAGGAGGAGGAGGAGGAGGGGAGGAGAGGAGAAGGGGAGGAGGAGAAGTAGGGAGGAAGGGAGGAGGAGAAGAGGAGAGAAGAGGAGGAGGAGGAGGAGGAGGGGAGGAGAGGAGAAGGGGAGGAGGAGAAGTAGGGAGGAGGGGAGGAAGAGAAGAGGAGAGAAGAGGAGGAGGAGGAGGGAGGAGGGGAGGAGGAGGAGGGGAGGTAGGGAGGAAGGGAGGAGGAGGGAGGAGGGGAGGTAGGGAGGAAGGGAGGAGGAGGGAGGAGGGGAGGTAGGGAGGAAGAGGAGGAGGAGAAGGGAGGCCGGCAGGAAGGAGGCCTAAGGCCTCGGTGCTCCAGGCCTCTCCCTGTGCCCCAGGCCTCTGCTCCCTGGTCACGTGAGACCCTGCTACCCCACTGCTGTCCCGGGCTCCCTGAGCCACCGCGTCCCCAGTTAGCCTGGTTACTCTCCCTGGGTCAGCGGGGTCTCGCCTCACCCGTAGTCCCTCTGTCTCCCCAGGGACTCTGGAGATCTGGAGGCTCCTGTCCCCTCCCGGCCCGGAGCCCTCCCTGCCAGTCTAACTGCATCTCCCCTCCTCCACGCCCACTGGGCCTCCTTCCAGAAAGGACCTGAAGGCTGGCACAGGGCTTCCCGGGGCCGCCTCACGGGGGGCTCAGAGACTCTCCCGTCCGCCTCCCCGCAGCCGCCCCTCCGGGGCCACCTGAGCGCTCTGGCCGCTGGCCTTGGCTTGGCTCTTGTACCCTCTCCCTTGCCCACACACTCCGGTTCATCTTTCCGACCCAAGTTCAAGGTCGCCTCCTGGGCTCCCCTGGGCAGCGGGACTGGGCTCCTTGTGGGGGGTGGGGGTGGGGGTTGTCTACCTGGGGCAGTGACTTTGAGGAAGCCCGGAGACGCGCCCGGAGACCTGCTGCCGGAGGGGGCACGGCTGGGAGGGCGGTCTGGACCCGCGCCAGGGCCCTCGGGTGGGGTGTGGGGGGAGCCGGGTCCCCCCAGCTGCATCTCCGTGTGCCCACCCCTGGCCCCGGGCAGCAGCGTGCCCCTCCCGCCGCCCCACCCCCCGCCCACCTGCTCATTTGGGGCCGCCTTCGAGCTCCCCGCTCACCCCCGCTGCCGCCTCTCTGCAAGGACGAGTGACCTCCGGGGCCCTGGCGGTGCCCACAGACCCCTCCCCGTGCTGCCTGGGGCAGCCCCCCGCCCGCCTCGCGTAACCAGTGAGGGGCACCCTCGGAGTTGTGGGGCGTGGGGCTGCCCTCCCCTGAGCTCCCTGACGGGGCCCCCGACCTCTGCCCTTGGGGCCCGCTCTCTGGGAGTCGGGGACGCTTGCCGTCCTGCTGTCCCCGGAAGCCAAGGAGGAGGAGGAGGAGGCCTCTCCCCGGGCTGGCTCCCACTTCACTCACGGGCTCTACGGCCGCCGGAGGGACCAGTGGCTCTGCAAGTGTCCACCCCGGTCGACAGCGTAGAACCCCCTGGCGAGGCGGGGCGCGGAGGGGACCAGAGACCCCGGGGGTGGTCGGTCCGCGGTGGGGCTGACCAGGGCTGCTCCCCCGGCCTCTCTGGCAGCTTCCTCTGGCCGTGTCGGGGACACCTGTGGCCCAGAGGGTCCCCCGCAGACCTGAAGAAAGGGTTCTCCGACGACAGGCCTGGCCCTGCCTGGCTGTCCTCCCTTTGGGCCCCTGCCCCCGAGCCCGGCGCCCGAGCTCTCCCCTCGACCTTTAGGCACCAGAGACGGGTGGCCTTTAGGCCTTTAGGCGCCGGACAAGCGGCCTGCAGGGGGCAGAGTCAAGCTGGGACCAAACCCACGCAGGCAGACAGGGGAGGAAGGAGGTGGGGGCAGCTGCGAGGGCCGGGCCGGCTCAGGAGCCTATCACGGGACCCTGGTGGGGGGACCGGGGGGCCGCAGAGGGAGGAGTGGGGGGCCGGCGCCCCGAGTCGGGGCCGGTAGGCGGTGGACGTGGCCAACGGGGCAGCCCCCGAACGCGGGGACCCCCGCTCGGAACGGGGAGCTGGGAGGCGGCCCGGGGCCCGCTGGGGTGCGCGCGCCCCGTGCACCTGGGTGGGGGCGAGGCCCCGCGGCGGAGCCCGATGCTGGGGGAGCAGAGCCCCACTCGGCAGCCCCCGGGGCTGAGCCCCGGGCTGCAAAGAGCCAGAGCAGACACAGGAAATAGCCTAATTGCGTTCGCTAAGGAACACCAAATCCCTTACAGCTGCACGCGGGCTGAGCCAGGGGCCACGGGTGGGGCGGCCATCGCCGGTGTCCTGACAGCTCCGTGGAGCCTGCCAAGGGGTCTGGGCTGCTGGCCGGGGAAGGGGGGCGCCTTTCCCAGGCCAGAGGCCCCCACCCCACCCCAGGAGAGCCGCCCCCTCTCAGTTCCCAGAACGGAGCCCAGCTGTGGAACAGTGAGGGGTGAGGTCACGGGAGGGGCCAGAGGGGCCGCATTACTCACATCCTGGGGCTGGTGGGAGGGGGGAGGCGAGGGGGAGGGCCCCTTGTCCTTGGGCCGCTGGGGCTCCCGGCCCAGGGCTTTGGGGAGACGCCAGGAGACCCCTACCCTGTATCCCTTGTCTGCCTGCCCTCCCCCCCCCACCCCACTCCCCGGCCCCTGCCTGTCAGGGCTCCCGGGGCCACGTGCAGATGGCGGGTCGCAGAGGGTGGCCCTCGGAGGGGCCGGCTCACAGGGCCGCTTGTCGGGGCGATGGCAAGGACAGCAGAAAACGGGGTGTGGAGCGGGGACCCCGGACCTGCCATTTTGGCCCCCGCCTTGTTCCTGCTCGTGAATCCGTGTGCGTGCTGTGGGGTGTTTGGAACCGTGGGTGGAGGGTGGGTGAGCGTGCCACGCGGGCCTGGGTGTCGAGCTCACGGAGGACGTGTGTGTGTGTGTGTGTGTGTGCACGCGCATTATTGCCTCGTGTGCACCTGGGCGTGCAAGGGGGGCCGGGCCCGCGTGGGGCTCTTGTGGCCTGGACATACCGCCCGACAGGTGGACCCCAGAGGATCTGTTCATGTCTGTGTGTGGGGTGACAGGCAACTTGCGGGCTCTGCACTCAGATCTCGGGGCAAGGGTCTGGGGAGCGGGAACCACGACCCTGGGCCCCGGGGCAACACTTCCCCAGATAACGTGGCCCTGCAGCCTCCGAGCCGAAGGCCCAGGGCAGGATGGGAGCAGGCGTGGGGAAGGAAGGGCTCCCTAGGCCCCCGGGGGTGGGAGCCGAAGGCACTTCTGAGCATCGAGGGTGGGAGACCAGGGGTGCTGCGGGCTGAGCAGGTCTGGAGTCCCAGGTGGCCACGGCGGGGGGCGGTGGGGGGGAGCGGGCCTGGAGCCCGGGGCTGAGGAGGGCCTGGCTTTTGTCTGGGAGGCTCTGGGAAGACCTGGGACAGATTAGATCATGGCTGGCAGGGCTGCTGAGACCATGGAGCCGGCCGTCCCGGCCAAGGGACGGAGTCCCAGAAGGAGCGGGCCGCGGGGTCAGGCGGCGGGCAGCAGCGGGAAGGGACCGAGACCCCAGGCTAGGGCAGTGAGCCCTGCAGAGGCAGAGACCAGGACTCCCCTCTCTGGGTCCAGTGGAGCCTGGGTGGTGGGGGAGGCAGGGCCGTGTCGGCGACCCAGGCCCGGGGTGCCCCCCGGATGCCGACAGTGTGAGATCTGCTAGGCCAGGGCCAGGGGGACCAGGCTGTGAACCCCTCGTCCCAGGCTGACCTTGTGTCGCCCTTAGTGAGGGACCCCGAGAAGCCACGGGGTCAGCGTGCACCGAGGGAGCAAGCTCTCTGGCTCTGCAGTGGCCTCGGGTCCGTCCTCTGTGAACGGGCCCAGAGAGGTCAGGTTCAGGGTGCAGGCAGCCTCTTCTTGGGGCCCTTGGGGGGGGCAGGAGGGAGGGCCCCAGCCGGGGTACCCGGGCAGGGAGGTGGCTGCCCGGCTGGGTCTGCCCCTGGCCTGACAGTGCCTGATCGGCGAGGCTGCTGCCACCGGATTCCAGTGGGGACACGTGGCACCTGTCTGGTACCTGCAGCAGCCGCTTCCCAGGGCCTCGGGGGCCACAGAGCCAGGCCCGCCCGTGTCCCGGCTCTGATTAGGTCCAGGAGGCCTGGCTGCTGGGCTGGGGTGGGGGGGGGGAGGACAGAGGGTCTCAGTCCTGCCTGGACACCGGAGCCCCCTCCACCACCGGGAGGACAGGAGCAGCGGGGCGCAGGCTGAGGCCCGACTGACGCTCCGTGTCCCCCAGGCTCACGACTCAGCGGAGCGTGGAAGATGAGGAGGAGGCCGCCCGCGAGCGTCGCCGCCGGGCGAGGGACAGGGAGCTTCGGGCCCGGGACGAGGACGGCCGCCAGTCCCCCGAGCCGCCGGAGCGGGAGAGCCTGTAAGCCGCCCCCCAGCAGTCCGCCTGGCCCCGCTCCCCCGGGCAGAGGGGAGGCTGGTGGTGGGGCCCTGGGCTAGGGCTCCCGGAGGAGGAGAGTGAGGAGGGGCTCAGCGCGGGTGCGGAGACAGCTTAGGGTGAGGGTCCCTGAAGCCCGAGGCGTCAGTGGAGGCGGCCGGCCGGCCGGAGGGACTCACGTGCGGCCACCCCTCCCAGCCAGCCTCCCAGAGCGCTGACTCAGGCTCTGGCCGCCCTGCGCGGCCCTGGCCCCTGCTTGGACCGACACTGACCCCAGCTGCGTGGCCCTGGCCCCGGAGCCCCCCGCCCAAGCTCCCTGCTGCCGGTGACTCATGGAGGCCACGTCCAACTTGGCGGGCCGCAGGCCGGCTCGTTTCCTCCCTGGGCCCAGGAGGCCTCCGCGGCCGGGCTGGGCTGTTTTTACAATAATGCCCCCCTTCCTCCCGCCCCTGTTTTGTTCCATTTTCTCCGAGTCAGCAGCTCTGGGCGGGGTGGGGTGCTGCAGCGGTCACGGCCCCTCAGGCCAGGTCCTCAGTTTAGATAGCAGGGGCAGGGGGCACATGGGGAGCCCACCAGCACCAAATCCCAGTCCTGCCCTGACGGGGGGGGCGGGGGACAGGGTCTCACCCTGCTGCCCGCGGAGGGAGCAGTCACCAGAGCCCTGGAGGGAGACATGTCACCCACACACGGGGACCCCAGGGTGACAGGAGAGGCACAGCCCAGCAGTCAGGGGGCCCTAGACGAGTGGAGGAGGCACAGCCCAGCTCTTGGGGAGCCTTGGACTGATGGGGGAGGCATAGTTCAGCTCTCAGAGGCCCTAGACTGATGGGGGGGCACAGCCCAACTCTTTGGGAGCACTGAACTGATGGGGGAGGCATAGCCCAGCTCTCAGGGGACTCGAGACCAAGGGAGGAAGCACAGTCCAATTCTCAGGAGGCCCTAGACTGATGGGGGAGCACATCCCAGCTCTCAGGAGGCCCTAGACTGATAGGGGAGGCATAGCCCAATTCTCAGGGGGCCCTAGACTGATAACGGGAGGCCTAACCTAGCTCTCAAGATATCCTAGACTGATGGGGAAGCACAACCCAGCTCTTAGGGAGCTCTGAACTTATGGGGGAGGCATAGCCCAGCTCTCAGGGGACTCTAGACTAATGGGAGGGACAGAGCTTAATTCTCAGGAGGCTCTAGATTGATGGGGGGACATAGCCCAGCTCTCAGGAGGCCCTAGACTGATGGGAGAGGCATAGCCCAGATCTCAAGAGGTCCTAGAGTGATGGAGGCACAGCCCAGCTCTTAGAGAGCCCTAGACTGATGAAGGAGGCATAGCTCAGATCTCAAGAGGTCCTAGACTGATGGGGGAGTCACAGCCCAGCTCTCATGGGACTCTAGACTGATGAAGGAGGCATAGCCCAGCTCTCAGGGGACTCTAGACTAATGGGAGGGGCAGAGCTTAATTCTCAGGAGGCTCTAGACTGATGAGGGAGGCATAGCCCAGATCTCAAGAGGTCCTAGAGTGATGGGGGAGGCGCATCCCAGCTCTTAGAGAGCCCTAGACTGATGAAGGAGGCATAGCCCAGCTCTCAGGGTACCAAGACTGATGGAAAAGGCACAGCCCAGCTCCTGGGGAACCCTAGACTGATGGGGGAGGCATAACCCAGCTCTCAAGGGATAGACTGATGGGGGAGGCATAGCCCTGCTTTCAGGGGAGCCTAGACTGATGGAAGAAGCATAGCTCAGCTCTCAAGGGACCCTAGACTGATGAAGGAGGCATAGCCCAGCTCCTGGGGAACCCTAGACTGAAGGGGGAGGCACAACCCAGCTCTCAAGGGACCCTAGACTGATGGGGAAGGCATCGCCCTGCTTTCAGGGGAGGCTAGACTGATGGAGGAAGCATAGCTCGGCTCTCAGGAGGCCCTAGACTAGTGAGAGAGGCACAGCCCAGTTCTCAGGGGACCCTAGACTGATGGCGGAGGCACAGCCCAGGTCTTAGCAGGCCCTACACTGATGGAGGAAGCACAGCCTAGCTCTGTGGGAACCTTAGTCTCATGAGGGAGACATAGCCCTGTTCTTGGGGAGCCCTAGCTTAATAGGGTCAGACACAACCTCGGCCTCAGGCAGCTCCAGACTACGGAGGAGACACAGTCCTGCCCTCAGGGATTCTCTAACAGCGGGGAGGCTCAGCCCAGCCATGCGTGCTGCCCCTGGCAGACAGGGTCTCCCACCCCTGGAGCCCAGGGTCTGAGGAAGGAAGGAGAGGTGGCCAGTGTGTATAGCGTGCCCCCTGCCCCTCATGGCCCCGTCCGGCTCTGAGCACCCGGTGCTTCTCTTTTAGCCTCAGCCTGAAGCCCTCGGAGGCCCCTGAACTGGATGAGGACGAGGGTTTCAGCGACTGGTCCCAGAAGCCAGAGCCACAGCGGCAGCCCTGGGAGGCCGGGGGGGCCTCCAACAGCGGGGAGCCCCCTTGGAGCGAGAGTCCGGAGGGGCAGCAGGAGGAGAACAGGCAAGTGGGGGTCAGAGGCCGGAGGCAGGGTTACCAGGCAGGGGCGCTCTCCAAGCCCCCAGCCCGTGCCTGAGCAAAGGCCACTGGCCCCGCAAAATGCCCCCCGGGCTGGGAGCAGGGGGAAGGGAGGAAGAGAGCTAGACGGCGGCGGGGCGGCGGGCCGAGGGGCTGCGGGGAGGGGTGGGGAGGAAATCTCATTCCTGGGCTCCCCAGGGCCCCTGGGCCCCATCCAGACCAGCTGCGGCCCGGCCAGGGTGTTGCCACATCAGCACACATCTGCAGCCCACTTACGTAATGGAGGCTCTGCGCCCCTGCCGCCCGCCCGCCCCTTCCTCCCTCGGGGCTGGCTGATCTCCATTCCCACGGAGGGGAGCAGGTATTTCCAGATGTGTGGGCCTGTGAGTTGGCCTGGAGGGACAAGCTTTCCAGATGTGCAGACGTGTTTGCTGGGCTGAACAGGGCAGGAGGGGGTGGGGGCCCAGGGATGGGGGGCTGCTCCGGGAGCTTTACCCCCACCCCAGTTCTGGGGTCTGAGGCACCCTGCAGGCGTGCTCAAGGGCCCCCCACCGTGGGCAGGGTCCAAGCTCTACCCAGGAGCTTCGAGCTTGGGGGACACCACCTCCCGGCCCTTTAAGGCCCCTCTAGTCTCCATCTCTAGCTAGGACCGTCCCCGTCTCCAGTCTTCCAACCACCCTACCAGCAGGCTCCTGCACCCCAGGAGCCAGCTGCCTGGCTGGGGCCCTGGTCCTGGCCAACCCCTGGTCACCGGTGCCCCTGCAGGCCTCATTTTCCCCCATCTGCCTTTGAGGCTCAGTGCACACCCTACCCTTCTGAGGTGGGTCTGGGGTCTGCAAGGGTGGCCTGTCCCCTGGTGTCGGGTGGCCGCAGCCCTGCCGGCTGCCTCCTCTTTCCCGCCGGCCTCAGGCCACAGCTGTTCCCAACAGCAGGGGGCACTTTGGCTCTTCTGTTGAACCCTCCTGCTCTGCTCACAAGCAAGCCTCCTCCCCGCCCCACACCTGCCTGGCCCCGGGACCCGCTGGAGCTGAATGGGCCCTCTGTGTGCCCGGCCGGCTCGCACTGACCCACCTTGGGCGGTGGGTCTGGGTCTGGGCTGGCACCAACACCAAGGGGCGTGAAATCATGGAAAATGCGAGAATTTCTTGCTGGTTCAGTCCTGCTCAAATGCAGAGCCCTGCTGGCTGCCGGCGGGCATAGCCAGTGCAGGCAGCCCCTCTTCTCAAGGGTGCCGTCCTAGCTGTGACCTCGGCCCTTGCCTTGTCCCTTAGCTGATCGTCCCCCAAACCACCCACAGATCCTGCCCTGCTCCTATGTGAAACCCTTCTTCCTCAGGCCCACCTGCCTCCCTCATGGAGCAGGGCAGAAGCAGGCGGAGGGGGGGAGGGCCTAGGCCAGCAGGGTGGACACAGACAAGCATGGGCTGGGGGCTGGGGCCCATCCAGAGAGTCTGGAGACCGGGTCCGGCCTCCGAGTGTGAGGCGAGAGGGGGCTGAGGCAGCGGGCCCTGTCTACAAAGGCGCCCCAGGGCTGGAGGGCTGCCTCCGAGGTCCTTGGGCCCACTTCCCCCGATGAGGCTGGGGTCTCAGGATTCCTTGGCACTCAACTGGTCAGACCGCCCCCACCTTCCGGACGGAGAAGCTGAGGTTTGGAAACCCAGAGGGACTCAAACCCAGCAACTGAACGACCTTCACCGGGATTGCATCCCTCCCCTGCCCCCCAGGCCCCATCAGCATGCCTGCGGGAGCCAGGGTGGTGATGAGCAGAGTCCAGCCAGAGTCAGCCTGGAGGAGTTGCATCTGAGCCCCAGCTCAGAGCTCCAGGACGGGCCGGGAACAGAGGAGACAGAGCCCAAGAGCCCAGAGGGGACCGTCCAGGGCAGCCTGGGGCCGGTAGAAGCCGAAGAGGCAGACGAGCAGGTGATGGTGGCTCCCTTTGGGGTCCGGGTGCACCCCGCCCCTCGGGCTGGGTCTGTGTCTGCTGACCGTCTGCTCAGCAGGCTGCCCTAGAGGGAGACGCCCCCCCCCCACCCCAGACTCTGTGGCACCCGCATTCCCAGAGGGAGGAGGGTCTTCGTGACCCTGGGATCAAGCGACTTTCCTCTGGACTCACCAGTCCCCACTGCAGAGAATTCGAGAAACAGAGCATGTCAGGGCTGGAAAGGGCCTGAGGCCCAGGGAGGGGAAGATGTTTGCTCCAACAAGTCCCGAATGGGGCAGGAGGGGTGCAAGGGGTGCTCATCATATAAACTCTGATGTTCTATTCCTAGCACCAGAAACGCCAGCAGCCCAGGACGCCCAGCCCCCTGGTCTTGGAGGGTGCTACCGAACAGGGCTCACCTCCCCTGAGCCCCAGCACCAAAGTAGGTTGAGCCCCAGAGCCTGCTGCCTTTTCCTCTTCCCCAGAATCACAGCACCAACCCCACGACAGCCCCAGAGAGGAAGCCACACGGCAGTGCCAGGAACACGAGTACACCCTGCTCTTTCTCTGCCATCCCCCCAGCCTGGCACTCAGCACATCCCTGAGAAATGAATCAGCGGATGGCTCGATTGGTGGATGGGAGTCACTGGGGCAATGGGGGGGTGGGGGGCTCTGGTTGGAGACTCACATCTCTGCTTGCCTTCCGCAGCTCATCGACAGAACCGAGTCCCTGAACCGCTCCATCAGGAAGAGGTGAACCTGCTGCTTTCCAGACTAGGACTTGGGGTTCCCCAAGACGGTGTCGAAGAGAGGGGCCTGGGGGCTAGAGATGCAGAGCCCCGAGGGAGCTCTGGTAGGGGCCAGGGTGGGTGTGGAAGCCCAGTGAGGGAGCATGGGGCGTGACCCTTCTCCTACCCTCCAGTAACAGCGTGAAGAAGTCCCAACCAGCCTTGCCCATCTCCAAGATTGATGAGCGACTGGAGCAGTACACACAGGCCATTGAGGTATGCTCAGGCCTCCCTTCTTCTGCTGGGTCCCTCCTCCATTCACATACCCATTGTCTCATCCCAACCACACCCCTCCATCCAACCAAGACCCTTCTATGCAACCAATACCCCTCCATCCAACCAAGACCGCTCTATCCAACCAATACCCTTCCATCCAACTAAGACCACTCCATCCAACAAATACCCTTCCATCCAACCAAGATCCCTCCATCCAACCAATACCTCTCCATCCAAACAATATCTCTCCATGCAACAAAGACCACTCCTTCAAACCAACTCCCCTCCATCCAACCAATACCCTTCTATGCAACCAAGACCACTCTATCCAACCAATACCCTTCCATCCAACTAAGACCCCTCCATCCAACCAAGACCACTCCATCCAAACAATATCTCTCCATGCAACAAAGACCACTCCATCAAACCAACTCCCCTCCATCCAACCAATACCTTCCTATCCAACCGATGCTCCTTCATCCAACCAATGTCTTTCCATACAAACAACACTCCTCCATTCAGCGAACACCCCTCCATCCAACCACCGCTCATTCAGACCTACACCTCTCTGTCCTACCAATGCCCCTCTCTCCAACAACCCCCCCATTCAATCCGTGCTCCTCCAGCCCTATGTTCTGAGCAGCATGATAGCACCACATCTGTCTCTTACCCCACCATATCACCTGTGCTCCTCAGATCAAGAAGGTGTTTCACAAGTACACCAAATGGAGGCACATGCATTTTTTTTTTCAGAGTGCCCTGCCCTAGCCCCTTACTGGGAAAGCACTCCTCTGGAATACAAAGATGTAGAAGAAGTCATGTATTGGAGACCCTCACCCTGGCTTCTCTGACATGTCCCATGTGGCTGTCCACTAAAGTGGTCCTGGGTTTTTCCTCCTCTGCAGACTGCTGGCCGGACCCCCAAGCTGACCCGCCAGCCCTCCATTGAGCTGCCCAGCATGGCTGTGGCGAGCACCAAGAGCCGGTGGGAGACAGGAGAAGTGCAGGCTCAGTCCACTGCCAAGACCCCCTCTTGCAAGGTAACACCCATCCCAGGGTGAGGTGGGGTCCCCTTGGTGAGGCCAGTATGAGGCTGTCTAGGCTGCAGTGTGGGTAGACAGAGCACTGGGATGTTTGGGGGGTGCTCACCAGGCTGGCCCCCAGAGTGGAAGGCCATGTGGGGGAACTGGTGGCCCAGTGCATGTAGGTGGTGCCACTTTCCCTTTCTTACTTCCTCCCCTGGGCTCTCGTACAAGGAAGTGGGTGGGCAGGCCTGGGACCCAGCCGGGCAAGGCTGGACAGGAGAGAAAGGACCACGGCTTTGAGTTCCCTGGTCGAGGGTCTGCACCTGTGATATGTCCTTCCTCTGAACATAGGATATCGTAGCTGGAGACATGAGCAAGAAAAGCTTCTGGGAGCAAAAAGGAGGCTCCAAGACGTCATCGACAATTAAGGTAGGGTCTAAATGTGGCTGATGTAGGGAGGGCAGGTCTAGCAGTTGAAAGCAAAGAGGGGCTATCCTCAGTGTATCCGGGAGGGCTTCCCAGAGGCAGCACCATCTCCGTTCTGCCGCTCTCAGCTTTGCTCTTGGTCACCTCTCCCAGCAGAGCACTCCGTCTGGAAAGAGGTACAAGTTTGTGGCCACCGGACATGGGAAGTATGAGAAGGTGCTTGTGGACGAGGGCTCGGTGCCCTAGGCTGCCCTTCTTGGTGAGTCCAGGGCAGCAGCCCGAGCGTGAGGTGTCGTGTGTGTGGAACGGGTCCTTCTGGGAATGTGGAGCCATGGACAAGGCCCGCTTTGTTACAGCTGCAAGGGCGGCCTGTGGGGACTGAATGCCCGGCCTTGGAGCTGGTCGGAACCCACACTTGGCTCGCTCTCCTATACCAGCTGGGGGCCCCTCCAGGGTCCACCACCCCGCCCATCACCTGGTGAAGAAACATGGTCCACTGCCGTGGTTAGACACACTTTATTAGTGGCCTGGGTCCCAGGATCCATTTACAGCACCCGTTATGCCCTGCGTGATGCAGCTGGCCGCCTACTGGCTGCCTCTTCCCCTCCTGAGTCCTGCACCCAGGCACCTCCGTGTCCCTCTGCCATCACTGCTGACCCCATCAGAGCCCTGGCCCCTGTCTCGAGTCAGCGGGGACTGCAGACGCGGGGGCCCCAAAGCCGCATGAGGCCTGGGGTCCCCTCTGCTGCCTCCCCTGCCCCGGGACCAAGGACACCCGTCCTTACCCAGCCATCGAAGCTGGGCCCCGCCCCCATCTCCCGCCAGCGAGCCCCCCTCACACCTTGCCCCCCAGGCGGGGGGATCAGAGGCGGGCAACAAAAGGAGCTGAGCCTGGGGTCTGGCCTCCCCCCACCCCCCACATGTGTCAGGAATGACAGTCAAACCGCTGATGCAGCCACTGGTGCCCACGCACAACTGAGTCGCCCTGGCCAGCCAGCCCTGCTCTGCACAGCAAACAGAAATCTGTCCCCCATCTTTCCCGGAGGGGCGGGGGGACCACAGAACCCAGCCCCAGCATCCTCCCTGCCCTGCCGGCCCGCAGCCCCTCAGGAGCCCAGGCACCCCCCTGCACCTCCTTGCCCCGAGTCCCGAGACACGGGCCCTGCTGTGCGGGGCCGACTCATCTACCCGCTGCCTCATCACTGAGCCGTGTTCCTTCCTTCTTGTGCGTGGTTTTACCCCGTTAGCCCCATATATATTCTACCCCAGTGCAGACCCCTTCTCTGCCCCAGTCCATGCCATGGAGACCGGCCTCCTCCCTGACCCCAACTGCCCCTGCCGCACCCCGCCACAGTCCTTCCTGCTGCAGCCTGTCCGTCCCGCACCTCCCGGCTGCCCGGTGTCCGTCCGGCCCTGGCGCCCTCTGCAGTGGCCGTGGCTCCCCAGCTGGACCCGCTGTCCCTCTTCTGTCCACACCACGGTCCTAGGCCCCGGTGCCGCCCTGACCGGTCACTGGAGCTTCCAGCCAGCTGCCGTCCGGTTGAAGTTCTTGGGCTTGGGGTTTAGGTCCACGATGGAGTGGACTATAGGGGGCGGCCGGGCGGCTGCCTCCTGCAGCTTCCGGGCGTTGAATCGCGGCCTGCACAGGAAGGGCAGGCGGCCCAGGCCGGCCAGGGTACAAGCCCCATCCCCGGGCCCAGCCGGGCTGCCTTGGGACTTGGCCACGGACATGCGATACAGCACCGCGTCCCACATCCTGGAGGCCCGGGAGGCTGGGGGCCGGGACGCTGGGAGGGCGGGGGCTGTCACCTCTTGCCCCCCGCCCTCTGGGCTCTGCTCTGGCCCCGGGCATGGGGATGTTTCCGCCTCCTCCATCAGCTGCTTCTTCAGGCGCGTCCAGCCGCTGAGCCGGGGCCTCGGTGCAACTTTGGGGACAGGGTATGGGTGCGGGCCTGAGGGCGGGGACGGGGACGAGGCCGCCCGGGGACTGGAGACCTGCTCGGCCTCAGCGGCAGGGCCAGCCACGGGGGGCTTCTCCACGGGCTCAGCTGAGGCCGGCCTGTGAGGCGAGGGTCCCGGTGAGCGGTAGGTGGGGACTATGGGCACCACAAGCCGAGTGCCGCCCTCTCTGGGCACCAAGGCCTCAGGGCCAGGGCACTGAGGAGGGGGAGCCTCAGGGCAAGGACCGGCAGTCTGGGCCTCTGTGGGCAGAGGGCGGGTGTGGGCCGCGGGGGCCGGGGGCTGGGCCCCAGGAGGGTACGGGACCGTGTCCCGGTCCTGCCCACCAGGCCCCCCATCTGGGGCCGTCTGGCAGGGCTCCGGGGTCCTGGCCCGTGGGGACGGCACGAGCCGGATGTGTACCTGGCTGACGTGGGTGGCCCCTGCCGTGGGGGCCGAGACCTGCGTGAAGCCACTGGGGGACCGGGTGGGGTGCAGGGCCGGCGTCGTGAGCCGGAGCCCCGTGGCCTTGAAGTGGGCAGCCAGGCTCCTGTGCTGAGTGAAGCTGAAGGGGGCTGTGGACGTCTGCAGGGGCGATGCCACGTGCTGGATGACGGAGGGGTGGGGGGAGCGGGGCAGGGCGGGCACGGAGCGCGGGCCCTCCGCGGGGCGCGGGGCCGTTGGCTCCTGGTCGTGGCTGGCCTCACTCACGGGGGACAGGGAAGTGCGGAAAGCCCCCAGTGGCACGGGGGCCCCGCCCCCGGTCATCTTCTTCCGGGCAGCCTTCCTCAGAAGTTTCTGCAGACGAAGGTTGTCCTTGCCTGGCTTGGGCAGCAGGGGTGGCGGGGGTCCCGAGGGCCCCGGGGGGCACAGGCCGGCCACGATGAGCATCGTCGCACCCTGGGGTGGAGAGGGACAGCCGTCACAGGCCGGCCGTCCTCTCTGCCGGTGCCCCGCCCCCCCCCCCCCCCCACCCCGTGGTGAGGTAGGAGCTCCTGAGGCCCAGAGGGGTCACGGCCCGACCCTGACCATCAGAATCTCTGCTTCCCGAGCGCCCGGCACCTGCCGGGTGTGTCCCTAGCAAGTCTGTCCGCGTCCACAGCTCTGCGGGGCGGCTCTGCCTCCAGCCGCTTCAGAGAGGAGCCCACGGAGGCCCGAGTGACTCGGTGGGTGACGGCCGAGGGCGCCGCCCGGGGGCACAGCCTAGACCGTGAGACCCGTGGACGGGCTCCAAGGGGGAGGCACGTGCTGGGCCGGCCGCCCGCCGGGGCAGGAAGAGCGCCCGCCCGCAGACGCGTGAGGGGCGCCACACCGTCGCCAGTCTGACCACAGGCTCGTCCACTGTGAGCCAGCGGTGAGGGTGGCGGCCAGAGGCTCAGGAAAGCTGAGGCTGCATCATCAGAGGTCGATTGGCCGGGAGGTGGGAGCAATTTTCGCTGAGCTACGCTAAATGGGATATTCCCGCAGACATCCTGGCTGGGGTGGTCCTGGCCAAGCCGCCCGCCCTGGTTTCTGGGCGCCACGTGCTCGCAAGGACGTTGACAAATGGCGTCTGGGCCAAGCCGGAGGCCGGCCGGTTTGTGGGAGGAAGGAGGCCCGGAGCTGCCGGCCTGTGGGGGCCGGCTCTGTCAGGCGGGAGCGGGTCTGCCTGGGGAGGGGCCTCAGGGGTCTGCCCGGGGTTCCCGCTCGGCTGTGCCTGCTTCAGGGGGGCCCAGGACCCCAGGGACCGCGGGAGCTCTGGGGCAGCCAGGCTAGCGGGAGAGCAGGCGACGGGCACAGCTCCCTTCACCTTGAATCCCAAGTAGGCCCGCAGCCCCGGGGGGGGCCCCCGGTGTCAGGAAGCAAGCTTCCAAGGTGGAAGCGGACGTGGGGTTCCGGTGGCTGGAGCAGGGCGGCTGCTCCCGGGGGAGGGGGTGCCGTAGGCAGGGCCAGCGTGGCCACCAGAGACGGGCTGGAGACGCGGAGGGCAGGGGGTAGCCCCCTCCCCGGACCGGAGCCTGACACCCCCACCCATGCCGGTGTTTCAGCTTTCCTGAGACCGCAGACAGCTCGGGCAGCACCCTCCGCCCTCGCAGGGGCGAGTCCAGCCAGACGCCCACCCCGGCCCTGCCACGGGAGCCGCTGCCGTTGCCTGCCTGGCCTGCCCGCGCCCGGCCAACACCCACCACCGTCGCCGTCTCTCCACTCCTCGACCCCCCGACCGCTCTCCCCTCCCGCTCTCTGACCCCCACTCTACCTCGCACAGCAGGGGCAGGAGAGGGACTCTCACTGGTGATTGACCAAAGGGGCCGCCCCCGCAGAGACCAAGAGTCCCCGAGGAAGGCCCAGCCTGGGCAGAGAGAGGACACGTGCTGGGGGACCTCCAGGTCAAGAGACACCAGCGCCTGCACCACCGCATTCTCAGGCCCTGCCCCCTCCCTGCTCCCGGCTTGCAGCCTTGTCCTCCGTGTGCAATAAAGCTCCTTGTGTGTTCCAAGTGCTGGCTCTGTGTCCATAACTGGGGGGAGCGACAAAGAAGAGGGCCAGCCCGGTGGGAAGTCCTCCCCAGCCCCTGGACAGTGGTAGGATCCAGAATCAGACACCCTGTCCTGTTTCATGGTCTTCTGCAGTATTAGACTCCGAGATCCAAGGTGTGTGGTGGCTTAAGTTGGGGCGCATATGATGGGGGGGTTCAGTCTTCCTCTTCCAGAACATCTATGATGCTTCCCTCCTTGACTGGCCAGATTAAATTTTACTGCACCCGAAACAGTGTGCATTTCTGATCTGTACCCCTAGACTGTGAACTCCCTGAAAACAAGACCCACCTTGGGGTCATCCCCCATTCCAGCACCTGGGAGGTGCTCAGTGAGGATTTGGTGGGTGGACAGATGTGGATGGTGGACGGACGGACGGATGGATGGATGGATGGATGGATGAGTGGATGGATGGACAAATGGATGGATGGATGAGCGGATGGATGGATGGATGGATGGATGGATGGATGGATGGACGAATGGATGGGTGGAGGGATGGATGGATGGATGGATGGATGGACGAATGGGTGGGTGGAGGGATGGATGGATGGATGTGTGGATGGATAGATGGATGGATGGATGGATGGACGAATGGATGGGTGGAGGGATGGATGGATGGATGGATGGATGGATGGATGGACGAATGGGTGGGTGGAGGGATGGATGGATGGATGAGTGGATGGATGGACGAATGGATGGGTGGAAGGATGAATGGATGGATGGGTGGAGGGATGGATGGATGAGTGGATGGATGGACGAATGGATGGACAGATGGGTGGATGGATGGATGGATGGATGGATGGATGGATGAGTGGATGGATGGACAAATGGATGGATGGATGAGCAGATGGATAGATGGATGGATGGATGGATGGACGAATGGATGGGTGGAGGGATGGATGGATGGATGGATGGATGGATGGATGGACGAATGGGTGGGTGGAGGGATGGATGGATGGATGTGTGGATGGATAGATGGATGGATGGATGGATGGATGGACGAATGGATGGGTGGAGGGAGGGATGGATGGATGGATGGATGGATGGATGGACGAATGGGTGGGTGGAGGGATGGATGGATGGATGTGTGGATGGATAGATGGATGGATGGATGGATGGACGAATGGATGGGTGGAGGGATGGATGGATGGATGGATGGATGGACGAATGGGCCGGTGGAGGGATGATAGATGGAAGGGTGGGTGGACAGATATGGATGATGGATGATGGGTGAAGGAGTGGAGGGATGGATAGGTGGGTGGACTGATGTATAAATAGCAAGATGGGTGGATGAATCTTGGCTAATGGATAGATGGATTGATAGAGAATAGATAGACGGGTACATGGGTGGATGTACAGAAGGTAGTTGGACAGAAAAACCATTGTATGGACAGTAGATGGAAGAAGCGATGGAGAGGCAGTCAGATCAATGTGTGCTGCATGGGTGGCTGGCTGGCTGGCTGGGTGTGTTGGTGGGCAGATGGATGATGGTTGGATGGACAGTGGAAGGGAGGAAAGAAGGTAGTGAATGTGAGAACGGATGGGAACAAGCAGGTGGGTGGGTGAACGGACCAGTGTGTGAAGGCGGAGACAGGGCGGAGGGAGTGCTCCCCAGCCCTGGGCCCGCACCCAGATCTGACATTGGGCTCTGCTGCCCTTGTCGTCGGGGGAACCCACTGAAGAGCAGGACCACTGGACCTTTGACGTTCTAGGTCTGGCTCTCTCTGCTGGGAACCTCCATTTTCAGAAGTCTCTGTGATTAAAATCGGCCTGCCTCCTGGAGGATGGAGTAAATACGGACCAGTCAGGAGCATTAACGCTCCACCAAGCCACAGCCATCTTTTCTCACCACGGCCCACCTTGGAGACTGCATCCAGGGCCGTCCTCTGCCAGCCGGGGCGCATCTCCCAGCGGGCACGCCACGTTCTCCCTCCCCACCCAGCGGGAAGGCACATCAGCCTAGGGGAGCAGCAGAGACGGCCACAAAGCCCATGGTGGCACAGTGAGCCGGGATCAGAGCAGAGGACGCCACGGGATGAGAGGCAGCGGGGGGGGGGGGGGGGGGGGGGGGGGAGGGGAGGGTGGACGGTGCCAGGAAGCCAGACGGCCACGCTGCCCTGACCCACCCCGGCCCTCTCAGGAGCCTCGCACCCCAGCCCAGCCTCGGGGACGGGGACCCAGGGCTTGTCTCCTCTGAGTATCTCCAAGCCCGCCTCCGCCGTGACGTAAGACCCTGCCTCTCAGAGCCTGCGGGTCGGGGCCTGCGCGCCAGAAGGGTCCAGAGGTTCAGAAGGGCCCCTGCCCGAGGGGTACCTGGACCGGGATACCCAGGCACTGCCCCCCTGCCATCGGTCCCGCCTGCCCGAGAGCCCCACCCCAGCGCAGAACTCCAGCCCCGCGTGCGGGAGGCGGAACAGACCAGTGACCTACACACGGTAAAGAGGCACCCAGGCTAGTGGGGCCGCAGACGCACGGGGCTGTGGCAGGACCGTCTCTGAAGTGCTGTGTCAGCCGCTTCTATCTGGGGCCTGGCAGAGCCCAAGCCCGTGGGGCTGGCACCAGTGTGGGTGCCCAGGACCTGTTCAAGGTCCCTCGGGCCCCGCCACCCCACCCGTGCAAACCGGGGCCCGGACCAGACTGAGGGGCCCCGCTCTCCCCCGCCACCCTAGGGTCCCCCCTGAAGGTAGCCGGAGCCAAACCGCTCTGGGGCCGCCTCTCCCTGTCCCGGCTTCCTCCCTGCTCTGTGGCCTCGCTCAGCACCTCCGGCTTTGGAAGCCGCCCCCCACCATCCCTGGGCCCAGGGCCTGCGTGGTCAGTTCTCAAACCCTCTCTGGGGTTGAGATCCATCCTGCACCCCGACCAGGGCTGGGCCACCCTTATCCCTTGCCCCCACCCCGGGCCCCCAGACCCCCTCCAGCCCTCCGGGGAGGCCCCTGCCCTGCCCCTCTCCTCCCACCCCTGCCCGGCCAGGCCAGGTGGACCGGGGTGTGGATTACCTGTCGAAGGTTCTCGGAGGCCTGCGGCCTGTCCAGCAGAGCCTGCTCAATGCTGTCCGGCCGCACCACGGGCCTGGTGCCCTGAGGGGGAGGTCACGGATACCCAAAATAAAACCTGTGCTGTTCCTCCTCTGACCTCAGCGCCCGTTCTCTGGCTCGGCCCGTTCACGGGAGAGCACCTGCCAGGGGCCGAGGCCACTGAGCGGGCGGCCACCCTCCTCTGCTGGCCGAGGAGGGCCACTGCAGGGCCTGGGGGTGCCCGTCGGCAGGTGCCGCTCCTAAGAGCAGCAGGGGCAGCGGGCGGCTCCCGGGAGCAAGGTGGTCTGAGCGGGGCTGGGCGTGCACGGGATTTCCTCGACCAAGCCCCAGCACAGCCTACAGACAAGGCCGAATGGTCCCGAACGTGCTGTCCCCACGAGTGTGCCCACGTCTGGGGGGGCAGGGGGTGGTGAGGACCCAGAGGAGCCAGCCTGAGAAGGGAAACCTTACCACAGGAAAGAGGCCACGGCGGCCCCCGGGAGCCTCGTGGGGCCCTCCCTAGAAGTGAGTCTTGAGGTGGTCCCGCTGGGCAGAGTTGGCCAAGGGTCAGCTGTATGTGGCCCCCCGAAACCCTGGCCCATCCGAGGATCTGGGCAGCTTGGGAGACAGCATCAGACGGGAGGAACAAGTTCAGATGGGAACGGGGGGCAGGGGGCAGGGGTGTCCCCAGTAACTCCAGCCTCCGCGAGGCAGGAGGGAGAGGGTCCCTGCCTCCCCCTGCTGTGTGACAGTGGGCATGCCTCTCCTGTCGTGGGTCCTGTGGCCTTATCTCCGACTTGCAGGGATTGAATGAGGTGCCAGCAGAAGCCTTCTGGAAGCTTCTGAGGCCCCAGAGCAGGCAGAGAGCTGGGTGGAGCTGGGGCTGGGGCGTGCAAGCCCCTCAACGTCCTTGACCGGAAGCCTCCTCCGTATCTCCCCAGGGCTCACCCCGGTCCTGCGCACTGAGCAGATCCCACCGTCGGTGCTCCTCCCTTGCCTGGAGCCCTCGGGTCTGGAAGGAGGTGCCGGCCTGCTCTGACCCCTCTTCGTGTCTCGGTTTCCCTAATCCGAGGGTCAGGCCCGTCGGAGCTCGTGGCCTTGCCAGCTAGTGAGGGGACCATCAGAGGCCCGGGAAAGGTGTCTGCCGGGCGGATGGTGCCATCTGGAGTTCTGTGGACAGAACGGCCAGGCTCCACGGGCACGTGGCGGAGCCCGCCCTGAGCAGCACGCTGAGTCTGGCCTCGGGGAGAGAGGACCTCAGGGTCTGGACCCCCAGACGGCGGCTCCCAGGCTGAAGGAAGGGGTACGGCCCCGGTCGCTGGGGGAGACCCAGCAGGACCGCCAGCAGTCGAGATCCCGTTTGGGCTGTTTCTTCTCCCACCCGTCTGTCCTGTGCCCCAACAGCACCCACGCGAGAGCCAGGCCTGGTCACTAAGTGGGGCGCAGACAGGACAGAGGCCTGGCTGAGGACGCCCAGAGCCCTGCTCTCCACGGCGGTCTCTGGGACGCCAGGCCGCGTGCTCTGATGGAGGACGCAGGTGGGCCTGGGGCAATGTGCCCACGCCCCAGACACCGTGGGGGGCGGGGGGCAGCTGGACTGGGGGAGTCGGGGCCCCCGTCTGGGACCCCACAGCAGCCTGGCCCAGAGAGAGCCTTGGCTGCATCCCTGGGGCCACTCCGTCCCTCCCGTCACCCCTCCTCAGCCCATCAAGAATGTGCCCGCTGTCGGGGGAGTAAAAATAGAAGCTGACACTTCCCGGGGAGGAGGGTGGACCTTGCCTCCGTCTCCAGACACGTCCCCCACATCCGCGCCTCCTCAGGCCTCCTCCTCTGCCGTTCCTATACTTGGTAAGGGGCCTGCGTGGGCACGGCCCCTTCCCGCCTGCCCCACATGCCCGGCCACCCAGCCCCTGGCCAATGGGCTGCTGGGAAAGATCAAATGTCACTATAACATGAGGGCGTGAGCTGAGCGGGCAGTGCCTGAGCCGGTCCTGTCCACAGGGAGCTCTAACCCTTCTCTCCAGACTCAGCCACAGGTCGGTATGGCCCAGGGCTGGGCGGGGCCGGCCCGGCATCTGAGGCACGTCTTGGGTCCCGGGGTGCTGAGAGGGGCCAGGCCGTCGTGTTCGCACATGTCTCAGCTCCGAGCGTGGCGGCCCGGAGCGCCCACGAAGACAGCCCAGGGTCCCAAGGGTGCTGGCGCAGAGGGCGATGCTCTCTGGACGTGGGGGAAGCCACTCTGAACGGGAACGCGACAGCTGGGGTGGCCCGAGGAGGAAGGTGGGGGCTCCCTGGAAGGAACGGGGCAGAGGGCTGGACAGAGGTGCCCAGGAAGGGCGCTGCCCACAGCCCCGAGGGCCCCCGGGCACCGTGTCCTGCCCGCCCCCCCAGCCCCGGCCCATCTGGGCCTTTCCCCGGGGACTCCAATAAGCTGAGGGCACCGAGGCCAGCCCCTCGCACAAGCTGGGGGTTCTTGGCCTCAAGCAGTCATTGCCTCCAATCCTGGCATTTGTAGAGACGAACACGTCGGGCGGCTTGTGTAATTCATCCCCAGGGGCAGCTCCGTGAGGAGGGGAGGCCGGGACCCTCACAGCCCCAGGGGCACCTCCCAGAGGTCAAGGACAGGGCCGGACGGGCCCAGGCAGGGGGCGCAGTGGGGACCTGGGCCTGTGTCCTCGCAGGGTGGAGGGCATGCTCCCCAGGGCCCCGCCCCTGCTCCTTGCCCTCCCGCCTCCCCCTGCCCCATGCCGTGGGCTCAGCTGCCCTCCTGACTTCGCCCAGACCGGGCGCCCGCACCTGCTGGTGTCCTCAGCCACCGGGGGAAGCCGGGCCAGGAGCCACTGCAGGATACAGTGGGGGCCCAGCCGGGGAGTGGTGACGCGGGCGGGGGCTCACAGCCAGTGAGGACAGGGCCTCCCACCTTTCCCACCCCATCTCGTCACCTGGGAAGGAGGGAAGGGGGTATGTGTCTCCAAGGAGGTCTGACCTCAGGGGCTATTTTCACTGTCGCCCCCGCTGAGGGATGGGCTTCCTTCCCAGCTGTCGAAATGCCGTCCCTGCCCTCTGGCACCCCCCACCTTGGCCCCTCCCCGACAGACAGTGAGATGAGGGGACAGAGCAGCCCTGTGATGTGTCCTTCAGGGCTCCCCTGGCCAGAGGGGCAGGATGCAGGAGAAGTGAGACTTTGCCAGGGGCTTGCGGGCACCCTGCCCGGGGATACGGGGGTCCTCCTGGGCACCCCCTTGGACACCAGCCCAGAAGGCAGGAAGGCAAGATGCAGGAGGTCAGGCGGGCCTGGGACACCTGCGGGGGCTGGCGGGGAGCTGGCCAGGAGGAGACCTGAGCTCCGTGGCTGCCCTCTCAGCCCCCCTCCCAGCGTCTTGGGTTTCTGGGCAGAGGTGTCTTGGCTAATTTGGGTGCCTATTTCTGGACACCTCAGCTGCCACTGGCTCCTTAAAAATAACCAGCCCCTGGGCTCAGGCCACACCAGCCCCCACTTGAGGCTGCCGACAGGTGTAGGGCCCTGGCCGGGTCGAGGGGGGGCCAGCAGGGCGAGGCCCCGGGCTCCCATGGAGCCTCTCATCCTAGAGAGTGGCCCCCGGCGGGCTGGGGTGCTGGGCACAGGGCCCACGGGGAGAGACGGGGCCCGGGAGCAGGGGGAGACCCCAGCTGTACACGAGGCGGGAGGCTGTAACCGGAGGGGGCGGCCGAGCCCTCTTCCAGGGAAGAGCCACGCGCTTCCCCGGGCTGGGGTGGGGGGAGCAGCGAGCTGTGGGTTAATTCTGCACGGAGCTTAAATTGCTCTGGGAAAATTAACATTCTTGACAGAGGCTTCGGAAAACTGTTCCCACCTTAGCGCTGTGATGCTCAGGCCTCCTCGGATGATGAGCTTGTGTTTTCTTATACGCAGCTCCCTGGGGGGGCACGGCTATTGTCTTCCACTAAGCTGTGATATGTTGTCATGAACTTTGTGTTTTAAAACCCCGGGCCAACAGTGTGATACAGCTGCTCAGAGCGTTCCCAGGCCCCGGGCCGCCTCAGGCGTGTGCGGCGGCCAGCTCACGGAAAGAGGGTCCCTGAGCGCGCTGGCCTGGCGCGGGCCGCACCTGCACACGTGAGCTTCCCTGCAAACATTGACAAATTCAAGAGCGTCCGAGGGGCCTGGGAAAGCAGGCCGGGGAGGGCCAGCCAGATGGGGCCGTCCACTCCGTTCGCGCTCGGGCCCCGGGCTGGGGGCACGCGGCCGCGGCCAGATCCCGTCCCCGTGAGCCCGGGGGGAGGGGGGGGAGACGAGGAGACGGAACGGCCCGTACGTTCTTGTGATTTGGAGAGAGGGGGCTGCACAGGGCCCTGGGGGATGCCCAGGGCACCCCAGAAGGAAGACGTGGGGTGTCTGCAGGAAAGCATCAGTGGGGGAAGGGAGCTTGGAGCTCACACCGGGAGAGGCTGTCACAGGGATGGCGGGGGCCGGGCACACGCACTGGGGGAGCTGGGCTCTGTAATCTAGGGGCTCCTGGGGAGCCCCCCGACCTCGGCCCAAAGGCACAGCCCACCACGAAGCGGGTTTTGAGTCCGCGTCAGCAGGGTTTCCCTGCTGTCCAAAGCAGCCTAGACGCCCCTCCTCGGGGAGTGCTATACAGAGGATGTCGGCCCTGGGTGGGGGTGGACGCCACGACCTTCCAGCATCCCGTCCAACTCTGCGATTCCAAGCTCCAGGCTGGAGCCGGGGCAGGAAGGGGGGCAGGGTGGGAGCAGAGTCCGGCGAGGAGGGCCGTGGGGGCCTGGGGAGGAGGCCCGCCCAAGGCCGGACACTTGGCCTCCACCCTGTCCTTGGACGTCCCCTCACACCCCCAGCCCTAAGAGCCCAGCGCTCACCCACGCCAGCACTCCTAGACCAAGGCCTTCCTGACTCTCATCTTGGTCCCCCCCCCCACAGAAACAACCCTCCCACCATGTCGGACGAGGAAGTGTGAGTACCAGTCTGAGTAGCTGCCCGCCCCGTGTGGGCCCCTGGACCTGAGCTGTGTTCAGAGGCCAGAGGACCTGCTGGTGTTTGTTACGAGCCGCTGAGTGAAAGCCCACCTCACCCGTTCTCTCTCTCTCTCTCTCCCCCCCCCCCTTCTCTCTTTCTCACCCTCTACCCCCAGCAGTGAGCAGGTGGAGGGTAAGTGTCAAACCATCTCCTCTCTGCGCCCACCCCAGACGGAAAGCTCACACTTGAGGCAGGCCCGTCCAACTGTTGACAACGTGGCTGTCCTTGGGGACCCCTGGCGGGGAACCCCAAGAAGCGCCACGGTCCGCGGTGGGCGCTAGACCGACCCCCTCTGAACATGGGCTCCCCACTCCCGCCCCTGCGGCTGGGACCCCCTCTTTCTCCAAGGACATGTCCCCGAGATGTGGTCACATGAAAACCCTGCCCCGTATGCCCAGCCTGTCCCGCTGGCTCTCCGGGGCGGCGTCCGGGAGGGGGTCCCGGGCCCTGGCCGCCCCTTCAAGCTCACCCAGCAGGACCTGGGTGCCCCAGCACCAGACCCCCCCAGCCCTGCGGGCTTTTCTCCCCTGGAGCTGGCGGCCTCCTCGGGGCCCAGGGACCCCCGGTCCCCATCCTCAGGGTTCCGGGGCTGGGGCAGCTGGCTCCGGGCCCCCCGCCCCCCGCTGACACGGTCCCTGTGTTCTACCCCCTTGCAGAGCAGTACGAGGAAGAAGGTAACTCTGGGAGCCCCGCACGCCCCCCACCCCGACCCAGCGGCCCCGCCGCCCCTTAGCTCAAAACCTCCGCTTGCGGCTCGGCCACTGGACTTCGGCTCCCGGAGCCCGTCCGTCGGTTAACTGTGTGTCTCATCATTAACTACTCTCCGACGTCCCTGCTGACCTCCCGTCTCTTAATCCACTAATAGAAAATCCTTCGTTCCTGCACATCCCCGTGGTGCTGCAGGGACTGAGCTGACACGTGCCGGTTAAGACTCCCCCTCACCGACATCAAGGGCCGGGTGGTGTGGACCCTGCTTGTCCCTCTCTCTGTCTCCGTCTCTGTCCCCGTGTCTCCATCTCTGTCTCTCGCTCTCTCCGTCTGACTCTTTCTCTCTGTCTGTCTCTGTCTCTCCCTCTGTCTGTCTCTGTCTCTCTCTCTGTCTCTGTGTCCCTGTCTCTCTCAGCATCCCCGCCTTGGGGCATAAGCTTCGGGCCGATCTGGAGCCCCCTCCCTCGCTTGGGCTGGCGTCTGGGGGGGAGGCCCGCGGTCGTGCCTGGGCGGGTCCGGAACAAAGGGGTGCCGCGGCACCCCGGGAACCGTGCGGGAGGCGTCCCCGCACCCTCACCAGGCTGGGCCGTGAGGCGCTCTGGGTGCTATGTTCTGGGTTTTGAACATGTTTTGAAAACACTTCGCTACCCTGACAACGTAAGCAAAACGTTTCTTTTTGTGTCAAAAGGTGGAAAGACTCCTCTCTGAGTGGGACGCGTGGTCCTGGGGAACTGACCCTTCCCCAGCGAAGGCTCCCCTGCCCCCATTTCCGCCAAAACCCTCCCACACAGACACCCCTGTGTCAGGGCAGGCGGGTGGCCGCGGTCCCACGACCCCAAGGAGGCGGCAAAGGGCCCGAGGGTGCTCACGGGACAGAGGCAGAGTCCAGGCCCAGTTCTCCCGGGCTCACCACCTCCAGCCGGGAGCACCCACTGCCCCTTCTCCCCGAAGGTCCCCTCCCGCCACTGCGCATGCTCCCCCCTAATGACTGTCCTTGTTTCCTCTCTCCCTCCTGTCCCGCGGCTCCCACCTCAGAAGAGGCCCAGGAGGAAGGTAAGTGGGGTCCAGGAGCCCGGCCCCCACGACACCCTCAGCCCTTCTGCCCCCCGCGTGTCCCCACCCCCTAAAGACGTGCCGTGTGCTCTTGGCCTAACCTCTCCTCTCTCCTCCCGCCACCCGCACGCCCGGCGCCCCTCCACCCGCAGAAGTCCATAAAGAAGGTATGAAGACACAGGACTTCTGGTCCCCATGTGGGGCCCGGGCCTGGCTGGAGCCCACGCAGGGCGGGGGAGAGGGCGGGGAGGCAGCGAGGTGCCAGCCAGCAAAGGACTCCCACATGTGGCCCTAACATCACCCACTAACCTCGGCCAACGCTTAACCAGAGAGGGGGGGTCCCCGGGGCCACGCACCCTGTGAGAGGCGGGGCCGCGGATGGGCCTCAGGCTCCGGCACGGGGAGACCGGGTCAGTGGAGGCCTGGCCTCACCGTCCTGGAAACATCCCTCCCCTGAGGGTGGGTAACCGAGAGCCCACGGCCGAATGTGACCCCTCGACCGGGTCAGGGCCCGAGCCAGAGGGCGGGTGACACTGTCACTCCCTGGCCACCCCTCCACCATGCCCCGCGGGCCCCTCTTCAGGAGCCGGGCGCACAGCGGCAGGGTAGGGGATCCTGTGCCCGGATGGGCGGGCTGAGCAGCTGAGCGTGTCCCTCGGAGGCTAGACAACAGGGCGGTGGGTGCCCTGCTCTGGGGCCGGCGGGAGGGGTGACCCCTGGGCTATAGGCCCTGCCCTCAGGACTCACGCTGCTACCTTACCAGGCCGCAGCCAGAGGCTGCCAGCCCCCGTCAGCCCTTCCCGCGGGGCAGAGGACAGGCGGGGACCCCAGTGTCCCCCACAAGCAGGGGTCTGCCACTCCACCCTGAGCCCTGCTCCCGGCAGATCAGCGAGGCAGGGACAGGATCGGGGAGGTGGGGGGCGGCAGTGCCCATGAACGCTGACGGTGCCTTGCTGGCTTCCCGCACGCTCCCCGCCCCTTGGCCTCGGCCGCTGACCCCCCGCCCCCTGAGTGGCGACCGGTGTTTCCATTAACCTGGGATCCTTCCTCCTTTGACCTCTGACCCACGCGTGGTGTTGCCTCTTGTTCCGTGGCCCTCCCTAACCTAGAAGTTCATGAACCAGGTATGTGCCATGACTTCAGTCCCGTGTGGGTGCCTGTGCACACGCGTGACCACGTGCGGCTGTGGGCAGGCACCCAGGGGCCGAGTAACCTACTCACAGTGTGGTTCTGCTGGGCCCCGCCACCCCTCACCCCTGTCCCCCTCAGTCTTTGCCGAGGCTCACAGCTGATTTTCTCTCTCCCCCACCCCCACGGTGCCGTTCTGCTGCTCACCCAGAAGAAGTCCAAGAAGGTATGCCCTGCCCCTGCCCCCCCCATCCCCGCCCTCCCCCACTTGCGGCCTGACTCCCGCCTCCTTCCCGCGGGCTGAGGACAAGGTGGGAAAGGTTAGGTCCTGGGTGCTGGCTCTGGTAAGACTGACTGGTGGCCTACAGGCTTCCTCCTGGCCCCCTGGCAGACAGCATTCCGGGGTTGCGGGGATGAGGCCCTTCCTGGGCCCCCGGCAGGCAGGTGGCCAGCCGGAGCCTGAGGGCAGAGCCCACGGCAGGGCGCTGGCCCCCAGAAGAGGATGCCGAGGTCCACTAGGACCCTCTGGACCCGACAGGTTCTGGTGGAGAAGAGCAGAGGGGGAGAGACAGGACAGCGCCTCGCCCTGCCCCAGAGAGCACATCAGAGAGGGGGCGTCAGGAGGGGTGAGGTCGAGGGGAGGGTGGGCGGCCACATGGGGTGAAGCGGAAAGTCAGGCTGGGGCCCCAGGCAGGATGGCGGTGACCTGGAACAGCCGGGGGCCTCGCGTGCAAAGGGGCAATCAGGTCCCACATCCCACCCAGCACCTGGGTCGGGGCCAGACACACCCTTGGCGGGAGGGGGCCCCCGGGCGGGACGTGCCGGGGTGGAGGCCAGGGAGACGCGGGTTCGAGTCAGGGGCCCGAGCTGTCTGCAGTCCCTCCCCTCGGCGGGGCTGCGGGGGCCTCCTGGCTGGGCCTGAACCCTGAGCACAACCCTGAGCGCGTCTTCCCTTCTCCGGCCTCAGAGAGGCTGCCCGGGGTGGGGGGCGGTGAGGGGTGCTGACCCCGGGTTTGGTGGGCAGACGCTGGGCTGCCCGGGTACAGGGGTCTGGGGAGCAGTCCTGCAGGGGCTAGAGGTCACCAGGTCACCCTGGGACCCACCTTGAGACCGAGAGTCAAACAGGCAAGTGGGAGCGGGGTCGGGGGGGGGCTCCACCTGGGGGAGCTTTGCAGCACAGCCCCCCTAGCTCTCGGGGGCAGCCCCGGGACCTCTCCAGCTGGGCCCCCAGAGAAGGCAGACAGCTCAGAGGCGCCCCTTCCCCTTCCTTCTACCCCTTGGTCAGTTTCCTGCTCCCAAAGCACCCCCTCCTCCCACCCAGTTTCCCCCACGCTCTCAGCCCCCCGCCAGGGTGCTGTTTGTGGGTGTGTGGCAGGCTCCTAAGTACCCCGGGTGAGCCCAAGCCGAGGGGGACACGTGGGGGCACGCCAAGTACACGTGCAGCCGGACCCCCCCCCCCCACCCCACCCCTGGTCGGCCAAGGGCACAGGCAGGGGAGCAGGTGGTCAAAGGCAAGTTCTCAGCCCGGCCTCTCTGGGTCATGAAGGCTGAAGGCAGTACGGTGGACCCTTCATCTCTCTGAAGGGCCCAGAGCGGACAGCGAGGCACAAGGGTCAGGCAACTGTTAGACATCTGCAGACCCCAGGCTGTGTCCCCACCAGCCAGGACCTCCCCAAGGCCGGAGGCTGGGGACGGGGTGGTCAAAGGAAGCAGCCCCCGCGGGAGGGCAGCCAGGCCCAGGCAGGCAGGTCGGGGAGGGGGTAGCGTGGGGACTGGAGATCTCAGCGTGGATGGCCCCACGGCAGGCCCCCCGAAGCACCCACCCTCAGCTGCAAGGCTCCCAAGTTAGGGAGGGTCTCAGCTTTCCCAGATGGGCTCTGCCGGCCCCGGTGGACAGACTCAGAGAAGCCAGGGGCCCAGCCTGCCAGGGACGTCCACTCACCACCAGGCCTCCCCATCACGGCCGCCCTCAGCTCCTGCGTCCGGTCCCCAGACAGCCAGGGCACTGGTGGGGTCCAGGTGCTGTCCCTGGCTGGCGTCGGCCCCCATGGCCCCCGTACCCTCGGCCCCCGCCTCCCCAGAGGAGCAGAGGGAGGGTGAGGGAGGCAAGGGCCCCTGGCCGGACCCTTAGAGAGGACACACTGGGTCTGTAGCCCTCTCCCTCGCCCGCCTGTCTGTCTTCCTCCCGATGGCCAGGCCGGCCGCTCGCATGGCGTCCACCGTGGGGCACAGCTGCCCAGGCCTCGCACACACTGTCCAGTTCCTATTTCTGCCCGGCACAGAGGTGGGGCGGTCAGAGGGGACCAGGCGCCTGGACAGGGGGTGCCTCCTCTCTTCCTCCTCGATCCCCCGAGGACGCCGTGCCCCTGGAGTCCGTTCCCTCCTTCCTCCCTCGTTCCCCCTCCCGTGCCACATCCTGGTCCACACGCCCGAGCTCTCCTCCTGGGACCCCACAGGGACTTTCTCTTACTGCTGGCGGGCAGGCATATGGGTGGTAGGCTCGGCTGGAGGGGGAGAGGCAGGCGGACGTCCAGGCAGGAGCCCCCAGCCCCCAGCCGGGTGGCCCCAAGGGGCCTGTGGGCAGGAGCAGGCCACCAGGCTCATCCGGTCTCTCTCCCCTCTCCCCATGCCGGCGCCGCGGTGTCCAGAGGAGAAACCGAGACCCAGGTGAGTGTGGGGCCCGGGCAGGGCTGGACACCAGGGTGGGCCGGAGGCAGGGGGCACCTGGGAAACTGGGGTCCCGTGGAAGACAACGCCTTTGGGCTCTGTGGGGGACGAAACCCCAAACCCCTTCGAGAAGGTGGCTGCTTCTTTGCTCCCTGGTTGGGTGTTTAAAGCTCTAGACAGCTGGTGAAGGTCCTTGATGAAAATGGGGTTATTTGGTGCCTTCCCCCCAGGCGGGGAGCAGAGACGATCGCTGGGGGTACGGTGGGGCGTCCCCACCCATTCGTCCAGTGTGGGCAAGGAAGGCTTTCTGTAAGAGGAGGCTGGGGGGCCAAGGGAGGACGGGGAACAGGGGGTCGGGGGAGACAGGGCAGAGAGAGGGAGGCACAGCAGAGCTCCCCTCCTGCTCCCCGGCCCCCACTGCGCGCGGCCTGCGGTGGGGTTCTCCCGGCCCTAGACGTGAAGCACCCTTGAGAGGGGCTGGAGGGAGGGTCTTGCCCCGTGGCCCCTTCAGAAGAAAACCGTGAGTGGACCCACCGCCCCCACTGGGGCCTCTGGGGAGCCATCGTCCTGGTCTGGATGGTCTTTCCCTCCTTTGACCTGCTTGTGAGTATTTCAGGGATTTGTTTTTTTAACCCAAGTCTTCACCAGCACGTGCCCGGGGTTCGCGCCCACCTGAGGAGCGCTCCGGGGTCCGGGGGGCTGCGGCGCGCTCCGGGTACAGCCAGCATATTTCCACCCACTGCACTTTATTTTTCTGCTATTTTAAATAAAGCTGCCGGGTCACAAGATATTTTCTAGCTTTAAAAAAATGTTTGTGTTTTCATTATGAAAATAAAACACCTCATTAAAGAAAATTTGGAAAATACGTAAAAGTCCAATGAAGAAAGAAAATCATCTATAACTCTCCCCGCCCGCCAGCCAGACTGCGGGAAAAGGCAGAAAAGAATAAAAGCCTTACTTCTTCCTACTCTTTCCATGCATAGGGCTCGGAAAAAAAGATTTAAACTCTGAGCCGTTTTTCAAACATCGTACTGTCTATACAACCTTCAATTCTGCTGTTTTAAATTTTAGCACTATTCATAAGTATTTTTCCATGTTTTTACATAGCCTTCTTAAATATTTTGAATGGCCACATAATATTCCATCAATTGGACAAACCATAATTTCTGGAACCGTTCGCCTTCTGCGGGACATTAAGGCTTCCCCCAATATTTTACTATCATAAATAACGCTGGGTGGAAAGCGTTTTCTGTCTTTCGGGTTATTTCCCTAGGCCACATTCCCAGAACTGGAATTACTGGGTCAAAGAGTATGAACGTCTTTCAGGCTTTTGACGTCCGTTGCCAAATTGCTTTCCACGGGGGCCGTGCCAGCGCGGGCTCCGACGTGGACGTGAGCGGGTCTGTGCCCCACGCTGCCGCGCCCGGGGACACTGATGGATGAGGAGGGCCTCTCGGGGCCGCTTCTGCTCCCATGCCTCCGATTACTCCGGGAGAGCCTCTCCCGCGCACTGCCTCACTGGCCGTCTTTCTTACCGAGACCTGGCATCGTGCACCTTCTGCCCATTTATCTAACGGCAAAGGCGTCTGCACGATTTCTCAGCCATCGGTCTGCACAAGGATATAAGTCTTCTCTGTACTCGCTGAAAATATTTTTCTAGTCTGGGTTGGGCTCCCCCCCCCCTTCCAATTTTTGCTTTTTTTTTCACATACATAAGTTTTTCATTTGCATGGAGTCGTCTGGCCATCTTTCCCTTAGCGGGACCTTCTGGTGCTGCCGAGCTTAGAAAAACCCTCTCCTGTTCCAGCATTTGGGTCCATATTCAGACCCACTTTCTTCTGTGGCTTGTTTCAAACAACCGTTGTTGTCGTAACTCTTTGCTCCATCTGGAATGCACTGGGGGCAGGGCCCGGGATCCGGGGGCCTCGTTTCTTCCTCAAACTGCTTTCTGTCCAGCCCCCTTTCTTTGGGTCCCCAGGAAGACAGTTTAAAGAGGGGCCGGAGACACAAAAAGGGTCAGGATGGCCGTTCCCGACCACAGAGGCCAATGCCCCTCAGGGGTCTGCAGTGGCCAGCCTGTGTCTGGTCTGGCCTGCCTGGGCTTCTTTCTTTGTTTGAGACAGAAGGAGAGAGTGCCCTTCCTGGACAGACAGGGGTGAAACAGCCCTTTCGATGTCCAGATGTTGGCAAAACAGAGGGACGCAAAGAGGCTGAACTCTTCTCAAAGGGGTCAGGCTGCTCTGGGGACAGTGGGTTACACGCCTGACCAGGACACACACACTTGTCCTCAGCTGGGTGCCCAGGGGGAAGGGTGGGAGGGCCAGACCCCTGGTAGGTCTCTACCTACCCCTGCTCACAAGCCTCTCTCTTCTTCAGACTCACTGCTCCTAAGATCCCGGAAGGGGAGAAAGTAGACTTCGATGTAAGTTTATGGGACCCGGATCAACATGGCCTCCATTCTCAGACCCCCAGCCTTCAGCCTACAGACAAGGCCTGGGAAGGTCATCTGCTCTCAATCAGCCAGAGCCAGAACCTCCTGGTTCCAGGAAACTCTGCCTTAATTTATTTCTGGACCAAAGGAAACTCCCACAATGTCAAGCATCTCTCTTCCCTCCTCTCCCATCCACCCACCCATCCATCCACCCATCTGTCCATCCATCTGTCCACCATCCACCTACCCATCTATCCATCCATCCATTCACTCATCCATTCACCCATCCATCCAACCATACATTCACCCATCATTCGTCCATTCACTCATCCATCCACCCATCCATCCAACCATCTGTCCATCATCCATCTACCCATCCAACCATCCATTCACTCATCCATCCACCCATCCATCCACCCATCCATCCTTTCACCCACCCATCCATCTGTCTATTCAATAAACTACCTCACTCACCAGTTTCCTCTCTGTCTGGCCCATGTGGAACATCTCTGAGGATGATAGCAGGGCCAAGTCAGAGCCAGTCCATCCCAGGAGTGCTGATGACCTCAGGGCTTGGCGGGGCCCCGATTTACCCACAGGGAGGGCAAAATTCCTACCCTGGGGCTAAGGGATCAGGTCGCCTTTGGGCCTCAGGAGGGCAATGATCACGGGAACATGGTGAGGGCAAAACGTCCCTGGCCACCCTCGTGTCGGCCAGAGGAGACAGGGCGCCCCTGCCGGAGCACGGGAAGGGGCCGCCTGCCACGCGGGGGGGTCAGGCGGGAGGAGCTGGAGACGAGGGGCCTCTTCCACCCACAGGACATCCAGAAGAAGCGCCAGAACAAGGACCTCATGGAGCTGCAGGCTCTCATCGACAGCCACTTTGAGGCTCGGAAGAAGGAGGAGGAGGAGCTGATAGCTCTCAAGGAGAGAATCGTGAGTCGGGGCCCTTCTGGGGGGAGGCGGGGGCGGGTGGTCGCCCCGGGAGGGGGCGCTGGGGCTGGCGAGGCGAGGTTGACCTGCTCCTCCCCCCACAGGAGAAGCGGCGTGCGGAGCGAGCCGAGCAGCAGAGGATCCGGGCCGAGAAGGAGCGGGAGCGCCAGAACCGGCTGGCGGTGAGCCGGGGGCCCCTTCCCCGCCCCGGACCCCGCGCCCGCCGGTGACCGGGGCCACCGGCCTGGCTCCCCCTGTCCTGCGCGGCTGCCCCGGGCGGGTCCCCGAAGCCCGGCACTGAGGCCTCAGGGACGGGGTCTCTGCAGGAAGAGAAAGCCCGGAGGGAGGAGGAGGACGCCAAGAGGAGAGCGGAGGACGACCTGAAGAAGAAGAAGGCCCTGTCCTCCATGGGCGCCAACTACAGCAGCTACCTGGCCAAGGTGAGCGCGGGCCCTCGGAGCCGCGGCGCCGACCGGCCCCCTGTCGGGGTGCGGCGCGCCCCTCCTGAGGCCGGGCCCCTCTGCCATGTCCCCTCAGGCCGACCAGAAGAGAGGCAAGAAGCAGACGGCCCGGGAGATGAAGAAGAAGGTTCTGGCAGAGAGGCGCAAGCCGCTCAACATCGACCATCTCAGCGAAGACAAGCTGAGGTGGGGCCGGGAGGGGGCGGGGCGCTGGCTCTCCGTGGCCACCCGAGGGGGACAGCGGGTGGCCTGCGTCCCGCCTTCCGGCGCTTACCGGCCTCGCTGCGCCTTTGCCGCCTTCCCAGGGACAAGGCCAAGGAACTCTGGGACACCCTCTACCAACTGGAGATCGACAAGTTCGAGTTTGGCGAGAAGCTGAAGCGCCAAAAATATGACGTGAGTGCGGACACCTTGGCCCTCGGGTCCCGGGGCGGCCACCTCCCTGCACCCGCACGGCCTCGGCACCCGGGACGCCCACGAGGGCCGTCCTCACGGGGCCTGGCCGCAGGCACCCTCTGGGGCCGCCTCCGTGTCGCCTCTGAGGGCCACAAGAGGAGCGGAGGGCAGAGGGGCCTCGGGGTCCAGGCTCCGAATCGCCCGGAGCCGGTGGACAGCTCGCCCCAGTATAGCACAATTTCCTCTAGCACCAGGGTGGCCTCCTTGGATCCCCTGGGGAGGCCCAGGCTCAGGTCCCCAAGCTGTCACCTCCTCGGGTCAGTGCAGGCAGGAGGGCACGCACCCCCCTCCAGCAGCTGGGAAAGGGGTCTGGGACTGAGTCCCCAGCAGGGTGGCTGCCTAGAGCCGCCCGGGAGGGGTCCACAACTTGGAACAGTGGCCCTGTGCAGATTCTGTCTCCCTGACGCCCCTCCAGTCCTGGGGAGGGGGCGCCGCCCTGGTGGCTGGGAGCTAACCTGCCCTGTGCACACGCGACCCCGCCCCGCCAGCTTCACCATCAGGGGCATGGTCCCCGCCGTCCGCTGTCCTCCAGGGTCCCTGGCGGGAGACGGCGCACACCCCAGGGGCATCTCCCACGGCTGTCGGCACAGGCCGCCAGGAAAGCGGGCGTCGGGTGACTGGAGAATGCGGCTCCTTCTCGGGAGCCGCGACGTAGGGCAATTCGCCTGGTCCGTCTCAGTTTCCTCACCTCTCCTGGAAGGAGGAGGGGCACCGGGGCCGCCCCCGGAGCACGCGTGTCCCTTCCGCGCCCGGGGTCAGGGACACCGCCGCCCTCTCCTGACGTTCCTCTGGGAGGCCCGGCGTGAAGGAGGGGGCTTCACCTGCACGCGGCCCCCCTCGGGGTCCAGGGAGTCAAGTCGGGCACCCAGTGCCTCCCGACACAGCTGTGAGCGACCGGCAGTGGGTCCCCGGGGGCTGGAAGAGCCACGAGGGCCCCCGCCTGGGCTAGCCCAGCACGCGGCAGGGCCCCGAAGCCTCAGCCACCCACCCAGCCCGCTAACCATCTCGGTCTTTCTAGATCATGAACATGCGGGCCAGAGTGGAGATGCTGGCCAAGTTGTGAGTAGCCAGGGTCCACCCTGGACCGGGCTCGTGGTGTGCAATGCACGGTGAGCCTCTTGCATGGCAAACCAGGTTCGTGGAGGATGGCAGCGGAGGGCACGGGGACGGAGGCCGGCCTCCCGACCCCGCCTCCTCCCCACCACCTGCAGCCCGAGGCTTCCGAGGTCGCCCTGCCGTCCTTGCCGGCAGGCGGGGAAGGGCCTTGCCCGCCCCAACCAAGCCTCTCCGGGCGGTCAGGAGGAGGGAGCGAGAGGGCCGGCTCCGACCGGAGTCAGGGGCTCCGCGCGGCTCGCCTCCCTCCCCACGCCCCCGCCACGCGTCCTGCCGCAGGCCCGCAGGTAAGTGGCCGGCTCCAGAGCGGCTGCGTGTGTCGGCCCAGGTCTCCAGCGCAGGCCGCCCAAAGTAAGTCAGAGGCACGAGCCCCAGGGCCGAGGGGCCTCTGCCTTCCGAGCAGAGGAGCCAGGGCGCAGTAAGGCAGCAAGGCCTCAGGCGAAGAGGGCCACCGGCCCGGCCCTGCTCGAACTGCCAGGTAAGCCACCCGTATTCTTCACAGATCACCAACCTCAGGAGCCGCATCGATCAGGCCCAGAAGCAGTGAGTAACCCCCCCTGCCCGTCGCTCTGTGCCGGGCACACGGTGCCAGGGGGCTGGCCGGCTGCCGCCCCCCTGACCGGGGCCCGGCGCTTTCAGCCGGTCCCAGGGGCCGCCGCCCTCGACGGTAACAACACTAACTGGTGGGCCACTGGCACCCGCGTGTCTGGGCCCCGCACCCCCCCGGCCTGCAGCCTCCTCTGGCCCCTCCTCACCCCAGAGCCCCGGGAGGAGGCCGCCTGGGGATTTGGGCCGTCCTGGGCCACCACCCCGACTCCCCAGCCGAGCGTTGCTCCGGAGGCGACCTGCTTGGCTGCGGGCCTCCCTGGCCCCCGTTTCTTCAGACGGTGAGCCCTCCGTCTGCAAAATCACCCGAGGTCCGTGGGACCCACGACCACAGACGCCAGAAAAGGCCTGGAGGAGCCCGCCGCCCCCAGGGTGGGCACTCCAGTGCCCCCTGTGCTGGGGTTTTGCCTCCCAGTCTGATCACTGAGCCCGTTCACACCCCCACGGAGTGCGGTGTCCCCAGGACCGCTGGCCGTTGGGTTTCTCTCCCTCCTCCACTGGCCCCTGACTCCTTGCTGCTCCCAGGGCTGGGCTCCTCCGCCCCAGGGGACTGGCCAAGGGGACACCCTCCTCCCTGGGCTCTGTCATGGGGGTTGTGGCAGGCCTCGTGAGAGCCCTTCTGTGTGTGCCTGTGTGTGTGCGTGCATGTGCGTGAGGGTTCTCAGGCTGGCCCCTGCAGGACGCGGGCCACGGGCATGGCCACCAGCACCAGGGTCTCCCCTGAAGCCACAGCCAGAAGTTGTCTCCAGAGTGTCAGCTTCTGGGACCCACACGGCACCTTGACCCGGCACCCAGCTCCCTGCTGGCTGCCTGGTGTGCAAAGTCAGTCAGACAGGGCAGGCTCCTAAGGACCGCCATCCGGCAGGGCGCTGACCTTCCAGGCCCCGAGTCCACGAGGCCTGGCCTGCTGGCCCGGGGTCAGGGAACAAGGGACTGTCCTCAGCCTGTCCCGCCTCAGGAAGGCTGTGATCTGGGACGCACGGCACAGGCTCTTTCCAGGCCAAAGTAGCTGGGACAGTGAGAGCCATCTGTCCAGACAGCTTCCCTGGCAGGCTCCGGTCTGCCCGAGGGTGGCCCCCCGGAGCCCGAGCCCCTGGCAGGGGTTGGGGGTGCCCTGGGCTCGCCGTTCCCTCCACTAACCACACTAACAGTCCTGGCACAAGGCGCCCAGGCCCAGCCGGGCCAAGTGCAGGTGAGTCAGCACTGCTTGAAATGTGTGCCCGGGGCTTGGGTGGGTGGGCTGAGCTGTCGGGGCCGGGGGGCTGCCGGGGGCAGGGCGGGGGGCGCTGAGGAGGATCTGGGCCGGGACCCCAACCCCCCCCACCCAGCCGCTCAAGACCAGCTTGCTTCCGTTTGCAGTAGCAAGAAGGCCGGAGCCCAGCCCAAGGGCAAGGTCGGCGGGCGCTGGAAGTGAAGCAGCCAGGGAAGCTTCCGGAGGCAGAGACCCTCGGCCCGTGCAGCCCACGCAGCAGAGCCCGGCCCCCAGACCCACCCCCGGGCACCCCCCACGTCTCTGTCCTTGCTGCCCCCACCTCCTGGGGCCTGTGAATAAAGCTAGCAGGCTCCCCTCCACTAAGTGTGTGCTGACTCCTGGACGGGGGGGGGGGGGGGGGCCCGGGGGGCCTGGAGGAGGGGGCCGGGGGGTGGCTTGGGAGGACAGGAGCGTGGGGGTGGTCACCCCGCGGGCCGGGGGCCCGCGAGACACTGGGCGCTCACCTTCGGGGTCGGCCCGGGAGACGACCGGGCCCTGGGCCCCCCACCCCGGCTCTGCCGGCGGCTTCCACATCTGTCCCCCACCCTGCGGCCCACATGCCCCTCGGTTCCCCGCCTCAGCTGGGGTCTTTGCCCCCAGCCCCCGCCGTGAGCGGTCCCCCGCCGCCTGGGTCGGCTCTGAAGCCAGGTTGGGGTGGGAGAGCTTGGCTTTGGGAGGGTGTGGGAGCAGGGGGGCCGGAGCACACTGGGAGAGCTCACAGGCGTCCCCCGGAAACGTGGGGGGCAGACGCAGGGTCCAGAACAAGGGGGTGCACTCAGCCTGAGGGGCCTCTCGCCCGCGGAGGAAAGGAGCAGGAAAACACATTTCAGCGAGGGCAGACACAGCACACACAGACCGTTCTTTCTATATTATCAGACGGCACAGTGCACAACTGTGTAATAAATTTGAAAATCCTGACCAAACAGAATTATGGAAAATATAAATCACGAAAATTGGACGGAGACGTAGAGCCTCGCACAGCGAAGCATTCACGGAGGCGGCTTCAGAGCCCGGAGCCGCCCCTCGGGAGGGCTGCGCGGAGCCGAAGAACCCGAGAAGCGCGCCTTCCAGAGACCCGCGGGGCGGCGGGACCCCGGGGCAAGGTCGAACCCCCAGGCGGCACGTGCTCACCCCAGACACAGGGCCGCGCCCCAGACGGACGCCCGTGGCGCGTGTGGGCGCCCCCCCACCCCGCACACGCTCACAGATACACAGGCACGCGCGGGCCCCCCCCACCCCCGCGCCCCAGCCCCCGGCACACCCGTGGGAGCAGGTGAGATACACCAAGCGTGGCCCCTGAGCCTACTGCAGAGACTCCAAGGTGAAGGCCTTCGCCGCACAGAGGGCAGGATCCGCCCAGCCCACGCCGCCGTCCCACCGCACGGCTTTCTTCCGAGAGGCGACAGCTGCCTGGGGAGACGGTCAGCCCGGGGCCAGGAGGGTCGGCTCACCCCGAGTTGTGCAGACACGGGCTGCCGGGAGCTGACCAGAACGCGGGCAACCACGGGCAACACGGACAGGTCCGGGATCTGAGCGGGAGGTTTGAAAGCACATGCCAAGTCGCCCACGGGTCAGGAGGATCAGAGTAGCGGGGGACAGACTTGAACCAGACAGTCAGGTGTGGAAGATGGGCATTGGCAGAAGCCTGTTCCTCCACCGGGGCACCCGAGGGGGCTCAGCCGGTTAAGCATCTGCCTCTTGGTTTCCGCTCAGGGCGTGATCTCACGGATCTTGAGCTCAAGCCCCACGTCGGGCTCTGCACCGACAGCTCGGAGCCCACTTGGGATTCTCTCTCTCTCCCTTCTCTCTGCTTCTCCCCTCCTCTCTCTCTCTCTCACACTCTCTCCCAAAATAAATAAACTTGAAAATCTAAAAAAAAAAAAAAAAAAAGAAAAAGAAGAAGGTTGTTTCTCTAAACCAGAGTACACGTGAAGCATTTTAGAAGCTGCCTGGGACCAGCGCTTGGAGCCAGCAGTCAGCCCCCTGCGGCCAAGTGGACCCAGGCAGGGAACTTATTAGTGTGTGTTTAGAAATGTCAACACATCTGGGGCCGAGCCTGGAGGCCGGGCTCTGCCGAGCAGCGGGCCAGGCTGGAAAAGCAGGGGAGAGACCCCCCCCACCCCGCCAACCGCTCGTGTTAAACATCTAATTCAAGAAATCAGAAGATGGGGCGCCTGGGTGGCTCAGTCGGTTGAGTGACCGACTTCGGCTCAGGTCACGATCTCGCAGTCTGTGGGTTCGAGCCCCGCGCCGGGCTCTGTGCTGACAGCTCGGGGTCTGGACCTGCTTCGGATTCTGGGTCTCCCTCTCTCTCTGCCCCTCCCCCGTTCACACTCTGTCTCTCTCTCAAAAATAAATAAACATTTAAAAAGTTTTAAAAAAAAGAAAGAAAGAAATCAGAAGAGCCAAAGATTCGTTTTGCAAAAGAACTAGTGAAGTGGTCCTACTTGAATCACCAAAAATACTAAGAACTTTTTTAAATGACGTCACGACCGAGGGGGTCCCCTCTGATGCGAAGGTAGTTTTATATTGGCAAGCAAGCCTTCCGGGGGATTCTTGAGACATTCACCGAGCGGAGGCTTGGGGGAAACCTGGGGGAAACAGAACACAGTCAGTGAAGGCGATTCTCAGCCAATTAAGAGTCGAAGACGGTTTCCTTGGAGCGAGGAAAGCATCTTCCAAACGCCTACAGCAAACATCGCCCTCAACGAGGAAATGTTTCAAGACTTAGGCAGGAATGTCACCTGCCTCCTCACAGTCTGGGTGTCTCAGCCAGAGCTTCGGGGCGAGAAAAATAAACTGCCAGAAAAGGGGGTCAAGAGGCCAAGAAAAATTGTATCTTGTCCTACCTACTTGTGCCTTAAAAAATTGCCACCATTTGGGGCGCCCGACTGGCTCGGTCAATGGAATGTGTGACTCTTGGTCGGGTTGTGAGTTCGAGCCCCACGCTGGGTATAGAGAGTCCTTAAAAAGAAAATCTTAAAAGAAGTTGCCACCATTCACAACCAAATAGTTGTCTACCAAAAAAACCCCCAAGAAAATAAAATCTGCAACTCTAAATCAGAACGAAGAGTTCTGTATAGGTGTGCGCGAGCATAAGATAGAAAGATCGAGAGTTAGGCGACAGTGTTTAAAAATACCATTTACAACAGGAATGTGAAAACATACAATAATAAGTACAAATCTAGGAAAACATGTGCAAGACAAGCAGACAGATGATAAAATCGCATTATTGAAAAGTATCTAAACAGCATGAATACCTACAGGCTATTATATGTTCCCTAAGACGAGGAGTAATGTATCAAAACTATTTGCTCTCTCTAAATTAATCCACGAGTTCAGGGCAACTCAACCATGTTCCCGCAGGGATCCACGTAAATTCATGCTGAGTCTAAATGTGTGCAGAAGGAAAGGGGACTGTGGACAGACCAGACCACGTGAGGGGCAGCGCCGGCTCCCAGACGGAAACAGACACGGACATGTGGACACAGACGTAAGTATGGACACAGACACGGACAGGGATGTGAACATGGGAACAGACACAGAGAAGGACGCAGTCACGGTCACAAGCACAGACACAGGCACAGACACGGAGGACAGGCACATGTGCGGGGCCATGGGCGCGCCTGGTGTCAGGGCCGTGGGGGGCGTGGGGGGCCCGGGACGGACCAACACCGCGAATAGTAAAACAGTACGCCCGCCTCTTCACACCGACCACCGAAAATCAGCCCCCCTGCCAAGTGAAGACCTAAATCTGAGAAGGAAAACATTCCAAGATTCAGGAAGCAGCTATAGGAGAGCATAGCTCCCACTAAGGGAATTTCTTGAACCAGGCGTAAAACCTCCGCACCGTGAAACGGGAGTTCAGTGAAGTCCAGAGGCATAAAGAAAGTCTTAAGAAGGTGAACCTCTCCAGGTTAGGAAGCAGAGCGCAGGTGAGCCAGCTCTCAAGGCCTTGGTGGGTTCAGGGGCCCTGGACTCAGGCAGGGCCACGGAGCCAGGGTGCGGTCCGGCAGGCAGAGGGGCTTCCCGGGAGGACACGGGCCTCTGTCCTGCTCCCTTTGCCCCGCCCTCCCGAGCTCCAGGGACAGGCAGAGGGTCACCACGAAAGCTCATTTTGGTGACGTGGGCTCCGGACAAGGGACTCCGCGTGGGTCCTGCCGTCTCTTTTCTCACATTTGCACCAAATGACGCCATCAGCCCAGGGGAGCCACCAGCCACGTCTTAGGAGCACATCCCCAATGAAGGCCAGTGTTCAATATACAGAAGGAGCTTCGGGGCGCGTTAGGAGACGCAGCAGCCTTGACTACATGCCACATCCAAACCCAAAGTGACAGAGAACGTTTGTGACACTTGTATCAATGGGGCGGTAGTGGAGATGTGGTCATGGAGGAGGAGGTCCTTGCTCCGAGACTTGTCTGGGAGTGTCCTTCACGGCTCAGGAAGGGAGAGAGGTAGGGACCAGATGTAGCAAAATCGAGTCTGCAGATGGAAAGCTCTAGCACAGTGGTGCACACCTGTGCTCAGGTGCAGGCGCAGAGACAACCGGGCGCTGTGCTAGGGAGCAGATACCGGGACGCCTGGTCAACTCCAGGAAGCCTGCCAGTTCTGGTTCCTCTCCTGGCACAGATTACTGTTGGCAATTCCAGAACGCTGGAACCTTCATCCAGGGGACAGCAGACAGGTAAACTGTGGGAGATTCACAAATGGACTGTGCAGTTAAAACACAGGACCTGCAGTTAAATGCAACCACTGGCAAATCGTGAAAACACAACATTGGGGGCGATGAGTCAGTTGCAAAAGGAAAAAATTACTTACATAACATTTTTAAAAATATGAAAACAAGGGGCGCCTGGGTGGCTCAGTCCATTAAGCGTCCGACTCTTGATTTTGGCTCAGGTCATGATCTCATGGTTTGGGAGTTCGAGCCCCGCGTTGGGCTCTGTTCTGTCTGTCTGTCTCTCTGTCTGTCTGTCTGTCTGTCTCTCTCTCTCTCTCAATGGATAAGCTTTAAAAAATATGAAAACAAATTATATATGCCTAGATGTGAGGAACACACATCTCAGATGAACAGTTCCCCTCCAGGGGATTTTATTGTGAAGGGGCGACCCAGAGCACCAAGACAGGGTTCATCATGTTTTATTTCTTAAGCCAAGTGGTGGGTGCATAGATGCAGGTCCTTCCTATTTTTATTTCTACCTCCTCGTGTATCTGAAATAGTTCCTAATTGTTAAACATCGGGGGGAGGGCACTTGCCAAAAATCAATCCTTATTTCTGAGAACAAAACAAAGGCTCAAGAAACTATAGAAAACTATAAATAAGCACTTCCTTTATCTACATTCGGTGGTGGAACACGAAGTGTTTCAGTCCAAGACAGGAACCAAACGAGAACGCCTGCTTTTACCATTACTCTTCGGCCCTGGACTGGAAACTGAAGACAATGAGAAAGATGTTAAACGGAAATAAGATGTATAACTTCTGGAAAGGAGGAAACCAACTACCACATTCCTAGGAGCCCCGAGAGAGTCAGCGGAAGAACCTTCAGGATAAATGAGAGAACTCAGGAAAGTGGCCAGATGCAAAATACATATTTTAAATCAACATTTTTTATTATTTTCTAGCAACGACCAGAGAGAAGATAAAGTGGAATAAAAATATTATTCTCAAACAAAACAAAACAAAACAAAGAGCGTAAAATACTTAGCAATAACCCTCTTAGGAATGTTCAGGGTCTGTAGGAAGAGAAGGACAAAGTTTAATGAGAAACATAAAAATGAACTTTGAAAAAAGAGAGAGTGAGAGAGAGAGAGAGAGAGAGAGAAAGAAAAAACATAACTTGTTCTTGAGTGGGAAGTTTACCAAAAAAAATCAGTTCTTACCAAATTAATGTATAGGTTTGCCAGATCTTCAACCAAAATTCAAATAGGATTTATTTGGGGAAGAGGGTGAGCCAGGGGTGGGGAGGTGGTTGGCAAGATGAATCTCAGATTCATAGAGAAGGAAAAATATGCAGGGATAGCTAAGAAATGTTTGAAAATTAAGAGCAGATTTCCAAAGTGAAGGTATTATAGCTGATATGTGTTGAGTACTCCCTGCAGACCCTGGGTCCAGCAAAGTTCCTCTTAGTTTCCTCATGCAGTGTTCGCAGTAGACCAAAGAGGCAAATATTCCCATCATTTGTGTTTTCCAGAAGAGCAAACTGACGCTCAGAATGGGTGACGCCAGGTCCTGAGGTCACATAGCCCCTAAACAGTGGACTTAACCGTAGACCATGGATTACGACTTCACGCCCTCTGCTCTCTAAGGTTGTAAAATTTCGCCCAATTCTACAGTACTTATCAGCACGATATCACATATACATGAGCATCTGGAAGCCTCTCAGTCAATGAAAGGGAGGTGGTGAGATGTTTAATAAAAGAGGTTGGGAAAATCAGACGTGCATGTGGAGAAGAAAAGGCAAGGAGATTTTCACTGCATGCCAAATACCAAAATATATGCCGGGAGAATTAGAGAGTTCAGCATGAAAAAAAAATTGTTAAAACTAAACCTAGAGAGAAATGTAGGTACGTGTCTGTCTGCTTTCATGCTGGGGAGAAATTTCTAAGCTCACAAGCAGTGGAAGCATCAGGGAAGAAAGGTAAAGCTCAGTGGATTTCATTACTTGGACATTTTATGTTTCTATATCAAAGATGTTCATCAAAAGGCAGACTTCTTTTCCAGCCAAGACAGAGCAAGAGGGGTCAGATTTATCCTCCTGCCTGAAACAACCTAAAGCAGTGGGGGCGGGGGGGGAGGAACCGAACAGAAATACACAAAACAATGGTTTTCAAGAGAGTGGGCATCAGGCAGTGAACACCTGAGGTCCCAGGGAGATGGGAAACAGTCAGGTTGAGTCCCACAATTGCCTAGTTTGCTTTTTTTGAGAGAGTTTCCAGGCCTCAGGGAAGGAAGGGGGATCTGCAGAGAGGTCCGAGAGGAACTCTGAGTGGACAATATAGAGCTGAGGGTCTGGGGAGACTTAGGCATAGGACTGAGGACCACAAAGGAGAGAGTGCCCAGGAATAGAACCCTGGAGGCCTGCAGAGAGGCCCCTCCAGCATTTACACTGGACAGAAACTGTTCAAGGCTGGGAAGAGAGCCACTGGAAAGGATTGGAGAGACCAGTGCCTGATGTTCACACAAGGCCGGGAGGAGGGTCTGCTCCCAGCAACCAGACCAGAAAAGTGGATAATTCATGGGGCATTGGGTATCAGAAATGTCTTGCCTCGGTAGCGGGAATAATCAACCCTGGATAAATAATGGAGCATTGCTCCAAACCTGCCTTGCAAATCAGAAAAAGCCTGGAAAGGATCAAAATGTGTCCAGATAACTTAACTACACCTCAGAACAAAGCTCTGGAATATATATAGAAATATAAAAATATCCCGCACCCACTGAGAGGAAATTCATGATGTCTGGCATCTCATAAAAACTGATCAGACAGGCAAAGAAATAGGAGAATGTGACCCATAAGGAGGAGAAAAACCAATCAAAACCAACTGTGATAAGTTAACACTGTAAACAAAAAACCAGCCAAGGTTGGGCCACAGCTAAAATGCCAACAGAGGAGATAAAAGGGAATAAATAAGACTCTTGAGAATTCAAAAGAAGGCAGAAGAAGGGGAAATGAGTAGAAAGAACAGGTGAGATGAATAGAAAGCAAGTAACAAGATGATTAACTCACACTCAGCCACACCGATAATCACATTAAATGTAAATGGTCTAAACACCCCAATTAAGAGGCTGAGCTGGTCATATTGGGTTTAAAAAGCAAGACTTCATTATATGCTGCCTACAAGAAACACATATTTTTAAAATTTTTTAAATGTTTGATTGACTTTTGAGAGACAGAGAGAAAAACAGAGTGCGAGTGGGGGAGGGTCAGAGAGAGAGGGAGACACAGAATCCGAAGCAGGCTCCAGGCTCAGAGCTGTCAGCACAGATTCCGATGTGGGGCTCGAACCCACAAACCATGAGATCATGATCTGAGCTAAAGTCGGACGCTTAACCAACTGAACCACCAACACACCCCAAGAAACACATTTTAACAAACACACCAACTGGTTAAAAGGAATTACAGTTACATGAAGCAACAACCGATAGAACTGAAAGGAGACAGACAAATCCATGGTCCTGGTCAAAGATTTCAACACCTTCTCTCAACAATTAATCCAACAAGTGGGCACAAAATCAGCAAGGACATAGGAGACTTGAACAATACTGCCAACCAACTTGACTTGCTTGGCAGGTATAGAATACTCCACTCAAATATACATCATTTACCCATACAGACTATGTTCTGGGCCATAAGAAAAACTCAATAAGTTGAGAAGGATTCAAGTCACATAAATTATATTCTTTGACCATAGTGAAATTAAGCTAGAAATTAATGACAGAAAGATCCTTGGAAAATTCTCAAATGTTTGGAATCTAAATAACACACTTCTAAATAATTCATGAGTCAAAGAAAAATCAAAAAGGCAATTGATGCTTAGGAAGCATCGTCAACTGAATGAAAATGAAAGCACAGCACAAGGGAACTTGTGGAATGCCACTAACGTGGTCCTGAGGGCGAAATTTACACCACCAAATATCCACCGTAGAAAATAAGAAAGGTCTCAAGTCAATAACCTCAGCTCTCACCTTAAGGAAAATCTAAAAATAAATGCAAATTAAACCCAAGTAAGCACAAGAAAGGAACTAATAGAGATCAAGTGGAAGTCAATGAAATAGAAAACAGAAAAATAATAGAAAAAAAAATTTTTAAATCAAATGAGAGGCACCTGGGTGTCTCAATTGGTTAAGCGGCCACTCTTGGTTTTGGCTCATGTCATGATCTCTCAGTTCATGAGTTCAAGCCCCTGCTTGGGATTCTCTCTCCCTCTCTCTTTGGCCCTCCCCTGCTTGCTCTCTCTCAAATAGATAAACAAACGTTAAAAAATAAATAAATAAAAATAAAATAAAAACTTGTTTTTTGAGAACATCGATAAAAATTGACAAAACTCTAGTCAATTTAATCAGGAGAAAAAAAAACAGCAGGAATTACCAAAATCAGGACTGAGGAAGGTGACATCACTACAGACTGTACAGATGTCAAAAGATAAAAGAATAATAAGGAAACTTATGAACAACCTCATGCCCACAAATTTGACAGGCTAGATGAAAATGGACACATTTCTTGAAATCAGAACTCACTCAAGAAGAAACAGACAACACAAGCAATCTTACACTGATTAAATGACTCAAAGTGTAGTTAAAGCCTTTCCCACAAAGGAAGCTCTAGGCCTATCTGGGTCCAAACTCTGGGATCTACTATTGGATCTACCAAACATTCAAAGGAAGAAATAATAGCAATAACATACAAATTCTTTTAAAGTTTATTTATTTGGGGGTGGGGGGGGGTGGGAGAGGGGCAGAGAAAGAGGGAGAAAAAGAATCCCAAGCAGCCCCTGTGCCAAGCCTGACTTGGGGCTCGACCCCACCAACCTTGCTGAAATCATGACCTGAACTGAAATCAAGCGTCAGATGCTTAATTGACTGAGCCACCCAGGTGCCCCATACATACAAATTCTTCTAAAAAAAAAAAAGAAATTGAAAAGGATGGAATACTTTCTAACTCATTTTATGAGGCCAGCATTCTCCTGATACCAAAACCAAAGACAATACAAGAAAATTATAGACCACTATCCCGCATAAACATTGATGCAAAAATTCTAAGTAAAATTTTAGCAGGTAGAATTCAACAGTGGATTACATGTCATGGCCAAGTGTGGTTTATCCCAGCAACATGGGGTTTGTGTAACATTCAAAACTCAATCAGAGTACTTCACCATTTTAACAAACTAAGAAAGAAAAGCCATAGGATCATCTCAATAGAAGCAGAAAAAGCATTTTGACAAAATTCAACATCTATTTCTGACTTAAAAAGAAAGAAAAGTTCCCAGCAAACCAGGAATAGAGGGGACTCCCTCAACCTAATGATGGGCGTCTAATGGTGAAAGACAAAGGTTTCTCGTCAGAGACAGGAACGAGACAAGGATGTCTGCTCACCACTTGCAGTCGCATTGTACTGGAATTTCTTGCCGGTGCAATTATGCCAGACAGAGTCACACTAATTGTAGGGGGAAAAGGAATGCTGCTTTACTCACAGACAACTGGATCCTCTAATCCAATGGAATCTATAGGAAAAGCCACAAGAACTGACAAGTGAGTTTACCCAGGTTTCCGGACACAAGGCCGCCATACAAAGTCAGTTGTACTTCTGTCAAATAGCAATGAAATATCAGATATTAACACTTAAAAACACCACTTCCTAATAGTATCAAAAAATAGGGATACATCTGAAAAAGGGCGTGCAAGAGTTACATGTTGAAAATATGAAACACTGCCAAGAGAAGTCAAAGACTTGGATAACAGAGAGCTGTACAGTATTCATGGATTGGAAGGCTTACTCAACACTGTTAAGATGCCGGCTCTCCCCCAGTTTGGCCTATGCATTTAATGCAGTCCCAGTGAAAATCCCAGCATTTTCTTAATGTAGAAATTCACAAGCCTATTCATATGGAAATGCAAAGGACCAAGAGTAGCCAAAACAACCCTGAAAAAGAATAAAGTCAGGCTAACATTCTGAGAATTAGGATAAGTCTAGAGTAACCAAAACAGGGCGATATTGGTATAAAGATATTCCAATAGATCAACAAAGCAAAGTATTCTAGAAATAAACCCACACATATGCAGAAATGATAGCTTTCCTAATAAATCATGTTGAAGCAAGTGGATATCCACACACAAGACAAAAAGATAGAGAAGGAGGAGGAGGAAGGAGGATTATTTGAATTCACATATCATACTATATACAAAATTAACTCAAAATGGATCATAGACTAAATGTAAAACCAGGAATATAAAAACATAGGGGAAGGGGCGCCTGGGTGGCTCAGTCGGTTAAGCGGCCGACTTCAGCTCAGGTCACGATCTCGCGGTCCGTGAGTTCGAGCCCCGCGTCGGGCTCTGTGCTGACAGCTCAGAGCCTGGGGCCTGTTTCGGATTCTGTGTCTCCCTCTCTCTGACCCTCCCCCGTTCATGCTGTGTCTCTCTCTGTCTCAAAAATAAATAAACGTTAAAAGAAATTAAAAAAAAAAAAAAACTTAGGGGAAAATGGTTGTGAATATGGATCACCAAAGATTTCCTAGATATAATACCAAAAGCACAAGCCCTGAAAAACAAAAATATTGGTGAATTGAAATGCATCCAAAATCTTCAAAATTTGCTCTTCAAATTTCAATGTTTCATTGTAAAGAGAATGAAAACATAAGATGCCAGCTGGGAGAAAACCTTTGCAAAACATGTATTTCGTGAGGGGCTGACCCAGAATATAGAAATAACTCTTACAACTCGGTAACAAGAAAGCAAACCACCCAATTTTTTAAAATGGGCTGAAGAACAGGCACCTCAGTAAACAAGATCTCGGAATAGCAAGTAAGCCACGGTCATCGGCGAGACGCCACGTCAAATCACAGGAACCACCGATAAGAGTGGCTAATATTGAGAAGCCCAGCCATACCAAACGCTGGGCAGGATGCAGGGGAACCTCAGGTTGCTGGTGGGAATGTGAAATGATACGGTTCGGCAGTATCCTTTTTCTCGAGAAGTTAAACGTACACCTGCCATGTGATGTGGTCCTTATGTCCAGGCATTTCCCCATGAGAAAATTAAATGTTTGTTCTCACAAAGACTTTCACATGAATGTAAATAGCAGCTTTATTTTTAATCGTCAAAAAAACTGGAAACAACCCAAATGTCCATCAACAGACGAAAGCATAAACAAATTTTGGTCTGTCCATACCATGGCAATCTGGAGGAATGTAGGATCGAGGCAGCACGGATGAATCCCAAAATAGTTATGCTGGGAGAAAGAAACCAGACAGAGAAGAGGAGAAACTATATGCTTCCATTTATAGAAAACTCCAGAAAATGCAAGCTAACCAGGTCATTGGCTGCTTGATGGGGATGGGGAGGGGCACAGGAAGGGAGGAAAGAAGGGATTGCCACAGTCCTAAGATGCTTTCGGGGGCGATGGGCTGGGTCCTCCTTGTGTGTGGACGGCCATCCTCTCCCTATGTCCTCACGGGGCTGTCCCTCTGTGCCTGTCTGGGTCCTGATCCCTCTTCTTACCAGGACACTGGACACGCGGAATCAGGACCCACCCCGGTGACCCCATGTTACCTTAATCACCTCTGTACAGTCCCCGTCTCCAGATATGGTCACATCCTGGGGTGCTGGGGGTCAGAACTCCAACACACGGCCTTGGGAGGGACGGGATTCAGCCCATAGCACACCTTCATGGCAAAAATGAGCAAAAGACATAAACAGACAAGTCACAGACTCAGGAATACGAATGACCAATGAGTGGCCAATGCACAGGAGAGGCAGATACTGGTGAAGACAGACATGTGACACGCCGTCCTGATGCCCAGGTTTGCAAAGCCTTCCGTTTCTTATTATACGCCAGGCCCTGGCAGAGACGCGCCTCCAGGAACAAGGGCAGAGGGAAAGGCAGACACAGGTTCGGCACAGGTGCCAGGGACTCCTGGGGAGGGAACCTCGGTGCTCACGGGGCAGAGTCTCGGAGCCCGGCCGTGAAGGCAGGCATGCCACACGGTGCCATCGTGTGACCAGCCATCCTGACCCATTGTGCTGGCCGGGTGACCTCGGCTCCGGGGAGTGCGGCCTGCTTGGGGCCCCAAAGTCAGGACTGATGCCCGGTGAGGTGCAGGGGAGGGTCCAGAAGACCCTGCGGCCCCGGCCTGGGCTGTCCTGCCTGTGCGGGTACCAGCCTGACCGGCCTGACCATCAGCCAGCAGGGCCGCCTCATACTTAGGGAGCCTTCAAACCAGAAGGGAACCCTCTCAACCACACGGGAGGCCCCGAGGCAGGACTGCTCCTGGCGAAGCTCAGGGACGCTGGGCCCTGCTGGATGGCTGGCTGCCTGAGACCCCCGGGGACCGGAAACCCAGGGGGCCCCCCATAAGGAGGGCACGCCCGACGGAGGCGGTGAGAGGCATAGGGCCGCTGGAGGCCGCCGGGCGGTGTAGTCAGGAGGAGACGCTGGGGCTGTGGGCTTCAAACAGGGGAGGGGGGCACCAGCCTGGAGAAGCGGTGAGGCCTGGGGGCCCATGCGAGCAGGGAGGCCCCAGCCAGGAGCGGGACAGAGGGACCTGCCGGGAGGACACAGTTGGTGCCTCCCCCGGCACGGAGCCGGGCTGCGATATGGTGATTGACGGCAAATCGACGTTGGGTCGTTGAGATGACCAAAGGCTAATCCTCACAGATACTTGGTCTTCGTCCACGGTGCCTGGCTCGCAGCTCCCGAACCCTTGGGGCGCCCAAGAACAACAGAAGCTTCTTTTGTTACGGGAGCTGGTCCCTGTCTTCGGTCCCACAAGGGTGAAGAGGGTGCCTGGTTCTGTGTAGCAGCCGGGTGACACGCTAGAGGGAGGCTCCAGAAAGGCCCTAAGGGTGGGGGCTGGGTGCCCAGGAGGACCGTTGGAAGGTTCAGTCCTGCCCCCTGACCTCCAGGGAGGGGAGGGGGCTGGAGATGGGCTCAATCGCCAAAGGCCGATGATTTCATCAGTCAGGCTTCTGCAATGAAGCCTCCTTTAAGAGGAGGGGTTCCGAGAGCCTCCGGGCCGGCGAACACGTGGAGATTTGGGCAGGGGGGGGACCCTCAGAGAGTGTGGAGGCTCCACGCCGCGCCCCCACGCCAGACCCTGCGCACCTCTTCCGCCTGGCCATTCCCGATTATATTCTTTTATAATTAACTGACGATCCAGCGACGGATCCCCAAGGAGGGGGGCGTGGGAGCCTCCAGTTTATAGCCCATCGGTCAGAGGCACAGGTGATAACCTGGTTGGGAGACTGGCCGCTGAAGGGGGGGGGTCTTCTGGGAGCGGGCCGACTCCAGGTGGACAGGGTGGGATTTGCATTGAGTCATAGGACACCCAGCTGGTGCCCGAGACTGACACACGCCTGGGAATTTGATGATCTTGGCCCTTATGTGGGCCAAGAAACGCCCTGTCCCCTTCCGGAACGTTCTCCATTTCCTATGGTTCCTCATGGGCTTCAGGGGAGGAGGCAGGCTTGCAAGCAAGCAAGCAAGCAAGCAAGCCTCCTCCGGTGTCACTGTGCCACCTCGGGCCTGCGTACAGGGCGTGTCCGCGGTAGGTGGTAGGCACACGGCTCGTAGTTCTGGGCTTTGGAGGCCAGCGCAGGTTAGAGCCAAACCAGGTAGTGGGGTGACCGCTGTGCCTGCTTCTACAAAGCAGCTCAAAAGCAACAGAATATAAATAAAGAAAAAGTCGAAAGGTCGATGGCATCTCAGTGCCCCCAACCAGCCCCTCTACACCCTCTTCTCAACTCTGTCCTTCCCCACCTGGCTCTCTTGCTCCCCAGGGTCACCTAGGGCTGGTTCATGGGTATCTCTCTGCCCAGAACCCTGCTTCTGGGGACCCAGGGTGAGAGCCGGTCCCCTCCTCCCGCCAGAAGCCTTCTGAACCCCATCCCCCACCCCCACCGCTCCTGCCCTTGGGGGAGCCCTTCTGTGCAGGTGGGGTGACAGAGGGTCAGGCTCCCTTCATGCAGGTGATGAGGGGCTTCTGAGGGCCAGCGGCTTAGCCACGCCACCACCAGACCTTTTCACTTGAAATGCCTCTCAGGGAGGCTCTCTGACCCCTCCTTCCAAACTGCAGTCCCCTCCCACCTCCTGTTACCTCCCCACATGCGTCTCCAAAAGCATCTGATGTTCGTCACTTGTTGACTTGGGGGACAATAACCACGGAGGCAAAGTATTTGTCGGTTTAGTGCTTTTGTCTGTGTCCTCAACCCCTGGAAAGATGCTGGACGCACGGTCGTTCCCGGCAAATATGGGTGGAACGAACGAGTGAGAGTGCGTGAGTGAGTGAGTGCACACACGGCCTCTCTCCTGCCTCCTACCCAGCCCAAAGTCACCTCCAAGCTCACCCCATCCTTCCCCCGTAGCCCAGGGTGTCCACGGCTCTCTGAAAAAAGCCCCATCGCCCCAGCCCAGCCTGGAAAACTCAGCACGTGAGTGGACACACGTGTGAGACTAGAAGAAGCATGTTCCCACACACCGATCAGAATGGCCCAAGTCCAGAATACTGACAGCACTAAATGTCACCCGAGATGCGGAGTGGCAGGAACCCTCTCGCTGCCGCTGGGAAATGCAGGAGGACGGGGCGGCCGCCCCGGAAGCCAGGCTGTGGTTTCTCTTCATGGTTATGGGGCCATGAAAAGACAGAGAGGACCCTTAAGTGGATCTTAAGGGCAAGCGGCCAATCCGAAAGGACAGCATGCTGTAGGACTCCAACACTGTGACACTCTGAAAAAGGCAAAACGCTGGAAAGTGTAAAAAAAGATCAGTGGTTGCCAGGGGGTTGCAGAGCACAGAGAATTCGGGCCATGAAACTACTCCGTATATGACCCTGTCCTGGTGGATGCTTGTCCTTATACATTCGTCTAAACCCACAGAATGTACAACATCAGGAAGGAATCCTAATGGCAATGGTGGACTTCAGTTAATAGTAAGGTGTCAGTATGGCTCCGTCACTTGTAACAAGTGTCCCAGATCATGCAGCGTGTTAAAAAAAGGGGCAATCCATGGGGGAGCGGAGGGGCACATACTAGAATTTCTGGGTATTTTCTGCAAACCTGAAATTGCTCTAAAAAATAGTGTCTATTAAAAACAAAACAAGACAAAGTTATCAGCGTTTCAAATTTAACTGGGCATCTTCCATTTTATGTGGCAGTCCCACCCCAGGGAAGGCATGTGGCCAGTGATGGGGTAGGTCTGATGACACCAGGGAGGGAGGAAGGGGGAAGGTGCACGCAGGTGCCCCAGGCTGCAAGACCAGCCTCTGCGCCCAGAAATCCCAGGCCTGATGGGGAGGAATCCCACTGGCAGATAATCAGAGAGATGGGATGGAGTGTTGAGGGCTCTGCACCATGGAGACCGCATCCCTGCCCCCACACTCCTCCACGACCCTCAGCGACCTGCTCAGATGTGATCCCCCTCCTTGGAGCAGCAGGTGGCCCCCTCCAACCCATCAGAGTCGGCCAACTGCCTTCCCCCCGTCAGCCACACACACCGTGGGCCCGCCTTCCAGCCACATCTCTGAGGGCGCGTCACACCCAACATCATGCCTTGAAGTTCAAACACCTCCAGAGGCGGCGCTGACCAGAAGTCTCCTGGCCCCGAGATCCCCATTCTCCAGCTCCATCCCCCTCCCTGCCACCCAGCATGCCCCCTCCCCACTGACTTCTTCCTACAGAGGGCCTGGAGCCCTGTCCTTCTCTGCGCCTCCCCAGAAGGCAGGACTGTCTCGGCTAATGTCCCTAGCGGCCACTCACCTTCAGTAGCTTCGTCCTAGGCGAACCCACTTATGCCAAACACACGGACAAGGAGGGCGCCCCAGCCGCTCTCCGTGACCCAGGCCCTCCTCTCCGAAGCCTGGGACAGCCGGCAGGGCCAGCCTCCTTGCTGCCTGAACCGTGGTCACCCTGGAGGCAAGGCTCTTCTGCTACTTCCTGGGGGTCCCTTCTCTCCCCCACAGATTGCTGGCACTTCCCTCTTGCCCTCCCGGCTCTGAGGCTCTGAGGAGGATTGAAGTTGCTGTTGGTGCAAAGAGAACAGGCCACTCAGGTGGGGGAGAGGCAGCTAAAGGGATTGACGAATGGCCAAAAGCCGTGGGGCATAGGAAACCGGGGAAGAGTGGGGCCTGGGGGCTGGAAGAGGGAGGCTGCAGCCTGGTCCCCCCACATAGGTCTGCATGCTGTTGGTGGGGAGGGGGCAGTGGGTCCCGCATGTGCCCTACAGAGTCGGGGATCCCCTGGATGAGGGCTGTGTGGGAAGCTGTAAGGGGGAAGGGGTCACAGGAGATGGGGAGAGCAGCCTGGTGCTGGCCAGAAGGGCTGTGAGGGGCCTTGGAGCTTGAGATCTGGGAAGGGACAAAGCCACCGCAGCCAGATGGAGATAGGGGCCTTAGACAAGGGCCACCCACCCGCCCCTTCCCCCATCTCCGACCTTAGCTGGCTGGCCATGGCCTACAGTTGCATGTGGGGTAGTGTGGGGTGCAGGGGTGTGGAGGGGGGGACACGTGGGACTAAGGGCATGCTGTAGGCCATGGGTAGGGTGAGAGAGGATTGGGGCAAGATGCGTTCTGGATACTTGGAGGGTGCGCGGGGACCCTCCCCTTGGAGGGTCCAGGGACCTTGGAGGTCCCTTGGGAGGGACCCAGGGACATGAGGGATTCTGGGCTCTTACAGGGTGTGCAGGACAAGGAGTTCAGGCTGGGTAGGGTCCAGGTGAATGGGTCAGGAGCAGTGGGGTAGGGACGTGGGTCCGGGCTGGTAAGACAGGAAGCTGGGGCAGAGGGAGTCAGGTGCCATGAGTGGTGCGGATGCGGTAGGCTAGGAGTACAGGTGAGGGGCGGTGGGCCAGACAGTGGGCAGGACAGTGGGCGTGGTGAGACAGTGGGCGGAGCGATGGGGCAGGTGAATGGGGATGGGCGACAGGTGTACGGGGCGGGGTGTTGGGGGGCAGGTGTGAGGGGCGGGGCGGTGGGCGGGACCGTCGGGGGGCGGGCCAGTGGGTGTGGTTGTGGGCGGGGTGTGCTCGGGGGGCGGGGCGGCGGGCAGGTGGGTGGGGCGGGGCGGGGCGAGGGGCGGGGCGAGGGGCGGGGCGCCGCGCGCCCTCCCGGAAGCCAGGGGGCGCTGTGGCGGGCCCACGCGGGCGGTGCGTGCTCCTCCTTCCGCCCGCGGCCCGGAAGCCGGCGATGGCGCGGAATGTGCTGTGAGCGGCCGGGGGCCGGGGGCCCGGGGCGCGGGCCTTGGCGGGGTGGGGGGCGGGGTGCAGGACAGGGGGCTGCGGACGCGGCGCGGACCACGGGCGCCCGCCCGGGAGGGTCACCGCCGCCCGCGCCGCCGGGGCGAGGACACTGTGCGGGTGTCCGCCGGGACCCCCGCGGCCCGCCCCCCACGCTGGAGGCTGACGCCCCGTGTCCCCTGCGAGCGGCGCCGGCCCCGGGATGAACGGGTGGCGCACGCACTCGCGCGCGGCCGCCCCGCGTGGACCTGCAGGCCTGTGGCGGGGCCGGGGCGCCCCGGCAGGTGCAGCGGGGCCGAGGGGCCGGCGCGGACGTGGGGAGCAGCCAGGGCCGCGGGTCGGGAGGAGAGCCGGCGGGACCTGCGGGGAGGGTGGGGTCACGGGTGAGTCACCCTCGGGGCCACAGGGAGGTAGGGCAGGTGGCAGCGAGCCAGAGCGCTGTGCTGGGAGCAGAAGTTGGGAGTTCCGCTGGAGACGTGCTTGTGGGATCCGCGCTTGTGGGATCCACGGGAGGGCCGGGCAGGGGGCGGGGCGGGCGCGCAGGGGTGCCGGCCCCTCCCACCAGGCCGGGAGAGCCCCGTTCTCGAGCCCCGAGGGAGGGTGTTCAGCAGTGCTGGTTGTTCCGGGGCTGGAAGGTTCCAGCGTCAGGCAGGCCCTTGGGACTCATCCTGACGCTCAGCGTCGGGGAGGACAGGGGGGTTCTGAGGCCATGCCCGCCCGGGGGAGACTCGCTCCCTGCCCGGCTCAGGCCTCTAACCTCCGACCCTCACACTGGGCCTCCCCCCACCCCCAAACCCAGGGACCCGGAGAGGTGGAGGGTCTGTTGACAGTTACCCAGAGGGCCTGACTTTGCCCCCCTGCAGTGCCGCCGTTGGTCACCAGGGGGAATAAGTGAGCCCCTTGGGTAGCCAGCCATTGGCCCAAACTCCAGTGGAGGGTAAAACAAGGCAAGCCTCTTGTTCCCTGAGGCCTTGCAGCCTCCAGAAACTGCCCTTACCCCCCTCTCACCACGGAGGTTCTGCCGGGCAGCTGCCATGATGACTTGGTCACCGGCAGCTCTCAGGTAGATGGCGCTCAGTTCTGGGGCTCACCAGGGCCTCCGAACCCCTGGCTGTCCTCATTCTGCCCGGTATAGGATTGGCCTCGACCAGCCTCCTTTCACACTACAAGATCGGGGGCCGTGTGCAGCGCCGCAGCTTGGTCACCGGGGGTCCCAGTGAGACCCTTGATGGCATCTCGTGTCCCTGTGTGCCCACCCTCCCCCAGGCCTGGCCTCTGGCCTCCCTGCAGACTGGACCTCAGACACCCTCCTCACCCGGCTGCGCTGCCATGTGCAGGCCCAGAGCACATGTGGGGCTGGCAGTGTCAGTGGGCCGGGGCTGTGGGTGGTGGCATCGCCTGTCCAGCTGTGCCCACCTGCTTTGGGAGTCCTCAGGGTGGGGACTGTGATGCTCTCCCACCCATACGGTGTGCGGGTGCCCACGCCCCTGCTGCGGGGAAAGCCATGGTTCGTAGGGAGCACCGCCACGCTGGGCTGCGTGCTGGTGGGACCGTCACCTTGAACAAGCGTGTCTCCAAGCCCGGCCACCAGCGTGTGGGGGGGGCCACGGTGGGCGTGCTCTCTGCTGGCCGGTTCCTTGAGTCTCCCATGGGCCCTTTCCAGGGGCCGGCCCTGAGGGTCTGCAGCCCCCGCTACTCTGAGTGGATGGGCACCAGGGGTCTCGGGGCCCACACCGGGCAGAGCCATGCCATCAGCACAGGGGGCCGTGGGGTGCCGGCCTATGGAGAGCTGCCCCCCTTTGCTTCCCACTCCTGTGGCTATGGGTGAACAGATGGGGGTGTGCCGGGGCAGCCCTGAGGTCGCGCATTCTGAGTGTTTGATGCAGACGAATGTCTCCCTCTCAGGTACCCTCTGTACCAGCTGGGCAACCCCCAGCTCCGTGTCTTCCGAACAAACTTCTTCATTCGGCTGGTGCGGCCCGGCACGGCCCAGCCCGAGGACACCGTGCAGTTCCGGATCCCCATGGAGTAAGCCCCCGAGTTCGGGCTGGGGAGCGCCCCCGAGGGGCTGGCCGACCTGCTGGTGTCACAGAGCCCGGCTCATAGGTGTGGCTTCCCCTTGCTCTCTCCGAGCCGCTCTGCAAATGTGGCCCAGGTCCTGGTGTTTGCAGAGCCTTCCTGCTGTTTGCGGAGCCTGGGGCGAGGCCGGGCTGTCCCCCCACAGGGAAGCCTAGTTGAGGGCCTGACACTTCTTTTCCTGCATTGAGCTCCGTGCTTTTCCCAGCAGGCGGGCCCGTCCTCTTGGAGCTCCTTACCATGGCTTCCCAAAACCTAGTTCTCAAGGTGGTTCCTTCACAGAGGCCCTGGCCACTGGAGGGACGCAGCGTCCTGTCACCCAAGCTGCAGGGCACTCTCTGGAGTCTCAGGACGTGACTGTCCCCGCGCATGGGCCTGGGCTTGGCCTGAGCGTCAGCTCTTAGAGGCCAGGTGTGGCCAAGGATGAGGTTTATGATGCCGCGTCAGGTGCAAAGGTTGGGGGCCTAAGCTATCAACGCCTTGGCTGCCGTTTCCAGGAAAGGACCTTGCAGTGGGGAGGCAGCTGTGCAAGGGACTGGCCATGGTGGGCCGGGCTCCTGGCCGCCCAGGGGTGCCCCCAGATCGGCCCTTCCCTCGGGAGAGCTCTGCTTGGGGGTCTGGCCCCTAGTGAGCGCAAATGGTGGCTGTAGCTGACCAGTCCCCTCGTGTCCCCCTGCCGATGTATGGAGGGCAGGAGAGCGCCAGCGGGGCTGGTGGCCGCATCGCCTGTGGCTCCTGCCCCACTGGCCAGCTGCCGTTTATCTCGGCCCGGCTGAGTCTCGCTTTTCTTCTCTGCCCAGGATGACCAGGGTGGATGTCAGGAATTACCTCGAGCGCATCTACAACGTGCCCGTGGCCGCCGTGCGGACGAGGGTGCAGCACGGTGCGTCCCGGGCCCCTGCCGCCCTGCCGGGGGGTGGGCTCCCCTCATCGCAGCCGCTCCAGGGGTCTGCTTCCTGGCACGTGAGGGAACTGAGGCACTCAGGGTGAAGCAGCCTCCCGGGCCCTCGCTGCCCACAGGGCAGAGCTGGGACGGAACCCGGGCGGGCTGGCCCCGCTCCCGCTCCCACCCTGCCCACGCCGCGCAGCCCGCGTCCCCTCTGCCTCGGGAGCCGGTCAGCAAAGTGCTTTCCTCTTTGTTCCCTTAACCTCTGTCCCCCCACCCGGCAGCCTCCTGCGTGAGGGGAGGCAGCCCACGGGGGTCGCGGTGCTGACACGCGGGAAATATGGGTTTCTCGAGTTGCTCAGACACGTTTGCGTTTTCAACAGCAGAGCCTGGCGGTGCTCACCACCCCGAGCACACTTGGTAAATGTGAACCGGTCACATTTCGGGCGTGACCTGCTGTAATCTGTGGGAGACCAACCGACTCTTCCACGTTTGCCTCTTTCTAGAAAGTGGGTTCCTGGATTAGTTGCACTGGAAATCTCGTGCTTGGAGTAAAGTGTTCCCCCCTCCCCCCCGACAGGTTCCAACAGGAAGAGGGATTACAGAAACGTCAGGATGAAGAAACCAGACTACAAGGTGGCCTATGTGCAGCTGGTGAGTGGGCTTCGGGCAGAGTCCCAAGTCATGGGCGTGACTTATCACGACCGTGACCTTGGTGCGGGGGACGTGTTTGTGCAGCAGCCCCCGCCTGGGGCCCTGCGAGGCAGGATTTCCAGGCCCGCGGCGCGCGGGGCAGAGCCTGCGCTTAGTTCTAACCCCCGGCGAATCCCCAGGCTGAGCTGGCGTTCCGAGCACATTCAGCTGATGGGAGGGGACCGCGCAGGGCATTTCGGAACTTCTCAGGGGCCAGCTGTGTCGCGCCCTTGGACTTTGAACGTGCTGTGACCACAGGCGGGTCCACTCAGGTCCAGGGGGTTCGGGCTCAGGCAGAAACCAGGGCTCTCCGAGCACCGAAGGGGCTCCTGCCGCGGATGGACGGCCTGGCCTGGCCTCCGACAGGCCTCAGGCTGGGAGGCAGTTACTGCCCTGGGCTGGGGGTGGGGGGCAGCCGCCTCCGAGCCTGGGTGGGTTCGCCGCGCCCCGGGGCCCTGGCTGAGCCCCCTCCCCTCTGGACTGGGTTGTGGGGCACCGGCACTTTCTGCCCCGTCCTCTGGATTGTGTGCTGCCTGGCGAGGGGCTCGGGAAGAGGGTCCAGGACCCCATCAGAGCTTTTGCCGGCCAGAGACCAGAGCCGTGGCGAGTGAAAGCCGGCTTCCCAGCCCCCTGCTCAGGCCCTCCCGTCCAGCGTGAGGTGACCCCGCTGGAGCCTCCTCGGACGAGCCCTCCAGGACCCCCAGCAGGGCCTCCCCTTGGTCTCCGTGAGGACCTGCCAGCGAGGGCCCTCCTTGCAGGGTCCGTTGGCTGCCCCCCACCCCCCGCTGTTGGAAACACGCGGCGGGGAGCTGGGGGCAGGGGCCTCCTCCGTGTCTGGAGCTCACGGCGGGAGGCGGCCGGCCGTGGCCGCTAGATGGCAGTAGCGCTATTGCAAACCCCCTGGGCCCGCGGCCCCGTTTTAGGCGCTAGGAGGCCGTTGCTTGCAGGACCGGGTGAGCACGGCAGCGTTTCTGACTGCAGTTGCTGTTTTAAACAGGGGCCCCCGTAATTATTTGGCCTAATATTTGCCGTGCACAAAACCAGCCTATCCAGGTGGAGCGAGCGGCCGTTGGCCTTATAAAGGCGCCTGTGTCCTGTGTGTGAAATTGGGCCATCTGTCTCTGTCACGGCGTGCGGGCCCACACCCGCGTGCCGGCATTCGCCACCAGGGCTCCAGCAGGCCAGCTACGGTTACAAGCGGCTCCTGAGTCACCCGAGCCCCCACATTCTTCCCCGGGCCCCACCTCGCTCAGCGGAGCCTGCTTAGATCTGGTGCGTGCAGCTGCCGCTCGACGTGCCTTTCTTCCTCTGTGAAATCGGGCAGCACAACTGGGGACAGAGTCCCTGCTGGGCATGGTTCCTGCCGGCCCAGAGTGGCATTTGTGACGGACCCCCGCCCCCCAGCCTGGAAACCGGCAGGAAGCTCGGGCCCTTCCCCTCCGAAAGGGTCCCTTCTCTGCCCCCACCCCCGTGCCGAGCCCGACCTCTCCCTCCCCGTGTGTCCCCGTGGGCCCCGCTCTGGGGCTTTCAAAAACAGAGCGAATTGTAAAGCGCACGAGGGTCAATCACGAACACAAATTAAGTTTCCGAATCTATTTTGAGTTGACTGCTGCGGAAAAGCCCGTCCGGCGGGGTGGGGGCCCCACGTTTCCCCCGACGCCCTGATAAACATCTCTGTGGCCCTGTGGCCCACGCAGCCAGGGGAACGTCACCCTGCACGCGGAAGCCTGCCGTTCCCACCGCGGTCGCTGGCCGGCGGGAGCCCGTGGGGGACGGCCGATGGCCCGAGGGGCGCTTGGGACTGACAGTCTCCTGTCCCGGTCCTTTCTGCCACCGAGCAGCTCACACTCTCCCCTTCGCAGGCAGCGAGGGCTTACTTTTGGAAGTACAAGGCGAATTTCCCTCCAGAGGGGCGCCCCGGGGGGCCCAGTCGGCATCCACAAGTGGCCGTTGTCTCGGATAAGAGAGGGAGAATTTCTCGCGGCAGCTCCCTCCGTTTTTTCCTGAGCTGTTGCAAATTGCCATCTTTGTATTTATATTTTAAAATGTCATTTTGGGTTTTCCCCCACCTCAGAAAGCTAGCAAAATCACCTCGATATATTACACATAAACCCCCGTTCTGGGCAGTCAGCCCTGCATGTAAACTATTGCCCTTTGGTATTTTAAAAAAGAAAAAAAAGCAGTTTTGAGCTGTGTAAGCTAATCCTGCAGCAGGCTGGCTACCGCGTGCACACAGCCCTGCTTTCTTGCTGGGGCCTGCGCCCCACGCCGTGTGATCCGAATTTATAAACCTCCTCTTCTCGGGGTGGGGGTGGGCTGTTTCAGATCATACTTGGCCGCCTGCCCAAAGCCAAGTTTCTTTACAAAACAAGGGTCTCCAAGAACCAGCGCACTTGACTGATTTTACTTATTAAAATTTTCCAGATACGGAGGCCGCCCTGCATCCTTCTTCGCCCGTCTGGAAGCAGACGGCGCTGCCCTGGCGCGTCCCCTCCCGCGCCCCCGATCCGGGGAGCTGCTCCGGGGTATTTAGCAAATTGAAACAGCACCTCACGGTTGCCCGGGTCCCCGGGGAGCGGGCAGAGCGCCCGCCTCCGCACCAGCGGGCCCGGCCGGTGCCCCCGCACACATGCTTGGGGGTCTGGGTTGGGGCTTGGCCGACACTGGCACATTCTGAACTTTTAGTGAAAGACGTAAAACCAGTTAATTTGCAAAGCCGGTCTTGATTTATAGACTGCTGCATATGTACATTTCTTTGTACGTTACACGCGTCTTATTTGCCAAGCTCCGAGCCGGGAGGAGGGGTAGTCTTTAATGTGGGTAAAGGCCTTTAGGTATTTTGGATGGAAAAAGTTTCAGTGTGGCACCAGACGCTGTTTGTGCCGGGTTTTCCTGCCCCTCGCTCCTGCCCCCCAGTCCGGCCGGGCTGCCCCCGCGCCCGGTGAATGGGCGCTTTGCTGGGCTGCTTTTAATGAGGTCCCAGCCAATGCAGACACCAGGCCTCGGAGAGATAATGTCGATGAAAAGGGGCATTGTCCGGGGTAATGGCTTCCCGCTGTTAGATAAAAGCCAGCAGCAGGCCGAGATGTTTATTTTCCAGGCGAGGACCTTCGCCCCCGAGACGCTGGCCACGTGTCGGCTCCGCGCAGGAGGGCCCGGTGTCCCTGTCCTCGGCATGGTGCTGGAGGCCTTGCCTTTTCTCCGTAGGCGCACGGACAGACCTTCACGTTCCCCGATCTGTTTCCCGAGAAAAAGCAGAGCCCTGACGGCAGCCCTAGCGACGAAGACATCCAGGACAGGCTCCTGGATGAGCAGCGGCGGAGGCAGAGCCGGGACCCGCGGCGTGGTGGTGTCCCCGGCTGGTTCGGCCTGTGACGGCCCCAATAAAGTCCTGCGTGTGGAGTAAAGACCCCCGACTCCGTTCTCCTCTGTACCCGGTGTCCCCGTGCAGGGCTGCACCCCACGGGCACACACGGGCGCCTGGCTGCACGGATGGAGCAGGGCCTGGGTGATGGCGTGACCCATTCTGGTCCCCCGAGTTAAGGGGGGGACCCCATTGCAGCCGGGGGGTGGGGGCGGGGAGCCCTCCTGCTGAGGGTCCCGGGCGAACCCAGCTGGGGCCATCGGCACGAGCGTGTCTGCGTGGGTTTCGCGCAGACAGGTTGGGCCTGGGGATTTGGGAGCAAGCCAGAAATCATTGGGGGGCCACATCACCCCCTGGGTCCCCGTCCTCGAGTGCTGCCCTCCTGCGCTCCCCTCTTCTGGGGGCCTCGCAGGGCAGGTGGAAGTGAGGACTGGCTCAGCAACCCCCCCCTGCCCAGAGGGACACCCAGACGGGGGACGGCTGCATCACGTGGGCCTCGCAGCTCCCTCCACTTGGAGGGTGAAGGTCCGGGCAAACGCCGCCCTTCAGCATTGATTTAAAGTGATGGGGAAGGTCCGGAAGGCGACCGGAGAGCAGAGTCAACGGTATTCTCCTTAGAGAAATAATTCATGGGGCCCCATGGCCCTGAGGACCCCAACTCAAGGCTGGGAGAGGAATCCCATCCTTCATCCAAGCAGGTCCAGCGCCGGCCGCCCTGCATAACCCGGCACGGCCCCCCGTCACCGCCCCGCTCTTCGGCCTCGCCGAGACCCCAGTGTCCCCTACCCCCCCTGCAGCCTGAGCGTCTTTCTGCAGGGAGGAGGAAGGGGCTGGCGAGCAGAGCAGCAGCGTCCCCGGTCTCCCCGGCACCCCTGGGGCCGGCAGAGCCTGCTCCCTGCCTAGGGAGGAGGGAGGAGGGAAGGCTGGATGGGGGGGGCGGGCAGCAGTGGGGGCTGCCTTCAGAGCCTCAGGAATCCAGGAAGCGGGGCCTGCAGCTTGGGAGGGGCTGCTCAAGGGGGGACTGCTCCACCCCCACCCCCAGGCGGGCTTGAGGAGCTGGCTGGACACCCCTTCCGCTTCTGCGGCTCCCGGCTGGGGGCTGGGAAGGGAGAGCCCTTGCACGGTCGTCTCTGCCCCCAAGATAACCGCCCCACGGTCGTCTTCGCCGCGACGCAGCGTCCTTCGTCCCTGCACAGCTGGGAGACACGGTCCAGGTTTCCGCGTGGGGACCAGAGGAGGGTCTCCCACACGGGGAACGACCCCAGTGGGCCCCCCAGCCTTGACTGGACACCTCACGTGGGGCTGGGAAGCCGACCCAAAGGGCCTGGGTGTCCCTTCCCCTGTGGACGGTCCTTCTGGGAGCACCCAGGGCGCCAGCTCCCGGGGGAAGTAAATGGACAGAGGGAGAGAGTGACAGCCCCCAGTAACCACCCCCCCCCCCCCCCCCGCACCCAAGTCTCCAGGCTCCTGAGATGTCCATTTGTCGCCATGTGGGAGGTCTGTTTACTTTGTGAGAAGCTATGAGAGATCCCCGTGACGCCAGGTTACGGCAGGCCCAGGCCGCCGGGGAAGGGCTGAGGGGGCCGGGAAGGGCCCTTGGGACCGAGCGGGGGCTCTGCTTAATTCCCACAGCCCGCAGCAGGCGGGCCCCAGGCCCACAGGGACACATCTCAGGACCCCCCCCTCCCCCTCCCCCTCCCCCCCCCTCCACCCCAGAAGTTCCAGGTGAGGCCCAGCCACCCAGGGCTGCCGGGAAGGAGCAGAAACCCATCTGGCCACGGTCTCTCCGGCAGCGGCTGGTTTTCCTCTTCGAGGGCCGGCCGAGCCCCCCCTGGGGCTGCATCACGAAGACAGGGCTTGAGTAACTGACTGCAGATGACAGCGCGGACCCCCTCCTCACCCACCTGCCCGGCCAGACCCCGGTGCCGAGAAGGCACCCACACAGCCCTCCTGCAGCCTGGGGCCCCAGGTCACGTGGGCTCCCTGCTTCCCGGCCTGTGTGTGCGCCCCCTCCCCGGGAGCCCCCAGCCCCTCGCAGGGGACCCAGGCCCAGGGACACAGCACTGCCTCTCGTCCCCCACCCCCCAGGCCTCCTGGAAGGTTCCTCTGGAGTGACTGTGATCTTAGCATTCCCCTCCCACCTCCTGGCTTTCGTGTGACCCCAAATTCTGCTAGTCTGTGCGTGCGGACGCGGGTACATGAGTGTAACTGGGGAACCGCCAAACCCAGAGAGTCCCCCGAGCCAGACGTGCCGGCCCTGCGTCCGGCCGTTGGAGTTCAGAGCTGGGTTAGGCCTGGGTGGGTCCTGGCGGGTGAGGTGCGGATGCTGAGCTGCGTGCCCCGGGGTCACCGTTCCCACTTTCCCGGGGCCTCCCTCCCGGCACTCGGGGCAGGACGAGCCGGGCACCACGTTCTGTATCTTCAAACAGCTTCGTTGAGACATAGTTCACATACCCTACAACCCGCCCGTCACAAGCACGTCGTGAGGTGTCCCAGTGTGGAGCTGTGCATCTATCTCTTGTCACCAGGTTTAACTCCTTCCTGTGCCGTCGCCCCCGCCAACACCAAGCCCACCCTCCGTGTCCGTGGGTTTGCCTGTGGTGGGCATGTCACGGGAGGGAGGCCTGGGCACCGCCCTCCGGGCCCATCCGTGCTGTGACGCGGGCCGGGGACTCCCGCGGGGGTCTGGGTGCCATTCTGCGTGCGTGCACCGCGATGTCTGCCCCGGGCCGCTCATGCCTCCGGGCCCATGGTTGTGTGCACACGTTTGCGTGGCTCCGGGCAGGACTGGGGACTTCTCCTGGGGTGTTTCACGGGAGGCGGGGATGAGGGTGTTTCTCTGCCCCCGAAGGTCTGTGGCGGCTGCAGACTCCAGTGTCCACACCGATGAGGCCTGGACGGCCGGGGCCGGGGGCTCCCGGGGCTCCAGCAGGCCGGCAGCGGGAGGGGGTTGCAGCCCCGGGGACCCCAGCCCTTGCCTTACTCCTCCCCTCAAGGCCACGCCCGGGGCCTCCCTCCCCTCACACCCCTCCCAGGCCTCACCCTCAGGAATCCGTGTCTGTCCAGGTGTGGCTGCCGCGGAGTGTGGGCTGCTCCTTCCACATCCGGGGGCCCCGGGCCGAGCCCCGCTCGTCGTGCGTGCGTGTGCCTGTCCCACCTTTGCAACTGACTGTGTCCCTTCAGGGCAGAGAGCGAACCCTCCCCTGCACACCTCCCCACCGCCCCTGAGCCGAGCCTGGGCCCCCTCCACGGCAACCCCGTCGCCACTGCCGGTGGGGACACCAGGACTGCTCCCCGCGTGGCCCTGGGAGACCCGTTCGGCATCTGCGTTTACTCCTTCCCGGCTGAGGTCACCCCAGCACCAACGCCCCGAATCACTTCATTATTTCTTGGTAAATAGGGCTTTTCCTAGTCGAAATCATCAGCATCGTTTTGTTGCCCCACATCTGGCTTTGATTGGCCCCGGCCTCCTCGGAAGGATGCTGGAGCCCTGACGTTACCATGAGGGAGGAGAGGCCGGCCTGCTTCCCTTCCCGCTCAAGGCCAGTCGGGGGAGGGGTGGGCGGGAGACCCCAGGCCTCTCCCTGCCTGGGCCTGGCTGTGCCCTCTCCGAGTGGGGTCCGCCTCCCCCCCACCATGGCTAGATGCTCACCCTCCCTGCACAGGGTCCCTGGCACAGGCCTTGGTGTCTCTCACACCCCAGGGACCAAGTGAGCATCCTTCCCTCCTTGAGGGACACAAGACAGGCAAGATCCCCAAGGCCCCCGGGGGCCCTTCTGCGGGAAACTCAGATGAAACTCAGAGGAGGCCCAGCCAGGAGGGGCCCCTGTCTGCCCGCCCCCGGCCAGCACAGGGGCCTACAGGTCAGAGGTGGGGCCAAGCCACCCTCACTCCTCAGGGCAACTTGAGGCTGGGAGATGGTTGCCCACGGCTTCCAGCAGGACACCCCCCCCCCCCATCCAGGCAGATCTTCCCTCCACAGAGTGCCATCTCAGCCCCTGCGAGCGTCCCCGAGGTGATGTTCCCTACGATGCTGGGGCAGCCCCCAAGCCGGTGACCTGGGCCTGGGTGATGCTCTGGCTGGCGACAGGCCCGGGGCAGCGGGGAGGGGAACCCCGGAAACCCTCCAGAGGGAGCTGGGGAGACCGCCGAGAGGGGCTGAGCCTCAGTGCCCCTGGGTGGGTGTTCCCGGGGCCCCCCGGCCCCCTCCCCTGGCCGCTGCAGGCCTCCACTCCCTGCCGTGGGGGAGGTGCCTCCCAGAAGCCTTTGCGGCGGGCCCGGGGCAGGGGTGACGCGCCCCCTTAAACAGAACAAGGTGCCGGCCTTTCATACCTTCCCTTTACGAAGTGTCGGGGGTTCCGGCGGCCCGAACAGCTGGATGTCCCTCCCAGGCTCTCCCTGGGACTTCACCGGCGGCCAGGGCCCTAAATAATTCTTATAAAAACCATGTCAGCCCCAAACTGTGTGATATCTGATTTGTAGCACTAATAAAACCCCACGTCTGCTGCCAGAGGGGGGGCCGTGTGAGCCCGGCGCTGCAGAGACCTTGTTTTCAGCCAGTGCGTGTGCACGTGTGTGCACGTGTGTGTGTGTGTGTGTGTGTGTGTGTGTGCACGTGCATGCACGCCTGTGTGAGTGAGTGAGGGGAGCCCTGGGGGAGGGCCCCAAGCTCCTGGGGCTCCTGCCTCGCTCCCGGGCTCCCCTGAGCCCCAGGGCGTGCCGGGTGGAGGTGCCTGCCTTATTCACCGCAGCTATGGCTGGTGTGGCCAGACATCCTGGCCAGACAGAGGCCGGCCCCTTCCCGCTGGACAGCCTTGGGGAGTGGGCCTGGACGCTGGGTGGCCAGGAGCTGCTGGCCGGCTCAGAGAAGGCAAGGGTGCCCGGAGGAGCACGCAGCCCCCAGCCATGCTCAGAGAGCATCCCGCTCCCCGGGCCGAGCCGGCAAGGTCAGGTGTAGCCCCCGGCCCTTAAAGTTGGGGCCACATCCTGGGCTTCTCTCAACCTGGAACCAACCCTGAGTGATGATGACCGGGCTTCCTCTCTCCCATCAGGCCTGGGAGGTCCCAGGTGACCCTGGGCCCAGAGTACCACCAAGAACGTCCTCTTGTCCCCTGAGTGGAGTGAGAGCTCGGAAAGAAGCACCCAGCTCAGGACCACCGGTGCGGGAGTCTGGGTGATGAGGCCCCCACAGGGCACGAGGGGGGACCGCTGTGGGGGGTGGTCATTAAAGGCCAGATCGAAGGCCCCCAGAACACATGCCGGCTGGCTAGGGAAGCCAGCCGGGGCAGGGGCAAGAGGTGTGCTGGGGTCTGCCGTAAAGGCCCCATGGGGCCCCGGGGGTGGTGGCCCAGGTGGCAGGGCAGCTGGGAACGTTCCTGCCCTTGTGGCCTTCCAAGAGCACCCTGCTTCCGAGGCCACAGCACCGACTGACGGCAGGCGATGGAGACCTTGGGTGCGAGGGGCCCATCGTGGTCAGGGGGTCACGTGGGGCGGCCCCGGGGGTGAGGGGTTCCTGTTGTTGCCACCTAGCTCCTGACGGCAGGCAGACAGACAACAGCCACTCCCAGGCACATGGACAGCGTGCCGGGGCCCAGAGCAGGCTTGGGGGCTTGCAGGAGGGACGCCTGCTGCAGGGCTGCTGGGGCCGGGCTCCTGGTCTCCACCTCGAGCCTGTGAGGCCTTTGGCCGTGGCCTCCTCTCTCTTTGTCTGAAACACGGACCACGAAGGGGCCAGAGGGCTCTGCTCCCAGGACCCCCGGCCCCTGGCGTCAGGCCCTCCTCTCCACCCGGGTGTGCCCTGGCCTGGAGTGCCAGCCCGGGGCTCCGTCCCCATGGCTGTCGGTCTCTATGCCCCGCCCACCGGGGTGGCTTGCCACATCCCGTGTCCCTGCTGGGCATGGCGTGCGGTGGGGGGGTGAGCTCCCTCGCACGGCCACGGTGTGGCAGAGCTCACAAGGCTGGGGCTCACCAACGGTCATATTGTGGGCAGGCTCGTGGGGTGTCTAACCCCGCGTGAGATTGTCCAGGCTCAGGAGGCGGTGCCAGAAGCGGGCGCCACGTACCCTACAGCGAACCCGCAGTCACTGCCCCGTGAGGCCCCAAATCACGCCATGTCCTTGCAAATGCCATTGGTCCTGCTGGCCGAGGACAGAAACCTCCCTTCGTGCTGGCCCCTGACCCTGGGGGAGCACAGGAGGCCCTGAGGTCGACCCGCCCCGAGCTGCTTGTGACTCCGGAGCCAGCCGGTTCACGAAGAATTCCAATGATTCCGGGCTCGCAGGGCGTCAGGGTCTGGCTCGGGCCTTGAGCAATCTCACCCTTAAGGACGGTCCCCGTGCCCCCGCCCCCAGTGCTGCCTCCTGTCTCCTGGCCGGGCCCTGGCATCCGCGGCGCCCCCTCCCTGCTCCGCTCCCCGGCTTTGGGGGACCACCCCGACCCCCTGCCCGATTTCAAGAGGCCGACGGACCAAATGAGGGCTTGATGCCGCTGCTGGGTTTTCTTCCATTTAAGGAAAACAAGCCGCAGTTACCTGATTCCTTTCCGTGCCCCCCTCAGCCCCCAGAGGGGGCACGTCCCTTGTCTCAGCCGGTGAACCTCCCCCTCCCACCCTTTCGTGCTCCTGGAGCCCCCACCGAGAGGTGTGTGAAGGAAGGGGTAGCCCAGCCACCTTGCCCAGCAGGGAAGGGACCCCGGCCCCCGCCAGGGTGCAGGCACGGCTGTGTCTTGTGGACACACGTACACAGAACTGCAGCACTGAGGTTCCGGGTCCCGTGTCCCCAGGGCCCTGACACCAGGACCTGGGACCCCCCCCCACACACACACACATGCACACACAACCAGGTCTCCCCTGCAACCCTGAACGACCTGGCACGTGACCGTGCTAAGCTTGCTCCCGTGTGCCCCCAGGACTGGGACTGGGCACCACGAGTTCTAGAAGGTACCTCCTAAAAATAAAAAATAAAAAAAACAGGCAAGGGGCCCTGTGGGGCCGGTCCTGAAGGAGGCCCCCGTGGGATTAGGACCAGCTGCTGTTCCGGTCCTGCCTGTCTTCACCTCCCAGAACATCCCCTGCCTGCCCTGTCCCCCCCGCCTCACCCCCTCCTAAATCCGCCTTGGCCCCTTGGCTGGTCCGAAATGGGAAAACTGTGCTCCGAGTCTCCTGTGGGGCTTAGGGGGTTAGCAGAGCCGACAGCTGCCCGAGGAGAGTGATGAAGGGCGCCAGGAATGCCCTTTATCTGGAAAGATCGTATTGCCCGCCTGGATGCCGGCCCTCCCTGACTCCTGCTAAGACCGGAATAGCTTTGGGGGGGGGGGGGGTGGGCGCAGCTGTCCACATCGGTCAAGATGGGTCCTGCCGAAATGGCCGTTTCTGAGCCCCCTGACCTCGGGCTTCCCCAGGGACTGCTGAGCGGGGCTCTCCAGACCCCAGGCTGGGGAGGCTGCCAGGCCACTAGAGTCCCTGGGAGGGGGCGGGCAGGAAGGGGACACTGTGGTCACTCAAAGACCCTGGCTGCACGCGAGCCAGCCCCGGTTCCTGACATAGGCTACTTTCTCCTGCACTCTCCTCCCTGCCCTGGGGACCCCCGCGGGCTGGCGTGCGGAGTGTGGGTCCCGGGTGGACGCCCGCAGTCAGTCACGCCCCCTGCCCCCTGAGCAGAGCCCATAGCGTGGCCCACGGAGTGTGGGGTGCAGTGCGGGGCTGCTGGGGTGCAGGGCAGGAAGAGGGTCCGGTTGTACAGACCAGATAGAAACGCAGGAAACACAGGAAGCCTCTCACCCCAGGAAGCTGGGGCCTGACAGCAGTGAGGAAGACAGCACAGACGGCAGGCTCCGGGCCGGGCGGGTGACGCCCGGGCGGGAGGGGTGCAGGCGCCGGCCCGGCGCGCTTGGCCTGGCATGCCGGGCCACATGCTTGCCCACGGGGCTCATGGAACATTCTTGCTGGGGGCCGGGGGCCGGGGGCCGAGGTGTGAGAGGCCCGGGAGGGCGCCGGGCGCTATAACGGGCGGGCGGCATGGCACATTTAGTCACCTCTGAGGTATGGCTCCTGGCCGCGCCCCGTGTCGTCGCCACGGCAACGCCGGGAGGGGCCGGCAAACAGCCCACAACAGAGTGGCCCCCGGACTCCTGGTCGTCCCCTCGGGGTGGGAGGGGGGCAGCCTCCGAGACACCGCCAAGTTTGGGAGAAGAAGCTCTCAGGCTGGCTTTGCCCCAGCCCCACCTTGGGACATGTGTGCCCCTGTCCTGTCCCTGCCAGGGCGCCTCGCAGGGGCACGTGCCCCGGGGGTGGGGGGGGGGCGGGGGGTGGGAGCTGGGGCGAGGTGGCCACGTACCCCCAGGGGTCAAGGTGCCCCGGGATGTGAGAGTTTGTCAAGAATGGGGCTTGGGCCACTGGAAACCCAAGTTCTGGAGGCTCTGGGGCCATAGGTTCACAGGACAAATGACGCCCCCGTCCAGGTCTCCTTCCGTTAAGAGGAGGACCCAGAGACCCTGTCACAGCTCCCCCCCCGCCCCGCCTTCGGATGTCACGCAGAAAAGGGCTGTGGAGGCTCACTAGGACAGAGTCCCAGGGGCAGCTGCCTGGCGAGGGCAGTCGTGTCACACACTGTGACCGAAGGCGGCCGGTGGCGCTCTGCCGCCCAGGGAGCCCCTGCCCCCACACCAGGAGGCTCCTCCCACCACTCCCTCCCCTGGAATGCGGCCCAGAGCTCGGGGTCTGGCACCCACGCACCCAAGGGGCACCCGCCTTCCAGGGTTGCCTGCGCAGCCCGTTCAGTGACCGGGTCAGGGGAGGCCCGGGACCCAGGGCCTGGGCATTCTCGAAGGGCTGAGGCGGAGGCTGTACTCCTGGTGGGGATTGCTGGGGACCACCTAGAAGTGTGTTATCTGCACCACTGGGGAAGCCAGGCCAGCCTGGATTGGGCCCTCTGCTCCTCCACGTCTCCCCTGCTGAGGCTGGCACTTCAGAGACCCCGAGGGCCGGTTTGGCCCCCGGGGGGCTGAGAGCTGATATGGAACCCGCAGCAGGGTCTCCCTCCAGCAGGAGACCGTGTCCCTCAAGGACGTGGCTGGAAGCACAAATGTGCGTGCGTGGGCTCCCCAAGGGCGGCGCTGTTGGCCCGGAGGGAGGCGGACGCTGCTTTGCAGAGGTCGTGTGTGTGGTGATGGCCAAGCTGTCCCTCCCGGATCAGCTGTCGGCAACCTGAGCCGTGCACGTAGGCCGGGAGCCTCGAGGCCTAAGTTAGAGCCCGAGCGGGGAAGCCACGGGCATCACCGGGACACCTGAGCCTCCACGGCTGCAGAAATGTCCGGTCCCAGCGTCGGAGAGGCCAGTCCACCCCAAGGGCGGGTAGGAGACAGGCACTTCCAGAAAGTTCTAGGATGCCCATCGTGTGGACACCCCTGCTGGAGCACCCCCGCCAGGCCCCTTAGTCAAGGCCAAGCCTTGCTGAGCCCACTGTCAGCCTGCCCCTCCCCCGCCAGCGGCCAGCGTCTGCTCTCTGGGTTAGAGGGATCTGGTCTGCCCCTCCTCTCGGGGCTGTGTCTTATCTCTGGGAAAGAGATTACGGGTTTCTGACATTAAATTTTCATGCTGAAGTCTTCAGCGTGTGGTTTGAAAAGTATTTTTTTTTTTCCCCCAAGCAGCACCTGGAGGGATGGTTCGGGACGGCCGTCAGGTCCTACTCACACAAGGCTGAATGAGGGCCGGGGGGCCAGCTGTGCGACCCGCACCCCCTCCCCATGGTGCCGTGAATGCCTTCCCAACAGCCTCCTTGGGCTGCCCTGGCCCCTTGACCGCGTGGCGGGTGCCCAGGGCTGGCACGGGCTCATGCTGTGTCTAGTGTTCTTTGTCTCGTGTGCAAGGCCGGCTCCAGGAGGCCCCGCTCACATCCACTGCAGTGAGGTGGGCCCCGCCCGAGGAGAGGTGAGCCTCAGGGAGCCTCGGGCTGGGCCCCCCACCCCCACTCTGGACCCCAGGTGGTCCCGGGGTCCCGCAGCCTGGCCATCTGGGGGAAGCAGGAATGGAAAGGGCCTGGGGGCCTGGCCACTCCTACTCCTGTCTCCGGGTAATTGAAGGAGCCCGCTTGGAAAATCCAGTCTCGAGCTTGTCTGTTGGGTCATTTTGATTTGGGGACTTCCAAACATCGGGGCCACGAGAGGTGACCCCGCTGACCCCGGCCTGCCTCATTATGTCACAGCCAGACTGCTGTGACATCTGATGCAATCCAGAAGGCCCCAAGCGGGCGGGCTGCGGGCCGGAGGTGGGGGTGGGGCGGCTAGCCCGGGGGGCTGCCTACGGCAGGCTCAACTCACCCTGGCCGCACCCACACCAGGAGAGCTGCTCGGGCAGGGACCCTACACCCCAAAGCCAGTCGGGCTCAGGGTCCTACTGGCTCTGTTCCTCAACGCCAGCCAGGCTATGTGTCCTCACCCACGCTGGACGCGCCCCCCACGCATGGTGGCCACCCCCACCGTACGTCCCACCACCTGCGCGCACAGCCCCCCAGCTCCACTCCACCCCCCAGCCCCACGTGACTCTGCCCCCTCTTGGTCTGTCCCCATCCTGGCAGGAAGGAGCGGGACCCTGGTCGGCACCTCTGTGCGCCCGTGTCCTCCTCCTCCACAGCCCTGTCCTTCTAGGGCTCTCGGACTCCCATCCCACTTCCCTTGGGGGATCATTAGGCTTGGGTCCCCCCCTCCAGGCCCACATGACGACGCAGTACCCCAAGGTCCAGCTCTCCGCCTCACGCCGAATCCTGGGACGACCCAGCCCGCCTCTGGCCCATGACCCCTCCCAAGCCCTTCCCCTCTCCTCTCGCAGGAGCCCCAGCACACCCTCCGGCTTGGCCCTGTGGCCCTTCACCTCACATCCCTGCTGCCCACTCACTTGCCTGTGACCCCCAGAGAGGGACCGGCCGGGGGCGGGGCCAGAGAGGGCAGCAGGGGCACTCCGAGCTCTGCCTGCCGCCCACCAACCCCCTCTTCCTGGACGTTATCTGTGCGGTTTGCTTCTGGACCGCTCTCCTGGCCCCTCGGAGACCCCTCCCTGTAGCCTTGCGCCACCCAGGACTGCCCAGCGTGACCCTTGTTGTCCGGGGGGCTGGCGGGAGCTCGTGAGCCCTGAGGTCAAGCCTTCCTCCCTTAGGAGTGGGGCCCTGGAAACCGGGGGGCAGAGGCAATGCAGGGTGGGTGGGGGTGTCTGGGAAGGTGCCCCGGGGGCCGGCGGGTCAGGGGGGTCTTCTGTGCTTTCTACCTCCCCCTGGTCCCAAGGGAGGGGTGCTGCCGCTGGGCAGGGTTTCGGAGGAGGCGACGGGGAGGCGGCGGGAGGGATCGGGACAGGGAGACCAGACTAGGGTGACGTTCAACCCTCTCTCCGGTGACGGCCGTCAGCCCGGCCTGAGTGACCAGGCAAGCCCGTCCCCAGGTGCCCTGGAAGTGCAAGGCCCATGTGGGCAGCAAGCTCCTTCCTGTCCCCTCTGAGCCTGGCCTCTGGGCTCGGCGGGTTAGCACTTTCTCCAGACTCCACACGCAGCAGCCTGGCAAGGCCACGGTGTGGGGCACGCCTCCGGAGCGACCACGGGCCGGGACCCACCGCGTGCCAGGGGCACGGCCATTTTCCCTTGCGCTCGTGCTCCGCCACACCGCCTGCCCTCTTGAGAACCCTCCTCTCGGACCTTTCCCCCCTGCCGGCCTTTCCTACCCTCCTCGAGATCCTCCCGCCTTCCAGCGGGGAAGCAAAGTCGCCAAGGTAGCCTCCCCACATGGCCGCCCAGCCCTGGTCCCGCTACAGAGAGAGGGCCCCCCAGGAGAGGGGCGTCCCAGAGCCACCTGGAAACCGCTGGGCGGCCGCGGGCCCCCGGGGCTGGATCCGGACGACTGGCCAGCATGTCTCTTGGGATGGGAAGCCCTGTTCAAGTAAGGCCTTGGCCATCCTGGCTCGTGTCGGGTTGTTTCTGGATCCCCAGTCCCCCCACATTTCTCTGGGCCCCCGGGTCCAGTCCCATTGGGCTTTCTTGAGGCCTGGGATGAGGCTCCAGGGCGGTCCTCAGGCCACAGCGGGGACCCCACGGTGATACCGTAACAGGGGAACGATGGACACGTGCCCGGCACCGCGACGTGGGGCCTATGGCGCTCAGCTGTTCTGTGTCACACCAGGAAGCTGACACCCAGATGGGGCAGCCGCTTCCTTGCCCCGGCCAGACAGAGCCCTGCCCGGTTCCAAGGGAGACGTCCCCCCCAGGGCCCAGGGCGGGCTCTGGCAGCCCCCGGGTGTGGGCCTTCCTGCCACTGTTTCCACAGAGAAACACCCTCCTCCCCTGGCCCCCCAGCCCGACCCACCCACCTACCTGCACGGCCACCCCCTCCTGGGACCTCTTCGGGAACTGGTCAGCAAGGTCCCCAGGCCACGACCTGCGTGGCCCAACATTCATCCGAGCCTGATCTCACCCGCCAACCCTCTGGCTGCGGTGGGAGATGGGACCAGGAAGGAGACACAGGGTTCCCAGAATGGAGAACACGCACGGGACAGAGAGAAGCTGTCGGTTGGATGAGGCGGGCAGGGCAGGTGGGAGAGCTGGGGAAGGAGGGAAGGCCCTCAGGGGGGCCACGTGTACATTTGGAAAAAGAGGAGGGTACGGGGGTGAGCACGGAGGACAGACGATTGGTCCTGGGGGGTGGCTGTATCACCAGCGTGTCCCCGTGGCGGGGGGCCGGGAGCGAGGGCCCAGGAAGGAGGTCGGGGGCCAGTCTCTGGGGGAGAGAGCCACGGAAGCTGGGCAGGGGGCTGCAGACAGGTCGAGCGGCATCCGTTTGGCCAAACGGCGTGTCTTTCTTGCCAAGGGAAGCAAGACGGACCGCCATTTTGTAACCCCCGCGTGTGCCAGTGGGCACACTCCGGAACCCCGCAGCCCGGAGCAGGCGTGGGCCATGTGGCGGGCAGGGGGGCAGGCAGGGGTTCCCTCCAGTAGCAGATGCGGACCTTGAACGCACAAATGTCCGTATTTCGGAGGTTGGTGGGATGGGAGGGCAAGCAGTGTTGTGGCTGTCCCCACCACAAGGCTGGGGCGTCTTCAGGCCATACGGGGAGGAGGGAGGGGAAGGGGTCTGCACAGACGGTTGTCCCCAGGACGGGCTGAGTGCCCTCCTCCCTGGAGTTGGGGACAGGTCAGGTACTCTGCTCGTGGCCAGAGGTGGGTGCCCCAGTGCAGGGGCCCTCATTTCACTTGGCCGAGGGGCAGCCCAGCCAGGCTAAGTGGCATTGACACTCAACCAGAAGACATATGGAAGCACCTTCGTGAAAACCAGACCGGGACCGGCTCCATCCCCAGGACCCTCCACTTGACGGTGGTGTTGCCCATCACTCCCTTCGGGGTGAGGAGAGCAGGACCCCATCCAGGCCAGCGTGGACCCCAACCCGCTGGCCCCTCTCCTCTCTGGGCTTCTGCCCTCTTATGGGAGGGGACAGCAGCCCTGTCACCCTTCCCCTGGGTTGGAGCGCGATGGCGTCTGGAGAAAGCCCCCCGGGAAAATGCATCATGGAGTTCAGGACCCGGTTGGGGGGCAGGACATGGTGGAGAGGTGGGGACCAGGTTTCCCAGCTAGTCAACCCATGCTGATTGTTTGCTCAAGTCAAAGCTTGCAGCCCAATGGGGCTCGGGGCCAGGGATTAGGGCGAGGGGCACGAGGGCTCTTTCCCGATGAGGTCTGCTTTTCCCAAGGCTGGCCAGGCTGTGAGCGGGACCCACAAACTTCCTCGTCCAGTGGGGGCTGGGGGTTTGCGCGCTCGTCTGCTCGGAGGGCACCCTTCTGGGACTCCGGGAGCCTCCAGGAGGGGCAGGGCCCTGCTCTCTGCCTCCTGGGAAGCCAGGATGGGAAGAAACGGGCCATTTCCTGCTTAAGGTCGGGGGTGAGCTCCTTCCCGGGCCGGGGCTCCAGAGCCTGCAGGGGCTGGAGGGCAGGGCAGCCGTGTCCAGGCAGGGCTGGGGTACCCTGCAGCCCGGAGCTGGGGTCTGGAACTCTCCACTGGTGACGGTTGCCGAGGGGAGGTGCCCCAGCCGGCCCGGGTGGCCTTCTCCGAGCACACAGAGGGCCCTCACCTGGCCCTCCTGCGCCCCGGCTGGACCCTGAGGCCCAGCCTCAGACATCCGGGAACTGACCTGTCCTGAGCTGGACGGCCAAGGCGCGACGGCGGCCGTGCTGGGCTCCGGCCCAGGGTGGTCTCCAGGTTGGTTGGTGCTGGGATTTTGGGGGAGAGAGTTGCTTTTGTGGCCGAGGGGACAGCAAAGATGTCTTCCGTCCTGGCCCGGGCTCTTCCTTCACCCACGGACGTGGCCGTGCACCGGTCTCCATCACAGCCCATCCCTGACCACCTCACCAAAACTCGAGGGCCCACAGTGGCTGCTTCCACACCGGCCGGCTGGGAAAAGGCCCACGGTGCAGGGTGCACGCCAGGGCGGCCAGGGATTGGTCACTGCCTGAATGTCCCCGGACGGATGCCCGTGTGCCCTTGGGCAGCGTTCCCCTCGGACAAGCTGTCCAGGCCGGGGAAACCCTAAGCCAAAGGGATTAAGAAGAAAGGACAGAATCGGCCGTTCCTTTGGCCGTGCTCATTTGTGCCTCATTTAGTGTATATTTGCTCAGTGGGTATAAACACGGAGGTGACGACGCCGAGGTCGGGATGTGCTCCCATCACTCAGGTCAGCCGCGGAGGCCGCCCCACCCGCCCGCCCCGCCCAGCAGCCATCTTGCACATTCCTGTGGTCGCCCAGGAGGGACTGGGATCCTTCCCCAGCTCCAGGACTAGTGGATGGGGGTGCACGGGTAGCCCTCTGCACTGGCGCTCGAGCCGGTCCAGGGGCCCCGGCTTCTGTCCCCAAGCCCAGCGCTGAGCATCCTCCCTCAAGACCTCTGCTCCATGTGCGGCAGGAGCCCCGAGGCTCGCTCTGGCCCATGCTAGGGGCCCAACCCCAGATGGTGACCCCTTCCTGCACTGGCCCAGTGGGCCCCCTGTAACCTGAAGGTGTTTGCTGGAATGCACTTTGAGGGGGTCCCTGGGGACCCCCGAGCCTCCTGCTGCTGCAGAGCTGGGATCTGGGGCACCTTGGGGATGCCAGGCCATGGCTGCCTTCTCCAGGGTCCCCTCGGCAACCTGCCAGCTCCAGCGCGTGCTGGAGGCTTCCTGGGGTTCGGGGAGATGGTGGGGGGAGGCAGCCAGGAGGGTCCTTCCCAGGATGGGGCCGGTGGGAAAGGTGGTCTGATCTCTCCCACCTGTCAGCAACAGGGCACTGACGGTGGCCAGGTCACAGCAGGGGAGGACAGAGAGACCCCACAGTGTCGAGACAGGACCCGGACGTGGCCTCCACCCCCATCCTTGCAGCCTACCCTCCTGTCGGGCCGAGCCTCCCACAAATGCCCCTTCGGGCTCGGGGGGGGAGCCTGGCTCAGCTCCACTCCGGCAAAGGCCCCAAAGTGCTGGCTTGGGGGGGTGGGGGCGGGCAGCCCTTTGCCCCCCTGCACGGTGCTCAGACCCCAGCTTGAGGATAATGAGGCCCAGGTGCCCCGGTCTAGCCCGGACCCTTGCTGGGGGCAGGGCCCCCTCGCACCCAGGAGCAGCTAACGACAACCGGAGGCTGGAAGGTGAGCCCCCCTTTGCTGTCAGGGCTGCTCGGCCAACCCTCTGGCCGGCAGGGAGGTGGCCGGGCCAGGGCCTCATCCAGCCGACGGTCGGCTTGGTGGTCTGCCGTGTCCCCCGTCTGTCCACGCAGCGGGTGCCCTTCTGCCACCCACTTTCTGTGGGACCTCGGGGAGACTGGCCGACATCTCTGTGTCTCAGATGGCTCCTCTGTGACACGGAACTGCCTCCTTGCTTGTCTGCCCCCCGGGGTGAGGGTTGAGCAGGCCAGGCGTGTCCTAGGAGCTTCCGCTTGGGAAGACAAAGGGCTCTGGGGAGGTGGGAGGCGCCGCCCAGCCACGTGAATGTGCTGGGTGCCACGGCACTACCCCCTTATAGCAGTGAGCGTGGCTGATTCTGCCACGTGAAATTTTACAATAAACCAGGTGCTCTAGGAAGGGGTTGACTGGGGAGCACCTATGGTCACAGGGATGGGGAGCAGCTGCAGTCACGGGGATGGGAGCACCAGCAGTCACGGGATGGGGAGGAGCTGCAGTCACGGGATGAGGAGCACCTACAGTCACAGGGATGGGAGAACCAGCAGTCACGGGGATGGGAGCACCAGCAGTCACAGGGATGGGGAACACCTACAGTCACGGGGATGGGAGCACCAGCAGTCATAGGGATGGGGTGTCCAATCTTCCACTCACACCCCCAGGCAGCATCCCCAGTTGGGACGGTGTCCTGCCGGCTGGGTTCCAGAACCACAGCACCTGCCTCTGGTCCCTCAGCTGCCTGCCCAGCCCCATCCCTCCTGTCCTCCCACCCTGACCCCTCGCTGTCCCAGCCCATGCCCTCCAGTGCTGCCCCACTCGACTCTGCTTTGGCCCGGTGAGCTTTGGCCCGGGCTGTGGCTGTGGGTGAGCCTCGGGGCACGTGTCACGGGGAAGCACCAGAACTGGCCGGGCCGGCCTGGGGGGTGGGTGGCCCACAGAAGGAATCAGGGCAGGGGGAGAAGGCCCTCTGTGCACACAGCCTGGAGACAGCCTGGCAAGCATGAGATGGACGCTCAGGGCAACGAGGCCCAGGAAGGAGGCCGCGGCCAGCTTCAATCAACTCAGGTGGACGCCTGGGGCCTCAGCGCATTGGGATTCCATCTCAGCCGACAAGAGAAAGAATTCTGATTTTTATCATGAAAAGGGGATGGAAAAATTGGAAGAGAACTTGCCTGCTGAAGAATGTCCAGTGGACAGGAGAAGGAAGGGCCGGCACCACACAAGGGCAGGCCCGCCAGCCTCGGGGAGGCCCAGCTCAAGACCCGCAGGGGGCCCACTGCCCCCACCCCCCGACCATGTGAGCATCGGTGCAGCCCACGCCGGCTGCCGTCCAGCGACAAAGGGCTGCTTGTACCATTCTGAACAGAGACCAGAGGAGCCCCAGGGATATTCAAGAGGAGGCCCAGGGTGGACAGTCAGTATCCCCCACAGGAAACCTGCCCTTTGTCTGCAGGGCCCGTCACCCTGTGGCCGTGTGGCTACACCCCGGCCGTGCCCGGGGACAATCCGTCCTCTGAGCCTCCTGGGCACGTCAAGGACCCGGGGATCCCAGATTGCACTGACAGGCGCCTGCCCTGTGCACACCTGGCTGGGGCCACCCAGCCCCTCTCCCGCCGGCAGCCCACCCTCGGGCCCCTTCCAGCAGGAAGCCGTGCCCTGCGGGAAGCCCCTCCCCCTCTGTGGAGCCCGCCGGCCAGGGTCTGGGGATTGGCCCGGCCTGTCCCCCGTCCCAGTGAGCAGGTGCCAGGGCTGGGTGAGCTGGTACCCGTGCTTGGAGCCAGGTACACAGCCCAGGCAGGTGCACGTTCCGGGCAGAGCCCGCGGCTAGCGGGATGCAGTGGCCCCGGCTGGGAGCCCCATCTGCCTCTCTCCACAGAGGGGGCGGAATGGGGCTGCCAGCGGGAGGGGCTCTGGGTAGCATTCCCTTGCAGCTTTCCCATGACGCCCCCCTAATCTGGGCTCTTCTCCTTGGCACCCCCACACCTCACAGCTGCCGGCCGGCCAGCTGCTCCTCCCCCGTGCGGCCCAAGACAGAGCCTGTGTCCGGGCTGTGGCGGCCTTTTCCCATGGCGGGGATGGGGCGAGGGGTGAGGAATTTGAGGAGGAAGGAGCGGTGCCCGGGAATTTGGAAAATGCATCCAACCGCCCCGAGTGTTGGGAAGAAGCCGGCAGGAGGATTAGCGGAATAGCAGGATGGACTTGGGGGCCTGGGTGGGCCGTGACGGATGGGGCCGCCGGGGGCCCAGCGTGACAAGGGAGCCCTGTCCGGTGGAGAGGCCGGCCGGCAGCTGTCCCCATCAGTCAGCCCACCCTCCTTCCACACGTAGGCAAAGACCTTCGACCCCAGGCTGCTGGGGGTCCAGGCTCCAGCCCTCGCTGCACCAGGCAGGAGGCTGGGGGTCCACGATGTACCGAGCTCATCGGGTGGCGGCCCCTCTGGAGCCCAAGGCAGGAGCCCGCGGCCTCTTTACGCGGCCCCCGTCTCCCGTCTCACCCGGGGCACCGGGGCCTCGTCCCTCTGTCCCTGCAGTCTGGGTCCTCTGAGGGGGCGCCCCTTGGAGGAGGGGGCCGAGGCTGCTGTCTGGTGGGTCTGGCCCCTGGGAACCCTCTGGAACAGCAGCTGTCCCTGCCGCTTGGAGCTGGTTGACAGGTCTGCCCCGGCCCCCTGGGCTAAGCCCTCCATGATTGATTATGGTGGACACTCACACCAGGGGGAATGGGCCCGGATAAGCCGAGCAGCTGCTCGGAGGGGCCGAGGGGGGCTCGGGGCGCCTCCTCCCCTACGCCGCCCCTCCCTCCCACCCCAGCCTGCCCTGCACGGCTTCGCCTTCCGGCCCCAACCCCCCTCCCCGCCCCCTCTCTGGTGTCTCAGGGCCTTCCCGAGGGAGGCGTCCCTCCCCCAAGTGGACCGAGCAAGGCTCCCAGGGCTTTGGTGACCTAAGGTAGACCAAGTCATGCCCGGCCCAGCCGAGGCGTAACTTCAGGATGACGAGATTACAGCTGTCCCCACCAGGACCAGGCTGATCCTCAGCAGAAAGAAGCAGAAAATCCTTTTGCCCACATAGGGGGGGCTCTGATCCAAGGGGAGAGAGGTGTCCCCAGGACTCAGGGACACTGTGAGGGGAGCTGTCCCCGGGGGGACAGGGAGTGGCCCTCGGCCGAGCTAGGGTGCTCGGGGGGGGGCGTGGGCAGGGTGCTGGGACCACGAGGCCCCCTGGACATCGGGCCCCAAAGAGCTGGATTTTGACCTGGAAAGCAAGGCTTGGCAGACATGGGGAGCCAGGGGGCTGGGGGGGTGGGGGGGGGGCGCCTATCACATCTCCTCGACCCTTGGGTCCTGGCGTCTGCTCAGCCAACTTTGCAGATGAGACACTGTGTGCAGAGACCCAAGAAGATAATCCCCTGGGTCATTGACTTCTGGGCCTCCTCACTCTCCCCCACCTCCCCCCCACCCCCGGGCTCACTCCATCCTGGAGCCTCCTCAGTGGGGCCTGGGGATGTGGTGACACCCGGCACTCCCACCACCGAGAAGCAGTCGGCACCCACGGGCGGGGGCGGGGGATGGCGGGCAGAGGGTCTGTTTGTAGCTGCCTTACACCCCGCCCCCCACTCCCACCTAACAAGACTCTTTGGGGGCTGAGGGCCCAGGAGGCTGGGGCTCCTGGCTTTGTCCCTAGACGTGCCCGGGGCGGTCCGCGGGTGCTGGGCGCACGGGAGGCTGGGTGCCCTTCGGCACGGCCACTGCCCTTCGACGCAGGGTAGCGAAACTCAACACGAGAGGGTCCTGGAGGCCACCCCGGACCCCAAGGGCACTGGGCCCGGCGAGCATTTAGGGCTGCCCGCCTGGCAGGCAGAGGGGCCCAGAGTGTGGGCAGCGCCGGCCCAACCCAAGTTCTGGCCCTTGGTCCGCTCTCTTTGGGGATCCAAGTGGGGTCCTCTTCCAGGGACTTCTTTAGGCCCCAACCTGGGCTTCCCGCTGGCCCCTCAGGGGCAAGGGGCAGAGGTGGGGGCCGTTCCCTTCCTGCCTATCCTCATCTTGGGAACCCTCCCAGAACAGGCCTAATTGTGGGAAATGTAAGCCACATGCCTCTGGTTCATTTACACTTAATTCAATACAATGAGCTTCCCCGGGCCTTTGATGTCCCAGGACCTGCCGGCCTTTAGTGCTTTGTGGGCTGCGAAACAGGAAGCCACAGGGTTTCGGGGGCAGAGCCGTGGCGCCTCCTCCCCTCTGCAGCAGGCCGTCAGGGACCCCAGGCCTGTCCCCTCAGAGGGAGGGGGAAGGGGAAGCTCTTCTGCACCAGGCACCAGGTGCACGGCAGCGAGGGGCTGACAGGCGGGCGAGAGGGCCTGAGTAGGGGGTCCCTGCACCTCCCCTGGCGGTGGGCACACGAGAGCCTCCTCCAGGAAGGGCAGGGACACCCCAGGGGCAGGAGAGGAAAGTTGAGGTGACATTTGGAAAGCAGGCTCCTGGGCCGGGTCGGCCCCAGGTCGTCTCGCGGACTCCCTGCGGCCCAGTCAGCCTTCTGACCAGCCACCCAGCTGTGGGCAGGGGCCACAGGGGAGGATCAAGGGCCAATGGGCACGTGGCAGGGGACAGGCCCCGGAAATCATCTGGGGCGGGGGCCCCAGAGCTCCCCCAGGGACTCTCCAGTGACACCACCCACCGATCCAGCCTCTGCCTGTGGGCAAGAAGGCACGGCCCCTCACTGTGGGCAGGGTGGGGGTGGGGGCTTGCCCGCCACCCTGCAGGAGGAGACCCTGCTGAGCTCCTTGGAGGGCTTCCCGGAGGTGGGGGCTCCGAGGAGGGTGGAGACGTATGGGCAGGCTGCAGGCCGAGGAGGGACACAGGCTGGGACCCCAGTGGGAGCAGGAGCAAGGGGCTGCCACGCAGGAGCCACGCAGGAGCCACACGGGAGCAAATGTCCGAGGACCCCAAGCCTGGGGTGACAGGTCCCGCCTGCTGCTAGGGGGTGTCAGCGTCCCGCGGGGGACACGGCGAGACCAGGCACAGAGCCCAGATCCAGGTTCCGTGCCCTGAGCGCGAATGGCCAGTGTCCCCCAGGATCCACCCCCCAGCCCCCTACCCACAACCAGGGAGCTGTGCAGGGTCTGGGGAGGGGACAGCTGTTTGCAGCTCCACATTCCAGACTCAGGGTCAAGCATTTGGGGGAGGCTGTTTTTCTTAAAAAATGTCATTTGAACATAAACACTGTTGCTGGCGCTTTTCTGATTGCCCTGGATCCCCAGGGAGCGGTGGGCAGGCAGCGCCCGGGGTCTCACAGCCCCAGCGGCCTCTGACCTCCCCGAGCAGGCTCAGCGCAGCCACCCGGCCACTCAGCTCTGGAGGCCCGGCAGCCCCCTTGCCACGCCGAGCCGGGCAAATTGCAGCCTGGGTGGCTTGAGGTCTGAGAGGTGGCCTTCCTTCAGCAGGTGGCCCTGTCCCCAGCGCAGCACCAGGTCCAGAGGGGCCTCACCCCCCAGGGATGTCTGGGGGTGTCTGGGGGTTCCTGGTCCCACCTCTCCCTGTTATTTCTCCTGCGCGCCTGGGGCTCTGCGGGGGCCAAGGTCCCTCCTCCTCCCACCTCTGCTCTTTGCAATGAAGGGGACGGGGGCACCCCCCTCCCTGGCCCTGCTGGAGGCCTGGAACTGGGCTTCAGGGCCTCGCACCCCTACAGCCCTTGGGCTGAGGCCTCTGTCTCCTCTTGGAACAAAACGCAGCCGCATCCTTCCCACGGGGCATCCATGCCCATGGCCCCTGCGGGGGCGACGATGTGGACAGAGAGGAGCTCGGTCCCGCCTGCACACGGAGCCCTGCTCGCAGGCGAGCCGCAGGCAGGGACCAGAGGCTTAGCGCTCCGGTGGTGGCCCTGAGAAGCGTTCAGAACCCGGGATGAGGTTGTCCCACCGGCCCCACACACCCCTTCTCTTGACCTGGCCGCAGCTGGCTTTGAGGCTCTTCCCTGCCGCCAGACTCCACCCTGGGGAGGCGCCCACAGAGGCATTTTTCATGGTGGAGTCCGCGGCCCCGGGTGGCCACATGGAGACAGAATACCTGACACTTTGTGTCCTGCCTCGGCCTGCCCTCCACCTGAGGCCTCGCGGGAACCCCCACCCCTGTGGGGGACAGGAACCTGGGAGCACGCCCCCCCACCCCGCTTAGAAGGAAGGGCTTGCACGCACAGCCTGCTTATCCACATCCCTGAGATGCCTTCAAGGGCTGGGTCCCCTTCAGAGAGAAAGAGTCTCCCTGGGGGTGTGTGGCACGGGACAGAGGACCCCTGTCCCCACACAGGACGTTTACGCCACCACATCGTAAAGACTGGTAGGTGCTGTGGGGAGCAGACAGTAGGAGGGGCCCTCTCCCCAACCAAGGGGACCCTTGCGGCCAGACACGGCACGAAGGACTCACCCCCGGGGCAGGCACAGTGCCCTTTTCCCCACTCAGTGTTCGCTGACCCTGACCCCCGGGCCCTCAGGGGGGCCCAGCCCCACTGGCCTTGTTTGAGCTCCGAGGTCAGTGTCCCAGGACTTTGCCCAAGGGGTGCAGCCCAGAGCCCACACACGAGGCCCCTCTCTGCCTGGGCTGGGGAGTGGGTGGCGGGAGGTGGGATTAGACAGCTAGGCCTGCCCTCCTCGGCAGGTTCAGCTGGAGAAGCCTTTCGCCTTCCAGAAAGTTCCTTCTGCTGTTTTGTGCCTGCCCCACAGCCTGACCCTCACACTCTAGGGCTGTCTTCTCACCGGTGCACGACCCCCCTGTGGCGGGTGGGTTGTGTGGCCTTATGCGCCAGCACACACAGAGGGTGTCACGTGGGGTGGGAGCCAGCATCCTGGAGTGGCCCGTTAGCGGCTACAGGAGCTCAGGGATACCCCGCCACCTATCTGCCTCGGTCCCCTCATCTGCAGAATGCATGTGTTGAGGGCACCCCCCCTTGTGCGTCATCATGAGGACAAAGGACCCATTCGGGCCAGGTGCCTGGAGGCCCCGAGCAAGCGGGTGGCTGAGCGGACCACGGTTGTCACCAAAACATCAATTGTATTAGAGACATGTCTCTCTGAGTCCTCCCTGCTGTCACAGCCCCGGTAGTTCTGGTGGAGGGGACCCCGAGGGCACAACACACCCCGCTCCCGGCACCTGGAGGCCAGAGCACCCCGCTCACGCCCCCTCACGTCCAGGGCCACTTGGCAGTGTCTCCTGGGGCTCCTCCAGTCTGGAATGACCAGAAGCCAGGAGGACTAGAGGCTCCGGACTGGGCCAGATAGTCGCTCCCCCCAGGGGCAGGCTGGCCACTCCTGCTCCCTGGGACGGTGGTCAGCCTAGTGTCCAAACGAACCCCAGCGGGGATCTGCGTGTGGTGGGTCACAGGGGCTGGGGGCCAGGGGAGTGGTGGGGGGCGGGGAATGACAGGGGAGCGGAGGCGGGGAGGATGACAGGCCACATCAGCACTTGCACCCAGACTGGCCAGCAGGCGGTCAGCTTCGGTCTTCCAGGAGCTGGGCCCACGGGGCCGGGGTCAGCTGCAAGGCCTTTCCGGGGGAATCACTCTTTCCAGGACCTTCCGCTTGGCCCCTGAAGGCGTCTCCTTCCTTCAGCCCCCTCCCCGTTTTCTCTTTGCGCGAAGGGTTCTTGGGGAGGCGGCCAGGCTGGCCAGCCCCGCTCCACTGCTCTTTGTGGGGAGGTAGGGCTTCCAGGCCCTTTTGAGATGCATGCCTGCCCCCAGAGTCGTGGGAGCCCTGGCCATCCGTGGAGACCCTGCTGTCACCTTGGAAGTGATGGGCCATTTGCTGTCGGCCATGACAGATCGGGCCGCCTTCTCTGGAGCACGGATAGCAGAACCCAGAGAGGGCTGGCTGGCCGGATCTGTGGGGCACCCTTTCCGAGACGCCCTGGGCGCACGGAGGGGGGCTACCTGGGTGTTTGGGGAAAGGTCAGGACGGTCGCGCGCACGCCTGCGTGCCTCCTTAGGGTGCGGCCACGGCCCCGGGCCAGAGAGGAGGACACAGCAGGGTGGTGTAGGCAGAAGGAATTGGGGACCCCGGGCCAGCCTTTGCAGATGGGCCGAGGGTGTGCACAAGGGGCGTTGGGGGCAGGGGGAGCCTGGAGCCTGCTTGGGGCCTGAGCCAGAAGGAGTGCACGTCTGGAGCGCGTTCTTGGGTGACAGCTTCATGAAGGATGGCGGGGGAGCGGGGATGTCTGGGGCCCCGTGCTGACCCGTGGGATCACTCTGAGCTGGGCGGCCATGGCTCTCCAGCCAGCCTCTTCCTATCTGACCCCAGGGAAGACCCAGCCCGGGCTGGACGTGGGGCTCGGCACCCAGCTCAGAACAGGAAGTCTGGGGGCCCCTTGGGCCGCCCCCGCCGTGCCCACGGTGGCTCGGGGTGGGCAGGCGTGGGACGTCTGAGCTCCATTTCCTCCGGATCCCGTCCAGATGTCCTTCCCTTCCCACCCAGCCCCCACAGTCCCCGCAAGCACTTGCCCGTGACATGCGTATAATGTGAGCCCTTAAGCCCATTGTTCCAGCGCCTGCCACCCTCCTTCCGCCTGTCACTGACATCCGCGCACTGTCTTCAGCTGGCAGCCCCTCCGAGGGGGCCATGCCCACCCAACTCACAGGGCCCGTGAAATTTGGCCTTAATTAGGTTGTCTTATGGCGGGATCGCACATGTGGGACCCTCTCAGGAAGGGGGCTGCTGAGCCCGTGCCTCCACAGCACAGGGTCCTTGGGGGTGGGGGCCGCCGTGCAACCATCTCCGCCCTTCCTCCCGTGCTCCACGCAGAGGGGATGGGGGGCAGACAATAGCCTGGGAGGGGGGCCCGAGGCAGCAGCCTGACCTTGACCCCAGGCTGCCCCTCGGCCCCCTCTGGCTCTGTGCCCGCTGGGAAAACAGTGGCTTTATCTCTGCCGCCTCCCGAACTGCAAATAGCCACGTGTCCCTTGGGGGCCACTCTTGGCACACATGCCCTCTGCCCCACGTCCTAGGGTGAGGTCATTCACCCTTGGATGGGGGGCAATGGGGACTGGAGGCTCTAGGCCTGTGGCTCCAGGAAGGAAACTTCACCCTCCGGGGGCGGGGGCAGACCTAGGCTGCAGCTCGGACCAGCGAGACCACCCGTGGGGGCCGGTGATGGGATGAACAGACCGGCAGGGGCTGGGGTGCAAGGCCTGAGCAAGGGGTCAGCCCCCAAAGGGCCGTGGGGAGGGGGCAGGATACAGGCAGCTAAGGGGACAGCCAACAGGGACCCTCCTCTGTCACCCCCCCCCCTTCCTTGGTAACAGAGCTCGATGAACAGGAAGCTAGCAATGGAAAACAGGGCAAAGGGCAGTGGACCCCTCCCCCTCCTTCCTTCTCCCCTCCCCACCCTCTATCTTCCCACCCACCAGAGCTCCAGAACTGAGGCCTCTCCAGACGCCCTGAGGGCGGCCAGGCCCCTTGGAGGGTCTCCATTCCCCCCTGGGGACACCCCCTGCCCCCAGACACTCCTGCCGGGCTTCCTTTGCTGTTCTAGGCCGACACATCCCCCAACTGGGCCCCAGAAACCTCTTGGAAAGAGGCAGTGACCTCAGGGTGGCAACAGGCCCCGTGGCGGTGTGGCAGCAGGGGTGTGGAGGGGAGCCCACCCTGTTTATCTCGAAGCCCTGCCCTGGCTTCGTCTGGGACCTCCCACCGCCCTCCTGGAGATGGAGGTTTGTGGGGGTCTCCTCCGGGAGCAGGACACAGGAGACCTGGCAAGGGCGGCCCTGCTCCAGGGGGCTCTTCCCGTCCTGCCCCGCGGTCCCGGGATGGCAGTCAGCCCGAGCTTAGGGGCAGTACGGGGAGCCCCTCTGCCTTTGCCGAGGTCTTGGGGGCTGGCCCCACTAGCGGCCCCTCCACAGCGCTCAGCCTGAGAGGCTCCACAGAGGCTGTGCTGTGCCCCCAAAGCCACACGCCTGCACCCCAGGGCCTCCAGACCTCTCCCGGAGGGACCAGGAGGTGGAGGCCAGGCCCATGGCCCCCCACGCTTTCTGGGGGGGACGCAGAGACTCCAGGGCGGGTGGAGGAGCAAACCGTGCCAGGACGCTGTGGCCCGACCTCCCCCCCCCAGACCCCAGAACAGTGGGCCAGTGTGTGGGCCGGGGGTGGGGCGCAGGGCGGAGGCCCAGCAGGTCGGTCCTGCTCCATAAACCCCAAAGGCCGGACGCTGTTGACACAGGGGTGATGTCACTGCCGACCAATGGGGAGTCCCTGGTGGTGGGGGGGGGGCTCTGTGTGTGCTGCTCTGCGTGCCGTGGGCCCCGCCACGCATGGGGCGTGATCTGAAAGCCACCTGAATAAACCCAAGGGGCCCCTGCCTTCCCCCTGGGCCCCTACTGCACGTCCCACCCAAACCACTGCCTGCACGTGAAAGGCAGGGACAGGGAGAGGAGGGCAGGGGTGGAAGGAGGCCTCGTGCCTGGGCTGTGCTCTCCCCCCCAGACATGTGGCCCCCAAAGTCCCGCCCCCCCACCCTTTACTCCAGAACCATGCCTTCCTCCTCCGCGGCCCCTAGCGGCCATAGTTCCCCAAGGCCAGACCCTGGGCCAGCTCCTGGGAGCATCCGAGCTGCGGCCCTGCCCTGTGCACAGATCCCCGGGGCCCGGGCTGGTCCCTGTGCCCCCGCGTCAGGGCTCCGTCAGTGCAGAAGGCGGTCTGTCCTTATCTCTCCCATCCCTGACTTCAGAAAGTCCCTGCCTTCCTCCTCCCCGCCCCCTGGGCTGCAGACCAGACCCACGGGCTCCAAACACTGCTGCCCACCTGTCACCCCCACCCTCAAAGCCCCTGGGAGCCTGTCTTCCCACCCGGCTCAAGGCAAATGCTCCGTCCCCCTTATTCCCCCATCCCCCGGGCCCTCCCCATCTCCCCGTGGGGCGCCTGCCCCTCGGGCTCTCCCGCTGAGACTCCCACCCCAGTGGATGGGTCTCTGCAGAGCGTGGGCCACCTGAGGGTCTGCACGTGCCCCCCAGCCCTTCTCAGCTGCCTCCCGGCCCCGCAGGACGGGCACCCGACGGGCCTTGGCACGAGCTGGCGTGTGCGAGCTCTGGCCAGGGGCAGGGACGAGGGGCCCCCCCGCGCCTGGCGCCCATGTTTGTTTACTGGTCCGGCCCCAGGCCCGCGCCGCCCCCCAAGGACCCGGCTGCCCGCCTGTGTCCGGCCAGGTGTTCGGTGAGGGAGCACGGGCTCCCGGAGGACAAGGAGCTCGCTGTCTGCTTTATGCTAGCACAGTGCTGACAAGGAACAGAATATCCACAGTGACCGCTTCCAGGAAATGGCTCCGGGGCGGTGGGGGCCGCCGAGGAGCAGGCCCCTTCCCAGCAGGCCGGCCTGCATGCAGGTGGACTTCCAGGAAGGGGCCCCCGCTCGTTCCCCTCACCCCTGGAAAGGGGCCAACGGCGTCACCAGGTGCAGAGAAGGGAGGGAAGGAGCAAGCGAGGGAGAGGAGGAGAGGCGGGGACGGCCCTGGCCGTGTGGAGACCGAAGCCTCGGGGGAGGCCGGACGGGCCGTGCTCCTTCCAGAACCTTCCACCCCAACCTTGCAGGTCACACCATCTCTGGGGCTTCTCAGGTACACGCACGCGCGCACACACACACACACAGACCCCGAAAACAGGAGGGGGTAGAGAGCAGGCAGGAGGACACCGTTCCAGTCGGGGTCTCTGCGATGACCGGTGTCTGAGGAGGCCCCTGGCCCTTTTGTCGGCCAGGCCGCGTGGGGTCTCCTGCCGGGGCCGAAGCCCCCTGCCCCTGTGCTCAGACACCACCCAGCCCTGGGGACAGGGAAAACACTTGTCTTCCCTGGAGCCTGGGGTGAGGTGAGGGCAAGGGAGCAGCCTCCACGGGGCCCAACTCTGTGTGTGGGGTTTTTTTTTTTTTTGACTTCCCAGGGTGTATTGTAGTGAGACCCCAAGTGTCGTGTTAGGCCTGTTCAAGGGAGTTCATTTCCTTTGTATTGTTGGAATTTTTTCTGTCCCCATTCAGTGGTCTAACAAGTGTCCTGACTCCACCCCGCCCCCCAGCTGTCCGTAATCCCCGCCTGAAAGTGGGCTCTTGGGTCATTAAATCCAGGCCGAGACGCAAACTCACACAAAGGCACAGGACACACACAGCCGGGCTCAGATGTCCACCCTCCAGGGACGCTGGCCCCCACACGGGGCTAGGCCACACAGAGGCCGGCAGACCCCACAGAGCGCCCCAAGTAGGACAGGCCTACCTTCAGCGCCCCACGCAGGGGCTCTCGCTCACGGCCCAGGACAGGGAGGCGTTTCGGGCTGCCTACCCCGAGAGCTCACAGCTTGACGCCGGACTGGGTGCACACAGGGCCACACGGGACACGAGAGACGTAGACACACAGACCCACACGCGTGGACATGGGGACGTGGTACGCAGGGACATGTGGGGACACACTCTTGTTAAGTCCCACCTCCCCCAGGCCGGATGATTCGCTAGCCTAGACCCTCCACAGAGGACAGCTGGGGGAGGGTCCAGGGTAAAGACCCCCGGCTGCTTTGAGCTGGGTGCCCGGCGGGGGTGGGGACTGGCCAGAGCCCCGGGCCTCAGTCTTCCCGGAGACCCCTCCCGGAACTCTGCAGCCGGCTGGCCCCCACCCCCACCGCCCCCCACCCTGAGCCGGGCTTGGGAGTGAAATTCAAGCCCCTGTTTGCTGCGAGACACTTAACTCACTTAACTCGGGGCGCGGGGGCATTTTGAAAGCGCCTCTGGGTGGTGGGGGGCGCCAGGAGCCTGTCTGACAGCCTCTGTGAGCCCCTTCTCTAAAAAGCAGGAAATCGGGTTGGGCCGAAGGTAAACACATTCCAACCTGGCCGTCCCTGTTCCCTGGAGGGGCTCTGTCAGGGCGGGGGAGGCCACCTCTGTTTTCCCAGTCCCTGGGCGAGGCTGGGGCTCATGACCTGTTTGCAGAGCCTTGGCCTGTGGCTTCTGCCCCAGCGGCCTCCGTCCAGTCCTCGGGGGACCGGCTGCCCCTCACCTTTCCCGTGCTTGCCGACCCCCGGCCCTCCCCGCGCTCAGGTCTCCTCCCGGTTGCTCGGCCCTGGGGTCGCCCCTGCCCCGTGGGTTCAGAGGGCACAGGGGCATGGGCACACCGCGGGGCAGGCCTGGGGGGACAGAGTCAGGTCTGTGCACTAGTGGCCCCCAGAAGGGTGTGGAAAGGGGCCACCCCACCCTCCCGCATTCCGGACCAGATGCTCTCCATTTCCCAAGCAGGCCTCAGGGTGAGAGTGTGGCTGTGACTCACCGCCCCGAGTGACAGGCTGAGGCCACCGGCCCCACCAACTTGGGGGACCAGAGGATTGCCTACCCTTTGCTGGGACCCACGATCCCTGTGTTCTCCAGAGCACCCCTGCCCTCTCCCATCTCCAGGGCCCCTCCGGCCAGCACCCCAGGAAGCTGGCCCCGGTTCTCGAAGCACTAGCTGAGAAACACGCTGATAATAAAGGCCAGTTTTAGACCTAACCCTTGACACCTAAGATTCCTTCATCTCACCGGCCCGGGGGCCTGAGACAGACGGTCTGTCGCTGCCGCTGCCCGCGGCCCTGGGGAATGACAGGGGACACCCAAGGGGCCCCGTGTGAGGCCCTAGGTCACCCTTGCTCCCTGGCGACCACCTGCCTGGGAGTCCCAAGGGCCCGGCTCTTCGTCCCCAGTACCGGTGTGGTGGGAGGGGCGGGGGCCCCAGAGGGGGACACACACAAGTGAGGACAATGGGGAAGCTGCGAGGTGAGCCCGTGGGGAAGGGCCCAGGCGCCCGGGCGGGGTTCTGGGGCTTCTGGCCTCTGGTCTGCCAGCTGGAGAGGGCAGGGGGAAGGGGCCGAGGACCCCAGCCTCATTTCCCACAGCTGCGCCCCCATGCTCCCAGCATCTGCAGAGGGGTATCAGCCCGGGGGTCCCCGACCCAGTGGCTGTCTTGGGCAGGGACGCCAGCCACAAGCTCATGGGGGCTGCACTTGCAAATAGGGCACAGATCCATGGATCCCGGTGGGACACGTCCCCAGTCTCGTCCCTCACCTGTCACCTCCCCTCTGCCTCTCCCCCTTTCGGCTGCCTCAGCTCCCCCGCCCTCCCTCCCTGGGGCAGCTGCCTGGCCCCAGTTCTGCCCTCCCACGTGTCAGGCCTGCTCTCCTCGGATGGTTGGGGGGAGAGGGGCCCAGGGAGGCCCAGGGGTGTCGTCCCTCAGGCAGTTTGTGTGGCGGGACAGGGGCTTAGGGAGATTCTGTGCCGTCCTGTCCCTCGTGCTGAGGGCTCCCTTGCCCCCCCACCTCTCCCCTCTGGGCCCCACCCCACGTCTCCATTCCCTGTCACCCCATCCCACAGGCCCCTCCCTGTGTCCTATGCCCTTCCCTGCCCTCCCTCCTCATCCACCCCCCCCCCCATTCCTCCTGGGCCATAACCGCTTCCTGGCCGTGTGCCTCCCTTATGCCCCCCCTTCCGTGTGCCTCACCCCATCCCTGTGTCCCTTCCTGCCCTGTGATGCCCCCCCCCCCGTCCCGGTGGCCCCTCCTGCCCTGTGACACCCCCCTCCCTGTGCCCCTGCTCATGTGTGACCTTCCCATTCCTTGTGCCCCCCTCTATGGCTTTTTCATGCCCCCCATCCTGTGCCCCACCCTCTCCGTGCCCACCTCCCCCAGCCGGAGCCACCCCCACCCCCACCCAGGCAAACAGCTCGGATTCCAGAGTCCCTGAGACAAATTGCTGTAACTGAGTTTATTGATGAGTCCAGGGCTTCTGGTGAAACCCTGGCGGGGAGGGGCACAGAGCGAGCTGCTCTGCAACGGAATGCTTCAAGGTTTGCTCGGTGTTTGGAGCTCCCAGACTAGGCAAGGGGAGGGTGGGGCCCCACACACTCGGCCGCACCCAGGCACCCCCAGGAAGAGATGGACGGCAGGTGGGCGCTGGGCACGGTGCGGGCACTCAGCAGCTTGCTTGCACACGCGCTCGGGGACTCGAGGCCAGACCCAGAACTCCAAACCAGTGCAAACGACTTAGTGCAAATTGAATTCGGGAGGGACGGGGAAACGGAGTCACGGTGGCTTTGAGTCCCGAGCAAAGGGGAAAGGAAAGAAAGGAAATGAAAGCACAGAGGAAAGGAAGAAGAGAAGGAGGGTGAGGGGCGTGGGGGCGTGGAGGCTGGTTGGTGGTCGCCTGTCCACGGCAGGGTGGCCACGGAGATGGAGGCGCCAGGCGGGGTGGCGGCCGCCGCGGGTGCTGCTCGCTTCCGACGGTCTCGCTGTCGGGCTGGTCTCGTTCCTGTAGCTTGACCTGCAGAGAGCGACAGGACGTGTGAGCGGGGACCGGGCAGGGCGGCCCCGGAAGCTTCCGGAAGGGTGCCCGCACTCACCTTCCAGAGCCGATTCCTGAGTCAAGGAGTGTAGTGGTTCCAGAATGCAGCATATTCTTGAGTCAGAGCTAGAGGGGACTTGAAGAAGTCCCAGTTCCAAGGCCCAGGCGTGAGCTGGGTAGCACCATTTCTGCGGGGCAGGACACGGTGAGTTCCCTGCTCCTTGGCCCGTGCCCGCTGCCCGCGGCTGGCCGGGGACTCCTCACCTTGTCGTTTTGAGGGTTCTAGGGGTCCAGAGAGCAGCAGTCATGTGTCGGCTCCTTCAGGAGCGCAGAGGAACGAGCCCTTGGGTGTTCCGGGTCCCCGCGGCGCCAGCCTAGAATGGTCTAGGGAAGCAAGAGCGCTCAGGGGGGACGCCCTGCGGGTGGGTCGGCCTGCGGGGGCCAAGCCTCACAGCCGCGCTCACCAGGAAGGCCGGACGGCGTCACGTCTGTCCTCGCCGTCACACCGGACCATGTCATGCCTCTCTGAGCGCAGCCTCGCGCCCGGCCTTCGGAGGCTAGCAGCACATCACCCGATCTGGAGACCTGGCTGTGGGCGAGGGGAGGGGGTGCCAGCTGAGCCGCGGGCAGAGGCGGCGGGCGGGCGGGGGGACGGTGGGGTGTCGGGCACGCCAGCGGGCACTCACCCTCGTCTCCAGTCCCGAGTCCAGAGGCACCGATCCCTGCTCCGTCGTCGCCCGCAGAGGCCCACCTTGGCCACGGGCTCTGGAGGCCAGTGCCCCGGCGGACTCGCCGCCAGGCTCCCGCCCTTCACCCCTGCCTGCGCCCCGGCCCCCCACCAGAGTTCTCATTCACTCCACCCCACCCGCCTCGCCTAGTCGGGTCTCGCCAGTGCCCTTGACTCCCCTGGTGCTGTCCTGTCTGTCATGCCAGACCCAGGGGCTGAGCGGTGAAGGCATACAGTGTCACCAAGTACGCTGTGGGCCCTCTCCGCGCCAGACCCTGGGCCGCAGTGCCACGTGGGAACGGCGCGTCCGCAGGCTGGGCCCGCAGCAGCCTCCTCGCTGCAGAAATCTCTCCGGAGCCGGTACCTGCGGCCGCCGCTCCCTCCGGTGACGTCCTGTTGCGGGACACCCCGCGCACTGCTCCTTCTTTCCCGCTCCCCAGCCCTCGAAGCTCTGGCCTGGCCAGAGCCGCTCCTGTACCTGCTACTAAATGAATTTCAGTGGGTGAGATGTGGTGGCGGCTGGGGACCCCTGCTGCGTCCTGAGTCCCCACCTCATCCTGTCCGACCCGGGCCTGGTGCCCCCCCGACCCCGCACGTGCTGGATCCCCACAGCCACCTGTCACCTCTCCTGCCGGCAGCCCTGCCTCATCTCCTGCCTGCTCTCTCGAAATGCTCTTTCTACCTGGGAAGGGCACGCGGCCCCCCCAGCCCGCACGGTCTCAGCTCCCCCCGAGACAATGTCACCTGTGCTGACCGCTCTCCTTCGTCCTGCCGCTCTGCCGGGAGGTCAGCCGCTTCTCCTCGCTGGCCCTTGCTCCCCGAAGCCCCCTTCTTGCAGAAGGCCAGCAGAGCAAGGCCCAGGGAGGGGAGGGGACTCACCTGGCCGACAGACCGCTGTCCTCACTTACCCACGGCTGCCAGCTATACAGCCCCACTGCCCCGGGTCCCGGGCGAATCTCTCTCCAGCTCCCCTCGTCCACCAGCCGCCACGTCCTGAAACCAAAACTGACCGGGATGAATGTCTGGCTCCCCCCTCTTTCCTCTACACCCCCAGCTTGGGCCCATCCCATGCCGATGTCACCCGTACTCCAAGACACCTGGGACCCCACGCCACACTCCCGCCAGGTGCCCTCCAGCCCTGCCCAAGCCAGCCCCCCAACCTTCTGCCGCTCCTGCCAGACCCCAGATTTCCAAGGTGATCCTTGGCCCACTCAAGCCTCCCTGTCCCCCGTCCCCATCTTCCCCTGGTTGCCCCCAGTACCCCACGCTTCCCTGGTTACCCCTCGGCTCCCCCGCTTCCCCAGTTGCCCCCGAACCCCCCCATCCCACCCCACCCCACCACCCCCTCCCGCACCCTGCTCGCCGGCCCTAGCCCGGGCTTTTTCTAACTGGGGTGGCCCCGCCCCGAATTCCCGCCCCTGCCCCGCCAGCCAATGGGAGCAGCGACCGTGTTCGGGGCCGCCGCAAGGCCCGCCTCCGCCCCAGACCGGTCCAGCACACCCGTCCCGGAATTCTCCAAAGAGGGCATTCTCCGCACCCCTCTGTTGGCAGCGCCTACACAGGGACTGGCATTGTCCCCAAACGTCCCCCTCCCCTTGGGTCGGAGCACTCGGGTCCCCTCGGGGCAGACCAAGCACGCTGCTCCCGCCCAGCCACCGCTGGGCTCGCACTCTGCTCCCGACGGGGGGCTCCGGCTGGGGGCTCGGGGAGGCTGGGGCAGGACTGAGTCACCCTCAGTCGCCACCATGGCTGAGACCCCACGCTCCCCCTGGGGTCCTGGGAGTCCACGGGGAGCAGTCACATGAGGCGTGTGTGTGTGTCGCGGGGGGGGGGGGACAGGGGCTCACCCGGGGGTCTCAGTGGCCAGGGTGGGTGGCCGATTCCCAGCCCCAGTACCATCTGACACTGGGGGGATAGCGTCTCCCGCAAGGAAGGCTTCCCTTTGCGGTCGGGGTGCCCCGCGTTCCCGTCTTGTGGCTCACAGGCGCGCTCTGGTGACCAGCTGTGTAGCCTCCTAGTCCTGCCCCGGCACCCTGCGCACCCGCCCGCCTGCGGCACTGCGGGTGCGGACCGAACAAAGACCCGAGAGCTTTAAGATCCCTCGACACCCTTGTCCGTCCTGTCCCTGGGGTGACCACTCTGGCCTTGCCGGGGGTACCGGGGCCCCGCGGCGCACCAGGTCCGCCCGCCAAGTCTACGGGGTTGGCGCCGGGGATGCAGCACACGTAGGCAAAGAAGCTGGAGTCCACGCACTTCAGGGCGGTCCTCTGGCAGAGCCGCCGTAAAGCGCTGGAGGCTCGCCTCCAAACCTGACACCCGGGCCTTTGTCATGAGCGAACCCCCAGCTTTTCTGTGGGGGAGAAAGCCAGGCTTTGCCGTGGATGGACGCCCAAGTTAGGATGGGGCAGACCCCCACATTTCGCCACGAGCAGACCCCAGCCTCGGCAGCCTCCGGGCGGAGGTGTGAGTCCTCACCGCCACCTCGCGGCCATTGCGGTATCCACACCCACAACCGACTCCGCGCCGTGCAGGGGTGCAGGGGTGCAGGGGCGAGCGATGGGACGGTGGGGCTTGGCTCAAGACAAGGCGAGAGGGCCCCGAAATCCTCCTGCACTCCGCGAGGCAGCCAGCCCCCAGGACCCCCTGCTGCCCGCGGCACCGGTGGGAAGGGTCTCTCTCTCTCTCTGAGATGGACTCCGCGGCATCCCGGGTGTGGCGATCCCTCACGGCCCCCACGTATTCTCTCCCGTCTCCCCAGATTCAGCCACGCGGGTGGGGGTGACAGATGGAGTGGCTCAGCCGAGCACTCCGTCTCCCTGATGACCCTCGTGGACCGCCGCGGCATCAGGCCTGAGCGGACCCGGGACGCCCTGCGGGCGGACCCCAGCCTCGCTGCGGGCAGTGATATGTGAGTCTGTGCCGCCACCTCGCGGTCACTGCTGTTTCCATGCCCCCCACGGGCTCAGGGCCACCCAGAGAGTGCACCCAGCCTGGAGGTCGGCACCCCGTGCGAGGAGGGATCCCCAAATCCCCCTGCGTTCGGGCCCCAGGATCCCGTGCCGCCTCGGGTCTAGGGTGGTACATTTCCCTCTAGAGTTTGGGCTTCCCGTCAAGTCCTTGTCACCCGAGGGCAGGGACCCTTTGATTCCCAAGTATCCCCTCTTTGCTGATACGGGACCAGGTCCTAGGGTGCGGTTCGGATTCCGCTCTCAGCAGCACGTGGGCTCTAGGACAGACCAAGTGCGCTCTGGTCGGGACACGCGCCTCCCCGCACCCGCCGCGATCCCAGGGCGCATTTGTGGGGACCCGCACCCTGGCCCCAGAGCGCGGTCGCCACGTCAGTATCCCCACCTTTTAACGACCCCCTCCGGGACACTGGGGTGTCTGCCGCACCCCACTTTGGTGGCTGTGCTCGGGAGACTGGTAGGACCTCCCGAAGCAGGACCTTCCGCAGGAGGACCTCCCCAGCGGGTGGGAGGCAGCCTCGAGCCCAGATCATTAGCATCTGAACACCGGAATTGAATGGATGTTAATGCCTGGTTGCCTGGGGTCTGACGACTGGGAGAGTTTCCTCGGAAGCCAGCTCAATTAAAAAGCCAGGGGGTGGGGGGCTGTCTTTGGTGGCGTCGGTGTGCGGGGTCCGGTGCGCCAAAGGTGGCGGCAGGTGCTGTCGCCACCGTGTCTGGGAGATGTGATGTGAGTCCCACTCCACGGCACTGGTGGCTTCGAGGGGACCCGTGGCTAGGGGACCGCGGACGTGGCCTGACCTGGGGTAGCCCAGACAAGCACCCCATCTCCCTGATGACCCTCGTGGACCCCTGCGGAATCCAGCCTGGGCGGACCCGGGACATATCGCGGGTGGACCACAGCCTCTGCCGCGACTGCTGTAATGTGCGCGTTGGTGCCGCCACCTCGCGGTCACCGCTGACTCCAACACCCACAAGCGGGCTGGGCACCGTTCAGGGCATGCGATCAGCTTGGGGGTGGCACCCGATGCAAGGGGGAGAACCCTAAAATCCACCTGTTCCTGGCAAGGCAGCCCCCAGGGCCCCGTGTTGCCGGAGGCACCTGGAGGAAGGGTCACCTTCTGAAGCCGACACCGCGGCATCCCAGGCATGGGGATCCCTCACTGCCCCCAAGTACTCCTTCTTGTCGCCCCAATTTCTTTTCGGCCTTGGGCAACTCAGATGATGTGGCCGGGCGTGGCTCAGACATGTGCCCGTCTCCTTGATGACCCCCGTGGACCACTGCGGACCCGGGACCCGGGACGTGGCGAGGGCGGACCCCAGCCTCAGGCGCCTCGGGCGGTGAAGTGTGAGTCAGCACTGCCACCTCGCGGCCGCTTCTGTCACCCACAACCAACTCAACACCCGTCGGCATGTGATGGGGCTACAGGGGTCAGCCCAAGACCCAGGAGGAAGACCCAGAAATCCTGTGTTCAGCAAGGCAGCCCCCAGGACCTCTGCGTGTCTGGAGGCTCCCAGAGAGGCGTTACCCTTCTGGCCTGGGCTCCTATCCCTGGACTTCCGTCTCCTGGGCTCCCAGCCATGTCCTCCCCAAGGGCAGGGGCCCTGTGCCTCCAAGCATTTGCTGTCACCTTCCCTTTGGCCCAGGTGACTCGGGAACCGGGTCCCAGCAGCACATGGGCTCTCGGACAGACCCAGGGTCCTGCCGTCATGACCGCTCCTCTGGCCACTTGCCATGGTTCCAGGGTCTGGAGGCCCTTCAGGTACCGACTGCGCTTTCTTGGGGTCTATAGGCACCTCTTTTGTTCACTGGCTCCCCAGGGAGGACTTGGAGCTTTGCTGATGACCTCAGGCCATTTGCATGCCAATGGTGCATTTGCAAATCAATAGAATGTTGGGAGGGAAGCCTGACACCAGCCTCTGGTCTCACCAGCCAGAGAGGATCTCCTAGTGGAGGAACCACCAGGATTCATTCAGTTTTGTGGGCTGAGCTTTGGGGACCCTGGGGCCAATCTGATCCCTGCTGGCCAGAGTGACAACGGGTCGCTGGGTGCTGTGACCCACGCATGGAACAGGACCCGGACGGCCTGGAGTCCCCTCTCAGGTGCCCAGAGTCCGCAGACGTGGCTGGGCCAGGAGGCAGATTGCCGCGGACAGACCTCGTCCCACCCCCGACCCCCTTGCCCCCCGCACTGTGGGCATCTCCACCCTCCTAGGCTTGACCGGTAGGTACCTCATGGCTGCCTCTGTCTGCTTCACCGCTGCCTCCCTGGGAGCAAGATGGAGAGCCCCAGGGATCCTCCTGCACAGAGCAAGTTCACCTTCCAGGCCCGTGCTCACTGGAGCCCATGCGGGAAGTGCTAGCTGGTGACATTGGGGGCCTAGAGGCTTAGGGGTGGGTTATGAGCGAGTGATTGGATGGGGTGTTGGATGCGGGGGTCTGGGGGCGAGCAGAGCTCACAGGGGACACATTTGACAAGGCTTGGCAGGTACAGGGCTGGCAATGTGGCTCATGTTGCAGACTTCCTGATAAGCTGGGAATGGCTCCGGGGGCTCTGGGTGAGGGGCTTAGGGTTGCATTTAGGCTCAGTAGGAAATAAGGCCATGATCCCGCAGGGTACCCTGGGCCACGGAAGGGTCGGAGATGTGCCACCCTGCCCGGAAGGAAACACGTAGAAAGCCCTGCCCCGGGGCTGGCATAAGTCAGGGTAACAGCTTAAGGAGCATCACCTGAGCCAGGAGGGGAGGTGAAAGCGTGTGTCCTCCGGGAGAGGCAGGTGTGGCACAGTGTGTGTGCAGAGGAATGGCAGTTGCAAGAGGGGGCCATGAACTCGCGTCATGTGCCGTGGGACGTCCGAGGCCGTGGCGCCTGGCACAGGCTGCAGGCCCGTGGAGGGTGCGGGACCCCGGGGGGCAGGGGCACAGCCTAAATCGCGCTCCTCTGCCCGCGCTCGGCCGCTCCCAGCGCCTGTGTCCCCCACTCCCACCCCAGGAAACCCTCGGACACTCTCGCCAAAGGACTAACGGACCCCCGGCGAGTGGGCTGGCAGGGTCCCCTGCATCTGTGGCTCCAGGGCCCCAAACCCAGCAGTCATTTCCACCCACCTGGCTTCCCTCCAAGTTCCTTTCTTAGAAAAGCGTCTCCTCAGGCGCCCGGGTGGCTCAGTTGGCAGAACATGTGACTCTTGATCTTGAGGTTGTGAGTTCGAGCCCCACGTTGGGTGTAGAAATTACTTAGAAGGTAAAATATTAAAATATTTAAAATTAATATTAAATATTTTAAATTAATATTAAAATATTAAAATATTCTAGCCTCATCACCCTGACACTTACACTCCTTCACCTCCCAAATTCTGTCAGTAGCGAAGCAATCACTTTACCTCCATGAGCTGGGCCATCTTCTTACCCTCTCCCTCCATCCTGCCAACCCCAGGGCCACATCCATTAGCAGGACTCAGTGAGAGCCTATCCCTAGGAACCCTCCCACCTGGGTGCCAGCCTCCCTCCTGGGTACCAGCTTCCCATCTGGGTACCAGCTTCCCATCTGGGTGCCAGCTTCCCTCCTGGATACGAGCCTCCCTCCTGGGTACCAGCTTCCCATCTGGGTGCCAGCCTCCCTCCTGGGTGCCAGCCTCCCTCCTGGGTACTAGCTTCCCTCCTGGATGCGAGCTTCCCTCCTGGGTGCCAGCCTCCCTCCTGGGTACTAGCTTCCCTCCTGGGTGCCAGCCTCCCTCTTGGGTGCCAGCCTCCCTCCTGGGTACTAGCTTCCTTCCTGGATACAAGCTTCCCTCCTGGGTACCAGCTTCCCTCCTGGATACGAGCTTCCCTCCTGGGTACTAGCTTCCCTCCTGGGTGGCAGCCTCCCTCTTGGGTGCCAGCCTCCCACCTGGGTGCCAGCCTCCCTCCTGGGTACCAGCTTCCCATCTGGGTGCCAGCCTCCCTCCTGGGTACTAGCTTCCTTCCTGGATATGAGCTTCCCTCCTGGGTACTAGCCTCCCTCCTGGGTACCAGCTTCCCAACTGGGTACTAGCCTCCATCCCAGGTACTAGCTTCCCTCCTGGGTGCCAACCTCCCTCCTGGGTGCCAGCCTCCCTCCTGGGTGCTAACCTCCCTTGAGGTACTAACCTCCCAGATACATACACGTTTCCATAAATATGTCCCTCCCTCTCACTGTGGTTGGCTGAGGCTCCCGGATCTGCCCCTGGCCACTGTGGCCTCCCTCATTGAGGAGGCCTGACTGTGCCTCCTCCAGTCCCATCCCGCTCAGACCCCGATTTCCCTGGGGAGACCCCCCCCCAGCACCTAAACAGCCCTGAACAGCACAGCTGTTCACGTCGGCCCCTGCGTGGCCGTGTGATGCCAGTCTGAGCTTCTTCCCCCAGGAGACCCCTGAGGAAGCCACACCGAATGCCGCAGCGGGCAGGAGGAAGGGGCCAACGCAGTGGCGCAAAGCAGAGTCCGTCCGCTAAGGGCACACACCCCTGCCCGCCTGGGCCTCGGGGCCCCCAGGACGCTGCGCGCCTTCTCCCGGCTTCTTCTTGCCTCCTGCTGCTCCTGCTTGTAACCCTTCCCTCCTTGGCCTCAGCTGCCACCCGGACACTCCCTGCTCCCTGGTGCCCGTACAGCCGCCTCAGTCACTCCCCCTGCATCCTGGCCGTACCCCTAACTCAGCTTTCTGCGTGCCTCCTGGAGCCCGCACACTTCACATGGAAATGCAAGATCTTCCTTCGGGAAACCCAAACTTTCTTGCCTGACGCTCAGAACCCGGTGCCCAGAACCCTCAGCTCGGTCCTCTGCCTTCCCCGGGGGGAGGGGGCAGGTGCCCCCAGAGCCACAGCCCTGCTGCCTTCCTAGGGCATCGGTGCCGAGTGACGGGCAGCGGGGATGAGGGGCGGGTGGTTGTTTGGAGGGACCCCAAGACCTTTGTTCTAGCCTCTATGCCACAGACTGCCAACCGTCCCGCCTAGAAGCTTCTGGATGCTATATTGGTATAGTGCTACATTTATCAGCCTCCCTTGCAGCTAGGTGAGGCCACGTGACTGATTTCTGACCCAGGGGACGTGAACACAGGCGCTGTGTGTGTGCAGAGGAGAACACCTCTGCTTCCTCTCGCCCCTGGCGGGGTTGGGGGGGTGGGGCGCACACGATGCTGGGCTGGGGCAGCCCGTCCGGGCCCCGTGTTAGTGTCCTAGGGCTGCCGTGAGGAAGCCTCACAGACTGGGTGGTGCCCTCACAGTTCTGGAGGCCACAAGCCAGGTATCAGGGTGTCCCGGGACTGCTTCCTCCTGGAGGCTCTGCCGGAGGCATCTGTCCCACGGCTCCGTCCCGGCAGCTGGCGGTGGTGACAGTCCGTGGCATTCCTGAGCCTGCAGATGCACCCCTCCGTCTCTGCCCTGTCTTCCCGTGATGTTCCTCCCGTGCGTCTGGGTTTTCTGTCCGTGCACCTCCCCCGCTTGTAAGGACGCGGTCACGCTGGATGAGGACCGTCTCTCCTCCACCAGGACCTCATCAGTGATCTCTCATGGCCCTGTCTCCAAATAAAGTCCCATTCTGAGGTACTGGGGGTTAGGACTCCAGTGTAGGAATCTGGGGAGGGGGGCACGATTCAGCCCATGACAGACCCCAGGATGGAAACTGCGTGGGGGTGCGGGGCCGCGAGACGGGAGTCCAGGCCTGTGCTGCTCACGACTCGACAGCTGGGAGGAGTCAACCCAGCCTGTCCGAGGCCCAGCTCGGGGCTTCCCATGGCGGGGTCTGCACATTGGTCTGAACTCAGTGCTGCTCCAGACCAGGCACCGGGGGTGCCCAGTGGTGGCTGGGACCTTGGCTGCGGGATAAGAGGGACAGAACCTGGGGGCAGCTGCCCAGAGGGGCCTAGGACAGCGTGTCCAGATAGGGACTGGAAGGAGCGACTTGGTGCCTGGTGGGGCTCCCCGAGGCCTGGGAGCTGCAGGGTAGGCCAGCTATTTGGAATCCGCTCCCCTTGTTGGACTGAGGCTGGTCCATCTAGCAGGCTGGCACTTCGTGGACAGAAAAAGCCACTTGTGCTAATGCTTGGGAGGACGACACCCCAGCTAAACTAGGCCGGCCGGCTCAGCTGATGGACGTCTGTCCTGCGGATGGGGTGGTCTGCTCAGGCTTTGGGCAGTCGCTCGGGGACCCTCTCCGGGCAGCCAGGCGGCTCCGGGTCCTTCCCTTCCTCCCTCTGTGACCGACTCCGAGATCCATGGAGCGGGACTCAGCTCATATTGGCTTCACAAACAAGCTGGAGCCCAGAGTTGTGTCCCCTAGATGCCTCTCTGCGGCTCTGTGCCCGATGCTCATTCGCCCTCGTTTACAGAAGGCTGTCTCTCCCGCGGCCCTGGCAGAACAGCCGTGAACAGATCCAGGCTTCCAACCCCTGTGGGTAGCACCTGCAGTGAGCCGACGGTCGCCCCCAAAAGACCTGTCCGTGTGCCAGTGCCCCGAAGCTGTGAGCGTGACCTTGTTGGGATAAAGGGCCTCACAGCGGTGAGTCTAAGTTAAGGATCCCGAGACGAGATCAAGGGTTTCGTAGGTGGACCCTAACTCTATGACAGGCGTCCTTATAAGAGAGAGGCCAAGGCCACGTGACCACAGAGACAGAGGCTGGAGGGACACGGCTATAAGCCCAGGGACGCCTGGAGCCCCCAGGAGCTGGAAGAGGCAGGAAGGACCCTTCCGTGTCCCCTATAAGGACACAGTCATTGCACCAGGGCCGCCCTCCTCCCGCGTGGCCCTGCAGGCAAGAGCCCTTTGTCTGAAACAAGCCAGGCTCACAGGTTCTGGGTGGATGTGAGTGTGTTTGGGCTCTAACCCATTCAATACGGCAGGAGGCAGGGAGGCTCCAGATGTCCAATCGGGCCCCATGTGTCTTGGTGGCGCCCTGGTGTCTCTTGTCCCCTCTCGCTTCCTGTTTGTCTGCTTCCCTGAGCGTCTGCCCCGCCGGCCCCTGCCCAGCCCCAGAGCAGAGGTGGCCGCAAGAGCCCCATCGCAGCACAGGGTCTGACCCCTTAGAACCCTCTTGTCTGTTGGGTGGTTCTGTTTTCTGACCGGATCCTTACGTCATCTCATGGTTAGAAAACAGAGATCAGACCACACACTCAGTCCCACGAGCGGACGGCGTGGACAGGCTGCCTTGCGTGTCGCCGGACTGGCGGTTTTCCACGTGACTCCCTCGCACCATTCCTCCGTGGCGCGCGGACTTCCCGGCAGCCCCCACCTCTGCTGTGCGCGGCCCCCTGGTCTCTGCGCCCTCGCCAGCCCTGCCCTCCAGTCTGGGGGTGCTGTGACCAGGAAGGTGTGCCAGCTTGCGGCCCTGAGACCTCCAAGGCAGGGTGTTGGGAAGTGGCCCTCGGCCATCATGAGGAAAGCCTCACCCTCCTGCGGTGGGGAAGAGAGGCCCCGGGGCGAGCACCGTCTGTCCGCCTCCCCGAGGCGGCCTCCTCCTCCAGGAGGTGCTCTTCGATTCCTGCAGGGCACAGCAGTCGAGGCGGCAGTGACGCACTAACCAGACCTGCTCGCGGGGTTGGCGCCTGATGCCCAGCAGATACGGGGGAGGGCCAGTCCCGCCGAGCCTCAGGGGCAGGGGTCTGACAGGTGTGGCTCTCCCGGGTTCCTCACGGGGATGATGGGGGTCCTGACGCATCGGCTCACCCCCTCGGCCGCAGAGCAGAAGCCGAGCCGGGAGAGGGAATCGGCGGTGGCCCCGAGGCCAGCTCCCTGGCGCGTGGACGAGGTGGCTCACGGGCACCGTCCCCGGGAACACTCGGGCCACGCTGGGCCTCCGAGCCAGGCCGCTCACCGGCTCTGCTCCCAGGAAGCTTCCCGGTCTCGTCTTTGGGCCCCACTCTTCCGCGATGCGGAGAAGAGGAAAGCCAGCAGACCCTACTGGAAATGGCCTAGAGAACAGAAGCGGGGGCCCTCTGCCATTGGCGGTCATGGTGCTGGGCTGGGCGTGGGGCAGCCGGTGGGAGACGGCCGGGGCCCCTGGTGGCCATGAGACAGCTCATGTGGCCCAAGCTGTGAGCGTAAGCACACCTGGGGGTTCAGAGCTCAGAAGGAGGAGAACAGAGCGGTGCAAGCAGGGTCCGTGTGGCCAGCCCAGCCGTGAGGCTCCCCAAGGAGCCAGCTGACCCAGGGCTTCGCCCACCTGCGTCCCCGGGCCCGGGTGCTGGCCTTGCGGGGCGAGGAGTGTGTCTGAGGCCCTGGGAGGCTCGTGAAGTCCCTCCTGCTGTCAGCCCCTTTGAGGACATCCATGCTCCACATCTACCTCGTCCTGATGGTGCACAACCAGTCTGTACCCTGTGGCCCCTCTGCCCAGCCTGCACTGACCCCCGACTGCCCCTCTGACTCCTGACCCCTGGGCCCTTCTGCAGGCCACATCCCACAGTCCACCCGGCTCTGGCACCCCCGTGCAAAGTGGGTCCACGGCCTGTGGCTTCAACCGTTGCTCCCGGGCCGAGGACAGTCAACATCTGCCACGAGCCCTGGACCTTCGCCTTGGGAACCCGGCGAAGCTGGGTTTGTGGGGTGTCTGTCGGGGTGCCCCACAGCCACCATTCCCGCCCGCAAGTTGGGGACTTGGGGACCCCTGGGCCCCAGACGGCTCGCTGCAAATGTGCACAGTCCTCCACGGCCGGACCTGGCCCAACACAGGCCCTTCTCAGGACCTCCCCCCGCAGACCTGCCGGGCTCGGGCAGCTCTCTCCGTGACACCCACCCTCCACCCACAGGGACCACCGCCATCTTGAATCTCAGGGAGGGACAACAGCGTCCAGGGGGACAGACCAAGGAAGGACAGAGAACCCGCCCCAAGCTACTCCACCCAGGTGGGAGAAACTGGTGGCCCCACTCCCTCCCCACTGGACTCCTAAGGGGCCAATGGGAAGAGAGGGTAGGTGGGAGGAATGGCCCGGCCCCAGTCTGGGGCTGACACTTTCATCGGGACCGGTACTGGAGGCAGGGGGCTATGTGAGAGAGGTTCCAGGATGAGGAGAGAGCCCTGAAGGCCAGGGCCGAGGACACAGAACCCCTGGAAGGTGGCCGCCTTGCTGTTGGCTTGGGGAGGAAGGAGTGCTTGACGACCAGAGGGGGTCTTGAGCCCTTGGCCATGGGTCTGGTCATGGCAGAGGTGCTTGCTGAGTGAATGAACGAGTGAATGAATGCATGAGTGGTGGATGGACAGATCGATGGGTGGACGGGCCAACTTGCAAGGGAAGGAAAGGGACGTGGCCTGAGGTTTTCAGGGAACAGATGACGTCTCCCTGGGTCAGCGTCCAAGAGGGAAGAGGGGCCCTCCTGCTGCAGCCACAGTGATGGCTCCTGGCCTTTTGGAGAGTCATCTGGAAGCTAATCCCTTAGAAAACAAATATTTCAGACACCTCAGCGCAGGCCCTCCGAGTGGGAGCCTGAGCGCACGGGCCAGGGGCCTGGATGCTCTCCCGCGCCCCCAGATGCAAGCCCACCAAAGCCTCACAGCCACGTCCATGGGGGACGCAGACCTCAGCCAGGAAAGTGTCAGAGCAGCCGGCCACCTGCCTGGGCCCCCGCTCCTGGGCCCTTGTCCATCCTCCTTGGCAGCTCCCGCCACGGACAGGACATTCCTGAAGGCTGAGGCTGCGTGTCGGGGGTTCAGAGCTGGGAAGGCCAGGGAAGGTCCACGGTCATCTCGTGGCCGAGAGTCGCTTCTGTCCCTCCCACCCCCGCCTCTTCCTAGCCCCCCGAGGCTGACCCAGGAGATGGGGCCCTCACCCTGGTTCCCTTCCCGAAATCCACACCAGGCCTGCCTGCTCTGGCCTTAACCTAAGCGAGGTCCCTCTCTGCCCAGTGCCTACCATGCACAGGGCCCCTTCAAAGTGGCCTCCTGAGCTGGGGGTTACCTCTTCCCTCTCCCAGGTCCTGGGGCTGGGCCGCCCTGGGCACCTAGCAGTCTGCCCTCAGACTCAAGGACGGAGGGCTCCCCGTCTGGAGCTCGAAGCCTGTGGAGGCCCCCACCGCAGCGGGGCAAGTATGTTCCCGAGTTCCCACCCACAGGCCGGGCAGCCACCTGGCGGGCGGGGGAGAGGGGCTGGCGGGGGTGCAGAGGGACCAGGGCTCACGGGTGGAAGGGGGGGGGGGGGGTGCTGCCGACGGGGCCAGCGAGGGCCAGGCCCGGGGACACGTCTTCCAGCCCCCGAGCAGATTCAGTCACAGGACGGAGGGGACCAGGACACATGCCGCTTCTGGTCTGACCCTTGTGAGTTTCCATAAGGACCCAGCCACGGAGTGGGCATGCTCTGGAGTGCAGAGCCACAAGATGGCGGGAACCCGGGCCCCGCAGCCACCTGGAGTCGAGCTCCCCCCCTGCGCCGCCTCCGAGCGGTGACACAGCAGGGGTACGTGCACAGGATCTGGGCAGAGTGGGCGGGGGGTGCGTGGGGCACTCCGGAAGGCAGCCGTCGGAGGTCACTAGCCCCTGCATCTCCGTTGATCTGGGGCGGCCCACCTGAGACCTTGACGGGGTTCAGACCCCCTGTCCCGTGCCCCCGAGTTAGGGCCGCCAGGCGGAGGGGCGGGGGAGGCAGGTATGTGGGTGGGGGTCACGAGGAGGAGGGGGCTGGTGGTGGCATGTGGGCTCAATAGTTTCTGTCTTAAGGAACACGCAGGGTCTGTCCTTTATCTCACCCCTCACACTGCATATTTCCAGAAAGAAATAATCTCCAATTCCAAGGCGCTCCATGGAGGCAGAATTTTCCATCTGGGCTTTGTTGATGAGCTATTTTGGAGAGAACTTCTGCCTTCACTCACTTCCCTTGTCCGAGCTCGCACGGGGACCATTAGGGGAGGCAGAGAGACGGCCAGCATGGGGACCGCCGGGGGGACGCTGGGCTTGGGCACGAGCTCCGTCCTGCCCCGACCCTGGGTGGGCCCCGCCTGCGTGATTGTGAGTCCGGGGTCGGCGGGGGTGGGGGCGGGGGCGGGGGATGGGGCCCCATCCCTGCACGTGCAGCGTCCTCCCCGACTCTCACACATCCGGCTCTGGCTAAGCCGCTTCCCACACAGTGCTTCCAACCGCGCGCTCCCCCTCTCATCCGTCACCCTGTCTGAGGAAATGCTCCTTGTCACCACCCCCCCCCCCCCAGGCCCCAGGGCCCTCCACCCCCATCCGGGAGCCTCACTCTGGCTTGATTGCCTCCACGTGAGCCCCTGGGCAGGATGGAGCCCTCACGCGCTGCCCGTCCCCCCCGCCCCCCATGGCCTGAACACCTGGGCCAGTGTGGCCAGTGACCTGGCTCCGGGAAGCCGCCTTCCCCCGGCCCCGAGGCAGATGGCTCACCCCCTCTCTCTTCACGGTACTTCCGAGCCCCCCACTTCCCAAAGCAAATGTGTCTGCCTCCCTTCCCCTTCCCAGCAGCAGCCTCACCTGACTTTCATGGTGACTCTCCTTGGAACGGTGACTGTCAGGGCCTGGATTGTGTCCCCCAGATTCCTATGCCGGAGTCCTGACCCCCAGCACCCCAGAACGTGACCGCATCTGGAGACGGGGCCTTTACAGAGGTGATTAAGGTAACATAGGGTCACCGGGCTGGGCCTTGATCCCGTGAGACGGGGTCCTTGTAAGAAAAGGGGATCAGGACACGGACAGGCACGGAGGGACGACCCCGCCCACGCCTGGACCTCGGGCTGCGGCCTCCGGGACTGGGGGAGGATAAATTTCTGGTTGACATTGCCTGGTCTGTGTCATCTGTTATGGAGGCCTGAGCTGACCGACATGGCAACATGCCTTCCCTGCCTCAGTTTCCCTACCGTCTCTTGGCCTCCTTCCCAGCAAGTTGAAAAGGCCCCCTTTGCAGGACTCACCTCTGCAGGCCGCCCAGGCGACACCCGCAGGCCTGCCGGCCACGCTCCCCCTGCTCTGGGAAGCCAGGCGCCTCGGGGCCACGTCATCGGGCACCCTGTCGTGTGGCCTGCTGGACCTGGATGGACGTGGCCTTTGGGGCCACCGAGCGAGCACGTGTCCTGCCCTCGGCCGTCCCCTGGACCTGACTGCTGGGGCCAGGCCGCAATCAGCACCGAGCCCAGGCGTCAGCTTTGCTGCCTCGCAGCGGGGACAGCGCGTCCTCCTCGGGATGTGTCTCCCCAAGCCCTGCCCGCCATTCCTGGGGTCTGGTCACTGCCCCCTGGCCCCCTCCCCTCCGGCCTCAGTTTCCCATGAGCACCCAAGGAGTTGGCCACACGGGTTCCATGTGGGGCTCCTCCCCAGACACAGCCCGGAGCACAGGTGCCCGGGCAGAGGGGGCGGAGCGGATGGGGTCTGGGGCCCCGGTCCCCGTGCCCGTGCACACAGCGAGCCCCGGATCCACACCGGGCTTCAGTCAAGGCGCCACAGCCCCTGCACGACTGGCGGGTTGAGGGCTCCCCAGCTTTGGCTCTGCTTCCTTGAGCCCCGTGAGGCACCGTGGGCCCCCCTCCCCACAGCCTCTCCCACCCTGTCCTCCGGGGCCCCAGACCGGCCCTCCAGTCCTTTCCCGTGGCTCTGTCAGAGGGAAGCCAGGCTGCCCTCACCCCAATGCCCCCCCCCCCCCGGGGCACCTCCGTGGGCCCTGCAGTGGCAGCCACCCAGTAAACCTTGCTGGCGGAAGGGGTCAGTGGGAAGAGTGAGGCCTCTTGCCCCCTCACCCCCCTCTGGCCTGTGGCCAGGCTCCAACAGGGAGACCTGGGCCCACGGTTCTTCCAGAACCTGGGCCGTCTCTTCGGGGAGGCCCGAGCAGGGCCAAGCCTGGGGCTGCTTTGCAGGGACACTGAGGGGTCCAGTGCCTGAGACTGTGACGGGGCTCAGGAGACTGTTGTCCCGGGTCCGGGTCATGGGCACCCACCCACCACCGTGTGGTGTGTTTTTGAACCAGGTTTGCCCTCCCAGTGCCCTGGGCCTGCCTCACTCAGCTGGGCCCCAGGGAGTTCCTCCCCGTGCCTCCCACCGACACCTCCTGCCACCCCGGGGCCCCAGCCTCCCACCCTCAAGGGCACCACGGTGGCCAGGCCCAGAGCGCGGAGCTGTTTTCTGAGAGAAGCTCGCTCTCCGGGAGAACCTCTTGGCTCTCAGCTTGCAAGGTCGTGCACCCCGCAGGGCCGACTGAATCCCCGGGAGGTCCTGGAGGGCATCCGCTGGCCAAACGGGCCTGGGGGCTCCTGGCAGAGGAGGGAGCTGGGCTCTGGCCCCGGGAGGCCTCTCTGCCCACGCCTGTGCTCTGCCCTGTCTGCCGCCTTCTCTCTCCTTCCAGCAGAGGGGCCGGCCGCCGGGGGGCCGGAGGGCCGGGGTCCCCACCCTGTGCTGACAAGCCGATGAATGTACGGGGCGCCCAGGGGTGCCGGCTCCCCTCCACCACCCACCCTTGTGCCCGACTCACTCCACGCCTGCTTCAGGGTGTGGCAGAAGCTGCACCCTTCTCAGGGCTCACGGGAACCAGGCCAGGCCCTGGGGGCGCCCTCCTTATGTCTTCAAGGCACCAGAAACCCCCCGTGGGGCCCCGCACCCTCTGAAGAGGTGGGGATGACAGTCAGCCCTCCCAGCGTGGAGCCCACCTCTCCTCAGGACACCCTCCCGGTCTGGGCTGTTCCAGCCATGCTCACAGGGCAGCGGCCCTCGAGGGCCTTCTCAACCGGCGCACCTCTGTCCCAGGCGAGGCGGGGCTGTGCTGGAGGGCGCACGGCTCCTTCCCGGGTCTGGAGCCAGGCCGCCTCTGTGCGCACTCGGGCAGCACCGCCCACCCCGCTCTGAGCACACGCTGCAGACGCATCTTCTCGGCTAGGAGCGGCCGGGCCAGAAGGAAGGGCCCGGGGCCTTGAGCGGCATGACCTGCTTGTGCCCTGGGGAGCCCGGCCCTGGGTGCAAGCAGCTTGGCCAGAGTTTGGCTGCAACGTGAGGCCCAGCGCTGTCTGGGAAGTCTCCCCAGAGGCAGGGAGCCCCTGGGCACCGCAGGCGGGCTGCGGGCTCTGGCCTGGGAGGGCCGGCCAGGCCCCTGCTCAGGCCTGGACCGAAGGCCGGCGGGCAACAGCCGGGTCCGTGCGGGCGCAGCTCTGGGGGCCCACGTGGCCTAGGGCTCCAGGGTGCTGGGTGAAGGCTCTGGCATGGACCCCCTCGTGGGGCATCTGTGGGGGGGCGCTCGGGTCCTGCCTGGCTCCTCAGGGCCGGAGACACGCACGGGGTGAGGGTCTGTGGGGAGCAGCTCCGCCTCAGACGGCCTTCCTGCCCACCCACCGGGCCCGTCTGTGGCCCTTGTACCGAGAAAGGAAGGTCTTCGGGCCTGGAGCCCCTTGCCCAAGCTGGCCACAGCTGGTCACCCCCCGCCCCCGGCTCCCTTTGGGGGTCCGCTTTAGGGCGTGGTACTGTCTGCTCTGCTCCAGCCAGGAGACCCCATACCTCCCCCTGCTCTCTGGCTCCATATGCCCCCCGGAAAAGGGTGGCCCCTTCCCCACAGGACAGCTCGGACCCCGGCCGCCCGCCCCCCAACCCTGTTCTCCTTATGGATTTCCTCCACTCTAACCTTTGACTGCTGGTTGGGCCCGCAGCCAGTTTATACTCACCCCTTGCCCCTCCCCCCCACCCCCTCCTTCCTGCCTGGCTGGGCCCCAGGCCCAGGGTGGGCATGCAGACTGGGGCCGGTGGGGGGGGCGGCTTTGCCCAGGCAGGGAAGGGAGAATGATAACATACGCTCTTCTCTCCCCTCTCCCAGACCCCCTCCCCGCCCCCTCCATCCACCCCTTCTCTGCCCACCCCCCACCTCCCTCCCTCTCATCATAAAGCGAGGAATTTCGTTTTCACGTGGACCCACGTCTGCTGTTTATCTGGGGGTGTTGTGTGTCTTCTGTCGCTGTCGCACAAGAGCGAGGGGGCAGAGTTGGTGCAAAGACCCCACGTAGAGAGGCCCCGCGGGGACCTCTCCCTCCCCCCACTCGGAAGACAGAGGGTGGGGGGCCTTATTTCCCTCCTTCACCCCCCTTTTCCCTTTTGGGGGCTGAGGTGAAGCAGAGGGCAACGGGGCCCACGAACTTTACTCTGTGACATCTTTGAACTCAGGAGACGCTTTGAAGTCTTAACCGGCAACCCCAGCTACCCGTCACCCTCTCCCAAAACAGCGCTCTGGGCAGACACCCCTCCCCCCGGGAGCGGGTCCTCAGCAGTCGCCCTTTGGGGACCCCTCACGCCCCCAGAAATCGGCCTCATGAATAAAGCCAAGCGAGGGACCATCTGGCTCAGTCGGCCAGTCCTCCTCCCTGCCCCCCAGGCCCCCTGCACATTGTCCCTCCTGCCCACACCTGGCCCCCCAGTGACCTCAGCCCACCATCCAGTCTTCCTCTGCCCTTTAGCCCGATGGTCAACGTGGCAGGTGCCCCGTGCTGCCCCCCGTGGCCAGAAGCCATAGGGCTCTCTCAGGTGCTGAGTGGGCTGAGGGGCTCCCCCGGGAGACCCCAAAGGCCAAGAAGCCGCCAGGGCCAGTCTGCGCCTTCAGGCGTGGACCAGCCCCCGGCCTCATCGTCAGCAGCTCCAGGGAGCAGAGCCGGCCACCAGGCAGGGCTCAAGCTGAGGACCTGGCTCCTACCTGCCCCTGGAGGCCCCCGTGAGACACCCTCTGGGCCATCCTGGGCCGGTCGTGAGAGACACCAGGACCCCTGTCTCCTCTGTCCTTTGCTCCAATGCCCAACACAGAGGTCCCTCCTCCCTCCTCGAAGGCCTAGGAAGATGGCACATCCTTTCTGAGGACGCTCCGGACAGCGTGGCAACAAGGACCACCCCCCCAGCCCTCGGGAGCCCGTCCCCACCCCCCGCCCCCGTCCCCACCACCGGGCTGTCCAGGGCACGTTTTCCCCTGCACCCCACCCAGCAGGCCTCGCTCTGCCTGCCTGGCAACGAGGGTTGGACCCAGCCGGCTCGTGGGGTCTGGGAGAGTGTCGTGGTTGGAGAACCCCGCTCCCTCCCCGGGGACCCCAAACATGGCCTGACTCTGGGGCCTCAAGATCTGAGTATGGGCGGGACCCCCTCGTTGTGGGGGGGACCCCAGCGGCGGGTGAGTGGCCTGGGAATCGGTCTGCAGAGGAGTCATGTCCTTAAAAAGAGAGTGATGGTGGACAGAGGCCAGGTGAGGAGACGGGGAGAAAGAGGGCAGAGACCCCCGCTGGGAAGGGGCAGCTGCCGAGAGGAAGGGGCCCCAGGGAGAGAGGGGCCAGCTGAGACCGAGTGTCCTATCCTCGAGCCCCCACAAAGGGGATAGAGCCCACCTCCGCACCTCAGCCCTGCCACGGGCCTGGAGCCATCCGTGCGCCCCCAGGGCTAGCTGGCCTCTCCGCCCCTCCCCACCCCCCACTACCCGGAAAGGGGGTCACGCTCAGCCCTCCTGGCGCTCCAAAGGCCGAGGAAGGAAGGCCCTCTCCCTGGCCCTGGGTGTGACAGGTTCCTCCGCTGAGTCAGCTGGGGGGCCGGGACTGGAGTGGGGGACGTGGGTCCCAGGTCCCAGGAGTGAGGGGCTGTACCTGGACAAACACTGATTTTCTCTGGCTCCCATCCCCACTCTTCCCCACGCCCTCCCCTCCCCTCCCCTCCCCCCTCCTGCTGCCTCCTGGCCCCTCCGGCCCCCTCTGGCCAGGGTATCTCCTTGGGCTGGGTAGAAGCCCCGCAGGAGGCTCTGGGTGGCCTCGGGGCCTGGTGGGTGGGCAGAGGCTGGGGGCAGGGGCGCCATCGCGGCCCCCCCTCCACGCCCCCGTAAGTCCAGCCTCTGCCAGTTTTCTGAGGGGCATTGTTATTAACATTATTATTACAGCCGCTGCAAAAACACTGCACTAAGCCCCTCGAGTGATTTATTTAGCGTGCGGCCGTATTGATTAGGCCAACTTTCCACGGTGCCGGGGACGGCAGCGCCTGGGCCCCTGGAATCTCTGGTCTGGGGCGGGGGGGCCGCCCGCCGGGCGCCTCTGGGCAGACACTGGAGTCTTGGCTCCTCCCTCCTTGCCCCTGCCCCAGAGAGGCCCCAGTCTGAGGAGAGAGGAAACGCTCACCCCAAGGAGGCGGCCTCCACCCTAGGAGATGCCCCAATCTGAGGGAAGAAGCAGTCTCTTTCCCAGGGAGGGCCTAGTCTGATGGGGGAGGCATCCCCCTGCTGAGAAAAGGTCCCAGTCTGCGAGAGGAGGCCTGGGAGACCTGAGCTGAGGCCAGAGCAGGCCGCTGAGCCTTGAGACGCAACAGGCATGTGCAGGAAAGGCGGCCATGCGTCTGTGACCTGTGGCTAGAGCCGTGCAGGAGGCCTGTGGGGCTGGGCCTGGGAGGGCTCTTCTATCCTCTACATGGGGGGCCTGTGAAGACCCCCAGGGGCAGTCCTGGAGCCCCGGAGGCGTCTGCTCTGTGCCCCTGTGGGTGAGGGGCTTGGGCTAGACCAGAAACCCCTCCAGCCTTCCCTGCACCAGCCATTTTCACACCGGCTTTGTGACCTGTGATCTCCACTTTGTGTGGGCAGGAGGCCTGTGCCTGCCCGAAGCTCCCCAGAGCCCTACCAGCCACCCCTCTTCTCCTCCAGTGAAAAGCCAGGCAACTGTTCAAGGTAGTGCTAACCGCGGGTCCCCCCTGGATCACGGACCCCCGAGGAGTCCCCACCAGGGGCCACCAGCCACCTGTGGGACATCAAGGCCTCAGCCAGCTACCAAGATGAGGCTCCTGTCCCTTCCACGCCCAGGAGAGGTCACCTGGGTGTCCCCCAGCCTCCAACCCCCTTGGGACCCCTGTGCCCCCCAGCCTCCCCATGGCCTCTTGAGCCCAAATAAGCCAGGGGCCTGGGGCCTGGACGGCCTCTGGCCACAGAGGCCGTTGCCCTCTACCCGAGTCCCCCTGCGGGTGCCTGCGGCGTGCCGCCTCCACCAGCCCAGACCTGCCCTCCTAGGGCCCCTCCAGGCTGGGCCAGGACTCAGGAGGGGGAAGGCCGCGTTCCTTCTACGACAAGGACAGCACACAAGAAACCCCAGGGATCTGACTCCAGCTCTGGTTTCCAAGTCAGCCTCTGCAGAGGTTGGGGGCTACACACAGCATCGGGGGAGGGGCTGGGGAGGCACGTTCCTTCCTCTGCTTCCATCTGGGGTGCAGACTCAGGGCACAGCAGACCAGGAGCCAGGGGGCCAGGCCGAGAACTGGCTGCAGACAGCGCTGGTTGTGCCTCTCTTTTGGGGTTCTCCCTGGGGACAGGGGTGCCGTCAGGGGCAGGCGCAGGGAGGGGAGACGGTGACATGGGGGCCTGGGCAGCACGGAGCCCCGGGTGCTGGGCAGGAGGATCAGAAAGGGGGGACTCCTCGGGGCAAAACCCAGCCTCTGGGTCCCAGTCTCTCCCGGAACACTGAAGCACGTGGGGCTCTCCTCAGCCCCTTGCCCCCCTCCACGCAGGTACAAGCTCCCCCTTCCCCCCCCCCCCCGGCCCCCAGGAGCAGCGCCCCGGGTGAGCGCGCGGGACCCTGGGGCCAGGGGGTCGTGTGGAGGGGGAGGAGGCGGCCGCGACTCTTCCCACAGAGCTGCAGCCTTCTCCCCTTGCCTTTTTATGGCTAATAAAAGGGGTTGTAAACCCTGTACGTGTGCAAAGTGCACCCTATAAATGGCTCCTGGTAATGACATCTGCAGCGGTGTCGTCCCCACCGTGGCGGGAGCGGCCAGGGGAGGGGGCTGCCCAGACACCCAGGGACAGACGGTCAGGCACAGCACCCCACCCCCCCGCCAGCGCGACTCTCAGGGACCGGTGGGGACCGCACCCCATGCACCCCGGGCCAGGGACCCAGGAGAGAACAGGGCCTCCCTCTGGCTTCCCCGCAGCTCCTGTGGCCACCTTCCTGAGCAGAGGGGCGGTGGGACGGGCGATCTCTCGCCTCTCCCCTCTGCACGGCACGTGCCCTAACTTCAAGCCTCAGTTTCCCTGTGTGATCGTGGGCAAGGAAGTCAGGCCTGTGGGTGCCAGAGGGGACCCCTGCGCTCCAGCCTGTGCCCTTGGCCTCCACCTGGCCCCCAGCGTGGGGGGGGGGGGGCCGTGGCCCCGAGCGCCCCCAGGGCAGACGTGCTGGGGCAGGGGAGGGGGAAGGCGTGGGAGGCAGGAGGCCGGGGCTGGGGCTGGGTCACGAGCCGTGCAGTCTCCTCCACAAAGCCCCACAGGAAAGCTCTGGGGATTAAACCTTGTTTTCCCTGCTCCGACCTGCTCCGTCTCGCTGAAGGTGGCCCCGGGAGGACGCGGATCACCTTTTAAGGTGAATTTCCTATTAAGATTCCTCTGTGGAGAGAATGTCTGATGGAATGCGCTGTTGCCTAATCCCATCCAGCGGGCCCGCAGGCGCCTGCCGGAGAGTGGCAGGTCCCAGGGACGCCCTGGGGTTGGGAACCCTGAGCCACTTTTCTGGAGTGTTCCGGCTCCTCCTGTGGCAGCCGAGGGGACAGATGGCCTCTCGAGGGTCCGGTCTCCTGTCCTGGTTTAACCAGAAGTGAATATTCTCCCCTTCGTAAAGTTCTCGGGGAGATCTGCCAGTTTCTGGTTTTCAGGAACATCACCTGTCACGGACGTGGTCCTGAGCCACTCGGCGGAACCGGGCAGGGCCACGGGAATGTGGCTCTGAGTGCGGGCGCGGGCTCCCCAGAGGGAGCGAGGCCCGGATTTGCAGCCTGCCCTGTGAATAGTGCCCCCACGCCAGGTTTTCAAGCCACCCGCAGACCACGCTGAACGCAGAGAAGGGGAGCGACCCAGCCACCAGGGGCCACGGGCGGCTGGCACCCCTACACCGGTGAACCTAAAAGTGGAGAAAGTTCTCAGTGGGGCCTCTCGGGGCCTCAATTCTCCGGGGGCAGTATTTGTCCCCTGCCACTCGCCTGCTCCCCTCCCCACGCCCAGAGCGCCCTGGGTTTGTTCTCTGCCTCCCTCTCCCACCCGGACCCCCTTGCCGAGTGGGTCTGCTCCGAGGGCCCTGCTCCCCCAGGAGGCGGACGGGAATCGGATGGAATGAATGAACCAGAGCACCGAAGGCAATCGCCCTGGGAGTCGACACTCCCAACATCCTCTGCTGTGCCCACCCTTCCCCGGGGCGGCACCGTGGGGTGGGCTCCAGGGATCCAGAGCCTGGCAGCTCAGGCCCGCGTCGCCTCACGTGGCCTCTGCTGGCTGCACCGCGGGCACGCGTGGCAGGGTCTGGGGCCCGGGCCTCCCGCTCGCACCCTGCATCTCCCCACAAGTAACGGGGGAACCCCGCTGCCTGCTCGGCCCGTGTCCCCCCGGGCACCCCATCTCCACCTTGGTTTCCGCCCTCCCCGTCGGGCCCCGTGTGACTGGCCGGTGTCCGGGCGGCCGTCTCAAGGCAGGAGCAGGCACCTGAGGCGTCCACGTCAGGAGGCCACAGGGCAGGCCTGCTCAGGGGTCCCGGCCCCCCGGCCTCCAAGAATGTCCCTCCTGGGGTGGGCTGGCATATGCAGAGCAGCCCAACCCTGCAAGCCCTCCCGAGGGGCTGGAGCAGCCGGCCTTGCGGCCGTGCGGCCGCAGCCCCGCGGCCCAGCTCTGGCAAGCCCCTTCTTGGCAGATCCAGGTTCCGTCCTCTCTCCCCTGATGGGTCTGTTGTGTGTCCTGGGAGGACGCTGTCCCCTCTCTGCACTCTGTCCGAGGCTCCCCCCACCCTCTCCCCTCCATTTATCCAAGAGCCCTCAGGGGTGTGCAGAGCAGTGGAGAGAAGAGGTTCAGGGGGGTCATAAGCCTGGAAGATGTATCCTTCCTGACTGTTTGCGAGGGCCACACATCTGGAAAGAAGAGCCAGCCTCTGTATATGTGTGCGTCCGTGTGCAAATGTGCGTGCGTGCACACAAGGGCGCCTGTGTGCATCTGTGTGCAAACGTGCATGTGTGCACACACGTGTGCCGGTGGGCATCCGTGTGCAAACGTGGGTGCGTGTGTACACACAAGTGTGCCTGTATGCATTCGTGTGTGCATCCGCGTGCAACTGTGTGTGCACACAAGTGTGCCTTGTGCATGCAAGTGCGTACAAGTGTGCCCTATGCATTCGTGTGTGCAAATGCGCGTGTGCACATAAGAGTGCCTGTGTGCATGCATGTGTGCGTCCGTGTGCAAATGTGTGCGCGCGCACAAGTGTGCCTGTGTGCGCATTCGTGTGCAAATGTGCTTGTGCACACACTGTGTGTCTGTGTGTGCATTCATGTGCGACCAGCAGGCAGCACCCGGGGGCTCAGTGGACAGGGCAGGACGGAGCCACCCCTCCAGCAAGCAGGATCCTTGTCCCCAGGTGCCACTGCTCTGAGCCGTGGGAAGAGCACGAGGGACGGGCCTTGGCTCCCCGGCGGGACGCGATGGCCTCTCCCGTCACCTCCCAGGAAGCAGGGGTGCTAGGGTGCTGGGACGTTGGAAGATGGTGGTGCTCGCAGGGGGCGGGGGCGCTAGCCCGGGGCCAGGCAGAGGCCAAGAGACAGCCGGGGCTTTCCCACCTGGCCTGGGGACAGGGGGGGACTCCACAAGGGCCCCAGAACCATGCCTCCCATTCTGGCTTCTCAGCTGTCCCGAGCTGGTGGGCAGCTCGAGAACTCAGGGTGCTGAGGGGCCCCGAGACAGGCCGCCGTGGCCCACGATGTCAAGGCCGGCTGACCCCACCGGGCTGCCCGGTTGCCATCCTCCCCTTGAGGTCCTGCGGGGCCCTCGTTAGTGTTAGTCAGATCCTCCTAACACTTGGGCCCCGGAGGGCCTGCCGCCCCGCCCCCGGCACGGCCCCCAACCCCTGGCCAGAGGGTGAGAGGCCCGTCTGTTCTGGCCTGGCGGCGGGGGGGGGGGGGGGGGGGGCGGGGGCGGGCGGGGGGGTGCTCCCGACTCTGCCGTCTGAAGGTCCCGGTGTGATTTGCCAACGTGGATCGGATCGTGTTTGGTTACACTGAATAGAAGGAGAGGGAAGTTTCTTCTGAAACCACCTCGTTGGCCCCAGACCAAGTGGAGGAAAGCAGGGAGGACATCAATCTTTCTCCTTTTAAAACAAGTTTTCTTTTTCATTTTTTTTCAAAGAGAAAATTCCAGGCTCCATTTTTCCTTATGTGCCTCCCAGACAGGGACCCTCCCAGGGCCGCGGCCCCCAGCAACTGGCAGGCGGACCAGGCCTCCTGCCCTCCACCCACCCCGCTCTGTCCCGCGTTCCCTACGAGGCCGTGCCTTGAAGCTGCTCCCCAAAACCCGCTCCCGACGTCCGGGGAGGCCACGTGCAGGAGCCTGCGCCTGGGGCACGTGGACAAGGAGCCCCGGGACACCCCCTCTGCCTTCCTGGCCCCCCACTCCCCAGGCTGTCCCCACCTTCGGCTGCCTCAGAGCTGGAGCCTCCCGGCAAGCGGCACAAGGGTGGTGAAGGCCCCGTGAGCTGTGCCTGCGCAGACCTAGAAGTCCCCTCCCGGCCGACAAGGCCAGCGTGACCAAGTGCACAGGGGGCTCGCGTGGGGGCCCCATCATCCGGCACCGGCTCTTCCTGGGCACCGGCCGCGCATGGGGTCGGTACCTGTGCAGGCTGTTGGTGGCCCCCTGAACCCCAGGGGGCCCCATCTCCCCAGACTCCCCTCTTCAGCCAACGGGCATGTTTCTGGGGGCCCTGCAGACCCTGAGGGGGGAGCCCAGGAGCCTCCGGGACAGAGGCTCAAGAGGACAGCAGCAGAGGCCACGAAGCCTGGGTGTCCCCATGGACAAGCCGTCCAGACGGGGGTGGGGGGTAGCCTGGGGCCCACCCTCCCCACCAACCAAGTCTGTGCATCTGTGCTGCTGTCCTGAGATCTCACCAAGTTCCACCCCTACCTGGTCTCCACCTACTTGCTACCCAGAGTCGGTGAGAGGGTGCCAGCTCTCCCACTGTGGGAAGCCCTGGGATGGACCGATGTTCCAGAGTGGGCACCACCCAGCCTCTGCCTCCTGTCCCACCCGATGGGCACAAATGCCCCATGGGGGCCCCGTGAGAGGCCTCTAAAGCTCCCTCTCCCCTCCCACTCCGATGCCCTGATCCCTGGCTTCTTCGGGACCACTTCCTATCCCCACATGCTGCTGGCTGACAGGGCCCCTGCCCTCTCCTGGGGACAGCTGCCCTGGGGAGCATGAGCTGGGGCTCCAATGGGAAAGCCACGCCCTGGCCCAGGTCTCCAGCCGAGGGCTAGATGCCTGTCTGCTCAGTGCCTGTGGGCAGGGGGAGGTCGGCCGATTGTGGCCCAGGTCCCTGCGGAGTATCTGCTGTGTACCTGCCTCAGGGGGTGCCCTGAGGGTGCCAGTGAGAGAGAATGGGGCAGAGGTGGGTGCTGGTGTGCACGCACAGGTCGGGAGGGCCACCAGCTACGGGGGTGGGGACGAGCTGATGGTGTGGAGTCGGGTCCCCATGTGCAGGGGCTGGAGGGAAGAGGAGGGGTGGCCGGTCCCTGCACCTGCACTCTAGAGGCCCAAATGACAGATGGGGAAACTGAGGCCAGAGAGGCGCTGGGTCTGCTGGGGCCACAGAGCTAGTGAACAGCACCCAGAAAAATCCCCCCAGCGAAGCCACCTGTCTCTGCTTCCCCCACAGGGAAGGGGGGGTTGTCTGCTTTTGTTTCTCTTGACACAGGTCTCTGGGCAAAGGGCTGGTACGGTGGTCGGTCGGTCCCCGAGGGCCCCCCCGGCTGCTGCCCGGTGGGGGCGAGCGTGGGGGCGGGAGAGGCCAGGCGGGACAATGCCAAGCGTCCCAGGAAGTGCTTCTCTGAGAAGCCAAGCTGCAGAGCACTGCCCCCGGGAGAGGACAGCAGACACGGGAGCAGAAAGCAGTTAAAAGTGAGCGTCGAGATCTTGCGAGGCCACGGCCTCAGGGAGAAACACGTCGCCCACGGAACCGGGCACCGGCTCCCTGGTCCCAAGGTCCACACTGGCCTAGGCTGCAGACCCCCAGGTCGGGGTGGGGGGGGGGTGGTGGATGGGATATCGGAGTGCCCAGCTGAGCCTGTGGTGGGGACAGCCAGCTCCCGATGGCACAGGTGTCCTCGAGGGCCACCTCAGGGCACAGCTATTTCCGGCCTCACGCTCACTTCTCCTCTTCCCAAAGAGGCAGGGAATGTGGGCACTGGGGACAGTTGAGACCGTCAGGCGCCCCAAGGCCCCAAAAAGGGCATGCGCTGCTGAGGTGACAAGTGGAAATTAGGGGCAGCGGCCTGCTCGGGTTTCCGCGGGGGCCCCTGGGCCGGGGCTCAGAGGAGGGGTGCACTGTTCACAGAGGGCGTGTGGGTCCCGGCGCGCCCTGGGGTTCCAGTCTGGACCTGGCAGTCCCCTCCCCACCCCGAGTCCCGCCCGCACCCGGGGACGTCCTGACAGACCCTTCTTGCCAGCTGTCCCCTCCCATCCCCACCGACTGTGAGTGGCAGCCCCAGCTGCCGCGGCTGGCCTGGCCCCCACCCGCCGCCAGGCACCGCTTCTCCTGCTCGTGCAGGGCCCTCGGGCGCTGGAGCCACCGAAGGGAGGCCTGTCCTCGTGGCCGTCCTCGCGGACAAGAGGGCCACGGGCTAGCCACTATTTCAGGCCTGCCGTTGGCCTCCCCCACCTCTCCCCAAAAGGGAAGGGAATGTGGACGCCCTGCCTGCTGGCACCAGCCGTGTGCTCTGAGACCCGAAAAGGGCAGTGGGGCCAGGGCGGAGAGGCCAGCTCGGGCCACCCGGCCATCCTTTCCACTCGAGCTCACAGGCTTCAGCCCCGGCGGTTTCAAGGTCCCAGCGTCACCGCCTCCCTAAACTCACGTTCTGGGAGGGTTTGGGGGTCGGCCTCTCTCAAGGAGGTTGCACCTTCTCCCTGCCACAGGGCTGGGGGTGCCCAGTAGACCTGGGCCCTCTGACACTGCCCTCGTGCTCCCCAGACCCGGCAGCCCACCGGGCTCCAGGTGCCCTGTCATGGTCCAGCTTTAGGGCTGGGTCACCGCGTCTCAGGACCCCACTACTGCGGCAGCCGCCAGTCCTAGGATATGGGAGCTATGCAGCGTCCTAGGGAGGGGCTGGGCTCACCAGGCTACCTCTGTCCTGAGAGCAGGGCAGCCTTCCCAAGGGGCTGACAGACGATAGACACGCCGCCCTCTGCCCTCTTTACTTGCCCTCTGCGCCCGGGGAACCGGAGCCAGCCCGAGCAGGCTGGCCACAAGGGCCTCCAGCCAGCCCTAGGCCAGTCCCCGGGGAGCTTGGCCATCCGCACGTGGCTGGGCGGCCGGCATGCCCCTGGCTCCCGTCAGGGAGCAGGTGCCCCTGGCCGAGGAGGGCAGCAGTGAGCACATCACCACAGAGGGCAGGGGTGGCGGCTGTGGGGGAAGTGATGTGTGGAAGGCCAGGGGAGAGCAGAATGATAATAGCCACTTGGCCACCTTCCCCTGACCGTCCCTGTCCTCCGGGGACACTCCCCGCACAGTACTTCCTGGGGCTGGAAATGCCTGAGAACATGCTTTCAGGCGGCCCGCTCTCCTTCCAGGGAAGTGTGGGCATAAGGCTTGCAGAGGGAGCCAACCCACTCCTGCCCCAGGGCATCAGGCAGCAGGGAGCGCGAATGCTCCAGAGGAGGCTACCCAGGCCCTAGCTCGAGCCCCCCGAAAACAGATCTGGGGTCACCAGGCCACGTCCGGGAGGAGCTGCCCCAGCCCACGGCCCCTCCTGGCCATGCCTACCTGCCGCTTCCCCACCTTAGGTGATGGGGACCGGGGACCAGTGGCCCTCCAAGAGCTGCGTGGGGGGGAGGGGTGGGGGCTGTGGGGGTGCCCAGCGCAGCAGAGCTAAGTTTCGGCTCAGCCCACAGGGTCTGGCACTTTCTATCTGACTACATGCCTTGGAGCTGGGGGCAAGAAGCTTCCCCACCCACCAGCAGCTCTTGGGGGACCTTTAGCCCGGGCAGTGGGCTTGGGAGGTTGGTTTCGAGAGGCTTCGAGGGCCCTTGGAGCTGACAGCCGAAGCCGGGCAGGAGCCCCAGCAGGCTTCGGGGAGTCTTCCATTCAGGACCAGGGGTAGCTCTGCCCGCAGGGAGCTTGCGGCCTCTCTGGGAGACGCCAGGCCTCTGGGACACGGACAACCGAGCAAGCAGCCCGGTGCCGGCAGACAGGAAGTGTGGCCTTCTTGCCTGGGTCTGGGGGCCAGTGCTGCCTCCAGGCTGGGGCCTTCGGGTGACCACACTTCCCTCAGATGAAGCCGGGACAGCAGGCCGGGGGTCTCTGAGCCTGCAGATCCCGGGCCTGGCCCCAGCACAAGGGCAAATTCTCTAAGGCTGGGGTTACAGAGCTTCCTGGCCTCCACCCTCTTCTCCAGGACAAGCTGGAGGCTTGGGTTTACCCCTCGCTTTTCCAAACCTCCCAGGGGCCCCTTCAGCCCCCGAGGCGCCCTCTGCCCTTCCCCATATTCCAGGCCCAGCGGGGGCAGATGCTGGGCCCATCGAGGGGCCAGTGGGGTGCAAGGAGGGGTGAAGCACCCCATGAGGCTTAAGCTGGGAAGGGGCACAGGACACAGCAGGTGAGACCCAGGCTGCATATGGGGCAGGCGGTGGGCGGGGGTTGGGGGGCGGCTGGGCCCCAGGAGATGGCTTTGGGGCAGAGCTGGGCAAAGACGGATCCCTCCCTAGGAGCCCTACTCCTGGGTCTCTGCCCCAGAGAGGGTCCCCGGGAGATGTCAGGCTGGGCCAGCTCTTCTGGGTCTCCACTCCTCAGTCTGTAGGGGCAGAAGGTGAACCCTTGGCCACCCACGGTGGGCACAGAAGGCCCAGAGAGGTGGGTGGGGGTGTTAGGATGGGGGTCTCTCCCCAGCACCCTGCCTAGAGGCTGACGTCTCAGCAGGGCCACCTGGCTGCTGGAACGCCCTCCGGCCCCAGAAGTCCCGGATTGCGTGGTGCCCGGACACGTCCCCCCCGGGAAGTGGCCGCCTGGCCAAAGGTGCCTGGGCCGGGGTGTCTGGTGGCTGAAACGGCCCTCTGTGTCAGCAGCTGTACCCAAACACAGGGCACCCTGCCTGGTGTCCACACTGGAAACGCCCCAGAGGCAGGGGGGCCGTGCCGAGGCCCGGGGTCCCGTCTGTGAGGGAACCCATCCGAGTGCCCTGCGTGCTGCGGGCACGGGCGCCACCCGCCAGGTTTTCTTAAAGTGGCCACCTCACCTCTTGGGGCTCAGCGCGCAGCTAGGCGGGGGAGGGGGGTGCAGAAAGCACGGAGGGCGGATGATGACAGGGGCCGTGGCCGTGGCCGCGGGGCCACCGACAGCAGCACTGCAGCCCCGGAGTTGTAAGTGGCTTCCCCGGGAGCCAGGCGGGTCTGGTAGCATTTCCCCGGGGCCTCTGAATTCAGTCTTGTTGCACAGGGCAGCTTTGTGGACACGGCCGCGATTTACGAGGTGGTGCTTCAGGTGGGGACTGGACAAGCGGGGCTGGCATTGAGGGGGACCCGGGATGTCCCGGGGGCTCTGCCGGCCTCGGGTAGGAGGCCCTGGGGGTCCTGTGCCCCGTGGGTCCTGCGCTCAGAGGGGCTGTGTCTGTGCCGGCTCAGTGTTCACTGCCCCGTGAACTCGGCAGCGGGCAGGGGCTCTTGGTGCCCACGGACTTGGGTACAAGCGGGCGGCCCGACCTCGTCAGGCTGCAGACCCTGCAGCATACAGAGCAGCAGTGTGGTGGCCCCCCGGGGTGCTTCCTGCCCACCCCCCACCACCCCAAGAGAACCTATACCTGGGAAGCTTTCGGGGAGTGGCCCCGGTCCCCACAAGCTCACTGGCCTCACCCCCAGTCCTCCCTTCACGGCCCACCCTGCCGCGCTTAGAGAATTTGCACCCACACGAGCTCTCAGGGGGCTTCTCTGTGTACCTGTTGTCCCTCCTCCAGGAAGCCCCCCTGGTCCCTCTGCCACCCAGGAGAAGCCCCGAGATAGGTGGCCTTGGTTGCCACTGCCGAAGTCAGCAGCTCACGGTGGCCTGTCCCAAGGAGGACCCACCCCCTGGCCGGCTGTCTGGGCCCGAAGCCACATGGGGACCTGAGGACCTGGGGCCATGGGGTGTGGGCCGCCGTGAAGCCCCCTTTAGTCTGGGCTCGCTAGTATACCAGGGCCTCGCGGTCCGGACCATCGGAGGGGTCCGTGGGTCCCCCCGCGCGGGGCCCGTGAAGCTGGAGAGGAAAGGCTCCTTTCTCCTGGGCGACGGCTGGAGTTTGGGTAGGCTGGCCTCCTGCGTCCTTGGCTCCCTGGGACCCCGCGTTCCTGGCGGGGAGGAAGCGGGCTGGGCTGGCCTCGGAGTCTCCTGGCCCTCATGGGCCTGCGGCTCCCTCTAATTGCTTTCTAAGAAATCCCTCAAAATCTTTTTCGGGGAGAAAAGGCCAGGGAGGAGTGGGCCTTTGGTAGAAGCAGGTGGCTCGGAGGGCGGTAGGATTGTTCAGCTCCGAGCCAGACCCAGAAATGACTTTCCCGGACACCACACTCAGGCTCCAGGCCCCGGTCTGCCCCTCACCGGGGCACCCCTACACTACGCCGTCCTCCCCACCCCCACCCTGCTGCCCCTTCCCCGGCTGGGCAGCCCTAAGGCCAAGCCTGCCCCCCGTGCGTGTCCACAGAGGCCTACACGTAAGTGTCTGCCCCTCAGCCTCGGGCCGGCCCGTAGGACGGGTGGAAACGGTGAGCGGGTCTGAGCAGAAGCACCCCCACCCCACCCCACTTGGGCTCGGCCCGTGCAGCCCGGGGCGCCAGGACCAGACCCCAGGGAAACCAGGGCAGGAAGGGCTGGGGTGGACGCTCTGAGAGCCCCAGAGATCTGAGCGGTACCCCACCCACTCCCCAATCCTGGGGCTGCATCGGTGCCCCCGGCCTGGGCCCCCACGCCTGGGCTCGGCCTCCTGCTGGCTAAGTGGAGAACCCTCCCGCCCTATTGGCCCCCACCCGGCCCACCGGCCCTGGCCCGGCTGCTTTCTCCAAGCCCTATTGCCAGTCAGTACGCTTGGCCTCCACCTTCCCTAACCCAATCGGGGTCCCCCTAAACAGCCCCCGCCTCCTCCTGCTAAGGGCCACCAAGGTCTCTGCATTGGAGACCAGCTGTCCTCTCGGAGAGCGCGAGGGCTTCAGCAAATACCCTCTCAGCAGGCCAGCGGGGCGACCAGCACCATGCCCCAGATGGGAGAGCCAGGCAAGGGGCTCCCAGGCCTGTGGCCCCAGGCAAAAAAGCGTGGCTGCCACCGGAGGCAGAGGGCCCCCATCCGCCCCATGGAAGGAGGGTGGCCTAGTGTGCCCAGCCACACGAAGGGCCCCAATCCTTGGGGACTGGGGCCATGGGGGTGGACGCTCACAGCCCCGGGTGCTGTCCCCGGTGGGAGCTGGGTGGGGGCAGAAGGGCCACAAGAGGACTTGGCCACCTTTGGAGACGGCCCCTGGGGAGGGGGGCTCCCTCCTTCCCAAACCCCAGCCGCAGGTCTCCCCCTGTGCTCTCTGCACCCCAGGGGTGGCCATCTGTCCTGCTGTGGGACCTTGCCCTTCTCTGACTCCTGTGCGGCCTTGGCCCCGGCTGGGGTGTGTACTCCCCAGGCTTAGGTTGGGTCCAGCTTCCAAGGGGGCTCCACTCTGCCCCGCCAGGCCCCACCTCCCTGCGCCCCGCTCCCTCCCGTCGGTGCCGTCCCAGGCCAGGGTGTCACGGGTCCGGCCACAAGCTTTCTCAGGGACAGGTATTTCCGACCTTCTCAGGGGGCCCAGCTTCCCCTTCCTCACTAATCCTGTTTCCTGTGTTTATCCCGCTGCGCTGAGAAGGAAGCTGCCTCAAGCCGAGGGAGGGAGGGTCCCGCAGGGTCGGGGGCCACAGTGGAGCGGGCCCACTTCCTCGGGGGTCATTGGGGATCTTGGGGAGGGGCTGGTGGGACAGGAGGGACCCGAAGCCACCGACAGGCCCGGAGCCTGCAACAAGGGGACGTGGACAGGGCAGGACAGTGGGCAGACCCCCGCCGAGGAGACCCCCCCCCCTCCAGGCTGGGGTGGCAGGGGAGGGGCAGAGGCCCTGCAGGGCAAGGCAGGGAGGGGGCCAGGCCCTCGCCAGAGCCCGCGGGCCCCGACAGCGCGCCGAGCAGGTGGGTGGTCAGCCGAGTGCCGGGGCTCCGGCCTCGGTGGGTGCAGTGTTGCTGGGGGTCCCAGGCCGGGCGCCCGAGCCTGCACATCAGGGACTCTGCTCTGAGTTACTCCTGAGGCCCCAGGGGCCTGCTCCGACCCCACGGCCTTGGGGCTGCAGAACCCCTGCCGGATGCGCATGAAGCAGGGACCCTGGGGGCTCTCACGCACCCTAATCAGGGGTCCAGTCCAGGGTCCCCCTCAGGGCCTCCCTCCAAACGCTGCCCAGAGGCCCCCGCTCTCCCCTCAGAGCCCTGGGGGTCCCTGCTCCAAGGATTCTAGGGTCACCAAAGGGATAGGTCAAGGGTTGTGAGGGACCTGAAATGCTGACCGAGAGGGGCTGGGCAGACACCAGGTGGGGCCCTTCCTCACCAGGGTTCAAGCTCAGGGCTGTGGGTGGTCACTGCCAGCCCGCAGCCCCTGGGGGTTCCTCACGCAGAGCCAGAGGGCCGGGCCGCTGGGGCCCTCAGTCAGATAACAGCTTATTGTGCAGTTGAAGCCCAAATTAGCTTTGGCCTTGGCGTGGAAACGCAGGTCTGGCAGGGAAGCAGCCCCGGGGCGCTAGGGTTCCGGAGGGAGGCCTGGAGGTCCAGATAAGGCCTGAGGCTGTGGCCGCAGCCCTGTGAGCCCAGGCCAGCTCTGGGCCTGAGCGAGCTGAGCAAGTCCCCAGATGTGACCCTGGAGATGTGACCCAGGTGGGCGGGCACGCTGCTCCTTCCTGGTCCTGATGTCCAGAGCAGGGCACAGACCCTGTGCGCCCAGAGGAGGCCCAGCGCTGGTGGGGAAGGGCACTCGGGCGGCTCCAAGAGCCACAGACAAGTGTAAGGCAGGCCGCCCTGAAGGTGACCGGAGGGGCTGGGGTGCTGAGCGCCCGAGCTGGGCCCTTTCACCATCGGGCGATTTGGAGCTCACCCGCTGGGGGATGCCTGGAACCTGGGCTGGAGGGGCGTGTCTTCCTGAGGCCACTGCTCCTCCCCGGGGACTCTGCCGAGAGAGAGAGGGAGAGAGAGAGAGAGAGTCTGGGCATCGGAGGGGGACAGCCCTGCCCCCAGGCTTGGCCGGACACAGGCACCCAGACCTGGGAGTGGATCCTGAGTGTCTGGGGGACGGGCCACGGCAAGGCCCTGGAGGTAAGGGGCAGAGGCCAGACCCCGGGCCCCCGGGGCCACCGGAGGGTCCACGGCCTCTGCCTGTTGGGAGCCCGGTTGTGCCGACCGGGAGGCAGCCTCGCCTGCCACGTCTGGCCTCGGCTGCCCAGGAAAGTCGGAGTCCTCCGGCAGGCCACTCAGGATTCCACAGCAAGGGTCTTGGATGCCTCCCTGCCGGTGAAGGGGGCCGTAACTGACCACCCAGGGTGCCACCGCCAAGATCCGGCCATCGCGGGCCGGCCGGTGCTAGAGAGACCGGCTCTGGCCTTCCTCCCTGTCCTGCCAGGGACCGGCAGGCAGAGAGCTTCGCTGGCCCTGCATCAGGGGGCCTTCTCAGGGACCCTGGCCGAGATGGGGAGGGAGGTTTAGGAGGACACGGGAGGCCGCCCACGCAGAGCGGGCCACGCCCACCATCCTGGAGGGTGGGGAGAGGCCAAGAGGAAGGCACACGGAGTCCACAGCCTGCCCTGGCCTTGCCCAGGGGCCACGGCTGGGTGACCGAGCCGAGCTGGGCCAGGAGCGGGAGGCGGGCAGCAGAGGGTGGGCTACAACGGGGAGACGGGGAGAGGTGCTGGGACCCTCTCCCCGGTGAAGACTACATTTCCAGACCCCCCACCCTCCGCCCCATCTGTCCTGAGCGGGGCCGTCCTCACACCTGCGGGGCCACGGTCCCACCTCCCAGCCCCCCCTCCCCCCAGACGTCCAGCGAGGGGGAAGCAGGAGGGTCAGGGAGCAAGACGCTGCGGCCCCAGAAATGAACACCAGGACTTGGCCCCGGGGCCGGGTGAGCCGCCTGGACCCTGCTGGTAAAGGCGACCCCCGCTCCCTGCCCTCCGGCACGCACCAGAGGGCGGGAGACCAGCCATTTGTCCAAAGCCTTTCCAAACCCCTATGGTCAGCGGGCACGCATTCCCACTCCCTGGCCCACGGGGCGGCCGAGGCCCAAAGCATTCAGGGCCGGGCCCACGGGGGACAGCGCGCCATGTGGGGAGCCCAGCTCGCTCGCAGATGAGGACGTGCGGTTCCCCTGCGGTTCCTGGAGGGGCAGTGGCACCAGCCGGATGGGCTTTGGGCTTTGCTGTGCACGGCCCAGGGTCTCACGGAGCCAAGGAGGGGGCGGTGAGCAGACTCTGGTCCCTTCATGGCTGCACTTGGCAATGATGGTCTCCCTGCACGTCCTGGGGCAACGGCCCGAGTGTCCCTCCGCCCGAGCGTCCCCAGGCCCGAGTGTCCCTCTGCCCGCTGGGCAGCAGGTGGGGTCTTGGCCTGTGTGGCTGGTCTGCTGTTCCCACTTGACACTGAGGGCAGAGGGCCCGGGTCTCCTAGGCCCCCTTCCTGCCAGAAGCATCTGGAAGCCAGCACCCGTACCTTCGAACACCTGCACAGCCCGTAGCCCTCCGCCTCCATGGGGACCCCACGGCTCGGAGTCACTGCCAGCCTCCTCTCCTTCATCGGTGCCCCCTCCTGACCCCGCCCTGCCCTCACAAGCCCCAGCCTGAGCCCTCGAGTCTTTGGGCGTCCTCCGGTACAGACACAGGCGCACCGAGGCCTCCCCAGCCAGCCAGTGCCAACCCCTGAAGTGGGCAGACGAGGGAAAGGAGAGACCCCAGGCCGGTCTGCTGTCCCAGCCGGATCTCTCCGCGGCCCCTCCTCTGTCCCTGCCCTAGTCCCACATCTGAGCAGTCTGTCCTGCAACCAGGCCTGGGGAGGGGGAGGAAAGCCACTGTGGTGGGAGGACCGGCTGGGGAGGTGGGGGCCCCCCACCTCCTGTCCTCTGGGGGACTCACACTCCTTCCCAGAATCCATCAGCCATCATCACCTCCAACAGCACAGTGTGAGCTAGAAGGGGGCTCGACGGGAGGGACATCTACCCCTTGGTCTTCTGGTGAGCGAGGCCAGAGCCCAAGCGGGGAAGGGGCGTGCAGGGCTCCTCCGGGCTCCCAGGACCTCCTACCCCTCATCCATGGGTAGACTGCGTATTCGCTAACGTCCTGCCTGGGGGTGAGCGGGACGTCCATGACCAGCACCCTAGCCAGCCCCCCTTCCCGCCTCACAGAGAGCCGTCAGCTATCCTGTGAGGCCACCTCTGGCTTCTGGCTTCTCAGAAGCCCCCTGGCCCTGTGGCCCGCAGCGTGTCTGTCCCCTGAGCTCACAGGCTGCTTCCAGCAGCTTGTCAGAGTCTGGGACACATGCCCCCCATGGCCCTCCCCAGTGAGCCCCAAGAACCAGGGCCTGGCTTGCAGACCTCTGAGCTGCACCTCACGTTCCAGGGCCTGTGGAGCAAAGAGATGGGGGTCGGGGAACAGCCCCGCCCGCCCGCACCCTAGGAGCCCCTCCCTGGGGAGTCGGGGCCTGGATGCCAGGGGTGCTGGCGAGGCCGCAGGGAGGTGGGTGGCGGACAGGCCTGTGTCTCCTGGCTACGCCTCCTCTTATCGGTGTTGACTCTAGACTCAGTTCTGCCAGCCAGCCCTGTGGGGGCTGCTGCTACCGTGTGGGGGTCCTTGGAGGGACCCGCCTCTTAAGGAGACCCCCCCCCCTTGGGCCTGCCCCAAGGGCCCTGCCTCCAGTGCTGCCTGGAGTAGCGCTGTGTCCCCTGAAACCTTTAGCAAATGTGAGAACCACAGGCAGGGCTGGGGGCTGCTGGGGTTCAGCCCGGGCTGGAGTTCGGTTCTGCCGAGGCCAGGTCTGGGGCTCCCTTTGGGCCTGACGGCAGGTCCGCTGGACCCAGGAACCGAGGGACCTCTGTCTGATGAGGGTCCTGGTCTCAGGGTAGACAAAGGAGGCAGGGTCTCTCCTGGCCCAGACGCAGCCCAGTGGAGGGACCAGAGGAAGGGCCCAGCTTCGTGGGGGGAGGGGGCTGCGGGTGCTTGCGGCCAGTACCCCCCAAAAGCCCCACCTCAGTGGCCACAGAGGATGTCATGATGGCCACTGACCTCACGGGGGCGCAGGAGACAACAAAATTTCAGCGGATCCCAGGGAAGGCCATTTGTGTCTGGAACCTCCAGGGCTGAGCTGGCTTATGATGGTCCCCCAGCTCTGTCCCCAAGATGGGAACCGTGCCCACCCCCACCTGCTCCCCAAAACTGTGTCTTCCTGGTAAGTATCTCCCCACCTGACCCTGCAGGAGCTTGCCTCTGAGCTCTCCGCACCCCCCCCAACAACCCCCCCCCCTCCCCTGGCCGGCCCCTGGGGAGAAGGAAGCTGGGAGCCCCACCCTGGGCCCAGCTGGGGATTGAGACCTTTTAGGGAGGGGGTGCCTGGGGTGGAGTTTGGGAGGCCAGAAGGAGGAGACCGGGCAGCTCTGGGATAGGCCTGGGAGGGAGGGGGTGTGGCTGCTGCCAGGGGCCTGGGAGAGGCTGCAGGGGTGAGGCTGGGCGAGCTGGGCCCCAGAGCTGGGCGGAGGCCCAGGGTGGGGAATGGGACGGAAGGCCGGTGGTGGCAGAATGCAGGGACAAATGGGGCAGGGACAGGGAAGGTGGCCGCCCTGGAGCCAGGTGGGGGAAGGGATCCCAAGGATGTTTAGGAGGTGGAATGGGGAGGGAAGGGCAGGAGTCCTGGGGCAGCGGAGGGGGGTGTCAGCAGGGCCGTCCAGCGCAGGGCCCTTCAGAGGAGGCAAAAGGGGGGTGTCCAGGAACAGCTGAAAATAGGGACGCCAGGGAGGCCAGAGCAGCCGGGAATGCGGGAGACACGCACTCTCTTGGGTCTGTGGCTGACAGGTACGAGAGCAGGGACACAAGCAGACCGTTCTCCTCTAGGTACTGGGCAGCCATAGAGGGCTATACAGTGTGGGCAGGGCCAGACCAGAGACCAGGAGGCTGGCTGGAGGAACTTCAGGGTCCGTTGGAGGGCTCACCCTCCCACCCCCACCCCTCCAAAGTCAGTCCCGGAGCAGATGTACCCAGTGGTCCCAGCCAAACTCTACAGACCTGGGCAGAGGGGAATCACGCTGCCCACCGCCAGCTCTCCACCACCCGAGAGGGAAGCTGAGGCCTGGAGGGGCCCCCACTTGGATCTGCAGACCACGGGCCTCTTCCCACCTCTCCCCACCCTTCCTCACCCAGGCTGCTTTCCCCATTTGCTTTCAGCTCCCTGTGGCCAAAGGGACTCAGGGAACTGAGAAGCCCCCGGGAGGGTGGCCCTGGGCAGAGGGCCCTGGGATGGGGACAAGAGCCTGCCCCTGACACGGGGGCCCTCAGGGCACCGCGCCCCACACTGCCACCCAGCTCTGAGAGCAAAGCCAGCCCGGCCGCTCAACAGCAAAGACAGGAAGTCCCGGTGGGGTCCCGTCCCCTTCCCTGCAGGACAGGGCTGCCACTGGGTGAGGGAGAGCCGCCTTGGCAGGCTTCCCTGCTGGCCACGCGGTGGGGACCAGGAGGGCCTTTTCGTGGAAAAGGGATCAAAAGCTGCCTTATCACATTTGTTTTTTCTCTAACCTTTGCTTCCTTGCTTATGCAACGCGCCCCTCTCCGCGGCCTTCACCTCTGCGTGGAGTGACCGCTCCTGGAGCCCCCTGGCACCGGGCCGGCCCTGGCAGCTTGAGGGGCGCTCCGAGCCCCTGGGGGTCCGGGGGAGAGAGGCCAGGGGCCACTTGCTTGTCAGTCAGCTTGCCTCCCCAGCCCGGGCTGGTGGCTGGGCCTTCTGATGGATCTCTATGGTTTGTTGGGGGGGGGGGGGGGAGGCACACCCCGAGGGCACAGGCAGGTGGAGGCACAAGTCTGAGCGTGTTTGGGGCGGTTTTAGGAGGGGCTGGTGAGGGCCCTCCATTTGTTTGCTAACACAGGAGCTCCTGACTCTTCCTAAATCAGCAGATCTTCATCCTTCTAGACAGGATTTGGCTTGTGGAAGTGGCCCAGAGGCTCCGGAAGCCAGATATGGGGAGGCCCAGGTGGGGGAGAGGCCCAGGGTGGGGGGGGGGGGAGGCCCAGGTAGGGGAGAGGCCCAGGTAGGGGGAGAGGCCCAGGTAGGGGAGAGGCCTAGGTTGGGGAGAGGCCCAGGTAAGGGAGAGACTCAGGTAGGGGGGAACGCCCAGGTGGGGGAGAGGCCCAGGTGGGGGAGAGGCCCAGGTCGGGGAGAGGCCCAGGTGAGGGAGAACCCCAGGTCGGGGAAGGCCTAGGTAAGGGAGAGCCTCAGGTGGGGGGAAGGTCCATGTGGGGGAGAGGCCCAGGTGGGGGAGATGCCCAGGTAAGGGAGAGGCTCAGGTGGGGGGGAGAGGCCCAGGTGGGGGAGAGGCCTAGGTAAGGGAGAGGCTCAGGTAGGGGGGAGGGCCCAGGTGGGGGGGAGAGGCCCAGGTTGGGGAGAGGCCCAGGTAAGGGAGAGGCTCAGGTAGGGGGGAGGGCCCAGGTGGGGGAGAGGCCCAGGTGGGGGAAAGGCCCAGGTTGGGGAGAGGCCCAGGTGGGGGAGAGGCCCAGGTAAGGGAGAGGCTCAGGTTGGGGAGAGGCTCAGGTAGGGGGGAAGGCCCAGGTGGGGGAGGGTTGTTGTTGAACCGTAGGAGATCTTTACATGCTTTGGATAGTCGCACCTTACCAGACGGGTGGTTGGAAAATATTCTCTCCCAGCGCGTTCTCTTTCCTCCTGACTGCCTTTCAGCAGGTGGCAGAAGATACCCCAGAAACGCTGACACAAAACAGAGTGTATCCTGTCCACCCCATGGGAACATGAGGTATGGCCGCGTCCCGCTCGGATCCGTCCTGACACGAAGGCCTTCACCAAATCCACGCTCGCCCCACACGTCGGAGCCACACACCATCATGCCACGCCTGGCGCGTCAACTGGGCCCAGAGACGCGGGACCGAGTCGAGGCGTTATCCGGGACCCACCCAGTTTCCCAAAGGGGCTGGACCAGTGAACAGAGCGGAGGTGTGGTGGGCATTGCCATGGGTCTTGGTGTTGTTGGTGGTGCTGAGCTCTGCCTTCCTGCCAGGGCGCCATATGCCTTGGATTTACTATCTTGACCGAGGGAAGCTTGGGGGACTCCCGCTTCAATCTTCCCGCCCGACCTATGATAGTTTTTACCCCACGGGACTCAATTGTTGGGATTACCATAACTGCCAAGTATCCCAATGCCAACGATACATTCAGGGACCCACAAAGATGACCACTGGGTGTGTCCATGAGCCTGGCAGGCCCACTGTAAGCTGGGGTTTGGCCAGGACCCCGTTTATTTCTTGGCCCATAAGACCTCCTCTTTATTTATTTCTTTTTTAATTTTTTAAATGTTTATTTATATTTGAGAGAGAGAGAGAGAGAGAGAGAGACAGAGCGCAAGCGAGGGAGGGGCAGGGATGCAGGGAGACACTGAATCCAAAGAAGGTTCCAGGCTCTGAGCTGTCAGCACAGAGCCCAACATGGGGCTCAAACTCATGAACGTGAAATCATGACCCGAGCTGAAGTCGACGCTTAACTGACTGAGCCACCCAGACGCCCCGCTTCCCGTTTATTTGTATCTGCTCGTTTGTTGGTGGACATTTAGGTCGTTTGCAGTTTGGGGTTGTCACCAATAAAAGGTACTCTGAACATCCACCTGCAAGTCGTTCCGTGCATGTTCTTTTCCTCCTGGGTAGGCGCCTGGGTGTGGACTGCTGGGTCACACGCTAGGTGTATGTGGGACTCCTTGAGAACGCGGTCCGCTGTTTTCCAGAGCGGCCACACCACCTCCCCTCCCTGCACGGGGTATGGACAGCCTTCTTGACTCCCATTATTTCCCATTCGTATGCCTTCTTCGGTGAAGTGTTCAAATCCTTTACTCGTTTTTGTACGCAATCATTCGTTTTCTTGTTGAGCCTTGGGGAGTTCCTTATATCTTCTGGGTACAAATCCTTTACCGGGCACGGCTGGCAAGGATTTTCTTTCAGTCTGTGTCCTGACTGCTCAGTTTCTCTCTTTTTAAAAGTTGAGGTCTAATGGACCTATAATGCTACGTGAGCTCCAGGCGCACAACCCAACGACTCGTTATTTGCGTGTATCGTGGACGGATCACCGCGCTATGGCCAGCTGACACCCATCAGCTTACACAGTCACAATTCTTTCTTCTTAGGTGAACTTTTAAGACCCACTCTCTTAGCAACTTTCAAATACACTATACAGTATCGTTAACCATACTCACCGCGCCACACGGTAGAGCCCCAGGAGTTATTTATAACTGAAAGTTTATACAAATTGACACCCTTGGCACATTCTGCCGACCCCTCCCCCACACCTCTAGGACCCCCTCTGTTCTCTGCATCTGTGAGTTTGGCTTGCGGACTTTTTTTTTTTTTTAACGTTTATTTATTTTTGAGACAGAGACAGAGCATGAACAGGGGAGGAGCAGAGAGAGGGAGACACAGAATCGGAAGCAGGCTCCAGGCTCTGAGCCCAGAGCCCGACGCGGGGCTCGAACGCACAGACCTCGAGATCATGACCTGAGCCGAAGTCGGACGCTTAACCGACCGAGCCACCCAGGAGCCCCGGCTTGCAGACTTTTTAAAAGATTCTCCATATAAGTGAGATCATATAGTATCTGTTTTTCTCCATCTGACTTATTTCACTTAACACGAGACATTAAGTTTAAATAATGCTGCACTGAGCACTGGGGTGTCGGATACCTTTCCGAATCGATATCTTTTCTTTCAGATAAATACCCAGAAGTGCAATCGCTGAGTCACAGGGTAGGTCTATTTTTAACTTTTTGAGGAACCTCCACGCTGTTGTCCCGAGCGGCTGCACCAGTTTGCATCCCCACCAACAGTGCAAGAGGGTTCCTTTTCCTCCACGTCCTCGCCAACACCTGTTGTGTCTTGTCTTTCTGACACTAGTCATTCTGACAGGTTTGAGGTGACGTCTCACTGTGGCTTTGATTGATGTTTCCTTGATGATGAGTGATGGTGAGCATCTTTTCATGTCTGTTGGCCATTGTGTATGTTTTTTGGGAAAATGTCTTTTTCAGATCTTCTGCCCAGTCTTCAAAGAGATTGTTCATTTTCTTGCCATTGTGTTTTATGAGTTCTTTACACATTTTGGGTATTAACCCCTGATCAGATATATGATTTGCAAGTCTTTTCTCCCATTCAGTAGGTTGCCTTTTCATTTGTCAGTGGTTTCCTTGGACTGCAGAAGCTTTCTGGTTTGATGTGGTCCCGCTTGGTTTTGCTGCCTCTGCATTGGGTGTAAAATCCAAAAAATCATCACCAAGACCAATGTCAGGGAACTTACCCCCTATGTTTTGTTCTAGAAGGTTCATGGTTTCAGATTCCACATTCGCATCTTTAACCCATTTTGAGTTGATTTTTGTGTGTGATGTGAGACAGAGGTTCAGTTTCATTCTTTTGCATGTGGCTGTCTGTTCAGTCTCTGAACAGTATCTTGTGTAAAGCAAAAGTTTTTAATTTTGATAAAAGCCAATGTAGCCATTAATGTCTTTATGGATCATAAATTTTGTTATCATATCCAAGAATCTGCCTAACACAAGGTCACAAGACGTTCTCTTATATTTCCTTCTGGAAACTTTAACTTTTAGGTTTTACATTTAGATCTTTGATCCATTTTGAGTTAGGTTTTCCTTTGGGTTTGTTTGTTTGCTTGTTTTGTTTTTTGTGTTTTTTTTTAAGTTAGGTTTTGTGTACGGTGTGAGGTAAGGTTTGATATTTATTTTTTTGTATACAGTATGCAGTTGTTCCAGGAACATTTGTTGTTGAAAAGTCTACCCTTTTTTCATTGCATTGCCTTTGTACTTAGGTCAGAACTAAATGAGGGGCGCCTGGGTGGTTCTGTCGGTTAAGCATCTGACTTCGGCTCAGGTCACGATCTCACGGTTTGTGGGTTCAAGCCCCGCATCGGGCTCTGTGCTGACAGCTCGGAGCCTGGAGCCTGCTTTGGATTCTGTGTCTCCCTCTATCTTTGTCCCCCCCTCCCTGTCTCTATCTCTCAAAAATAAATAAAAAGATTTAAAAATTTAAAAAAACCTAAATGGTGCATAATAAAATTTTATGTCAATTATGCCTCACTTAAAAAAAAATTAAGAGGTCTGCATCTTCGAAAAGTAAAAAAATAAAGAGTAAACAAAAGGTACATGTATGTGCGGATTTGTTCCTGGATCCACCATTCTGTTCCATTGACCTCTTTGTCTACCCTCATGCTGATAGCACACTGTAAAGACCCTCACTATGGGGGAGTATGGGTCCTTCAGTTTGTTTCTTCTTTTTCAGAGTTGTTAGAATCTTTTTTTACAACGTTGCATTTCCTCACGGACCTTGGAATCAACTTGTCTGTTTCTGTGGTGGAGCCCAGGGCCGCAGGGTTGGGTCCACCTTGAGCCCGTGGGCCAACTTGAGGAGAACTGGCATCTCAACATTGCTGGGTCTTCTGACCTGTGAGAAAAGTCGGTCTCTCCCCTTATTTAAGTCCCTCATTCCTCTTGGAAATATATTGGAATTTTCAGTGAATAGGTCTTTTGTATCTCTTGTTGGGTTTATCCCTAATTTTTTCATATTCTTGATGCTATTGTAAATGTTATTTCCTGTTTCAGTTTCTGCTTGTTTGTCCTAAATATTTGTCCATTTCATCTATGTTGTGGGAGCTACTGGCTTGCAATCGTTTATAATATTCCTTTACTATCTTTTCAATATCTGTAGACTCTGTAGTGATGTCACCTCTCCCATTTCTGATACCTGAACTTGTGTCTCTCTGTCTCTCTGTCTCCCTCCTCCTTTGTAAGTCTCTCCATGTTACTGGTTCGGTTATGCTGACTCATGTTTGTTTTTGGCCTGGAAGCCATGGCTCCTCGTGGAGGGGGGTGGAGGGGGGCGGGGCATGTCTGCAGGCTTTGAAAGATCAGAGTTGTCTGGAAGTTGACATCCAGCCATCCCCTCAACCAGGGCCACAACTCTGGCCTAACAGCCAAATTTCAGACACTCTGACTCTCATAGTGGGGCTTTTCTTCCTCTCGGTCTGCTCAATCACTGTCTGGGATAGAGGCTTATTTATGAGCTGCGAGAGACGGGTTCTCACACTCAGGGCTCAATAGTTTATTAATGGCATTCATGTCCTTCCATATCTTCTCACAGAGTGACTTAGTTAAGACCGAGGAATTCTGTAACATTCATGCCATCGTGCCAGGTTCTGCCTCTCGACGTTTCAGACGTTGGGATCGTGGCTCTGTACAGGGCATCCCCACCAACAAAGAAGAGACTGGAAGGAGGTGTAGGGCCTGTCAAGGTTACATGATGCGAAGGGACATTCGCTCTTCCTGTGACTTCCTTCTCCTCTGTCCAGGCTTCATTCCCCGAAGGTAGTGTGTTCTTTGTATAATCTGGGGAAGAAAAATCTCTACTTAAAAAACACAGGGAAAAGTCACGTAAGAAAGAACAAGTATCAATACTATGTACTGGTGACAATGTGAGGCCTCCCAGACCCAAGGGGCTGCCAAACTGCCAGCACCAGACGGAGTATCTGTGGCTCAGCACGCCCGGGCCCACTGGGGCCCTCGGCATCCGTGCCAACACCCCGCTGGTCTGCCAGGCGCCGGTTCTGGGGGGCAGCAACCGGCTGGGATAGCCGGCTGCCAGACTGCACAGCACCACGCTTCATGCCCAGCTCACCGAACAGCTCAGGGTGGGTGTGCACAGGGGCCCTTCACGTGGTGACTCAGAGACCCAGTTTCCCCCTCACCGCTCTGCCACCCTCCCAGGCACCATCCTCCCGTCTTACTCTGACGGCTGGGATTTGAGGTGCTTGTGGGCTGTCCCAAGGGACGTGCTTCGGTGGTGCCCTGGGCTGTGTTCAAGGCCGGGGATTGGCCGGGCGAGACCATCAGAGAGGCCCAGCGGTCTGAGGGTTCATAATGCCCACCCAGAGAGGATGGGAGGAGGACCCAGGTCCAGATACAGAAGAAGACACAACGTTTGAGGGCTGGGGGAGATAGACTGTGAGAGACAGACTGGGGCATGCAACGGGCTTGGGCCACCAGGCCCATGGAGACCACGAGAGGGTGTTTAGGAGTATGTTCCAGAAAGAAAGGAGAAGGGGGAGGCAGCTGGACAGGGTGACAGGTGTAGAGAGGGAGGGGGATTTGACACGGGGCGCTGGGGAGAGAGAGGCATGAGGAGCGGCCCCACTTTCCCTCATGCGGGGAGACCCCTGGAGGGGTCCTGGGGAGGGAACCTGGCAGTGGCAGTGGCTTGCACGCCGAGCGAGAGCACAGCTGAGTCTGTAATGCGGGGGCAGGGCTCGGCCTGAATGGACACCTACAGGAGAAGTGGGCACGGGGGATGGGGACCACAGCAGCGCCCGCAGGTGCCCAGGGGACTGAGCCAGGGATGTTGGTAACCCTGTGCCCCACGCTCCCAACACATGCACAGCCCCACCCCCACACACACAGACACATTCGCACACCCCTCTTACTGGCTCTTTCACGGTTCCTGCTAGAGCCCCAGCAGCGGGCCAAGGGGTGGCACAGTTTCGGAAACTGAGGCTGAGGGGGAAGGGGTTTCCTCGGGTCTTGGAGAGTTGGATTTGGCCCCGAGCTAGATGTCTGGCCCCGAACCCCACACCCTGAGGACAGCTGCACAGACCCCGGCACAGCCTCATGTGTCGTGGTCCCCGGGGGCTGAGGCGGTGAGCAGAGGGCCGGCCCAGATGATGGAGCTCTCCTCCTCCAGGTACTAAACGCTTCCAGATCCTGCCCGGTGTGGCCTTATCTGTCCCTTTGATCCGCTCCATTCATCCTGAGTCTGTCTCCTTCTTCCTGTGCATGCCTGCCCTTGGGGGGGGGGGGGGGGGTGGTGCTGGAGCCTGAGGCTGGGGCCCCCAGAGGTCACCCTGTCCTCCCCTGGCCCCAGACAGAGCAGAGCAGAGCTGCTGGGCAGGGGCTGGAGGCCTGGCTTTGCCACCCCTTCTCCAGGTGGGGCTGGGCCACATGGTCGGGGCCGAGGCAAGGAAGCAGAGGGTCACTGGAGGCAGCTCAGTGCTTCATCTTCAACAGAGGCTCTAGAGGCCAGGGGCCCAGGGCAGGCCAGTGAGGCCCTGAGCAGCACAAAATGCCAGTGTCTTCCCATCATTCTGGAGTCTCCCCTGTGAGGACCATCGCTCTCTGCTCCCTGGGTGAAGCCGGGGAGAGAGCTGCCCTCACTGGGTGGGGGGAAGACCAGCCCCAAAGTGCAACCCAAGTGCCCTGCGGGTGGGTGGGTGGGCGTCCCAGCGTCCTGTTCCTGGAACACTAGCTCCTTGCAGGAGGGATTTGTTTTGATCACAGCTGTATCTCAGTATCTAGAACAGTGCCTGGCACCTGCATAGACTAGGTAAACGGTGGGTGAAGGCATGAATGAGTAAGTGAATGAGTGAATGGATGAGAATGATTGGATGAGTGAGTGAATGGATGAATGAATGAATGAATGGATGACTGACTGAATGAATGAATGGTGGATGGATAGAGGGAGCAAGGGAGGGATGGAGGGAGGGAGGGAGGGAGAGAGGGAGGGATGGATGGAGGGATGGAGGGAGGGAGGGAGGGAGGGATGGAGGGAGGGAGGGAGGGAGGGATGGAGGGATGGAGGGAGGGAGGGAGGGATGGAGGGAGGGAGGGAGGGAGGGAGGGAGCAAGGGAGGGATGGATGGAGGGATGGAGGGAGGGAGGGAGGGATGGAGGGATGGAGGGAGGGATGGAGGGATGGAGGGAGGGAGGGAGGGAGGGAGGGAGGGATGGATGGAGGGATGGAGGGAGCAAGGGAGGGAGGGAGGGATGGAGGGAGGGAGGGAGGGAGGGAGGGATGGTGGATGGAAGGATGGAGGGAGGGAGGGAGGGAGGGAGGGAGGGATGGAGGGAGGGATGGAGGGAGGGATGGAGGGAGCAAGGGAGGGATGGATGGAGGGATGGAGGGAGGGAGGGAGGGAGGGAGAGAGGGAGGGAGGGAGGGAGGGAGGGAGGGAGGGAGGGATGAGCGAGGAGACGAGCGAGCCTGTGTGCTGCCTGGTTGGCCAGCCCTCCCTGTTTCTGCCAGTGAGCAGAGTGGAGGGTGTGGGGTGTGGTCTCCCACACCACTGCCCAAGTCTGTCCTGAGCACCAACTCCTTGCTGCGGTGCCGGGACTCTGGCGTGTCACCGCGGGCCCGACCACCTGGCTGTTGCCAGTTTCCCCACCTGGGTGCTTGACTCAGCACCCTTGCTCAGGCCGAGCCCTCCCGGCCCATCGGCCTCACAGACACGCTCTGGGTTGGGCCTCGCCCTCACCCAGCGGCCCCAGGTGACAGAGCTGGGTCCGAACACACCCACCTGGGCTCAGCAGCCCCTTCTGACACATGCCGGGGACAGCCCCGGACTGCTTGCTCGTCAGGCAGAGCCCAGGGCTGTCAAGGCCGCCGCTGGGAGAGCACGTCTCCCTGTGAGGACGGGCCCCGGAGAAGGGACAGGGTCTGGCGAGCACAGCACGTTCCTCTGGGCCCCTGGGCTCTCTCTTCCTGACGGGGCACGGGGCCCTGCCTGGAGCACTTGAGGACTCGGCGTTGAGACACGTGCCGACCCACCGGACACTCCTTCCCACAAGCGACAGTTGGGCTCAGCGGATCGGGGGCCTTCTCTGTCTCTTCTGGCCCTGCCGGGGAGCAGAGGCTCGCGGAGTGCAGTGAGAGGGTGGTCCCGGGGCAGCTGCAGGGGTCTCCCATGTCTGAGCAGCTGGAGTGAGCCAGCCTCCCCCAGGGCTCTCTGACCCCCACAAAGATCCAGAACCTTCCTTTGCTTCGGGCCCGGTGAGGCCCTCTGAGGTCAGACCCAGCAGGGGCTGGACCCGTGTGGCTCGGAGCAGGAGGAAAGCAACACAGCCCATCGTGCCGAAACTCCCTCTGCCCAGATCCCCGCGAGTCAGGGGGCTGCTTGCGGCCAGACCCGCCTCCTCTTGGGGTGGCTCTCCTGGGGACAGCAGGCACTGAGGCAGGGGCTGGGACCTTCCAGCGTGGAGCCATTGCTTCCTCTTTGTGCCCAGATGGCCACAGGTCTCGGGGGTCTCCCTGGGCCCCAGAGGGGCCGGCTTCCTTTTCACGTTCAAGGGCTTCTGGGTCCAGGGTCCTGTCTGTGCCAGGTGCACACAGAGGGTCCAGGGGCAGGCTCTTCGTGCGAGCTTGTGTGCACAAAGGGGAAGGAGGGGTGCTCTGGAGACCACCCCATCCTGCTCCGTGTGCAGCAGCAGGAGGACGCGGCCAGCGGGGTCTCAAAGGTTTGGACGCAGAGCAAATATTGTGCTGACCTCGATCTGAGACACGTGGGCGTGCATCTCTGTGCTGCCCGTGACTTCGTGGGTTGGCGTGGTTCCTTTGGGAGGCACCACATTGACTGTGGCCGGCGGCCAGCCCCCACGGAGGGACACAAGGTGGTCGGAGGCCTCTCGTACCCGCACACCCGCATTCACATCCGGCCCGGGTTTCTGTCCGCAGGGGTCGGCTGGTGCTCGGGTCCAGATGGAGAACGTGGTCCCGGAGCCCCGGGCCCGGCTCTTGCTGTCAGCCCAGTGCCATCTGCGGGGTGCGGCGGGTGCCGAGTCCCAGGTGGCCACGGCCAGGCCACCGGTCCACCGTGGGGCCTCTCTCTGTGGCTTGGGGCCCTCCATGTCCTTGGCCAATGCGCAGGACTGCCACCTGTCCTTGCTGCCCCGGGCCAGACCCTGGGAAGGGGTGATGTGGGGGGGCGGAGAAAGGGGCCAGGCCCTGCCATCAGGCCTCCCAGTCCCCAACCACCACTTCCAGGCCAGGGGGAAAAGCAGCCCCCAGGACAGAGGTGAGGAGGGAGACAAAGGCTCTGCGAGGGGTCACCACCGGGACCCTCCCTCGGGGACTCTGGCCACTCTCCGAAGCACAGGGAGGTCCAGCACTCCGCTGGCCTGGTCTACACCTGGAGCCTGGGGCAGGGACAGGGCCTGAGGGGCCGGGCCCACCCAGCCACTAGGGGGGGGCCCAGAGAAAGGTGAGGCGGTGGAGCTGTCCGGATGAAAGACCCATGATGGCAGGGGCCCGGGCAGGCTGGGTGAGCGAAGATTTCAGCTCCGCGGGGGGAAAGATGGGCCAAGAGAGATGGCTACTCCATGCAGGAACATGCACTGAGAGCAGGAGTAGTAAGCTGCCCGTGGCTGGGAGCAATCAAGCAAAGGCCAGCCAAGAGTGCCATGGGGACACCCTCGGCCGCGCTGGGAAGCGAGACAAACACCATCCGGGGTGCTGGGGAAGGGATATCCTCGGTCCTGGTTGCCTGGGAGCTGCATGGCTGCTGTCAGACAGCAGCTGACCCTGAAATCCGGCCACACCCTGACCCCGGAAGAGCTTCCTTGAGTGCCGACGGTTCCCAGATGGAGTTGCTGATCCGATACCGGAGCCCGGTATCGCCGGGCTCTATGGTCCTCTGCAGCCATGAGGCACGGGACCTGAGAGCTCGGAGCCTTGCGGGCACCTCCTTCCACCAAGGGCGGGTGGGCGGGGGAGGTGGGGGCTGGGACCAGGGTCCTGGGCTCCTGGGACAGCCCGTGACGACCTTGGACCCAAAAGGTCATCTCCCTTCTCTTCCCCCACGGCTGTCTGCATCCCCCTTGTACCCTTCCCCACCACCCCCCTCTCCGTGGCCCCGGTCCCCCAGGCTGCGGGGGCCCCTGGGTTCTAGGCCTGGGGCGCCGTATGGCCTCCGGGGCCCCCTGCCATCAGGCCACCACACCTGGGCTTTGACCTCCATCCCCAGGGTCCAGGAGCTAGAGGCAGGAGGGCAGAGGTGAGAGAAGGGCCTGATCCATGGGACAGGAGGGAGGTGGGCAGGGGCCTTCCCTGGAGTGCCCCAACCCCGCTGCGGCCCCTCTGCCTCCAGACCAGACCCCTGTCTGTGGGCCCAGTCAGCGTTTCAGGGCAGGGGAGGTTTGGGACGAGTGGGACAAGGCTGCACAGGCTCTGGGAGGTGGCCTTGGGCGAGTGGTCCCCGGGGTGCTGTCTGCCTGGTCCGTCCCGCGGCCAAGGGCAGTGCCCACAAGGAACAGCAGAACACGGTGCGGGGGGGGGGGGGGTGAGGACACCCCAGCCTATCACCGGCTTTGTGGCATCTGCTGGGGGTGTCCTGTGCTATGTACATTCCCTTGCCCAGGAGGCTCCATGGTCTGCAAGGGAGAACTTGGGGTCTCCCCGGCTTCAGGGCCCGGTGGAAGGTACCGGAATCCCAGGGAGCAGGAACCCGCTGTCTGTAGGGACTGTCTGTCCTGGAGCCTCTGACATAGGTCAGTCAAGGTGGTGGCATCACGTGGGCCACAGGGCCCCCTCCCCTGGAGGACGGCGAGGAGAAGGAGTGGGGACCCCCGTCACACAGCTCCCCCTGCAGGGACCCTCCCACCGCCAGGAGCAGTCAGTCTCCCTCCTGAGGCCCAGGCCAGGCTCCCCCACTGCCCGAACAAGGAGCCCCTTTTCTGCTGCAGCCGGAAGGCCCGTGGCTGGGGACCCTCCCTCTGATGGCACCTCGGGTGTCGCCCCAGCCGAGCGAGGAAGAGATCCTTCCCACGCTGGCGGCCTCAGCAGTGGGGAGGCAGTGCCCCAGGCCCCCATCTTGCTTGGGAACGAGGTTTGGGCCATCGGCCCGTGCATCAGGCAGCCCCCACGTGCCCCCAACCCTGACCCCAACAACGGGGACTGCCTTGGGACTCAAGGCCCCGAGCGGCAGGGTGGCTGGGAAGTGAGGGAGAGCCGGTAGGGCAGGGCGAGGAAGTCCACCGGCTCCCGGCTCGGTCCCTGCCCCTCGGGAAGGGGGGGTCCTCTGGCGTGGCCGCAGGCTGGACCGCTCCTGTCCTCACGGCCGTGGCTGGTCTGTTGCTGACAACACAGAGGGCATTTAATTCAGAAAAGCGTGTGTGGGTCTGTTCTGAGAGCCTACGTGCCCCGAGGGCCGAGCGGCCGTCCGGATGTGGCACCGGAGTCCCGCTCTCCGGGGACAAACGGCTCGGTTATTTGGGGGAGAAATTGAATTAGGACTAATTTTAGGCCAGGCGAGATCTAATCAGCTTCCCGGCCCGCTGGGGAAATGCTGTCTGGCTGGGGCCGTCGGGAACCAGACGGTTCGCTCGCGTGCGGTGGTCAGGGCCCGCCCGCCCCAGCGTCCTCCACGGCGGGGCCTCCGCAGCGCACAGAGCAGGGTTGGAGGCGGCCCCCGTGCCCAGGGACCATGTCCCCTTGTCCCTGTCGCCCGGCAGGTGGCCTGTGCACCCCCCACTCTCCCAGGCTTGTTGATAAGCAAACGTACATTTTTCAGTCTGTAGAGAGATATTTGAATATTGGGCTTTTCCCCAAAATTTTTGGTGGAAAATGTTAAACGTGAACCAACAGAGACAAGAACAGTGAGCCCCCCGGACACTGGACGCTCGATCGCACGCGTGTCCTCAGGCCTCCCCACCCCCGCCCTGCGCTATTTTGAAGCAAATTAAAAGGACTTTTTTTTTTTTTTTAAAGAATACCGGAAACTTTACTTTGAAACCCAGAGAAGTCCTGGGCACGCCCACCCACGTCCAGCGTGAGAGCCCCACCTGCCCCTCCGTACCTGATATCGGCACCTATGTGTGGGGATCTCCTTCTGCTAACAGCACACGGCATCTGGAGCTCACCCCCTTCTGTGTCCTGTGATCCCGTCCTGGGCGCCTCTCTCGGGCAGCCAGGGTGCGTGCAGGCAGAGGTGGGCGAGGGCCATCCGTGCACGTTGTAGCGGCTGCAGCCTGAGCCCCTCGCCCGCCAGCTCCCGGCTCTCAGACCCCCACCCCCTACTGGTCCTGTGCCGTCCTTTCTGGACGCTGGGCGGCCGAGGCAGGCCCCCGGCAGCGTGGGCTGCAGTGGGATAGGGTTCAGCCAGATGGCTTTCCTAAGCGCCGTTTTCAGAGTGGCCAAAGCTAGTGACAGAGACGACGGGCACGGTCGTCCCTCCCACGGTGTTTTTCTGCATCTGCTCTGTGCCCAAGCGCTGTCCGGGGGGTGGCAAGAGGAGGAAATCCCCTACGCTCCCGGATGGGCCTGCAGGGGACGGGGGCACGGTTGCAGACTCCAGCCATCGTGCGCACCCCCCACCCCCCACCCCCCGCCGCCAGCACTGAGCGGGGGCAGCAGAGGCCCCCTGGGTGAGGGACCCGGATGATGCACCTGAGTTGCCGGATGCATCACAGCACGAAGTGGTGCCAACGTGCCCCGGTCCCAACGACCGTCCGGCCACCACGTCCCCCCAGTTCACTGCCCCCGCCACCCCCGAGCTTGCATCATCCAAGGCTCCACTTGGCTACCTTCCCGGGAGCCCCTCTCCCCAGAGCCCCCCGCAGCTGGCAAAAGCCTGGAAAGAGGTTTAGGGCATTGGGGCCACAGCCCCCGGAGCAGCCTCGCCTGCCTGGCCAGCACCACTGGTACGAGTCAGGATTCTCAGCCTCAGGACCGGGAGGGCTGCACGCGCTGGGGCCAGCGGACTGCGGGACCATGAGCTGGGCTCCCCTGCCTCCTGCCCTTGCGGGACAGCCGCCTCCCAGACTGGGCGCCAAGCCACCGGCACCCCCAGGACAGTCAGCCCACACGCCCACCCGGACATCGGCCGGCCACAGCCCAGACCACAGACCAGACCACAGCCCGGGCCGGGAGCCCAAGGCACGGACGGCTATAGGACAGTCAGTCGAGGGGACAGAGGGCAGCTTCAGCCGGCCAGCGCGGTGGAGAGACCGGCGTCTAAGCTGATGGCAGGGACCGGGAGCCCAGGCTGGGCGTGGGGGCCAGGACAGCCGTGACCATCACGAGGAAGGGCGCGACGGTGGCCAGAGCGGTGGAAGGAACGCTCCCGGCTCTCGCTCTGGCCAGCTGCCGGGCTGCGTCCTGCCTGCCTTTACCGAAGTCTCTGGCATTTCTGGAGCCAGGCACTATTATGACCCGCATTTTCCCAGCTGACAGCTCAGGTCCCCTACATCTGGGACTCGGATCCAAGCAGGAGTGACTGCAGGGTCCCAAGGGTGCTGCTGCCTGGGTGACTGAGTCAGTGCATGTGCGCTGGGCCTCGGGCCTCCTGCCTGCCAGGACAGGGGCGATAGGGCCCTGGAAGCTGGCAGCTGCCTGTCCCAAGCCCCTCCGCCGGCTGACCAGCTGGCCTCCTGTCCCGGCCGTGCCACACTTCTGCCCCAGTTCCCCCAGATGGCGCTGCTAGGGGTGACCTGGAAATGGAGCCTTACTTGGCTCATAAAGTCAGTGTGAAGGCCCTGAGGCCACCAGCCCGAAACAATTGACTTAGGGAGAAAAGTATGGGGGCAGTGAAGTGACAAACAGGAAGCAGCCACGCCCAGTGCCCACCCAGCTGCCCCCTCCTAGCTTGCTGAGGGGCCTCAAGGTCCCGGCCAGTCCAGCGGCCCTGTCCCAAAGATGCTCAGTCCCTTGGGGCTCTGCTCCTGCCTGGGGAGCTCCTGGAGAGGAGGTGGGAGGGCAGTGGCCAGGCTGCTGGAAGGAGACAATGTGGCCCAGCCCCGGGGGCCTCTCCTTCAGCTCCCCCGGCCCCTCACGTGCTCCTCGCCTGAGCCGTGCACCCCCCCCCTCAGTTCCCATGGGCCCTCCCCCACTGCACGGAGCTCCTAGGGGTCTGGGCTGAGTCTGTCCTGCCTGTGGACATCCTCTGTGTAGACGCGTAGCACCAGGCAAGCACAGGGTCCACATCTACCGATGCAAGAGCCAGGGAACCTTCTGGTGGGTCTGGAGGGAGGGGTGGCTGCTCGACGTGGGTCCTGAGCAGCTCCTCCCAGGGCCGGTTGGGAAGGGTGCACTGGGGCCTCCCCGGGGCAGGTGGGCAGGTGCCTGGGCCCCGGGAGGAGGCCGCCCCGGGAGGCTGGACAGGAGGTGCCTGGAGCAGCCCCGTCCGGCCAAGTGCCCGCTCCAGATACTTCCTCCGCTTCCAGGCTGGCGCCCTCCCAAGACGAGAGGGAGGGGTGTTTGGTTATGGTCCCTCCTGGCCCCTCCACAGTGAGTCCCGTTCCAGGTCCCTTCCTGGGTCCCTTAACCTCTGCGGACGACAGTCCCTCCCACAGTGGGAGAAGCATCCCATGGTGGCTGCTGAACCAGGCCCGTGGTGGGGGGTGCTGCGGACAGGCTGTTGCCACGGAGGAAGGAAAACCCAGTCCCCGGTCCCGGAGGGCGGGCGGGGGGCGGACACTTGAACTAGGGATGGAAAGCACGTGGGAGCACCAGGAAGGAAAGGAGCTGGGCGTTCCACAGAAGGTCCGGGCCAGGCAGGGGCCCAGGTGACGGGAGTCTGGGGTGTGTGGACGGCAGAGGGGAGCAGCTGTGAGTGCCCAGAGCAGGAGGCCAGGGGCTTGGACTACAGCCCACGGTGCTGGGGAGCCACAGAGAGGGCAGAACCTGCCTGGCCTCGAACCAGCAATCGGCAAGCACCCACTGGGGTCCCCCCCCGTGGGGCGGGACAAGGCGCCTCGTCTCAGGAGCTCCTGGGGACCACAGCATGGGAATCGCCTTCCTGGAGTGACAGAGCCCGTGGGCTGGCCCGCAGCTGGAGAAGAGGGGGGAGCCGGCCGGAGGGTGGGTGCGCGGCGGGGAGGGGGCACTGCCCCTGCGAAGGGCAGAGACAGGAACGGGCAGGGTGTGTACTCAGGATGGGGCGGAGCCGTCAAACTTGGCTGGGCCCTGGATGTCCAGAGCAGTGGGGACGGCCCGACGCGGCTGGCCGCACGCCCGTGGGGTTCTCGTGGCTCCCGGCCCACACGGCTCCCAGACAGGCGGCCCGGGGGCGGCCTCGGATCCCAGCCTCTGAGCTGCCAGCTGGACCAGAGCGGGGTGCGGGGTGGGGGTCTCAGGGTTGCCAGGTCCTCACCAAGCACCTGCTCGTTGCTCCCGGAGGGAGGCCGGGAGCCGGCCAGGAGCTAAAAACTCCACCGGTAAACAAAGTAGGGGGTGTGATTGATTGTGAAATGGGAAGCCAAAACTCTGGGGGGACCCCCGACCGCTTCAGGGAACAGCAGGACTGGCCCAGGGCGAGGGTCGGCCAAGGGCAGGGCCCGGGTGCAGGAGGTAGAGATCAGGTACAGATTCCAGCCCGGTTGTAGATGCTGTCTCTGCAAACAGGTGGTCCACACGGCCAGGAGGTCCACCTGCTTCCTGTGGTCCCTGGTGTGGACGGACGTCCCTAAAGGGACATGGTCCCCAGCCCTGCCCAGCCAGCCCGTCCTGGGACCGTGGGGATGTCCGCAGAGCACGTCACTGAGCAGTGTTCTCCAGCGTGGGTGCCGTCACCCCCGGGAGGCCCCCCAACTTCCTTGAGCACCTCCTTTCCCCCAGCCCAAGATTTCGGGTCCTACAGGAGTCCCTCGTCCGAACCCCACGACTGTTACACTGCAGACCGCGACTGGCCTCACCGACCTGCCTTCCCGCTGCCCCCAGTCCCCTCTGCAGCCCCCAAACTCTGCCTTCGGCTCCCCAGCCCCCCGGCCGCCACGCAGCCACCAAGCTTCCAGCTGGCTGCCGTCTGTGGGGGCCTTACTGTGCGCTGAGCCGGCCCGGCTGCTCGATGGAGCCCCGAGGCTGCTGCTTTTCTTGGTTCTGAGTGGCTGTCCCTGCCGCCCCCCTGGAGACAGCCTCAGCCCCCGGCCCCAGCCACTTCTCCTGACCTTGGACCCACCAGAGGGAAGCCAGGGGCCCCATGTCCCTGGGCCACACCCAACACCTCCCTGTACCTCCCCAGTCAGCAAAGACCCCACTTCGGCTGCCGTCCTTGCTGAGCACACGTCCGCCCCTGGGGACCTCGCTCCACCGACGGCCCCCCTCTCTCGTCCCCTAGTCTCCCCTCTCAGCTGCCCTGACCCACAGCCGATCTCCCCGCGGGGCGGGCCCCACGCCCAGCTGCCCCCACCGGCCTGGCCTCGGAGGGACCGGGGTCCGGGACCGCCCCCCCCCCCCCCCCCCCCCCCCCCCGCGCCTGGCGACCATCCTCGGAGACTTCCAGCCCCACCCCCAAGTCCTGCATTTCGCACTCCTGCCAGAGAAGGCTGGGGTCTCAGGACAGCTGGTGTTCTCCTCCTGATGGGAAGCTCATTCCTTCACAGCATGACTCTTATCGATTGTTAGAAAGTGCTCCTCAGGGGGGGGCCGCTGCCTGCCCCTCAGGGGCGTCTCCCAAGCCCCACGGGCCCAGTTACTGGGGGCAGTGGCAGCCCCAATTTTGCAAGCCTTTCGGACATGTTTTCCCTTTGTCTTGTTTTATTTAGAAATTTCCCAAATTTTTACCAAGCTAAAGACACAACCACAAGAATGTGTAGCCTGGGTGGACGACTGGCATAAACAACCCCTCCCCCACTGCCCAGCCTCCCCCCAAACCACTGCCCCCCAACTCAGCAGCAAAAAATGCCAAACATGTGCAAGAACACAGATAGGACTGCAGGCAGCGCTGGGGGTGCCCGCACACACACACGTGCACACAAACCAGCACGTGCACCCGCGAGCACATGTGCACACAGACAGGCACGCCTGCACACACGCGCACGTGTGCACTCGCACCCGTGCCCCCACACGTGCACACACATAAGCAGGCCTGCGTGCACACCCACTCACACCCACAGATAAGCAAACGTGCACGCAGACACAACGTGCACACACGCCCGCACAGCACACAAGTGAGCACATGCACACACACGCACGCCCAGGCGCGCACAGCACACACATGCGAACACACCCACCGCTGCAGGGTCACCCGTACCCCAGGCAGTCTTGGCTGCCAAGTACCTTGGGGTGATGGTCAGTCTGCTGGGTCTGCTGGGTCCAGTCCACCCCCACCGTCCCTGCCAGCAGTCCTTCGTCCCCTGTGCCTCAGTTTCCGCTTCACCTCCCCCCACACCTTCCAAGGTCCTTTGCAGAATCCAGGGGGCCAGGCATGGCAGGCTCTGCAACTCAGCAGGTACAGCCACGTGATATTTGTCCCCCAGGGTTGCTGACAGCCGAGGCTCCGGGGCCGCTCCAGGGTAAGGTGGGCACCCCTCGGCCACAGCAGTCCCACCCTGATGGAGTCCCACCCAGCCGCTGGGACTCACGGTGTTGGGAGGGGATGGCGGTGGGGGACGACTCCAAGGACTGGCCACAAGCCTGCCTTTAGAGTCGTATGGGCTGCACCCCCTGAGCCTGTACCCCACAGGCTGTACCCCTTGAGCTTGCACCCCCCCCAGGCTGCACCCCCTGAGTCTGTACCCCCCCCAGGCTGCACCCCCTGAGTCTGTACCCCCCCAGGCTGCACCCCCTGAGTCTGTACCCCCCCCAGGCTGCACCCCCTGAGTCTGTACCCCCCCAGGCTGCACCCCCTGATTCTGTACCCCCCCCCAGGCTGCACCCCCTGAGTCTGTACCCCCCACAGGCTGCACCCCCTTTCAGGCTACAGCGTCAGAGCGTGCATCACTGAGAAAGCCCCAGGTGCCCCCAGGAGCTTCCCCATCCTGCCACAGTTAGCTGGTCCCACCGGCCTCAATAGCCAGGGGCCTCCCCAGAGACGTCCAGTTCCTTTGGGGGAGGATGCACAGGTTTAAGCTGGTACTCTAACCCGGGCCTTCCTGCCCCACAACGTTCCCGGTCACTGCCCTGCAGGCCGGACAACCAGCCCCCACAAGTCCATGCTCCGAGGGGCATCCTGGGAGTCCTCCTGCCCCCTGGACTATGGTACCACTCAGCCCAAAGGAAGCAGCACCAGGTGGGGGGTTGCGGTATGGGGGAGACTTTGGGGGCCGACAGAGGGTCTTAGGCCTGAGGCCGCACCTCGGGAAGGATGAGCAGCGTGGCTCGGCCCAAGACAGGCCGGTCCTGGGGTTTTGCTGGCACTGAGACAGGAAGGAGAGGATCTTGGCCTTCCGAAATGTTTACTACATCAGGAAATTAATTCACTACGCACGGGCTTTGGTGACGAAGAATAAACACACACACACACACACACACACACACTCACTCGGGACAAATTGAGCCCAGGCTCAGCCTCTGCCTAGCCAGGGCGGGTGGGAGGGCTCGGGCCCGCCACTGTCACAGACCACGAGCTGGGGGTCGGGCGGGGGCCGAGGGCAGGGCCTCGGCCCACCCCGCCCTCCAGGGCCCGGCCCCCACCGGAGCCACCCGCCTGCTCAGAGCTGTCACCATTACACAACCCCAGACTATTTCTTCATTAATGCCCCACCAAGGGGGGCCGCTGACCCGCAGGCTCAGGAATGTGCCCGTACGGAGCCTGGGGGATGGGGCGGCCGCTGCAGGGACAGGCCAGCCCCGCTGGAGGCGCACGGCCGGCCAGGGCGAGCCAGCGGTACCCGGCGTCCGGGGTACCCGCTCTCGCCCCGGCCCGGCCCAGGCGGGCCCTGAACCGGCCCAGGAGTCGGGGCGTGGGTGCTGATGGGGCAGAGGTTCGAGGCAGGGCCCCGAAGGGGGCCCTGAGCCAAAGGGCAGTGCGGATAAAGGGGAGACCCACCGAGGGAAGGGCAGCGCGGCCTCCCTTCTGCCCCCAGCGGCCGCCATCAGAGCGCCCGCCTCCGCCTCTGGCAGGGCCCCAGTCAGCTGCTCATCTGTAAAATGGGATAACCTCCCACCACCTGCTGGGGCTGCCAGGACCGCTCAGAGCAAGACCTCGGCCCTCGTCTTCTCTCCCTTCTCTCCCGGACCCCTCCGTGCCCCCTGCCTGTCCCCCGTGCCTGCACGCACGCGGTTCCCGCCTTCACGCACGCCCTTCCCACCCAGCCCCTGGCTGCCTCCTCGGGCACAGCGTTCCCAGGGCCTTGGGGTCCGTGTTCCACATGCTTGCGGCAGCCTGAGAAGGACAGACGGGGGGATGCCGCCATGCAGGTGGGGACGCCAAGGCGCGGAGAGGACAATTCACTCCCGAAGGTCTGCAGCTGGAGACGCCCAGCCGCCTGCCGGTTCGGGCCATGCCCCTGCTTCCCCCCCAGCCCCCACCCCCACCCACCCCCGTCTGGCCACGCCCCTGCTCTCCCCCCCTGCCCCACACCCTCATTCGGGAGCCTACCTCCCATGCTCCCCGAGACCCCTCCCCACGTCCAGCAGCACCAGCTCTCTGAAGAACTGTGCCCATCGTGACCCCTCCCTGCTGACAGCTGGCCTCGGGGGCTTCCCCATGTCCCCCCCGCCAGGCGCTGCCCCTCTCAGGTCCCTCTTCTCCCCTAAACTGTGAGCCCCGGGGCAGAGACCACTCACACCATCCGCTCGGCCAGCACAGACCTGCTGTGGACGCCAGAGAGGTGCCCTCCCCACGCTGCGGGCATCGAGTCCTTGGGGTCTTAGTGTGGACGCAGGTACCGTCATTGGGGAACGCGCACGGCTCTAGGCCTGGGTTCGGCACGGCCCTGGCCTTGCCCGTCATAGCCCCAAGAGGTGCTCAGGGCCGGCGGGGAAGGACCAGCGCTGAGCTGATGGGAGGGGTCCCTGCTGTGTTCACAGCAGGACAGCGACAGAGACAGGATCGTGCTGGCCGTGGGTGCATAGGGCAGGCCAGCCAGCTGGCATCGGTCCTGCCCACCGCGGTCACGCCCAGCCAGCCGTGGCGGAAAGAAACCACACGCCAAAGGCTCAAGGCTGGGTGGAGAGGGGCAGGTGTCTGGTCCGGGCCCCGAAGGCTCAGGGACACTTGGGGGGTACTCACGCCTCCCTGGAGTACACAGGGGCATTAGCTTTCCCAAGAGAGACCCCCCGTCCCCAAGTTCTCCATCCTGCCAGCCAGGTACGGGATCCTGCTACGTTCGAGTGCTGGTCGGAGTGGCCCCCCTCAGCTGGCGAGCGGTGGGCTGTCGGTCCCCTCTCGGGCTCCAGTTCACCTCAGCATGGAGGACAGCCCAGCCCCGTGCCTGCACCAGCGACTGGCCCGCCGAGCCCTGCCCTGCTGGGCTCCTATGCCGCCCTGTCCTGGCTTCTGGAGAGTGGAGGTGGCTTGCGCTCGATGCTGAGGAGGAATTAGCCCTCAGGGTAGACTTGGCTATCGGAGAGCAGAGCGCTGGGCCGGGCCGGCCGGCTGAGCGGGAGGCACCCACGGGGCAGACGGCTCTGCCCTCGCCTGTGCCTGTGTGTGGCTGCACCCAGCTGTGACCCCACGGGGCTGAGCCATGTGAGCAAGTGGCCGGGGGTCCGAGCTGTTGTGTGAAGCTGCTGCTCGAGGCTGGCTCCAGGCCACAGCCCAGCGGCCCCCGCCGGATCTTACGCGCATGCCCCGGCCAGACACCCCTTCCCTCCCCTTGGCCCTGTGGCTTCCTGCTCTTCTGGCCCCGCAGCCAGCTCGGCCAAGCCCTCCAGACAGCCCGAGCCTCCCCCACTCTGCTCAGGCAGCTCAGGAAGCAACCACAAGATCCAGACACGTTCCAAAGCCCCGGACGGTGGCCACGGCCCTGTCCACTGCCTCCACGGGCCCAGGGCCCCAGATGTGGGGCAGGCCAGCCTGGGCAGCCCCATGAAACATCTGGATGCCTAGAGAGTCATTCGCCAGCGAAGGAAGGGGGCAATGCCGGTGGGATACGCCTGCCCCGCAAGCCCGGCCCACGTCACACACCCGTGGCAAGGCCACACGTGGATTCACACGGGTCTCCGTGGTTGGCCAAAGGGGCTTGTCCTCAGTGAGAGCACAGGGCCCCTCTTATGTCTTCCTGTTGAGTGACCGCCCCCTGCACGGGCCCTGCCCCTGCCCCGCCTGCTGCCTGCCCCCCCACCCCCTGCCCCATGCCCAGTTCCACCCCCGCCCGGGTCCCCAGAGCTTAGCCGGCCCCTCGTCCTCCTGGAGCGGATCTGACCCTCATGTGGACATGCCCCGCCCTTCCAATCAGGTCTCCTCCCGGAAGCCGCCAAGACCCGCAGACGTGAACTCCCCCCTCACCTGCCGCACACCTTCAGCTGGCCCCCGGCTCATCCAGAGCCGAATCTCACTCGGGGCTCGGCTGCTCTGCCCCCGGGTTCTCCACCGCCACCCTCCCCCCTCGGAAGCCCCCGTCCTGGTCCTTCCGGGGCACCACCATCAGCCCCCTCCCCGGCTCAGCCTAAATGCCACCTTCTCCCAGGTAAGCCTGCCTCCTACACAGCCTCAGGGTGGAGGGTCAGGAAGCAGGCCCAGCCAGACCACGGTGGGGGATGGGGGTCCCTGGGAAGGCTGCTCCCCGTCTGGGAAGTGGGGAGGCCCCTGCACGGCCGGACGCTCGCGTTGGGAATTAATCAACCATCAGACGAGAGTGCTTAGAACAGCTCGGTGCCAAAGCCTGGGGCAGAAGGCTCGGGGCCTGGGACGCCCCACCCCCCACCCCGCCCCAGTCGGTGCCTTACCAAACAGCCAAGCTGGGGAGGGTCCTGCTCACCCTCACGGTCACCTCCTTTAGGCCTTCTGTCCCTCCCACACCCCCCTGTGACATGTGAGCATTCACATCGGGCAGGACCCCACGTGCCAGCAGGGTCCCCCAAGAAGCTCTCCATCTCCCAGACAGGGGCGCCTCCCCTGTGCCCCCAGCTGCCCTCTCCTCGCACTGCTGTGTTTCCCTGGGCCCTTGCCTGTCTCTGTCTCTTCTCCTTTCTGGACTGAGCATCTCTTGGGCAGGGCCAAGTAAACTCAGTTCAGGACCACTGGTGTCAATGACGGGGCATCTGAGCCTCCCGCCCGGGGGACGACGGAGGCGGACGGACCGCAGGGCGTGTGGACACAGCAGCCAGACATCCAGACCCCCTGGTGGCAGGGACCCCTCCCCTCCCCTCCCCTCCCATCCCGCGAGCTTTACCTGAACCCAGAGCGCCCCACCCCCGTGAACCCAGACACCCTCCCAGCTCCCCGTTGTCCCCTGTCCCACCCCGCCCACAGCCCTGGGCCTCAATCTGCCGTATCCCCAGCCTTGCTGTCCGTGCCCGGTTTGCTGTCTAACGTATCAGACGAGCCCCACTCTTTATGAGCTCCCCAGAGCCTGGGAAGCGGTTCGGCTAGGCCTGGCCCACCCTTCTCAGAGCCAAACCTCTGCCCGCCCGCCCGGCCCCCGCTCTGCACCCGCTCACCTGGGGGCACCGCCAGGGGGGGCCCTGCCTCTGCCTGGAGTTGGCCCTCCAGGAATGGCTCCCATACCGGCTGCTTTCGTTGCCAAATGTAATGACACCATCCCTCGCTGCCCTGCCCGCTGGCACAGGGCTCCCTCGTGGGGCGTGGCCTGTCCTCTGGCACCAGGCTGATGTCTGGGCGCACCCCCGGCCCGCTCCTGTGCCCGCCCACCTGCCGGCCACGCCCCTCACCACAGCACCTGGACGCAGCGCCGGCCCGGAACCACACGCGACCTTACCCGAGGCTGGTGCCAGACGGCCTGCTTGTCTCCAGCACCGGCAGGTGCCTGCCCCGCTCGCCTCTGCCCCTGCTCCCAGCCAGTGCCGGAGCGGGTGGTGGGCAACTTGAAGGGGGAGGGGGGGCCCCCGGGGCAGGAGGGTCTGGGCCACAGGACAGTCTGCGGCACTGGCCACACCTGGAACACCTGCCCGATGCTGGCCTGACGGGGGGTGAGAGGCAGCCTGCCTCCCCCTCGGGGTGCTCATTCCCCGGGCCCCGGTGCCCTGGGGTGTCACCAGCCTGCCCTCGGCAGAGAGGCCCAGACCCCAGATTCCCTTCTTGCCCATCCCAGCCTCTAAAGCGTCCTGCTTCTCCGTAAATCAGGACCCGCTGAATTTGGTCAGGCTGCAATGACTCATCCACACACTTATCGGGCACCTGCTGTGTGCCGGGCTCCAGGTCCCGGGCGCTCATGGCAGCTCTGTCCTGACCCAGAGCCAAGGGACCCAAGCAGCCCACCCCACCCAGCGCCTGCAAACTTGTCTTCCTGATTGGAGAACAGCCCTCCCCGAGCCAAGGTGGCCTGCTGATGTCACCGTCTGCTGGGGGCGGCCAGACAGGAAGCCCGCCCAGCGCCCGGAGGGAGGGGCCCCAGGCTCGTCTCCCAGGCCCCTCAGGACAGTGAGTCCCGTGGCACAGCAGGTCCCACCTGCCTGGCTCCCCTCCACCTCCCCCCCACCCACGGGCCAAGTCATGGCCCTGGGACAGCTGCCGCCCTGCGGGCTCTGCTGAGCTCCAGAGTCTAGGTGTGGGGGGGGGGGGGGGCGACAATAGGCCTTGGGCTGCAGGGCAGATGTCCTTCTGATGCCTGGGGCCACCAAGTAGAGGCTGGGGGTACCGGCCACGGAAGCTGGCGACAAGGAGCAGGAAATGCTGAATCCGACAGATGCCCGCTCCCCACTGACCTTCACAACGGCCTCCACGACCCATTGTACAGAGGGGCAGGTTGAGACCAGGGAGTGACATGCTTTCCCAAGGTCACATGGAGCCAGGAGAGACCCTCCCCACCGGGACCCCAGCCTCCTCGGTGTCCCACGAGTGTTTCTGGCATCTGCATCGTGGAAGATGGAAAGCCTCGACGGGACAGTCCCGTGTCCTGGCCCTGGTGTCAGCCGTGATGATTCAAAATCTACAAGCCCCTAAAATGAAGGAGCATTTTTGTTTTCTTGGCTGAGGAATTTATTCAAGCAGTTCCTTTTGGTAGCAAATTTCCAATTATCAAACCAAGATGTTACAAGATCGTGATGGGTGGATGGCAGATGGACGGATGAATAGATGGGCGGATGGGTGAGCGGACAGACAGACGGATGGGGGTACCGATAGAGGGAGGGGTGGGTGGGCGAGGGCCCGGCTGGAGGGAGAGTGGATGGGTGCAGACGTGAGGGCAGGTGTGGACGCAGGAGGGGGAGGAGGGTAAAGGAGGAGAGTGTGGGGACGCAGGAGGAGGGATGGGTCCCCGAATGGCCCTTTCTCCGCCTGAGGGCTGTGGCTCTGAGTCATGGAGGGTGGCTGCAAAGGCGCCCTTCTCCCTGTGAGCCTGTGGCTCTGCGCTGTGAGTCCAGAGCCACACACGCAGGGTGGCTTCTCAATCCCCAAATAAGGTGGACAAAGTCCCCTCTGGCGGCCCAGGGAGCAGGAAGCCGGGTGGGGTGGGGGGCCCTGCCCCCGGGGCTGAAGTCAGTTCCTTCTTTTCTGAACAATGGGCCTGGCCTGATCCTTGTCCTCCCCTGCCTGCTCCACCCAAGCCGCCTCCACCTCTGGCAGGGTGCGGGGGCCCTCGGAGCTCAGGGCCCGGGAGCTGGGGTGGAGGCAGCGGGCGGGCAGGAGGGGCCGGGGCCCTGGGTGGCTTGCAGAGCGCTGGCCAGGGAAAGATGCCATCCTTCTGGCCCGGGGCTCCAGCCTGGCCCCGGCCACCTCCCAGGCTCCCTGCAGAGACTGGCCTTCCTGCAGGGGGGACAGGAGAGGCAGGGGAGGCCTTCTGGGAATTTTCCTGTGGCCACCCCCTCCCGGCCCCCACCACGGCCAGACTGCACTGGTTTCCTCCCACAGACCACCAGTTGGCAGGAGGCCGGCCGGTCGGGTAGAGTGAGTTCCCACCAGCCCTACCCAGATGCCAGGGAAGCATGGAGGGTGGGGAGGGGAAACCGAGTCAGTGTCCCGTGCATGGCTCCTCGGGTCGAATCACCCTGCTGGCTATCTCCTGGGCCTGGGCCGGGGCTCTGCTGCTCGGGAGAGGGGACCCTGCCCCAGTGAGTGTGGGACATAGGACCCCATCCCAAGCTGGGCGAGGCAAAGCCTCCCGCAGGGTGGGGGGCCGGGTGTGGGCGGTCAGCGGGCCTGGCAGGGTCCCGGAGAGTGGCAGTGAGGAGCCCAAGGGCGGCAGCCCCTTTGCCGCCAACCTGGCCCGGAGGGGACCCAGGGGACTGAGGGACACAGCAGAGATATCCTTTGGACGCACCCTGCCGGGAACACAGCAGAGACACAGGCCCTACTCAGGCACAGACGGCGATGCTTCCTGACCGTGGTGGAGTGTGCGAGTGAGAGGGCAGACCTGTCCTGGTGGGCACGTGGGGTACACGCCCTCCGTACCTTCCCTCCTGTGCTTGTGCACACCCGCACACACACACGTGTGCAGTGGGGCCTCCAGAGCTGTCCTTCCTCAGGGCTGCCGTGACCGGGGAAGGCCAGGGTCCCTGAGCCCGCCCCAGTGGCCAAGGGGTTCCTGCCCGCCCCCAGCAGGGAGCCACGCTGCCCACAGGGACACGGCCTCCTGTACCTGCTAATCTCCTCTGATCCTGACAACCCCAAGGCAAGGACAGACATGGGGACCTCAGGCAGCCCAGAGGGTGCCCAGAAAGCGGCCCGAGACAGCCCTCACTCCCTGGACCACCGCACCCAGTGCCAGACCCGGAGAGCCCGGGCAGAGTCGCGGGAGGCCCCGCACGGGAGAGTCTCGGCGTCTGCCCGGCGTCCCCCAGACCATCATGCGGCTGCAGGCACAGCCCGTTGCTAGGATTAGGGCCCGGATTAGCCCACCAAGTTTCCAGAACCCTGCGTGTCGGGTTCCCGGGTGCCATAGAAACCTGGCTGCACTCAGCGGGCAGGGCGGGCTCCTGGGTGGGGTCTTTCCTGCAAGCCCGAGCCTCAGCCCCTGTCCCAAAGGGCCTGGGGTGCAGGGACGAGGCCTGCCCCAGGCCCGAGCCCCCACCCCCAGCTCTGTGGGGTGCCCTCTTCCTCAGAGCGCGGTGCCCAGGGAAGCCTCGGGTTTCCAGAACCAGCTGCTCTCCAGGCACTGCCATGAAAGCGGACAGCTGAGTTATTCTGCGCCCGAGGTGAAAGGCGCGGTGCCGTTTCCTCTCTCCCCACACACTCCGTGATGCAGGCGACCCGTGAGCTGCTTTATGCCGCGGCCCAGAGCGCACCTCGGAACTTCACCCGCCCCAGGCCCAGCCAAGGGCTGCCTCCTCGAAGCCCCTCGTCCCGCCCCCTCTCCCGGCCTGCCTCCTCCCTGGGCCACGCTGCTGAGGCAGCCAGGACACAGGGCCATCGGGGCGGGGGAGGACCTGGGAGTTCCCTCCTACACCAACAGGCTGGCCTGAGGAAGGGGTGCCCACGGTGGGGGTGGAGGCAGCAGGCAGGGCCCCGGCCCTTCCCCAGGCGGGACCCAGCACCTATCTGGGGGCCCTCTCAGCAGCAGGTGTGCCTACAGCCCCTTCACAGATGTCCCAGTCCGTCACAGCCATGCCGAGTCTTGCCCTGAGCCCCACCTGCGCCCTGCTGGGCGGGCTGTGCCCGCTGCCACTCCCCCTCCTTCCTGGCAGGTGCTCGGCGCCGACCTGGGAGCCGCCCTGGGCTCCTGTGGTCCTCGGCAAGTGCTCTCGGCTCCACCATCAGCCCTGCTTCAGGATCCAGCCTCCCTCCTCGGCACCCCACTTCTCCCAGCTTACACCCTGGACCCCTTCAGTCTGTTCACACAGCAACCAGAGGGTCCTGCAGCTCCTAAGCCAGACCCTCCACTAAGCCCTTGCCTCAAAGAAAAAGCCACATCCTTCCAGACCTTCCTGGAACCTCACTGGTCCAGTCCCCCTGCCGTCCCTGACTGTACTCCAGGCCACCCTTCCTCGCCCATGCTGCCTCCTCACCACACTGGCTCCTCACCACTGGCCGGAGACGCCATACTGCTGCCGTGCACACTCTCACCCCAGAAGTCTGTGGGGGTACCTGGTTAGAGTTGGAGGGATGGGTGAATGGGGTGGATGGGGTGGATGATGGATAGACAGAGAGACAGATGGATGAAGTCGTGGAAGGGTGGATGGATGGTGGGTGGATGGATGGAGGGAGGGAGGGAGGGAGGGAGGGAGGGATGAGGAGTAGGTTGGTGGATGATGGATGGATGCATGGATGGATGGATGGATGGATGATGCATGGATGGATGGAGGATGGATGATGGATGGATGGTTGGATGGATGATGGATGGATGCATGGATGGATGGATGGATGGATGGATGATGGATGGATGGTTGGATGGATGATGGATAGAGTGATGGATAGATGGTGATGGGTGGATGGAGGGAGGGGTGCATGGGTGCATCTTACTCTAGCCTCTTGGCCCTGACCTCCCACTGCCATCATCTCAGCTCCCTTGTCTCCAGCTGCACACCCACTCCTAGGTTCTGAGCCTCCAGAAGCTGCCCATGGTGGGCCACTCAGAACACTCTCTCTCTGAGCGTTCCACTCTCACCCACGTGGATAGACCCAACCCTTCCAATGATGGAGACCCGTCCTGTGTGTCATTCCCCAAACTCCAGATCCGGCACCACCGGCATTCCACAGTCTGCTTCTAAGATAAACAGCCAGACCTTCATGGAGACAGGGCCTCCACCCCTGAGCTCACAGGACCCCCTTATCCTCTGAGTCCCACCTGAGGGCTCACCACCTGCTCTTTCCCGACAGGGCTCAGCCCAAGTATCCCCGGGCTGCACTGCACCTCCTCATTGGCTCAGGTAAATGGCCAGCACAGGGCTGGGTCCCGGTCCCATGCCTTCTGGCCTCTTGGCATTGCCCTCCCCGCCCCCGCCCAGTCACACTGCATGTGCATAGGGTCCCCACCTGGGTGTCTGGCGATGAGAGAGAACGAGGTCACATGGGGTACCCAGGGGTGTAGGCGTGTTGGTGAGGGTAGCGGTATGCCATGCATCTAGGCCAGCTGCCCCTGCTCATGGCACCCAGGGAGCTTGTCTGGCCTGCGGCTAGGGCTCCAGGACTCCTCGGGCCCCTCTTTCCTCGCTCTCTTGTCTAAGCCCCCCGCATCCCAACCCCCGTCTTCTGATTCCTCCTGACCCCCCTCCACTAGCACCCCTCCCACTCCACCTGTGCCAGAGAGGGGCTCACTTCCCCCCACCTCCGGGCGAGCCCGTGCACCAAGTGCTGGGAGCACAGTTAGGCCGGCTTCGGGGGCGCTAGGTGCTCCCTGTCTTGGATGAGAAGTCTACACTCGCTGCCACCTGCCCACTCTTCCCCCAGCCCCACTAGGATACAGATGCACCGATCACAAGGACAGGTGAGACCGGGGTCCTCGGGTGGGAGGCCGCGACATCAGTGGAAGGTGGAGGAAGGCATCTGTGCAGCCCCTCCCCTGCTTCCCAGCCAGGAGAAGCCCCTCAGCGAGGACCACAAGACCCCAGGCCCAGAGACCAAGGCCTCTGAGAGATGCATGCTGGGGAAGAGCGGGGGCACCAGGGGTCCATCCCCCAGCCTTCCTGGGCTCAAGCCCCTGGGAGAGGGAGGGAAGGAGCACCCGGGGAGGAAGGGAGAGGTGGGGGGGAGGGGCATCCCGAGGTCGCTCAGTTCTGCGGCTCCCGCCCCTCCTGAGGGCCGTGGGCGTCTACCCCTCCCCAGTGCTGACCTGTGGCTTGGGGCCCTGCTGGCCACGCAGCAGGACCGAGGGGCGGCTCCTCCTGGCCTTGCCCTGAGCGAGCTTCCCCGAGGGGCGATGCCAGCCCGGCCCCAGGCACAGCCGGCCACCCTGGCCCCACTGCCCTCCCCCAGGAGCCCCTGGCTGGCACTGCAGAGCATTCGAAAGCGACGCCTTCAGGGATGGGGGGCCGGAGCTGAGCAGGATCATTTTCTTTCTTTCTTTCTTCCTTTCTTTATTTCTTCTTTCTTTCTTTCTTTCTTTCTTTCTTTCCTTCTTTCTTTCTTTCTTTCCTTCTTTCTTCCTTTCTTTCTTTCTTTCTTTCTTTCTTTCCTTCTTTCTTCCTTTCTTTCTTTCTTTCTTTCTTTCTTTCCTTCTTTCTTTCTTCCTTTCTTTCTTTCTTTCTTTCCTTCTTTCCTTCTTTCTCTTTTTACTAAACTGCAAAACCCAAACTGAGAAAACAAAGCGATTAGTTTCTGGTCGGAACAGCGGGCCCCACAAGGACGGGGGGCGCCCCGCTCACTGGGCGCTTCGACCCACGACCGCCGTGCAGGAAAACAGCCGGATCGCGGACACAAACAGGAAGCGGCTGGTTCTACCCACGAGCAGGGGCTGGGCTGGGGTCCCCGTGCGGCTGGGTGGGCTGCCCAGGTTTTGAAGGAAGCCGGCAGTGGGGCCCCGGCCTCGGGCCTGGCAGGGGGGCACCCCGCTGTGTCCGACGAAGGTGGGCTCTTGGCACACGGCCCACGGGCTGCTGCGGGGGCTCAGCCGCCTCCCACCCCAGAGCTCGTGAGTTTACGCGGAGGCTCCTCGTGCGGACAAGTGTGGCGGGATTCGCGGTCTGCAGAGCCAGCATAGGTCCCCGAAAGGCTGACTGTCCCCGCAGCCCCTCTCAAAGCCCCGTGGAAACATGGGCTGGGGTCCCCGTGGCAGGGACAGCATGCCAGGCGGAGGTGCTGGGGCCTGTCGGACGCACCTCGCTCAAGGCTCAGCATGTGGCAGGAGCTCCGACATGGAGGACCAGGTGGTTCTGAAGCGGCCCTGAGTGGGGACAACCGAATAGATGTGCCATCGCAGCCCCTGGGGGAGGTTCTGAATCTGGGTCGGGGGCTGGTGCCACACGAGCGTGAGGCCGGGCGCATCTCCAGATGTCTGTTACCCCTCACCTCAAAGGTTCAAACACAAACGAGGCCATTCCGACAAGAGATTCGGCCTTGAGGCTCATAGACCCCACGGCTCAGGGCAAGTCCTGTGGGGACCTGAGAGCCAGGGTCCCCTCCAGGCCCAGGCAAGGCTGGTGAGCCACTGGGACCTCCAGGCTCACTTGTGGAGAGAGGGGTTCCTGGGGCTTCCAGAAGGCCCTGAGCCGGGGAGCAGGGCTTCTGGATCTGCTAACGGGCTGAGGGGTACGATGGCCCCTGTGCCCTCACCAGGCTGTCCCCAGAGCACCTGGCCGCCCGTTAGTTAGATGCCCGACCCCCTTCTCAAATCTCAGGGTCAGAGCCTGGTGGGGCACCCTAAATCTCCCTGGGCTGGGGACCCTGATTCCACCCTGGTGATACTGGGGGAAGAGGAATCTCTCTCAGTCAGATTCCGGAGACAGGGGTCTTTATTATTTTATTTATTTTTATTTTTTAATGCTTATTTATTTTTGAGAGAGAGAGAGAGAGAGAGGGAGAGTGAGCTGGGGAGGGGCAGAGGGACGGCGGGGAGACCCAGAATCTGAAGCAGGCTCCAGGCTCTAAGCTGTCAGCACAGAGCCTGACTCGAGGCTCAAACCCACAAACCATGAGATCACGACCTGAGCTGAAGTCGGACGCTTAACCAACTGAACCATCCAGGCACCCCGATAAGGGTCTTTAAAACCAGGGTCAAATAACAGGAATGTTCTCAAACAGAAGGACAGAAAGGGGTGTAGCCAGTCAGATGTGAGAGCATGTCCTAGGGACACCCTACGAAAGCCCCACGGCACTGACAGAGGGCTGAGGTCTAGCTCGGGAGGGGGCGGGAAACGAAATCTGGTAAAATCGACCCACCGGTTTGTGCAAATGGCCTAAAACTTCAGAGAAAAGAACATGATGAATCTAGAACAACAGCTTATGACCCAAGAAGTCCTTTCGACAAAGGGACAAAGAGGGAACACCTCCAAAACCATTCCAGGGTAGCCCGTCGGTCATTAGAAAGGAGGTTAGAGGGAAAACGTATGTCCACACGGAACCCTGCACACGGATGTTTCCGGCAGCTTTACTCACAACTGCCAGAACTTGCAAACAACGGAGATGCCCTTCTGTAGGTCGACGGATAAAGTGTGGGACATCGGGGGGACGGGACAGGGCTCCACGTCGGTAAGAAGTGGGCTCCCGAGCCATGAAAAGTCACGGAGGAGATGTAAACGTGTGTTACTGAGAGAAGCCAGTCGGAGGAGACAGTACGGAGAGGGACCCTGGACATCAACGGTGGACTTTGGTGAATGTGTATCACCCTTCTTCCTCACTGGCAGCTAGTGCAGGATGTTAATAACAGGGGACCGTGCCCGCGTGGCGGGGGAGGGGTTTAAGGAAATTCTCCGTAAATGCCCTATGATTTTCCTAGAAACCTAAGCTGGTCTCATCCTTGTCCGAGGGCTCTTTGTGACCGTTCTGTGATGCACTTGCATCACAGCTCCTTTTACGGAGCACCCACTGTTTACAATCCCCACCCCGTGTGAACCCCGCTCCTACCGTGTCCGCCTAGCACCCAGGGAGACCGAGGCACAGAAAAGCTAAGCGACATGCCAGGGATTGAACTCAGACCTGGCTGCACCCAAGCCCAGGCTCTGTGACGTCTGTTCTCCGTCGTCCTTGCCTTGGGACCCCTTTACGTTCCTCAGCATTATTGGGGACCCCAAAGAGCTTGTGGGTTGTAGGGTTGTCGCTGCTCGGATTCACCACGAAGAAGTTAAAACTAAGACATGGGCTTGACTTTTCATAGTTACATTTCAGAAGTTACAAAAACATTTTAAATACGTTAAAAGTCACAACAATAATCATAAACGGCGTAAATTATTTTTTTACACAAAACAACTACAGTTTCCAAAACAAAAGCAATTTGGTAGGAAGAGTGGCATTGCTCCACACTTCGCCTATCTCTGTGGCAAACCGGGGACCGACCCCGGCCGAGCATCGGCGCCGCGGCCTGCGGTCCCCGCGCACCGCGAGTCGGAGCCTGCGGCTGCCGGGAGGAGGCGTATGCATCGCCACGGCCTTCTCAGATGCGCGCGGATTTTGTCTCTGATGCGACACCAAACCTCCACGTGTGGCGGTTCCTTAGGGAGACACGCAACCTGGGAAGTGTGGCCCCACGACGGGGCCCCCCGCCCCCGGGCGCCGTGAGGACAGGCGAGCGCAGCGTGGTGCCCGGGACTGGAACAGAAGGAGCCCGAGAACGGATACTCGGTGACATCCCAGCGGGGCGGAAGCTGGATCGCGGACCCGCGCCAGCCCCGTGATGGCTGGAGGTGTCGGCAGGGGGCACCGGGGTTCAGGAGCACCCACCACCACCCCCCGCCCCGCCACCTTCGTGACCTGTCTGCCAGTCTGGAAGCGTTCCACGGGAAGGGCTTAATGCCGGGAAACGCGCTGGTCCGTCTTCTGGTTCCCAGGCACCGGCTCCCCGAAGTCCTGCTCTTCGCTTGGCAGCTGCAGTGTGATCCCTGACGACAAAGTCCTCCAGCCGCTTTCCTCCAGGCCGTGGGATCGCCGCTCTTCGCCGAGGCTGCAGCGGGCTAGTATCTGTCCCGTGTGGCCAGTGCGTGCATCCCGCGCAGGACACGGAAGACGTCCCGCTGGCCCAGGGAGAGCTCGTGGAACCGTAAGGCCTGAGCTTCCTCAAGGACAGTCCCAAGTGCAACTCGGTGCGGCCGAGGCCCTAGCCCCGGGGCTCCTGCTCCGAGCACACCCCACGGCCTGGGGGACCCCGCTCCAGCCCCGGCCCTGAACCCAGCCCAGCTGACCTCCCTGTGTAAGCCGTCCGGGTGGGAAAGCTGCCTCCTCTGTCCCCACCGCACCCTCCTCCCAATCCAAGTCTCCTTCTGGGTCTCTCCTCTTCCAGGGAGTCCTCCCTGACCGGCCTGGCCTAGAGGAACCTAGAGCTCCTTCAGCAGCCCGAACAGTCCCGGCTGCCCCCAACTAGGGTGTGAATGTCCCCCGGGAGCCCCCCCCCCCTGCCCCAGGACTCCCTCAGCTTTGCCAGCCGCCTATCTCCTCGTTATCGGGGCTGGCAGTGCCTCCTGAGGTCCCCCTCGCGGGCCTGTTGATGTCCCATAAGCCCCATACCTCAGCCCTGGCAGCAGTGGGACCCCGTGGGTTCCGGGAATTCTCCTGACCCCCTGGTGAACCGCTGAGAGCAAAGCCTTCGTCTCTCTGCTAATTACAGACGGGGTGGGGGGGGTGGGGGGGTGGCTCCGTGTGGCGATGGACCCGCCCCAGGCTGCTGCCCATGCCCAGCGTGCCGTCACCGGCTTCCTAAAATGTCACTGGGAATTAGACCTCAAATCCCAGGCTGGCAGGAGGAGTTTCCATGGAGCTCACAGTGGGCAGGAATTACCAGGATTAAGGGTCCTGAGCCCCCCAGGGGTCTTACTGGGAGGCCCCAGGGTGGTGCTCTCCAGCGGGGAGCCCCCAGGCCTGGAGAGGGGTCGAAGTCTCCACCCCACGGCAGCCCCTTTCTGGTCCGGGAAGCTGGCGTCCAGCCGGGCCTGGAAGCGGTTCTCGCCAGGCAGTGCCGGCCGACGTCCGCCACCCGCGGGACGGGAACACGCAGAGGGCTTGCCCCTCGTCACCGAGCTGCAGGGCATCTCCCAGACACGCAGGCCCCGACCTGTGTGATGCAAGCAGATGGGGCCCAGCCCCGGTGGGAGGGCCCTGGTCCAGCCCTGGGAACAGATGTGGCCCTGCCTCAGCCCGCAGCCGGCACGGGAGGGCCGGCCTGGCCCAGGCGTCACCTCCATGACTCCGGGGAAGACCTGCCTGCCCCGTGACACAGAGGAGAGGGGAGCCTGGGCGCGGGGACACGCGCCTCCCTCCCACTGCCTCTGAGCTGCTGGCGCCATTTCCCCGGGGGTGGAGGGGCCAGAGCATCTCCCAGCCGGGCGCCTTGAGTGACCCGGAGTTTCCCGGCTCTCCTGCTCCTGACTTGGTCTCCTCTGGACCTCGCAGAGCCTGTGTCCCAGGAGGTTGAGATTATCCAGGAGGGTGTGCCCAGAGGGCTGCGGGAGCAGCCCCCGGCCCCCTCTACGCCATGAGCTGGGGAAATGTGATGGTAATTCTCACTCGGCACGAGAGGGGTCCGGGAGGACCCAGGAGAACCGGGTTCTGTTCACCTCTGTGCCCATGGCAGGATGTCACCCAAGATTGGAAGCGAGGCTCGCCCGGTGGGGGCTGGAGAGCTGAACTCATCCCCCAATCACAGAGGCCCGCAGGCCTGCCCTGGAATTGCCGTTTGGCCCACGGAGGGGTGCAGGGCTGGTGCCTGGGGGCCCTGGCTTGGGGACAGCTGTCCCCTGGCCTCAGGACAACACCAGGGGAGACTTGCTGACCCTGGACTTGCAACTGGGGACCCATCTCTGAGGCTGCCTGGCCGGGGGCAGGAAGGGAGTGAAGCTGCCTCCTGCACCTGTCCCTGGTCCGAGCCGAGTCCGGGGCTGGCCCGAAGAGACGGGCCCACAAACATGTCTCGCCTCGGCCCAGGGTGTCAGGAGGACCGAGCCCGCCCCTCAGCCTCAGGGGCGTGGGGAGGGTAGTCGCGGCCGGCCCGTGAGCCCTGTTATTCTCTGCAGCCCGTAATTATGTAATCGGCTCATTAAACGCCTTGTTAGCTGTCAGTCTCTCCCTGCAGACGGTGAGCTCCCGGGGACAGGCAGCTTGCCAGCGTGCACGGCGATGCCCAGCGCATGCCTGATGCAGGGCACTGGGGAGCCACTGACGGCCGTCGATGGGTGTCTGCCCTTCTCGGGTGACCATCTGTAAGATGGGGACAGGGTCTCCTCGTCTGGGGAGTGACTGCTAGCACAGATGTCCTCAGGGGGCACGGAGTGGCCCCCAACCGGTAGAAACTTCTGGGTGAAGGCTGCCACGTACTGAGTAAGACTGACCACACGACGGACGTCGGGAGGCGTGAGGTCAGAGAGGTGGGGGTTTCCAACGCCCGGAGCTCTGGCTGGAGCAGCCACACGGCGGGGACAGTCATTCCTTGAGATGGGGAGCCTGGGGGGAAGCCCACACCTGGAACTGGGCAGACGTGGGATCCATACTCCCAACCACGGGCCAGTGGAGTCAGGGGTCCACGTTCGGGGGTTTTTGGGATGGGTGTGATCACTGGAGCTGTGGTCCGGAGGCCCTCGGCCCAGTGCAGGAGCCCAAGGAAGGGAGGGGAGAAGACACCCAGGTCGGGAAAAAACATAGCAACACTGGACGAAAGGGAGACAACAAAGCAAAACAAAACAGAACAAACACCAAAACACCAAAAAGACAAGGAAACTGGACCCGTGGCCACAGGAGCCGAGGGGAAAGCATGTGGAGTAAAGAATGTCTTCCGTGGTCTGTGGGGCCCCGTGGTTTCCGGTGAGAAGTAGTTGATATTCGGTTCATTGGTTCCTATGGGACAAAGACTTGTTTTCTCCTTTCAAGATTTCCCTTCTTAATTTCCATCTCCATCGGGGTGCCTGGGGGGCTCAGTCAGTTAAGCCTCTGACTCTTGGTTTGGGCTCAGGTCATGATCTCACGGTTCATGGGTTCGAGCCCCCGCTCTCTCTCTTTCTCTCTCAAATTAAAAAAAAAAAAAAAACAATTTAATTTACATCTCCATCAACTTGACATAGACATGCCTAAACCTGATTTTCTTCCAATTGATCCAAGTTGGTTTTCACTGAACCTCTTTTTTTTTTCAATTTGCTTTTTTAAGTCTATTTATTTATTTTGAAAGAGAGAGAAAGCATGTGAGCAGGGGAGGGGCAGAGAGGGAGAGAATCCCAAGCAGGCTCTGCACGGCCAGCTCCGAGCCTGACTCAGGGCTCAAACTCACAAATCCATGAGATCATGACCTGAGCCAAAATCAAGAGTCAGACACTCAACCGACTGAGCCACCCAGGCACCCCTGGTTTCACGGAACTTTTTGAATGTGTTTTTTTTTTATTTTTTTTAATGTTTATTTGTTTTTGCGAGAGAGAGAGAGAGACAGAGACAGAGACAGAGTGTAGGCAGAGCAGGGACAGAGAGAGAGGGAGACACAGACCCTGAAGCAGGCTCCAAGCTTTGAGCTGTCAGCACAGAGCCAGATGCAGGGCTTGAACCCATGAACTGCAAGGTCATGCACTGAGCCACCCAGGTGCCCCAAATGTGTTCCAACCGACTGAGCTACCCAGGTGTCCCAAATGTGTTGAGTTTTTAATCGATGTAGGAAATTTTTAGTCTTTATTTCTTCAATATTTTTTCTTCCCATTCTCCCACCCCTGCCCTTCTGAGACCCCAGTGACCTTGTGTTAGATGTTGGACACCATCCATATGACCTCGAGTCTCAGTTCTGTGTTCTCATGTTTCTTCTCTCTTCTTCATGTTAAGTGACTTCTACTGACCTTTCTTCAAGTTCACAGACTTTTTCTGTGGTCATCTCTGTTCCGATACTCTCATCTGGTAGTTTTTCTTTATATCGGAGATTGTATTTTTCAGCCCTCATCATCCATTGGGATATTTTTAGTATCTGCTCTTTGTCTCCCAAAATCTCCTGTCTTTTCAGTCATTGTGACTGTGTTTCGCTTTGTCTTCCTGGGTACAGTTCTGACACCTCCTTGCAAGTCTCTGTCTCATAATTCTGACCTCCGGTCCTCAGACTTGGCCTTGGTTAATTGCCTTTTCCTCCGGGAGGGAAGTACATGCTGCTGACCCTCACATATGCCGTGTAATTCTGGACTGTGCCCTGGGATCTGTGAACGTCTTGCTGTGCAGACCGTGGGTGTGTGGCATTTCTCCGAAGAGTGCCGATGTACGCGTATCAGTTACTGGCTTGAAGAGGCTCCGTCTGCAAACTCTGTCTCACTCGCGGTAAGAGGTGGCTCAAATCTCAATCCAGACTGCTTTCAGTCTGCCCCATGCCAGCAACCTGGGCAGAATTTGAGATGTTCCCTTGTCTGATTCTTTTGGGGATTCCCATCTCAGTCTCCAGTGACCTCAATGGCCCCAGGCTCCTTCTCCTGGCCCCTCCATCCAGAAAGATGGCAGGATTTCTACTGGACTTGAGATGTCTACACCATATTATGACCACCCTTCCCCAAACGACTACTTTTGGTAACTCTCTAGAGCCATTGGGTAGTTTTGTTGTTTGTTTGTTTGTTTGTTTGTTGTCCAGAGTTTAAGGTTGTTATCTGCAGGAGGGCTGATTTGTTAGAAACAGTCCATATGGGAAACATACTCCATACTTGGAACCAAGAGGAGTTTCAGGATGGGGGTGGGGGAGGGGTCCGCAGCAGCAGATGCTCTTGAGGGCCCACATCCAATGAAGAAGGAAGCGTCTATTGAATTCTGCTGCAGGAATGTTCGAGGTTGACGAAGACAGTCATCTCAGAGGATGACGGGACGCAGGGCAAGATAGAGGGTGGCAGGGTGGCAATAAATATTCTTTCATCTTAAGGAAGTTTCTTTTGATTCCTAGCCTATTAAACACATTTTATAACTGGGAATGCATGTTAGATTTTATGAAATATGTTTCTGGCGCCTATCAATCTTATCATATGGTTTTTCTTCTTTTGGCCTATTAGCAGGATGATATTAGTGGATTTCTTAATGTTGAGTCAGCCTTGCGTTCTTGGAAGTAAACTCTGGTTGGTCATGGTGTATTATTACTTTAATTCAATACACTGCTGGATTTAATTTGCTGATTCTTTTATTTACAGTTTTGTGTCCATCTTCACATGTGAGCTTGGTCTGTGGTTTTCCCTCTTTTTGTGCTATCATGATCAGACCTTGGCATCAGGATTATACGGACACAGAGGAAGAATTGGAATTGTGTCCATCTACCCTTCTAGAAACATCTTGTATAAGAATGATCTTGAGCATAAAAAATAAACTTGCCTGTAAAACTCTCTGGGCCCTGTGCCTTTTCCTAGGGTAAGATTTTGTGACTTTCAGTCGGCGATCTGTTTATCTACGTGTTCAGATTTTTTAGATCCTCTAGAGACAATTTCCAGATATGTGTTTGCTTAAACAAGACCTTTAAATTCCATTCAATCAACAAATATCTTTCAACCCACATTACGTTCCAGACTCCAAAAGCAGGATATGTTACGATCTGAATCAGCACATAGAGTTTCTATGAGGATACACATTCAATAAATTTCAGTCTCTCTGTTCTCCTCCCTTATTCCCCGCTAGGACAATCTCAAGCGACAACACAGGTAGATATTTGTTTCCCTGCACTTGTCCCCATCTACATATCCATCCATATGTATAGCCTTCTATACGCTACTTACCCCTCCATCAGCCCATCCGTCCATACACACACACATACATACACCCATCCATACATCTACCCTTTCATCCAACTCTGCACTCATGGAACCCTATTCTGAGTCTCTATTCTGTACCAGGTACTGGGCTAGATACTGGGGTCCATGGCTGGGAGATAAGATCCCATTGCTTAGGTGCTAGAAGACCAAATAAGGGATCAGAGTGGCCCCAGCAGTCTGCTGCTGTGAATGGAATAGAACAGGATCCGATGCTGTGCTGGGTTCTGGGGAACCAGGGACCCAAAGTGGCAGATCTGAGTGAATAATTCTGGGGGGTGCCACCCCCAAGGTCCAAGCAGGGATGGTCCACTTTAGGGCCTGCCTAAGCAGGGAGTCAGCTGCTGTTTTGGGGGCAGCCTAGAGGGGAGGAGGACCAGGGCCCCAGGCGAGGATCCCCCAGTGGTGGTTCCCCGGCCTGTGTCTTTAAGGACTTTGAAAAGGCACCACCTTTGTCCTCAGTGCTCCTCCTTCACTGTGAGGGTCTGATTGTCCTGAGGGCAGGCAGGGACCCTGCCTCATCTCCATGGCTCTGGGGCCTTGTTTGCTGGGGAAACGCTGAAGGAAAGATGGAGGGCAAGGAGGCAGCGGGACTCTCGTGCTGGTGCCGTGGAGGGTGGAGCTTGGCTGCACCCAGGTTGGGGGTGGGGCGGGAGATGTCGCGGCAGCCTCAGCCCACCCCACCTGCCGGGACACTTCAGCCCCACAGGAGCAGCCAGTGTTCCCCAGAGCTGCCCAGCTGGCGGGGACACCCTGGCTAGGGGGCATCCCAGGCCCCTGGGGCATGGAAGGTGGGGGAGTCCTTGTCCTGGCTCCTCCCCCTCACTGGCTCTGCTGAGAACCAAATCTCCTTATCAGAAACTCCTTTGAGTGACTGGTTAACCAAATAGCTAGAATTCCTGCTCCAGAGACACATCTGTTCCTGATCGAGGGGAGAGGGAGACAGAGGTACAGACCTTCCAAAATGATGCTCTGGCCAGGCGAGGGGGTGGGGGCCGCCAGCCCCATAGGAGCCGAACGAACAGGATTGCGCCCAGGGCAAGCGGCAGGATGCGTCCCCTGCCTCCACCCCCGCCCCCACACTGGGGAGCTGGGACCTGCCCATTGGGGTTGGGGGAGGGGTGGGATGGGTGAGCTGCCCGCCCCCGACCTACCACCGCCAGGGCGCACGTGCAGGGCCTTCCCGGCTGACGTGGCTCCCCACCCTGCTCTGCCCCCTCTGCCCCCTGCTAACCCTGGGGCTTCAGTTCGCCCACGCTTGGTCCATCTTTCTAGAATGCGCATCTGAGTGGCTCACTCTGCCCTTGAAAAGCCTGCCCTGCTGCCCACAGCTCTCTCAAGGTCAAGTTCATCTTCTTGGCTCGGCATTCAGGGCCCTCGGAGCGTGGCCGCACCACACACCTTCGTGTCCCTCTCCATGCACCTACACCTGTGCCTTGTTCTCTCAGAAGGGCAGCTAGTTCCCAAACTGTCCATGCTGTTCCCTCCACCCACAATGCCCTTCCAGCTCCTACGTACCACTCGGAGGCAGTCTGGTGGTCCTCCTCGGGTGTGGGCATCCCTGGGGCACCTTCGCCTCGCCCCCACTAGTGAGTCTGTGTGTGTGCCCCCCTAGAACACTGGTGCCCTTGGCCCAGGGATTCCCTCTTCTTAGGCTCTGGCTCCACAGCACCCCGCATGAGGCAGGAGCCAGTGCAGGGGTGCAGCAAGGAGCCAAGACAGAAAGGAGCGGTGATGGGAAGACGAGTGGGCAAGAGGAAGGGCAGTGAGGTTGCGGGGAGGGTGCGGGTCCCCAGAGAACCATGACAGGCCTGGGGACGGTCTGAATGGGAAAGGGGCCCGGTCCCTCCTCCTGGCCAGGGTACCTCGAAGTCCCGCCTGGCTACCACTCCTGGGATCCAGCGTGAGCCTGGCCCCACCGAATCCTGGGGGGCGGGGGAAGGCGCCCCACCTTGCTCTCCCTGACTCTGGGCTGGGATCCCAGGGTCTACACCTGCCCCACCTACACCAGGGTGGGATGCCAGCTCCCTGGGCAGGGTATGTGCCCACCCCTCGTGGGCTTCGTGGCCGAGCCGGGCCAGGGGATGTGGGCCTTGGGCACTGGGACAGGAAGGAATGGGCTGGAAGGCAGGCAGGCAAGCGGGTGGCGACCCAGGGACCAGGGGGCTCAGGGCAGACGCGGGTAGGGGAGCCTTGGAGGGGACGGTGTGGGGATACATCTAGGCCTCCTCCCCGGTCCAGCTACACGGACAAGCACCCTGACCCGCCACAGCCCGTGGCCCCCTCCTGCCTCCCCCTCAGCAGGCCCCTGCACCCCTTCAACCGCTCAGTGCTGAGGGCACGGCCTGGGGGAGAGGGCCGGGCTGGCGGGCCAGGAATGTTTTGCGGCCAGTGTAAACAGATCGTTTCTGTCTGCCTGGGGGGGGGTGGGGGGGTGGGGGGGGAGGGAGTTGTCTTGAGCTTTGTTATGTTATGAAAAAAAAGGCAAAAAATTTGGGTCACAAACCACAAACTGTTTTGCTTTCGGCGTAACTGGCATAAACAGGCATTTTCTCTTTGGTTCCTGGCCGGCTGAGGCCTGGGCTGGCTGGGGCTGGGAGCAGGGAGAGAGGCTGGGGGCTGCGCTAGGAAGCCTGAGGCCGCCGCCCACCAGGGCCCGCGTGGCTGGCTCTGTGGCCCCCTGACCCGGGCACACCTGTGAGGGAGCACCAGTTGTGTGCCGGGCCCAGGCAGGGAGGAGCGGGGACCCTGGGAGCCGAGACCAGCCGCGCGGGCGGACACAGGTTGTTGGGGATGAGGCCCAGGGGCCAGAGCCAGGCGGGCGGTCCAAGGCGAGGAGGCCTCCAGGAAGGAGAGGGAGAGCAGCCGGGCAAGGGGCCCCCAAAGGCGGCTGTGATGGAGCCTTTCGTGGCACAATCCGGGGCCTTGCTGGCCAGCTCGGCGCTGAGGCCGCCTGGCGGGCGGGCGAGCTCGGGAGGACCCCCCCGCGGGCGGGCACGACAGTGCACCTGCCTCCCTGCTCATCTGGGGCGGTGGAGGTGGGGGGGCTGCACCGAGCAACGGAGGGTGTGCTGTAGGGGTGTGGTTACCAGGGTAAGAGCAGATACCAGAGGGCCCAGGAGAGAGCAGCTAGCACGTGTACAGGAGAAGCCCGGGAGGGGGTGGGAGGTTCACTCTGGGGCTGAGGAACTGAAGCTTGGCCTGGGGTTTGCACTCTACCCAGTGGCCCACGGGAGCCACGCGGGGTCCTAAGGGGAGAGTGGCCACACAGGACACTAGAGCTGGACGGCAGTGGTGTCCAGAGGCTGGTGGAGCTGTGGGCCTTGTCCACCGACTGGATACGGGGTCAGGAGGAGGGCAGGGGACCCCGGACTGGGTGAGCGGTGGCCACGAGCGCACGGGGTCAGGGGGCCGCAGGACATGGAGGGAGCTGAACAGGCCCCGGCAGGAGCCATTTTGCAGCTCGGGGAGAACGCCAGACGGAGACCCGAGTGGGTGTCGGCAGCCCAGAAAGGAAGTCCGTGTGTCCAGCTTAGCAAACGGCACCCCTCCTTCCGACCCTGAGGGCCGGGGCCCGGCGTCACCCTCTGCATCCGGGGTGCAGTTGGGGGACACGTAAGCAAGGATGGCCCTCGTGAGAGAGCGCTGAGGACAGGCTTCCCCGGGTGGGCGCGATGCCACAGAGCTTAGTGTGAGAAGAGTGACCGGGCAGGTGTCCGCAGGGAGCGTGTGCCAGGGCCCCGAGGCGGGAACACGCCGGTGAGTTCGCCCGGATGCAGGGGCCGTCACGGGGATCTGTTGGCCTCCGTGGGCCCGGTCTCGTGTTGTAAAAGGCCACCTGGGCTCCACGGAGGTGGGGAGCGGAGCTGAGCGCCAGCCGTCTGCAGGGAGGCGCTCGGGCACGGCCTGGGGCGCCGGGGCCGCGGGCTGGGGGCGCCTCTGGGATGGGCCCGGCCGCCACTCCGCTCACCGCAGCGTCCTCAGCACTTGGGACAGGGACCCGGTCGGGCAGGTGACTTCTCATGTGATTTTCCTAAGTGACCACAAACCGGGCAGCTCGAAGGACAGAATCTGCTCTCTCCCGATTCTGGAGGCCAGAGTCCCAAGTCAGCTTCTCCGGTCAGTGTCCCAGGGCCGAGACCCCCCAGCTCCCAGGCTCCCGGGGCCGCCCTCGCCGCCTGTGTGCCCCTCTCTTCTCCCACGGACACCTGTGGTTGGACTGAGGTTCACCCTGAGTCCCGGAGGAGCTCATCCTCCGCTGACACCTGCAAAGACCCTCTCTCCAAATAAGGTCGCATTCACGGGCTCCAGGGCTCAGGATGTAGACACGTGGTCTTTTGGGGGGAGCAGCATTCAGCGCACCACTGTAGGAATCCGTAAACGTTTGCTGAATGGGTGACGATGGCCTGTGGTGCCCTGGCTCTGGCCCTGACCTCATCTCTCACACTGACCCCTCTTCCTGCTGCAGCCTGGCCTCCGTCCCTAACCCCGGACTCCCCAGGCCCCTCTCCACCCCTTCTTCCAGAAGAACCCCATGCTCCCCACCTCCTCCAGGCCTGCACTCCAAAATAACTTTCTCCATGAGACCCCAACGTCTCTCTCCATGACCCTGAGCCTCGGGGAGCCCTGCAAACGGGAGTGCTCATCCTCGTGTGTGAACGAATGAATGAATGAACGAGGCCCCGGGGATGAGCGGAGAGTTGACAGAGCAGAGGGAGGGGAGAGAAGCAGAACTGGGCAGCCCAGAACGCCTGGGGCTCGGCGGGCCAAGCAGATTGGGGTGGGGGCAGCATCAGCCCTGGCGGTGGAGCGGGGTCCGGGCTAACCCAGGAGAGCTGCCGGGAGCTCAGGGGAGGTCACGGGGGTCTCGGGGAAAGCCAGTGCAGGGAGGGGTGCAGGTGAGCTGGGCTGCAGTGAGGGACAGGAGGCAGCAAGGCAGGGCCTGGGGTGTGGCGGCAATGGGGGGGCAGCTGGAGAGGGCGCGGGCTGCCAGAGCTGGGAGGAGGAGAGACCCTGAGCCAGCGCCCCGAGGGCCCCAGAAGGGGAACCGGGCAGCGTCGAAGTGAATCTTCGGGGGCGGGTGGGAGCCGGGCTCTGACCTGGTCTCGGGAGTGGGCGGAACTGGGCAGGGCAGTTCACTGCAGGGTGTGCCTGTACTGCTGGGCCCTGGGCCCTCTGCTCACCTGGTCCCCCAGCCTCACCTCCGTCAGCCCCCAAGGTGGGCCCGGTGTCCCCATCCAACTTGCTCTTTTCCTCATCCTTGGAGGCCGGTCCTGCCTCCTCCAGGCGGCCCCCGGGTCCCCCTGCTTGGAGCTCTCAGTGAGCGTGGGCACCACAGCCGCCTGTGTGGATGCCACTCGAGACCTTGGAGGACTGGCTTTGAGCCTGTCACGGCCCAGCACCAGGCCAGGAAACACCAGAGACGGGAAGAAGGGTGGGGTTCAGGGCGGGAGGCCTTCCCCCCCACCCAGACAGGCCCGAGAGCCCCGGGTCTGCCGGCGGAATGCTTCCTGGCCCCACTGCCCACAATGGCGCACCTCTGGACCCAGGGCTTGGGGGGCGGGCAGGGAGGCGACCAGCTGAGGCCTCGAGCATCACAGATGTCAGCTCTGCCACCTTCTCTCCAGCCCAGGGACCCTACAGGTCAGTGGCCAGGGCAATCGGGGACATGGTGCAGGTCTGAGGAGGAGCTCCTGCTGTGGCCTCTGTCTCAGGGAGAGCGTGAGCCTGCCCGTGTGCGTGCAGCTGGCCGGGCAGGTGACATGAAACCCCATCTCCGGCAACAGCTAGTTTCCAGAACTTTTTGGAACCCAGTGGGCCCCCAGCACCCACCCCCAGGCTGGAAGAGGCCCCTGGGGTTGGCACTGAAGACACTTCCCTTCTCCTCAGTGGCTCCTAGAAACCCTCCCCTCAGAGCCCCTTTTTGCAGCAGGGGCACCCCATCTTCGAGGACTGGGCTCCTGAGATTGTCCCAGGCCATGGGACACGCAGATGGCCCTGGTCCCCACCGAAAGCGCACAGGCTTTCAGGCCACCCCGACCTGCCGTTTGTGCCGTGAGGGAGCAGAGGGGCGCCCGCACCCCCAGGGGCCTCCCTCCCTGCCCCTCCCCACCCCCGGACCCCGTGCGCCGGTGAAAGAACAGAGAACTCAGAACAAGATAAATTTGAATGCTTTATTGGGATTGCAAGCAGTAAACGTTAAAGACAAAACCCAAGCAATGAGTTTTGCCAGAAATATCAGCATGTTAAAGGGGGCAAGTGGAGGCCCGCACCAGCCACTGCCAGATGGACCAGGGCAGTGGGCGAGATGACATTCGGTGCTGGGCACGTGGGGGTCTTCAGGTGATGGCACAGGGGGGGACCCAAGAGGGGGTCCTGCTGAAGACAGTTGAGGGGGGGAGAAAAGATGGACAGCCACAAGCAGGGGCTCAGGAGGTCAGAGGGGGGCCCGGGTCAGGATGGCTGAGGACCCTCGGAGAGCTGCTCACAGGGGGACACAGAGGAGCGTTGGCAGACGTCCCGGAGCACCCATCCCAAAGGAGGCAGAATGTAACACTGGGTGGGCTGGGCGTCCGGCAGGACAGGCAGACAATTTAGGGTGCCTCCGCGTCTTTTTGGATCTCAGGCCAATCTGGGTCCCAGTTACGACAATTTGGCTCTTTGGGTTTCTATCCAATGGTCCGAATGGCCCAGTCCCCGGACGCCTGCCAAAGGGCCCTCTGTGCCTCGAGCGGACTGGCACGGACCGCCCCCAGGGTCGTGCCAGCCCCGTCGCCAGGGCCCAGAAGCCTCGGGCCTCTAGAATGCTAGTCGGGCTGTCGTGCAGGGGGGCTGCACTGGGGGCAGAAGCGGGGGTGAGGTAAGCCTCCCAGCCGCCCGGGTCCCTGCCACAGCCCTAGGCACCGAGGTGGTGGCTGCTTCGGTATCACCAGACCCGCAGGCCTCGGGGCCCAAGCGACCCCGGCTGATGGACCTTTCCGCCTGCTCTCCTGCTCTGCGGGGCCTGCACCCTCCTGACCTCCCCAGCTCCCCGACCTCACCCTGCCTGGCCCCTAGGATGCCCTGCAGAGCTCGGAGCCTCCTGGGGACAAGACAGGGCGCTGAGGAGGTGGGCAAGGTGTCACCGAGGGGTGGGGGGAGGGCTCCCCAAGTGCAAGGAAGGCGGCCACCTGCTCCAGCCTGATGGAGCCCCTCGACTCACACACCTGCAACCCCTTCCCCCCCAGCCGGCCTGAGCCAGCCAGGGGCCCCCTCTTCCTGGTGGCCTCCGAGCACCTTCCTGACACCGAGGAGACACCTCCCCGCCCCTCCTCCACCCCTCAGGACCTCAGGGGACCAGCCACCGTCCCCAGAGGCCAGGCCGGGCAGCGGCCCGCTCCCTTCCCCTCCGGCTTCTCCGCGGGGCGCAGTGGCCAGCGCCCCACGGAGGCCCACTCTCTCCACTCAACCCAAGCGACAGGGACAGATTAAAACAAAAACCGAATCGGGGCGCTAAATGGCGGGGAGCAGGACGTGCGGCTCAGCCGCAGAGGTGGTGGTGGTGGCTTCGTGCGTCGTTGCTTGGTCACTGCCCCCCTGTTACGTGGGACGGGGAGTAAGATTAATTTGGTGTGTGAGCGCGTAAAAAGCTAAGGAGGGGTCAAAAAAAAAAAAAAAAAAGGAAAAAAGCCCCAGGAGAAACCAATTAAAGGGGGGTAACAGACCAGTTGGCGTCAATTTGGGCTCCTAATTCAATCGGTAATTCTGCAAATCTCCTCGTCACTCCTGACTCCGCTACTCCGAACCCCGCAGGACCACTTCCTGCTCCAGAGCGTCCCCCCACCCAGCCCCCACTGCCCCCCACCCGCCCCTCCAACCGCCAGACTTCCCACACTCCCCACCATCCTCGCCGGCCTCCTGGGAGCCCCCATTTCTGAGAGGCCCCCAGAGGACCCGCAAAGATGGTCCCTAGGTGTGCTGGGGGGTCCCCAGATCTTTCTCACCGGAGCACACCGAGGGGGTCAGGCTACTTTGTAAGGCACGTCTCGTTCAGCTACAGCCACCTCCAGTCCCACCAAACCCGTGCTTTGCGCCACACGGTGGTAGGGGGCACGGATGCCGGTGGGGCCCGGGGGCTTCGGGGCTCACACCACGGGGGTCGTGGGCAAAGGCGCCTCCGTCATCTCAGACAGAGGGGTCGCCCACCTGGGCCTGGGACACACCCTCTCCCACCCCAGGAGTGCATCCCAGGGGTCCAGAGGGGAGAGCAGCCCATGAAAACCTCATCACCAAACGGCTTAGAGAAGGGGCCAAGGCAGAACGTGGTCCGACCTGCACCGTGCTGGGTTCACTCATCTGTGTGCGTGTGTGCATGTGAGGGTGTGTGTGCGTGAGGGGCTGTGTGTGCACGAGTGTGTGTGTGTATGTGTGCATGTACATGAGTGTGTGAGGGCTGTGCATGTGTGAGTGTGGGTGCATGTAGGGGGGTGTCTGCAGGGATGCCTGGTTTTTGGAGCGGGGACTGAGATGTGAGAATTTGGGGTGTGTGGGTTTGGGGAGGATTGACTTTAGGGTGCATGGGGGTTTGGGCCAATTAAAGCTTATTTTCACAAATTTTGGTTTTCATGTTCTGTTCTCCCCTCCTTCGGTCTTACTGGGAACCCCCAACCAGCTCCATGGTGATTTTCGAGGATGGAAAACAGAGCGAAGGGGCTGTGCTGTCGGAGGATGGCCAATTCTCCCTGTGGAGGGCCAGAGCTGGCTGTAGAGCAAGGACGTGCCTGCCTGCAGATCTGGGGTCCCTTCCTCTCTCCTGGTCGGTCAGGGGCCCGAGCCGTGGCCAATCTGACTCGAGGTCCCTGGGGAAGAGAGGGAAGGGGGGTGCCTGATTCTTTCATTATGCCAATCGTTTTTAAGTCAATTTGGTTTTAGTATTTTTTTAGCCAATTGATATTTTTAGTTGTTTTGGGTTTTTTTTTAAGCCAAATTACTGTTCTGGTGTTTCTAAAAAGCCAATTAGTTTTAAGGGGACTGATGTGCATGCGTGTGTGTCATTCAGGGGTTCATAATTTAGTATTTTGTCGTGTGATTTGGGGGTGATTTGGGGGGATGCTTAACGCCAATTGAGTTTGTATAGTTTCAGAGGTGTTACTACCATTCCCCTTGGCCGGATGGAGAAGGCCAAGGAGAGAAGAGCCTGACATGGGGAGGTTGGGGCACGGGGGCTGGGGGTGGGGGAGCCCGCGGAGGGAAAATGGTACCGGGAGATGTCGGAGGCGGGACCCGATGGAACACGGCCCCCGGTCAGGAGGAGGGCACCAGGTGGACGGTGCCATTCTGCAGAATTACGACAGTTTGGCTCACTTCCGATTGGCGGACGCCTCCGGAGAGGCGTCCCCGTGGGCGGCGGGGTCGTGGGTGGGCAGGGCGATCAGGGGACGGTGACGCTTGGCCTCTCTGAACGCCTCGAGCTCCTTGGCGAGCATGCGACCCCGGCGGGCGCGCAGGAGGGCAGGCAGGCCCCTGCGCAGGCGCTGGGCCGATTGCTTCCAGCTGTCATATTGGAAGAACTTGCCCACGGGGTATCTGGGGAAGTTGTCCTGGGGGGGGGGGGGGGCGGGGAGGACCAGTCAAGGGGGCCCCTGCTCCCTGGCTCCTGCCCCCAGCCACCCTGCCCTCCCCCGTGGACCCCTCAGCGGCCCCACGCGGGGAGGGGGCTCGCCTGCCCACGGGGAACGGCTGGACGGCCGGCTCTGGACCGGGGTCCTTGGCGTGGGGGACCCGCGAGCCCAGGAGCTGGCTGAGCCCCGGTCCCCCCAGAGGGAGGGCAGGAGAGCAGGGTCCCCACCACCACCCCCCAGCAGCGGCCCCGTGCCTACCGGAAGCACGGTCGGAGGGGTCGACACGTCCCTCTCGGACTTGGCGGGGGCGGCGCAGTAGGTCTCCAGAAGGGCCAGGTCACAGCTGCGGAAGCAACACTCTTCCACGATGCCACGGCTGCTGCGGCGGTTCACGCGGCTCGCCGGCCTGCCTGGAAGTCCCACAGGGGGAACGAGAGCCGCCCTTGAGCACCAAGTGCACCGCAGCCGGGCAAGGGGGCGCCGGCCCCGGGGAGGCAGGGCGCCAGCCCCCTGGCCTCGCGGTGCCTCCCTCCTCGCACGGACGGTGGGCACGGCCTCCAGGGTCCACTGCCCAGGGAGGTGGGGAAAGTGCGCAGGCGTGAGCCCGTCAGGGGCCCAGCCGCCCCCCCACGATTCGGGGCGCAGGGTCCCGTCCTGAAGGCCACGCTGGGACGCAAGTGTCCTCCCTGAACAGAGCAGGACCCTGGGTGGCCCGTAGCCCTCGAGACTCCGAGGCAGGCATGGGAGAAGAAGGGGAAGACGGGAGGGGAGGAGTGAGGACCTGCATGAAACCACGCCCCCCTTTCCTCCCGTCGTCCCCGCCCCTCCGCTGCTTGGGCTCCAAGGTCAGCTGCAAGGAAAAGTCCGGCCCTCGCCTTGGAGGGGGAGGGGGAGGGGGGGGGAGGACGGGCGCCAGTGGGGAGGAGGTCCCACTGGGTGGGGGCTCGGCCCAGCCCTCCTTGCAGGGGCCTCACTCCCTGGGCACCAGACCCTACGCAGCGCCACTTCCTGCCCCCAAAAGGAGGCAGGTGCGAGGGTGGGGTGGGGGGGCACAGGCAAGGCCAGGGTGGACTGGGCTTCCAAAGCGTGGAGAAGCAGGGGTGCTTTTCAAAGAGAAGCTTGGAGAGACCAAGGCTGGCGTGTGTGCGGCCCGTTTCGCCGCTGGATAAGTAGAGGCTGCAGAGGGGGATGCTGCTCGGGGAGCAGCAGGGCCAGGTGCGACCACCAGGGTCCTCACCATCTCACCTCCCCCGCCCCCACCCACGTCTGGGCTCCTGTTGGGAACAGAGGTGGCTGAGCCCGCAGCAGGGAGCTCGCGCTCCCCACCTTCAGGGTCAGCCTGGGTCTGCTCTGCAGTCCCTCCCACTATCCAGATAAATGCTCCCCTGAGGCCCAGCTTTCTGGGAGGGGAGGGCAATGGCCCACACCCCTGAGGAAGAGGTCACCTCCAACTGGGGGCCCCACCCAGGGCCCGGGGCAAGGAAAAGCAGCGCTCTAGGGGAAAACCCAGCCCCAGGATGGACATGGAAAGAGAGAAGCCCAAGAAACAGCCAAAGCCCACGCTGAGGCCCACCCCTCAGGCGGATGCCCCACCCCGCCCCCCAATGTCTTGTAGGCAGGGCCTCATCTCCTCTCCTGCAAGCCTGGGGTGGGGGGAGCTCGGCACCCCCCCCAGCCCATGGGGCATGCAACACACGCTTTGGTTTCTAGGGGTCTCCGATCTGTTCTACCAAACGCTAAATCAGGTAATCCACAAATACCTGCCCACCATCTACATGTCAGACGCACCCCTCCCCCCCCAGATGTGTGGGAAACTTTTGTGCCCACAGCCCGCCCAAGAGCAGGTCAGGAAGAAGCAGTGAGGGAAAGTCCGCCTCCCTGCCAGGACTGGGGTCTGCCTCCAGCCCACCCTGCCCCCCACCCGCACCTGCTACGGCCTGGCCCCCACCTAGATCCCACCCTGCCTGGGAGGAGAGCGTTCTACTTTTCATGGTGTCACAGGAAGGTCAGGGGTGTGGGCACCACCCATGCTCACTGCAGGTGCCCAATAAATGCGGACTCCAGGGTCCCAACTGTGCTCATGGAGTCTCAGTAGCTTCCCTCTGCCTGGCCACCCACACCAGGTATCCCAGGAGGTGTCCACGGGCGTCTGGGAGACGGGAGGGAGGACTCCAGCATTTAGAGAGCACCTGCTGGGTGCGCCCCCCCCACCCCCGCCCCAACGCGCACTGGGCTACTTACTGAAGTAAAAGCCGCGGTCCCCACAGACAAACTGGAGGGTGTCCACCAGCTCCCCGCCGCACAGGGTCTCACTGGGGCGGTAAGCAGCAAAGCAGCACGAGGCCAAGGCCAAGAAGGTGAGCAACACCAGCATCGACTTCCCCATTGGGACCCCCATCGGCATCTAGGGGCGGAGACAGGAGGCCATGAGCCAAGTCCAGGGCTGGAGGCCACTCCCGCCGCCCCGCCAGGCCGGGGCCTCTGGGAGACACCAGCCCGGCCGCCTCCTGACTCCAAGTTCGGTTCCGGCTTTAGATCGCCATGTCCTAAACGTGGCCGCTCTAATGGCCAGAAAGAACGCGTGCTCTCCTGCCCAGGCGGGGTGCGCAGTCGCCCCAGGTTTGAGCGGATGTGTGTGAAGCACGTCTTTGATGGGCACCAAGTTTCACGAGGGGATGATCGCCCCCGCCGTCACCACCGCAGGGGCTCAGCCACACCCCAGAGCCGCAGGGGACAGGGCTGGACACTGAACCTGGCCTCTGTCCTATGAAGTCATGGGGGGGCGGGACCAGCGCAGGGCAGTGGCCACTCCGAGGGCCTCCCCGCATCAGCCAAGATGGCAGACGGCCCCGCCCCACCGCAGAGCTGTGTGCATCCCAGAGGACCTGCCCCCCCCAAGCAGCAGGGGTCCTGCCGTGCCAATCCCACCCCTTCCCCCTCCCCCACAGCCTCTTCCACCCTCCCAGCCACCCCCCACCCCCCCACCCCCCCCCACCCCGGGGACTGAGCAAAGCTCAGGTCGAGGATCCAGTGGTTACTGTGCAGTGCCAGCCACACTTCCAGGGGCCTCATTCTCCTGAATCGCCCAGTCCCCCACCCCAGCCTGCCCTGGGCACCCCAAAACACACAAAAAGGCCAAAGGCCTCCTCTCCGGGCCTGGCATCACACCCACCCTCCAGGGCCAGGCACCTCAAGGTCCCTGTGGGTTCATCAGACCCTCTCCCCACTGAGGTACCAAACCCCACCCAGGGAGCTGGAGAGAACAAGTCAGGGCAGCTGGAGGCTGGACACCAGGTCCTTGGGGCCCAGTCAGGACCCAGAAGCACGTCTCGGGACACACCCCCTGCACGGGCTGTGTGGCTGCAAGGCCCCGGGGCCAGGGTTAGCCAGGCCCCTTAAGGCTTGGGAGGGCTTGGGAGGGGGCCTCAGGTTCTCTTTTAGACCCAGCAAGCTGCCCCTGCCCCCTCCAGAAAGTGGAAGCACCCCCCCCCCCCTCCCAACCACAGGCAGGTAGCCCCTGGAAGCCCTCCACAGGCCCAGGTATAAGCCCCTTCTGGGGCGACAGTCACGGCCCAGTGCCTCCGAGCCCACTGGCACCCTGAGGCTACCCAAGCCGGGGGCTGGGCAGCCTGCCCGGATGTGCCCCTCCCAGGCTCCACACCCGGTGGGCCCGGGGCGGGGGGCGGGGGACGGGGCGGGGGGGGGGGGGGCCACCACGCAGCATGCCCCTTCCCAGCCTGGAGCGAGGCCGCTGCACGCTAGGCCCAGGGAATTTCTGGTGCCATAAATCGTGCAGGAGAGGAGGCAACCAAGAAGGGAGCACAGTCCCGCTTCAACTCGGCTAAAGAGCAGAGGCCAGCTCCACAGGAGGGTGTGAAGTGCGCCCCCCCTCACCTCCTCCCGCCTTGGACCGGGCCCCAGCCAGTCTCCCAAGCTGCCCCCCGCCGCTGCCCCCTTCCAAATTCTAAGAACAATCTGGCCAGCTAGTGACCGGGCGCCTTCCGAGAGCGAGCCACAGCTGCACCCTCTGCAAGCCAGCCACTCCAGTGAGGGGTCCCGGCCGGCACCAGCGGAGAGCAGAGGCTGGGTGAGAGGCGTGCCCTCTGGGCCAGGTGAGCCAGCGGTGGCGGGGAGGAGGGAGGCCAGGGGCGAGGAGGGCAGAGGCGGAGAGGAGGGGCTGAGGGGCTGAGGCCCGAGGCCCCCGTCAGCGGGGCGGGCAGGGCAGGGCAGGCCGGAGCGAGAGGGCAGCGGGGGTCCTCGCTCAACAGCCCCGGTTACCTGCAGCTGGACAGGAGGCTCGCTGGGGCTGGAGGAGGAGGAGGAGGAGGCTGGAAGGACTGCCTCACAGGAGAAGCTAATGTCCAGTTTGCAGGCTGGTCAGTGCTTTGGCTTTTATGTCTGAGCCGGCTCCTCCCAGCCCCGGCTCCACCCTACCCCCCACCCCTCTCCCTGCTGACCACTCCCCCCGCCCCCTTTGCTCCCGCCCCCTCCCTCTCCCCAGCCAGTCCCTTCTCTCCTGCACCCCCAACAACTTGCTCCGGACCACCCCTCAGCAAAGTACCCCGGGGTGGGGGTGGGGGTGGGGGGCTCCTCCTGCACCCCCAGCCCCTCTAGGCGCCAGGCAGTGGGGGGAAGGGGAGGCAGGGGGGCTGCTCTACACCCCCTTGCATGGAAAGTTCCATCTACCCCACTGGGCAGGGGCAGTTACCCTCTCCAGGCTGTACACTCCTGCCCTTCGGAGCCTCCCACCGGCCCCTCTCCCCAGATTCCCCGGTGGAAACGTTGGGGACAGGGACAGGGAGGGGGCTGTGTGTGTGTGGGGGGGGGGGGTGCACCCGCGCGTGGGGAGGGGGGGTCAACTGCACATGTGGCGCCGGGTGTGAGCCTTTTGCCAACTCGCCCCCTGTTCCATCCTGGCCCCGCCCACCCCGTTTTCCTCCTTCAGTCTTGCTGGCACGGCGTCAACATACCAGGGTGGGTTTCTGAGGCTCGCGCCCCTCCTCGTTACCCGGCACCCTGGGGGACACGGCCCGCCCCCGCACGGCACAAATCGCAGGCTTTCAGCAACACCCCGCTGCACCCACAAGCCGACCAGGAAGTCGCCTCTGCAGACAGCTCGCACCTCCCTGGGCACTTCCCGAAGCCCCCAGCCAGCCCCCCCACCCCCACCCCCGCCCCTCCTCCGCGGCGCTGGGGAGAGCGCGGGCTTCGCCACCGGGAGCCGGCCCCGCGGCCTCCTCCCCTCCCCCCCACCCCCGCCCGGGGCCCGCCGGGGCCCCCCGTCCCCTCCCGGCCGGCCCGCACGCCGCTTACCTGGAAGCCGGCACAGCTGCGGCCCACCTCCCTGCTGCGTATCGCAAACCGAGCAGCGGGCGCTGGCCCTCCTGCCGGACACTCCTGTGCCAGCGCCGCTCTGGCCGAGTCGCGGGGGCCGAATGTGCGACGGGGCAGAACGGGGGGATGGCTTTTTTTTGGGGGGGGGGGGACTCGTCCGATCGTCTGGGGAGGGCGGGCTGTCCGCGGGCTGGGGCGGGCCAGATGTTGTACTTTTAGGGGGGGAAAGGGTATCGGGAAATGAGGTCAGCTGTTGTATCAAGGATAGAGGGGGACAGAGATAGTGAGAGACACAGAGAGAACGTGAAAGGGGGGGGGCCGAAGAGAGGGCGAGAGAGGGAGAGAGGACAGCGAGAGGCGGGCAGGCTCGCAGCGGGGGAGAACAGCGCGGAGAGAAACAGAAAGCGTATAATTAATCCGCTTCGGGACGGCGAGGCGAGAGGGCGGGCGTGGAGGGGGAGGGAGTCGGAGGCAAGGAGCCGGGGGGGACGGGAGGGAGCGAAGGGCAGGCTGCGGGAGAGCGGAGAGCGGGCGCCGGGGCCAGAGGCCGGAGAGGGGGCCGGGGAGCACAGAGAAGCCGGGGCAGGGCGCGACGTCGAGGGCCGGGGAAGGTGCGGAGGGGGGCGGAGTGGAAGGGCGCCCGGGCCGCGGGCGCCCAGCTCGGATTGGGCCGACGGAGCCCTCGGCCGTCGCGAGCCCGGGCCCGGGGGTGGGGTGGCGGTGGCGGTGGCTGCGCCGAGCCGCTCGGGACGCGGCGAGGAGGGGGGAGCGGCCGGCCGCGCGCCGGGGAGGGCTGGGGGACAGCGCGGGGGGGTGACAACGCCGGCGGCCTGCGAGCCGGACTGCCTGCGGGGGGGACCGCCTCCTCGGGCGAAGCGGGGGCGGGCGTTGAGGTAGATGGAAGAGGAGGCGGCGGGGATCCGCAGGCCCGGCGGAGCGCGGCCCCGCCGACGGCGCCCGAGGCGGGAGTCAGCAGCGTGTCGGCGGGCGGCGAAGACGCGGGGCCGCCGGCCGGGTGGAGGCGCTGGCGGGCCGAGCGCGGGCGGGCGTGGGCCAGGAGGCGGGGGCGGCCGGAAGGGGGGGGCCGGGGGCCGGCCTGGCCTCACGCAGCTCCGCCGGAGAGCAGGCGAACTGCGGGCGCCAACGCCCGGCTCTTATAGCCGCGCCACCCCGCGGCGCGGCGCCCGCTCGGGCCCCGCTGGCCCCGCGCCCGCGCCAATGGGCGCCCGAGGGGCGCTGGCCCCGCCCCCCGGGACCGCCCCCGCAAGTCGAGCTGGGGGTGGGGTGGGGGGGGTGGTGGGTGGGCCGCGGGCTGGGGGCCCCCGGCCCGGGGGCGACGGTAGGGGGGGGGGTGCTGTGGGGTGCTCGGGGCCAGATTGGGCTGGGGGCGGGGAGCGGCAGAATGCGAAAGAAATCCCGAGTCCCGAGTCTCGCGTTCTGAAGTGTGTGTCGGTGGGGGGGAGGGGGGGGAAGGGCGGGGGGGAGGGGGGACGCTCGAGTTCCCGGGATCTCTAGATTCCTAGGGGTCTCTAGGTTCGCGCACGCGGGGGGCGCGAAGCGAGAAGGGTGGGCGGTGTCCCGGGCCCTAGCGGCGGCCGGGGGCTACGCGGCGGGCGCGCGCGGTCCAGAGTGAGGAGGACGCAGGTGGTTTGGCGGCGCCCGGTCGGGGGGTCCCCGAGTCCCGCGGGGAGCTGCAGGGGAGGGAGGAAGCCCGGGGCTTGGGCATGGCGCGCGGCCGCCACCTGCCCGAGCAGGCGCGGCTCCTGGAGTCGCAGCAGCCAGAACCTGAGCGCCCCCCGGTGCCGCGCGGGAGCCGGGGTGCAGCTGCGGCGGCCGCCAGGTGCGGTTCCCGGGGAGCGCCGGCCGATGGGGCCGACCGAGGCCGCGCCTGGCCGGGGACGGAGGAGCAGGGCGGGAAGCGGCGCTCCAATCCTACCTGCATGACCGAGCTCACCGGGGTTCGTCTAAGCAGCTCGCCTTTGGGGCCCACCCAAAATATCCGGAGAATGGTTCCCCCGTCCTCACTGCGTTGGACTTGCGTAGACTCGGGTTCGGCCCCGGGGGCCACCACGATAATTTGGGGGTCTGGGGAAACCATCTCCTGGAGAGTTTGGACGACGTAAGAAGTCGTGATTTTTACCAAGTCAAAACCACGCACAAGCCCCGGCGTCCCGCCCGCCCCTCGGCGCCCCCGGCCACCCGCGCCTCTCCGAGGGGAAGGGGCCGCCGCCGGCGGAAGCCCGCGCCGGCTCGCCCCCTCGCTCCGCCATCAATCACTTCGCCCGCGCTCCGCGCGCGCCTCCCCGAGTCCCCTGCCTGGCGGACTTGGAGGCGCCGCGCCGCCAGAGCGGGGTGCGCCTCTCCACGGCGTCCCTGCGACCCAGCGCCAGGCCCTCCCCAACTGGGGGCCGCCACGGCCCCTTCCCCCCACGATCGTGAGCTTTGCAAAAAGCAAACGAAAGCGGCGCGGGTTTCGGGGCGCGCGGCCCCAGCAGCAAGCGCGGCCGCCGAGCCGCAAGCCCTCAGCGGACTCCTGCGCCCGCCCGGCGAGCGGCGGCCCCGGCGGGACAGTGGCGGGGCGGGAGGGGAGCCGGGCCGGGGCCGCGGAGGCGGCGGGGAGCTCACCGCAAGGCTGGAGGCTGGAGGCTGCGTCCGCGGGCGCAGAAGGAGCTGAGGCAGCAAAACGAGCGCTCTGAGGCGGCGGTGGACGCTGCTGAAGGTGAGCGAGACCCCGGGGGCAGTCCCCAATGTCCGGGGGCAACGCCCAGTCCTTTGGAAGACCCGGGGACAATGCCCAAATTTGGGGGAAACTGGGGGCAATGCCCAGTCGTTTTCCTGGACGCGGGAGAAGCACTGCCCACGTCCTGGCGGATACGCTGCAGGGCCAAGTGTGTTGGGGGAACGCAGAGAGAAATCTCCCAAATCCGAGCAGCTTGGGGGCTTTCGTAGGAGACGAAGAGAGGCCTGAAACTCGTGCCCCGCCGCGAGCGGGGCTGAGAAAGCTGCCGAGGGGCTGCGGGCGGGCCGGGAACAATGCCCAGATATCGGAAGGCAAGTCAGAGCTCCGTGTGGTTTGCGGCCGAAGGCCCCAGTACCCCGACGTAGGAGACCCGAGGGAGGCTCCCTTGATGTGGGGAGCTGTAATCAATGACTAAATTTGAGACTCCAGATACAGGGTCCAAGTCTAGTGGATCAGGGGAAGTTGCTCAGGGCTCGCGGGGGGCCAAGAAATCAGAGTCAAACATGTGGGGGCCCTAGCATCTTAGTCAGCAAGCTTAGGGGGAACCCTAGGCTAATTTGTGGGAGGTAGGTTTTGGGGTGACTCTGGGAAAATTCTCAACGCGAAACGCAGGGGGGACCTAAGAGGCACGTTATCTAAAATTGGGGGAAGTGAAACACTGAACACACTTTGGGGGGGCTACGCAAAGTCTCAGTGTGGTGACGGGAAATACAGAATTGCTTCCACAGTTGACGAATGCAGGTTAGTGGCCTGGATGCCTGCGAGGCCAAGGAGGGGAACTCCATAATTGTGGCTTTGAGGAGAATTCTCACTATCCTGTAGGGACTCGAGAAATACTGTCTAAATGGGGGAAACTGGGGTGTGATCAGTACACCTGGGAAATGCAGAAATTCCATGTCCCTTTATATTTTAATTTTCTATTTGATTTCAATTAGTTTATTTCTGATGAACAGGGAAAAAATATGCTGTTTTCTTGGGCACTGTCTACAATGGCCCAAGTTTTGGGGATCCATGGGAATTGTCCAATGGAGGCAGAGATCTAAATTTCAGGGACCCTGGTTAGTAGCCAGGAAGCTTGTAGGACACAGGCCCATAAGACCTGGGATTTCTAGGATATTTTTTGATCCCTGGACATTTTCATTTTGGGGAGCCCATGGGAAGCTGCCTAAATTTACGGGGACCTGGGGCAAGGGTTGTAAATTCAGGGGACTCAAAAATCAGTGTCCAAAGAAGGCTCAGTTGTTTTGTGGAAGTGTGGGGAAAGTCCCAATTTATTTTGGAGGGCTGGGAGACATGTCTCAATTTGGAGGCCCCAGAAAACTAATTTTTGAATCTGGGGATCCAGGGAAGTTACTCAGAGTCCTCAGGAAAATTGGGGATCAATATCTAAGCTTTAAGGGAAAAGATTAAGAGTTCGTAGGTCATGAGGCCTAGAAAATCAATGTCCAAAACTGGTGACCTATGAGGAGTTTTCAGTGTGTGAGAGACCCAGGAAACATTGCTTACATTTTGGGTGACTTTGTGGGTGCCCAAGATGCTTTGGGGCCCAAGGAATTTTAGGGCCTGTGTTGACGGGCCTGGAAGGCAATAAGTAATATTTGAGAGGAGAGCCCAGCATGTCCAAATATAAGGGAACAGGAAAAGGGTCCCGTGTCATCCTGGGATTTGAGACCACTGTCTGAATTTTAGAAAATCTGGACTTTTGTCAGTGAGCCAGTGGGATACAGGGAATTTTTTTTTTAATACTCAAAATCTTATGATGCGGAGAAAATATTCAGAATATTTGGTTCCTGGGAACACCCAACAGAGCCCGGTATAAGGAGACAGGGGCTTTGTGCGAGCGTCTGTTTTGTGCGCGGTGGGACCCAGGGGAACCTGCGTAAACCACAGTCACCAAGAAGCACATCTCGGGTAATTGCTCAGTGTGCTTTCGGGGTCTGGGTGACAGTGTCTAAACTGTAAGGGACCTGATTAGTGGCCAGGGAGCTTGGAGAGCCCTGTAAACAAACGCTCCCACATCTTTCATGGCACCCCCCAACACACACACAAAATTGGTCAATGAGTTCTGGGGATCAGAAATCAACCTCTGAACTTTGTGGAAGGCACGAGAAAAGAGCAGACTGTCTGTGGTTCAGAATAGGGCTTGGTGTCCTTTGGGTGTAATGCCTACATGTTAGTGAAAGAATAGGGAAGCCACGTTCAAACTCTGAGGGTTCTGGGAAGATTGCTCGTGGTGTTGGGGGAACCTGGGAGTCTTTGTGTAAAATTTAGGGAACCCAGGCTGGTGCCAGTAAATTTGTGGAACGCGGCGGATAAGATCCCAAACTGTGGTGAACCGGGAGAACAGGGCTTCAGTGTCGGGGAGCAGAGCAGGGACAGAATGCTTGGGAGACCCCGAATTTCACGTGCAAAATTATGGAGACACAGGGGAAGGGCTTCACTTGTTTTGGAGACGATGCCTAAGTGCCAGAAAAACACTGTCCACCTTCTGGGGAGCCAGGCAAATGGGTCAGCATGACCACAGGACCTGGGGGTAACGTTTAAATTTGGGGGGATCCGCATTGGCGGTGTGCGGATCGGTAGGATGGGAGCAGGGTGTACAAAACTGTTAAGAGCCTGGGAGAAAATGCCCAGTGAGTTTGGGGATCCAGGCCACTAGGTGAATCTGGGGGAACGCAGCCGGGGCTCCTGTTTCCAGGTCCCCGGAAATTGATGTCCAAGAAAATTCTTGGGACCTGGGGAAATGCTGGATGCATTCGGAGGGCCTGGGAGCAAGCCTGAAATCTGGAGGATCCCAGGGGGAAAAAAAATAATAATGCCCGCGTTTGGTGGGAGCAGGGAAGTCGCTCGGTGACTGGGGACCCCGGAGGTGGAGGGCTGCCTCGCAGCGGCGGAGCCCCGGGTGCCGGGCAGGCGGCGCGCCGCCGGCGCTCCCCCGCGTCTGGGGGCTCGCGCGCGGAGCAGGGGCGCCCTCCCCGGGGGGCGCGGGCGCGGGCAGGTAGCGCCGGGCCCCCCGGGGCGCGCGCCCCGGAAGGAGCGTTGCTTCTCCCTCTTCTGCCTTCTGGCGCGGTGAGCGCGCCTGCGGCAGCGGCCCTGCGGAGCGGGCGTCGGGAGGAAGGGAGGAACCCGGGCGCGGCTCCCCGGCGCTCCCGGGGCCCCGGGCTCCCTGCCCGGCCGCCTCCGAGGACGGCCCCGCGCTCCCCGTCGCCGCCGCGCCCCACGCGCTCCCGCGCTGCGAGCCTAGGCGAAGCCGCGGCCGGGCCGCCGCCGCGGGCAGGCTCGTCCCCGGCTCGGCTTGGGGGCCCTGGAGCACCCCAGACGGCCACCCCCCGCGCGCCGGGGCGCTCCGCGAGCGCCGCTCCCGCCTTTCCCGGTCCCCAGACGACGGCGAAGCCCATTCGCTTGGGTAACTGGAAAGAGGGGAGGGAATGAGGAACAAGAGAAGAGCCAGCATGGGGAGGAGGGACGGGGCAGGACCGCACGGTGGCCAGGGTGCCAGGGGTGTCCTTTCGTTTTCTCAAAGAGCATTTTCACGCGAAGTCTCTCTCTCCCTGCCGGGAAAGTCAATTGCTTAAAAGCCAGTACTGAACCCGACGCAGGCGCAGGGCGCTGGCGGCAGGAACACGGCCACCCCCTGGGAATTGGGCGATCTTGAGGGTGGGGGGCAGCGACCCTGGGGGGCACCTGAGGGGTAAGGAGCTGCGAGGAAAAAGGCATTGCTGGGGACAGAGGAATGGTGGGGATCCTGGGGCTGGGACAGCATCGCTTGTACCCAAAGTCACCCCACAGAAGGACCCCAGTTAGAGGGGAGCAGCTCAAAGCCTGACATTGTGGGAGGGCAGGGGTTAACGCCACTGGACAGGTGTGGGGACCCAGTCAGGGCTGAGGCAGTCCTCCACATTAGTTTGGCAGGACAGGGACACCCCCCCCCCCCATGAAAAACAGTCCATTTTCCACCCAGAGCCCCAGGCACGTGGGGAATGTTCCCCCTTCAAATTCCAGTCCACATCAATCACCCCGTGTCCCATTCCAAGAACATCTGGCCTGTCTCCCCCCACCCATCACCGCCCCCTCCCCTCTCCGCCAGCCTTCGTTCACAGCCTCCCGTGTCCCTGGCTTTCTGGCCTGGGCGGGTGTGCCTGGGGACGGAGGGTGAGAAGGGAGCTTCAGGTGCCTTGAAGTCACTCCCCACTGCGTAAAGACCTGTGAAATTGGGGGGGGTGAGGAACGGGGTCCCTGGGAGCCCAGCACAGATTTTGGATCCTTTGGAGGGCCTCTGCTTATGGACGAATTTAGCCCCCCCCCCCCCCCCGTTGGCTCTGCTCTGGGTTCTCCACCTTTCCTCCAGGCCTGCTTCCCCAGGGGCTGGGAGTGGGGGGCGTCGTGTGCTGAGGTGACAGCCCCTTTTCAAAGTGTGGGCTTTCCCCCTGGTTGGGGTGCCTGGGGGGCAATCACGCCAGCGGCTGATCAGTGGGTCCCTCCCCTGCTTTCTGCCCACACAGGCGCCGGCCCTGGAGAAGCCAGGAGAAGCTTGGAGAAGTTCGGAGACGTGCCCTTCAGCTGCTGCCTGGACCTTGGAGGTAGGACGGCTGAGGCCACTTTGGGGTGCCAGACTGAGCCATCAGGGCAAGGGGGGAGCGCACATGTTCTCCCTCCCCCCGCGGGGCTGCCTGCTGAACCCTCGCCTTATTTAGTCAAAAGTGTGGCTAGAGGGGCAGGCTTGAAGGGGGCAGATCCGGGTCACCCTAGGGCTCAAAAAAGGCACTGGCCGCCCCTGGCCAGGACCAGCGTCAGGCTCTCCCCGACTTCCGGCCCTCCACGGTAGGAAGGGAGCTGCAGCTCAGGCTGCTGTGGGGCTGGGGTCCCTTTTGCCCAGAGCTTGGCTGGCGGAACTTCAGCCCTACCCCACCCACCCCCACCCCCCACTGCCCTGCTCCAGCACCAGGGCAGCACAAGCCTCCCCTGCAGATCGCAAACCCATGCTCCACGGAGAATCATCATCCCCCACGATTGGGACTCACCCACTGATCCTGGCCTCTACACGCCAGGCCTGCGGCTGGGCTGCGCTCGCTCCCTCCCGCCTCCTGGCTCCCTGGCTCCCCTGCTCCCCTGCTCCCCTGCTCCCAGCAGGCAGCCTTTCTCCTTCCCCGGCTCCCTCCCACAGCTCTGGCTCCAGGCTGGCCGCTCCTGCTCCCTGGGTCGAGCCCAGCAATCTACAAACCCTGCTCCATTCTCTGAGGGTCCCCTGAGCACCCCTCCCTCCCTCCCCACCGCAGGGCACCCGCCGCAGGCCGCCGAGGCCCAGGCCCTGCTCTGAGCTCCGGGAGGGACGCAGCCAGCACAGCCCCAGCTGGAAGTGAGGGACCAGGGACCCAGCGGGTCCACCCGGAACCACCAGGACCCGACAACACGAGCTACCCAGGGCACAAGACACCACAGGCCACAGATCAATAAACCAAAAGCCTAAAAGTAGGTAGGGGTCGGGTGGGGGGCGCAGGGGAGGGGGCTGAGCACTGGCACACTGGGGAAGGACCCAGGCAAGGCCGCTATTGTACTGTTTTATGTAGCGTCTGGAATAAAGACCCCTTTAAAAGAATGTTCTTGGCCTCTCTCTGATGGGTAAACCGGCCTAGAAGGGGGTCACCTGCTGGGTCCCTCCCTTCCAGCTCTGAAGGGTGGCCTCTGTGACTTGTGGGTCCAGCGCAAGAACAATCACCTGCCCCACCCCCACTTCCAAAGCTCCCCAAGACCCTGGCGCAGAGCACCCCTCCAGGGCAGCTCAGCGTGTGCCCCCACCCCAGTACCTTGTCAGTGAACCGTGAACCGCTGTGGCCACCACCACGGAGCTTGCTCCAGAAGTGTCCCAGGCACTCTGGCCCCAGGGCTTTCTAGTCCCCCCCCACCAACCCCCACTCGAACACACACACAGGAAGCCCCTCCGGCTGAACACAATGGAATCCTGACACCGGTGCTCTAAGGCCCTCCGCCTCACTGCAGTGCCCCTGCTGTCCTTGGGCCACTACCTCCCTTTCTTCTCACAACTGAGCAGTCAGGAGGTCTGCGACCTCCACCCACTTTGACAAATAGGGACCCAGAGAGGTCAAGCCACTCGTGTGAGGTCCCGCAGCCCGGGGCAGGGAGGACCTGGGTCTCATGTGTCCCAGCTGAGCCCAGGCTTCCTGGGGTCTCCTGATTCACAACTGATGAGTTTTCCCTCTTCCCCTCCCTGTTTTCTTTCCCCTTCCTCCAATTCTGTCCCCACCTTGTCTGCCCCCCCCCCCCACCCCGCTCCCATGGACTGCCCTGTCCACCTCCCTTGCCCTTCTTCTTCCAGGAGCTCCCTTCCAAGGACGGCTGTGGAGCCCAGATGGCAAGGGGCTTGCTGCACCCACACCTGAGCCACCAAGGGACAGGCAGGCACCAGGAGCAGACCCCCTGACTCACAGATGCCTGTGGTGTGACTCTGAATACACCCCAGCTTCCCTGGGCCTGAAGGGAGAGGCGCTCCATGAACTGAAGGAAACAAGGCCCTGGCACAGACTCTGACACTTGGAGGGCTGAACCCGTGGACTCTTCTGCACAGCCCTGGGGGTCTGAAGACACTCACCTCTGTGGGGCTGGGGCTGGCCACAGGCCTCAGTTCTGAGCGCGAGGGGACCACCTGGGCCACAGGCCGCAGCAGCTCACCTCTGGGCTGGGTTCTCCAGCAGCTCTGGCTGGCTGTGACTCGGGCTGTGGCTCCAGCTGGGGGGCAGCCTGGGCTGGGGGCTCAGCTGGGTGAGATGCCGGGCCCTGGGTCTTGGGATCCACCTCCTCCTCAAGGAGCTCAGCAGTGACTCTTCGGCCCCTAGGGGAAACACAAAGGTGTTCCTGAGATGAACACTTTTAAGACAAGTCCTCTGCCAGCCGGAGCCCCGTCCCCTCCTCCTCCCCTGGCAGTGAGGAGGCCTGAAAGTAACCTTGCCAGGGTTTTGGGTAGTAGCTTCCTTTCCTGTCCTTATGGCTGCCTAGCTCCCCCTCTTTCAAAGTACAAGGGAAGGAGGAAGAGGCCCACAGTTCACCTAAAGCTGGACTTCCCAGCAGCCAAGCCTGAAAAGGTTGCTTGCCCACAGAGGCAGGAGACCCTTCTGTTGGGTGGCCTGCCCCTTCCTGGCTGGTGTGGACTTGTGCCTGGGCATGGGGTGGGGTTGCACACGAAAGGCATGCCTTGGGGGATCACAATACACAATATGACCCCCCCCCACCTCCAACATTCCCACCTTGGGTGGAAGCAAGGAGGGGTTCAGGAACAAAACAAAGGGCACAGCTCTATATTCAGAAAGCCCCTGGATGGTTGGAGAGATACAGTGGGACACTGAGCTTCCCTGGGGAAATGAGATCTGTCCCCACAAACACCACACTGGGTGTATGGAGGAGTCTGGGACCCCACATGGAGGGGACAGAATCGTGCACTCCCCCGGGAAACTGCCCTTGCCCCATCACTCAGTTCTGTGGGCAAGAGAGGCAACAGGAGAACTGGGCCCGCCAACAGGGAGAGAGAAGCTTTACTCTTTTAATCCTGCCGTGGGTACAAGCTGCATTGCCCTTCATCCTCCTCCTTCTCACTCCCCTTTCCAAATACTTAGTGGGGTTCTTTGGTTATGGTCAGGAGGTGTAGGGAGTGGGGAGAAGGGGGGTGCTTTGCTTTTAAAATGGTATAAAAAAACTGCTCCAAAATCTTGGGCCCCCGGCCCTCTGCACAGTGTCCTGTTTGTCTCTGGTTGGGACTGGGAGGCGGGGGGTGGGGGGGGGTTAGGGGGGTGGGGGCGGTGGTGGTGCAGCAAGAACAAATTTCTCACACAGAAAAGCCATGCCCTTTACATTTGCAAAAACAGCTGTTCACTCCTGCTGGGAAGGGCAGCCCTACCCTCCACTCCTGCCCCTCCCACTTGGCCTGGCAGATTAGTGAAGGAAAACCTATTTTCCTTGCAAAAGCCTCTGTGACTCTGTGGGACCTATAGAAAAGCCCCCTCCCCACTTGTCTTTCTTGTACCCTCCAAAGTTGAGGCTGTTCTTAGGAAGCTTGCCCTCACCCTTCCTCCTGCAGCAGAGGTGTGTCCCTCCTGCGAAACGGGGATACTTTTAGCTGCCTCAAGCCCCCAGCCCACCCGTGCCTCAACACTTAGAATACAGCTTTTCTCTCACACTGAGAGGCTGCAGCAATAGGGAGGGAAGCCCGGTCACCTGTACTCTAGTCGCTGCGTAGTCCCCGAAGCTCCCGGGCGGTGGATGAAGAGGACAGGGGAGTCACTGGTGCCCAAAGCTCTCTGCTGAAACTGCCCGGCTGATGATCCGCTGGTCGGGCCAATATTAGCAGTCGCCGCCAAAGCAGGGGGTGCTCTGGCTGTGGTGCCCAGACCCTCCAGCCGGGTTGATGGGGAGGAGGAGGTGGGGGACGAGGCTGAGGCTGGAGAGACGATGAAGGGCACTTTTAGAGTGTGCATATTAACAGCCCCTAGAAGCGGGAGAGGGTCTCCACCACTGAGCACGGCACCTGCTCAAATGCCAACTGAAATTACAGTTTTGCCCCTCACCTCCTCGTCCCCTCCACGCCTTTCCTCGAGCCCCTCCAAATTGGGTAGCTTTGTGCCCACTCAGTGGTGCTGAGGCCACTGGGCAGCTGGCTGTGGCACCTTCTCAGGCCAGGGCACATGCATTAGGGGGTGGAGATTTGGCCAGCCCCCTAACCCCACGGAGAGGCGTGTGTGGGCGTGGACATAAACCGGAAGTACTCCCTTTAGATAGGAGGTGGGACTATCTGGAGGGGTGGAGAGTGGGCGGGGGCTCCCGAGATTGACACCTGGCAGTCACTTGACACCCTGGAATGCCAGTGGGCGTGGCACGGGTAAAATGGCGATGGGCCATATGCAGAATGAAGCAGGGTTCGAGAGTGATCAGAAAAACCTCTCTCCAGGTGCTCCCAAGGCAGCTGCAGTGCAACGTCGTCATGTCCCTCCTTCTTTCAAGGGCAGGGGCCTCGTCTGGGAGTTTCCTCCCTTCACCAGTTACTCCTGATTGGCCCCCGTGCACCGCATGCATGATGGCAGATGGCAGCTCTGAGCACCAGTCCTGCTTGATCACGGACACCCTGGGTGGGATGCTGGGTTCACACAGCCTTTGAGTCTGGCTGAAACTCCAATCGAAGCACAGCCTCAAAGCCATCATCAGCTGGGGGAGGGCCCAGCAGATGTGCTGCCTTGACTGGACTAAATCTCACTGGGAATTTAAACCTCTCTCCCAAGGTTGCAGGGAGAGCAGACCACAGAGCAAAGACTCGCTGAGAGGCAAAGACGTCTGTACTTCCCAGAAGGCCACCACTCCCATCCTCCCAGCACCCTTGCACCCCAGTTTACCCAGCTTACTGGCACATGCTGGGGTTTAACTCTCTCTCTCCCTTTCTCTCTCAAGCCATCACCTGAACTCCCTTCCTTAGCCAAAGGGAAGGGACATCCAATGGAGAGAATAAGACTTTTGGTGGGGAAGAGAGACTTGAGGGGGGTACTCAGGTCTGGCAGCTGTGCCCCAAAGGATGCGGATGCCCCAGAGCCACACCACCTCATGGGAAGAGGGCAGGAGGGACTCTTTGCTGGGCTCTTGGATGGGGAGGGATGAAGGGATGCTAAAGGGCCTTAAGTCAGGTCTGGGCACGTAGAAGGGAGTCAGTGTGAAGCAGTCCACAGTTCCTGTGGTGCAGCAGTCACCTGCTTGTATGGGCTCTGTGGCTTGAAGGCTTTGCATCCTGTGCTGTCCCCTGATATCTGCTGCAAGATGCCCAGATGTTTCAAGGGGCTATTGCCAGGTTCTTATGGGAAAACTTAGCCAGGACTTGCCAAGCCACATGTGGGGCTAGGGAGAGTGAAAGGCTGACCCCAAGCCAGACGTGAGGATTTCATGGGAGGCTCACCAGACTGAGAAGGTGGGCAGCTAACAGGCTGAAAAGGAAGTGGCCTTTCAAACCCACAGATCAAACTCCTGAAAACGTGGAAAATCCCAGCTCCCAAACGGTATCTTGAATCTGAATTTTGCCTTGATCTGGATTCCCATCTCAGGCCTGGCCCAAAAAGGAGTCATGCAGGGTTATTTTAGTCTATCAAAATCTTGGAGCCCAGAATGCTCAAGCAAGAGGAAAGGAGCAGAGGAAAGGGTTTTGGGTGGGGAGGACCCCTGCCATAGCTAAGCCATGGCACCACTGAGACAAGACTAGAGGCTTTGGGGGTCAGGGAAGTGGGTGTGGGGCTTGTGACCCACAACCCTACATTCCACTTGTTTTCCTTGGTGGAAGGAGAGCACATGGCCTATAGGGTATACAGGTAGTGGGAGGGAACACACAAGGGACAAATTTGGAGTGCAGGGAGGAAGGGACACCTCATAATAATAACCTCATTGCCCCTCCTGCCTTTAGGCCTGGGAGAAGATCATCCCATCCTGGGTCTCTGGCCAGGTCCTCACTTATTCAAGAGAGTCCTGGAGCACCCCCAGGAAGCCCAAGTGCCAGGTTTCCTCCACTCAGCTGCTTGAGCGGCCTCATGCTGACACCTGGCGGCCGCTTCTAGAATTAAAGCGGAAAGAGCCCACCAGTTTTAGACACTACAACTTGAGACTCTCTGAGGAGAGGGCTGGGGGGCAAAGGTACATTTCTCTCTATGGAGGGGGCCCCTACATCATCAGGGTACAGGTGATCTCTACCCTTTTGTGCTCAGATCTGAGGCTCTTATCCACCTCCATCCTGGCATTACAGAGCAGGTGGTGGAGGGAAGCATAAGGGAATTCCCCCCATTTGGGGGGCTCCCCAACACCAAGGGATGTGGCAAGGTGGATGCCCAAAGCCACAGGTGCACCGCTTTCCAGAAGCATTGTTGTGTTCTGAAAACTAGAGGGCCCTGTATTACATTCGTATCAGAATAAAATCAGATCGATTACTGAGAAGCTCCAGGAAGAATGTTGGGACCCCGTCCAGAGGCAGAGACCCTGGGATGAGCAGGGATGGGCTGAATTTTGCTGTCTGAGCTCTCTTCCCAGCAGGGCTTTCCAAACCTGGCCCGAGCCTGACACCTTGTGGCTACTTGTAGAAGTGCAGCTGCAGCCTCAGAAAACCCACCTTTCCTTAAATCAGTAATAGCCTTTTGGGCAACTACGTCACTTTACCAAACCTCAGAACTGAGACAACCCGCAACCCCATTCTGAACACACTAGATTTTGTCCCAGGAGCCTGGCACCGTCGGATACCATATGGCTCTGCCGTGTCCATGCAGCAGGTAGTCTGACAGGCCAGGGGAGGCTGCTGGGGGCTGCACACAGCCTTGAAGTCCCAAGGTCACATCACAAGGGCCCTGGGGGAGCCAGCCTGACAGAGCCCGGGGGCCACGTTGCACTGCTCACACAGCTATGTGTTCACATGGGGGAGAGGGATGGGTAGGGGAGGCTTGGAGGCTGACCCAGTTCAAGCCCTGGCTCTGCCAATGGATGTGGGCAGGTCGGTTCACCCTCTGACCCTCATGGGTCCCATGTGGGGGTGCACAGAGGCCCAGACACCAGCATCTGGTGCAGGGTAAATGCTAATAAACACCCGTTATTCTGCTCTCCCGATGTGAATGTGTATTTGTCCCTGACTCCCCTAACCCTTGGCACTAGAACATTCTTTCTTGAGACTGTATGGAGATGCATCCTAGACCATTGGTAGCTAAGCCACAGGGCCTGGCTAGTGCTGGGACACCTGCCTCCAGAGGCCTGTCTATCCCGTGCAGGTAAAAGTCACTACCCAAGAGGGCTCTGGAGTTTGGGGAGAGGGAGCTCAGCCAGGGCAGGGCTGGTAGTCTGGGGAGTCCCAGGAGCTGCAAAGATATCTCCCCCATGAGGGTCTTGAGCCAACAGGTCCCCAGGTTGTACGGTGGCTTTGCTCTCCCTTCTCCATTTCTCTCAGCTGGCCTCATTCTCCTTTCCGTGTAGGCCCCCCAGGACCCCAGCCCTGAGTCTCCTCCCTTGGGAAGCTTGCCCTCCTGGCAAGGGCCCCCACATGCCCATGGACCACAACGTGGGGACTGCATCAGCTTCCTCTTGCCCACGATCCTGGGAGGAGAACCAGATCCATGGTACTGTGTCTGTGCCACAGAGTCCCAGAGAGGCAAGCAGTTTGCTGGACACTGGGAGCAAGCAGCGGAGTCGGGACAGATCGCTAAGCCTGAAGCCCTGCCTTGGCCTTCCATGACCCCTCACCCCCACACCTGGCCCATGGGGGACAGGGCATCATGTGGCAACACGGTCTGGAAGAAGTCTGTCTGCTGGGGAAGGAACTGATGGTGTCCGGGACAGGCCTGCTGATCACTGCTGCGGCAGGCCCCGGGACCGGTTCCCCGCCACCCCCCACCCGCACCCCCACCACATGCCTTGCCACCACACTGGACCCTTCAGCAGCCAAGGCAGGGATGGTCTCCTCTGGTTTCCCTCAGATAAATGAGGAAACTGAGGCCCAGAGATGTTCAAGGTAACTTTCCCAAGGCCACACAGCCACAAGCAGCACAGCAAGGACTTACGACCCCTGCCTGGCCTCCCAGCTCTCTCCCTTCAGCCTTGCGCCAGCCCAGGTCGACACTCCAGCTGGCCCCGACACGCTGAGGCTTGAGGGGAGGGGAGGTGCCCACACGTCCTCCAGACCTTAGCCTGTCCCTTCTTTTTGACCGGGACCAGTGCATGCCCAGCCATGGAGAAGGGCCTGGGGAACATCAGTTCTGTGTGAACACAGCTGTCACTGTGACTCCAGAGAGAGTGGCATGGGCTATACCTGACTCGCAGCCATCCCTGGCCTAGGTTTGCTCCACCCATAGCGACAGCCTGACATGGACTTGTCCTCAAGGTTGAGACGCCTTTCTAGGGGCACAAGACACCTCCTCCAGGAAGCCTCCCAGCTTGCCTTCTGTTATGAGCTGATTGTGTGACTAGAGCTAACTTCCACCAGAGCCTGACCTCTCTGCCACTTCCTTTCCCACAGCTGGGCTGGGGTCCAGGAAGCACCCCCAGTGAGCAACCAAGGATCAACCCACCCTCTGGGCCCTGGAGAGGGCCTTTCTACCCTTTCCCTACCCCTGCCTCTTGAAGATCTCCTTAGACAGGATGAGCAGACCTCAGGAGTGTACCATGGAGAGCCAGGGAGGGCCATGGAGGGCCACAGAGAGCTACAGAGGGCCATGAAGAGGCAGGTAGGGCCAGAGAAGGCCATGGAGGGTTGGAGAGGGCCAGGGGGGTTACAGAGGGCCACGGAGGGCCAGGAAGGACCATGGAGAGTCAGGGAGGGCCAGGGAGGGCCAGGGATGGTCAGGGAGGGCCAGGGAGGATTGGAGAGGGCCAGAGTGGGGATAACAGAGAGCCATGGAGGGCCATGGGGGGCCAGGAAGGGTCAGGGAGGCTCATGGCGGGTCACAGAGGGCCAGGGAGGATTAAGGAGGGCCATAGAGGGTCAGAGAGTGTCAGGGAGGACAGGGCAAGCCATAGCTCCAGGTTCAGAGTCTCAGCTTTATTCCAGGACCTCCCAAATTCAACTCCTCCCAGCCCCATTCTTGCTGCCCACTGAGCATCCACGTGGGACTGAGCCACAGCTCAGAACCTGAGGTCTAAAGAAGGAAGAGAATTTCCAAGGTCCCCCCTTGGGCGTTGGGGGGCAGGCAAGGTGGCCCCGCGGGAGGCTGGGCCGGAACAGGGCCAAGTTATGAAGTGAGGATGGCCTTTGAAGAACAAAGGAGGGGCTCTGAGTCCCAGCGTGAACAGCCACAAGCTGGCAGGGCTGCTGGGGCGCGGGCTCTGTTTTCCAAAAACACAGATGGGCTGGGAAGGGGGTCAGAGTGAGGCCGGCGAATGTGGCCCCCTCCCCCCCAGGTTCTGATGGCTCAGCAGCCTCTTCCACATGGGGCTGGAGGGGGCGGGGCCAGCCCTCCCCCCCTGCCCCCCTCCCCCCTGCGCCCCGCTCAGGCTGGGGGCCCTACTGTCCTCCCTGTCAAGGCCCAGAGACAGGCACGGTGGGGAAGGACCCCTTGTGGGGTCACGGATGGGGAGCCCTGAGTGTGGCTGGTCCGGGGGTGGGCCTCCTGGGTCTAGAAATTCTGAGCCCCTCTGGGTACAGGGAGCTGGGGGAACAGGACTTATGTCCACTCCTGGCCTGATGGATCCCAAGTGCAGCATAGCCACAGACCCAGCGGTGCCCCCAGGACCCCATGTGGTCAGCCCAGTGCCTTGAAGGGTGGGGACTGTGGGGTGACCTTGTCATACGGCCCGAGGCCCAGCTTCCTGGGGAGCCCCAGGGAGACCGTTGGGACCGGTCCCCCCACAACTGCACACAGGCAGGAGGTGGGAAGTCTGAGCTGAGGCAGGGTGGGGCTGCTTGCACCACCACAGGCTGACTAGGCTGCAGGGGACATGGGGAGACGCTTCGGTCGGCTTCCACGTTCGAAGGAATCTGCCTCCCTGTCCCTGTGAAGAACCCAGAAACAATACTGCCGGGTGGAGGGAGGGAGGCAGGAGGCCCCCACCTCCCTGTTTATCTCTGCGGTTCCCAGACCCCTGTCTGCCTCCGTCCCCAAAATGTTCTTTCTGGCACTGACCCCTCTCCTGCCAGCAGCCGGCGGGGACAGGGGGTAGCACGGGAAGGAGGGAACCCTGGCCTGGCAGTGACGGCCACCCCCCAGCCCCCAGCCTCAAGTCCCTCAGAGCCCTGCAGACCCTCAGCAAAAGCTCCAGCTGGGTGGGCGCCTGGCCCTCCGCTGACCTCGGCTTGCTCAGCCACACCGTGTGTGTGTGTGTGAGGGGGTGGCTGAAGGAAGTCACCCCCAAGGACCTCCCTTCCACCCCAGGGCTCTGCATTTCTGGGGATCGGGGCTCAGGATCACCCTGGAGACTTTTCTCAGAATGTTGGGGACCTGGTACCTTGTCCAGCTGCTCCCAGGGAGAAGCCTGGACCAGAAAGACTGGGGGCCTGAAACACTACACAGCCCCTCTCCTTCCTAAACCTCAAGGCCTCTAGAGCCTGGGTGGCCAGCCCATTGGGCATTCCCGGAGGCCCCGGAGAGTGCCCAATGGCAGGAATTGGGAGACACAGATCCTTTCAGAGAGGACGCGGGGCCTGGACCGCGGGAGTCGCATGCATCAAAAGTGGGGCTTTGGTGCCCTCTGCTGGTCATATCTGTGAATGGCCGCCCTGGCCCTCTTGCCTGGCTCGGACAGGTACCTAGGCGCCCAGGGACGCCACTTGCACTGGGGGCCTCACCGTGCCCGGGCCCGAGGGCAGGCTCCCTCAAGGGGAACACAGGCATCTCCCCTCACGGCCTCGCTGGAGGCAGAGACTCCGGGGCTCAGCCGGGTCTCTGCCAGGGGGCCTTGCCAGGAGCTCAGGTCACTGGCTCCTGGTCTCGCTCCCTCTCCTGGACCGCACCACCCCCGCCCCCCCCCCCCCAAGGCACCGGGCCTTCAAGAGCAAGTGGACCCACCCTGGCATCCCTGCACCCACCCCCTTGCCCCTCAGGGTCTGCTCAGGCCCGGAGAACAGTGAGGACGGTAAATATTTACTGCCGACAGGAGAAGGCAAATACTGCCCCAAGGGCCAGGCGGAAGTGCCCGTTCATCGGTGCCGGAGGCAGCTGCACTGGCAGAATGTCCTCAGCGTGCGGGCACCAGAGGGACAGGCATCCTGGCTCCAGCCTCAGTCTCCCCGTCAAGAACACAGGTGCAACAGCTCCCACCCCACATGGCAGTGTGATGGCGAAACAGAACAGACGTGACGGCAAGTGTGCGGCTACAACGTACCCGGGAGGCCCTGGCCCCCAGTGAGGGGGCTGGGGGACCCGGCAGGGTCAGGGGACTGCTCCTCCACACCCCGCTGCCCCGGGCTTGGGGGCATTTGAACTCCTGCCCCCCATGCCAGGTGACACGTAGGGCTGGGTGTGGCCAACACCACTGCCAGCCCCATGGGCGAGGGAAGCCCAGGTTCCAAGGGCAGGCAGGGTCTGAGGACACGGGACGATTGTCCTCCCGTTTCCCAGAAGGGGCGGAGCATGGCCCGGATGGGGTGGCAGAGGCATGGCCTGGGGCTTGGCTGCCATGGGGTGGCCTGGGGTCCCCAAGGAGCAGGAGCATCTGAGGTCCAGTGCCCAGGGTGGTGCCAAGCAGGAGACAGGGTCTGACCTCTCCTCTGCCACCTGAGACCCTGGTGACCTTGGGCATCTCCCTGCCTCCCTTCTCCCTGCCTCCATGAGCTGTTTGTGGAGGGGCTCTGGAGAGGGTCCCACGCACCTTCCCAAGATCACAGCCATGGCCGGCTGGAGGCTGGGGGGAAAGGCTCACCAGGAGGGCCCTGCCCCGGTAGCAGGGCCGAGGGTGGCCTCCGACCACGACCGGGTCTCACGGGCGGGCCGTCTTTCCCACCCCGTGAACATGGACCTCCCCTGTGGCCCCCGCCACACCCAAGACCAGCTATGCTGGGAGTCCCCCCCACCCCCCAGCTGGGATGGCCCCACGTATCCCTGGGCCCCAAAGGGCTCCTGTGCTCACTTCCACAGAAGCGGGTGGGGGGGACACCTGGGCCATTTTCCAGGGTCTTGCGGAGACACAGGCTTAGCTAACTGCTGCCTCCAGGACACCCTGACCCCGCCAGCCTACTTCCCGTCCCAGCCGCTCCCAGCCCAGGCCACGGGCACTTACGTACCTCAACTTCTGCTGGACGCCCCTGCCTCTGTCCCTGTGGATGGGGCCACCTGCTGTTCCCATGCACAGTCCCCCCCCTCCTCTTCCGGGTCCAGTGTCCAGCCGTCCGCTCCAGGGGCGGGGCTAGCTGGGGACTGCCACAGCTCTGGGGGTGTTGATGTTGTCATGGGGAGAGGGCGGCCCTGCAGGGAGCCCCCGGGGCTGCAGGCAGGCTGGCCGGACAGCCAGGTCCCAGCAGGAGGATCTACTTTGGGCTCCGAGGCCACCTCTGAGCGGTCTGCAGCCTCGGGGGGCCCAGGCGCCCGGCCCCGGGCCCAGCCATCCCAAGCTCCGGCCCGGGCGGAGCCTTAGGAAAGGTGCAGATTGGTTTGGCTTGGGCGGCCGGCAGGCTGGCCAGGCTTTTGTGCAGCCAGGGTCACCCGCTGACCTCCCCGGCCACAGCCAGCCCAGACAGCCCCCAGGCTCCCTGGCATTCCAGGTGGCGGCTTGGGCGGTGTGCCCGACGGACCCACACCGGAGGAGGAGGGGTGTGAACCCCTGAAGACCCGACCCCCAAGTGACCTCATCCTTAGGCCCGATGGCACTTTTGGGACTGAGCGCCGGGTCTGGGGCTGCTGAGCAGGAGGAGAGGGCCACAGGGTGGCAGGGAGACCGGCCCTGACCCTGACCCTGGCCCTGCGGGCTGCTGTCTTGGGGGGCCACAGCCGGGATGCCGCTGCGCGCTAAGTCTGAGGGCCCTGCCAGTGCCCGCGGGGTCTGAGTCCGTCCGTCAGCTCAAGGGGTGCCGTGTGGCTTCTCCTGATCCTCCAGGGCTTCCTCTGGCTCGGTCTGCGCTGGGGCCGAGGCTGCCCCGGTCCGGCCCAGAGCCGGGTGGTGGAGGGGCCCTGAGAAAGGCCAGCCCCGGACAGCCTCTTGTGCCCTTCTCTGTCCCCTGCCCCTGCAGGACCCCCTCCCCCACCCACCATTCCAAGGGCTTCCATCAGAAAAAGCACTAAACGTAGAGCCCGCACGGCTAGGTGGGGAGAAGCGGCTGGAATGTTCTCATTCTCTTTCCTTGGAAAGCTCTCTGGGGGCCCTGAGAGCTCAAGGCTTTTGAATTAAGGGACTCAGCTCCCAGCCGGCCCCCAGGGCCCCCCAAACCCTTCTCTGTCTTGTCTTGAAGCAGCCAGGGATGGGGGCGGGGGGGGGGGGAGGGTGCCCAGGGCAGCGAGGGGTGGGCGGACAGGAGCCTGCCCGTGCCCGGTGGGCGTGGGGAAAGCGCGGAGGGACCCGCGTAGACAGAGGAGGAAGGGGGTCTCTGCGGGACCCCCCCCCCCGCCCCGGCCCCCCGGCCAACGCCTCAGCCCCCGTGCCACACAGACCACGCGAGCGGGGCTCGTTCAAGGGTTTATTGCATGGGTTGGGGCGCAGGGGCGGCGGGCTCCGGGCGCCCTCTAGTTGCAGTAATGCTCCAGCTGGTACAGCGAGCAGACGCTGGCACAGCATTGCTCCACGATGCCCCGCTTCTGCAGGGGCGCCTCCAGGGCCGAGGGCTGCAGGCCGCCCGCGCCAGGCGCCTCCCCCAGCTCCGCGTCCTTCCCTGCGGGACAGCAAGGCGGACGGCCGCTCAGGGACAGACCGCGCCACCCGCCCGCCTGCGTGCCGGCCGCGGGGCGCCCACCCCGCCACAGGCTCCGGGGCCACAGGGCAGGGCCAGGGCAGGAGCCCACAGGGGGGCCCTGGGTGCCCGACGACGGCCTTTCGGGATGTGACCAGGGGAATATGTGGTTTTTCTTTTTTAAAACTCCGGCCCGATTCCCCCGGGGCGCCAGGTGGGCAGCCGGGGTGGGCTGAGCGGGGGCAGCGGGGGCTCACCCTGAAGGTCCTCCGCCTCCCGGCGGGCCTTGGGCGTGTAGAAGAAGCCACGCTCCCCGCACACCAGGTACAGCGCCTCCACCAGGTGGGAGCCGCACAGGTGCTGGTTGACGAAGGCCCGGGTTGGGGCAGGGGTCCAGAGGGACAGCAAGGCCAGCAGGGGCAGGAGGCGCGTCCACAGGGCCATGGCGGGGGACAGTGACCTGGGGGACGGGCAGGGTTGAGGCCGGCGAGGGGCACGCGCCACGCCCAGGACCCCCGCCCCGCGCTCGCCCCCCAGACGCTCTGTGCCGGGAGCCCTCGTCCTCCCGCTGGCTCGAGAGCCCGGGCCCGGGGCCCCGACACCCTGGACTCGGCTGACGGGGAGCCCGTGGGGACAGACCTGCTTGCCGTCCGTGTCAGGGTGCAGGTGGTCCCGGGGGGGGCTGCTGGCTGCTGGGCCCCGCTGGCTTTATAGCTCCCGACCCCACCGCCTGGCCCATCAGGGCCCCCTGGTGACAGTGGCAGATGGCCTGGGGCTGAGGCTGCAATTTCTGGACCATTTCCCCGGTGCTGGGTCCGCGGGAACAGCTCCTCGGTCGTCAGCACCTCTCAGGCCACGGGGTCATTAGAGTCTTAACGAGGGGCCCGATGGCTGCTCACAGCTGGGGGCCAACGTCTCCCCAGGAGCAGAGCCCCACCCAGACCTCGCCTCAGCCACATTTTCCACATTAGTCCAGGGGAGCGGGGGGCCCCGGGGAGGGGGATCCTGCCTGGACCCTGGGCCCGTGCCACAGTTTCCAGTCTTCCTCCTGGGCCCCTTGGGTGGTGCATGGGGAAATATCCCCTCCCTGCTCACGGCCCTACCCCTACCTCAGCATAGAAGCCTCGCTGGAACGACCCCCCCCCCCAGCACCCCGGGGTGCCGCAGGGAGAGCTGAGCTTGGGGACCAGCCACCGTGTGGACTCTGGGGCTAGGCCTCTGTGTGGGGCCCCACATGACCCACCCACGTATCCTCTGGATGCCCACCCCCGTTTCTGGAGCCCCTGCCCGTCTCCCCCATGCTGACCCTTTTCAGACCGTCAGCCCCGTCGGCTGCCACACGGTTTGGGTCCCTTGGTGCTCCCCGGCCCCCCGGACAGGACTAGGAGGGAGGCCAGGACCCCCTCCCCTCCCCCTGCCACCTGCAACCCTCTTTGGGCACCCCAGAGTCTGTGGGCCCTTTCCAGCTGAGAAAGGAGCTCAGCCTGCCTCCTCCTCTCGCCTCAGACCAAAGGGACAGGAGGGGTGGGGATGTTCTGCACCCACCCGCACCCCCAGCATGGACCCCACTCTCCAGCCTGGGAAATACCGAGACCCCCTGCCCAGGACGTCCTGCTGTGCACCCCTGGAGCAGCCACGGGACCACGAAGGGGCTGGCCACCTGCTCCCAGCTCCGCCCTGCCCCCCATGCGGGACTCTGTGCAGGCTGGATGCCGGCTCTCACGGGCACCTTCCCCACTGCCGCTTCCGCACAGGCCATGCTGAGGCGGTGCCCGCTATGACCCCCAAGGCCGCCACACAGCAGGGAAGGTCTGGGGGGGGGGGTCTCTTGAGAGGACCATGCAGGACAGGGGGCTGGGTGGAGCTAGAGCCAGGTGAGAGGGCACAGCCCAGGGGCCGGTAGGGCTGGAGGGGGCCGGGGCTAGCCCTCAGCCCTTCCCCAGGGCTCACGGCCGTCAGAAATGGCCCCACTGGGGTGAGGGAGACCTGGGCACAGACAAGGTGCTTAAGCCACAGATGAGGGACGGACAGACCCCCACGGAGGGCTTGGGGCAGAGGGCTTTGCCTCAAGGCCTTTGACAGATGAGTCGGGGTTTGCCAGGCCTGCCGTCCTAAGAGCTCAAAGCCAGGGAGGGCCCTGGAGGTGTGTGGGGGTGAGTGGCCGCCAGGAGTGAGTAGGGCCTGGGGAGACTGGCTCGTGTCTCCCGGGAAGCCCCCAGGCCGCTCTCTCCAAGGACCAGGGGTAGGGGTGGGAGGGGGGCACCCTGGGCTGGGCCAGCCGTGGGGAATGCTGGGGGCCCGAGCCAGAAGGTCATGTCCAGACCCCTCGACTGAGCGGACGGGCAACTTGCAGCGCTCGGAATCCAGCCCCAGGCGCGTGGCCGGGGACGCAGGCCCAGAGAGGTCATCTGGGAAGCAGCTCAGCTGAGCACTCCGTCAACATGCATTCTGGGGACAATTCCCAGGCCCTGCTCTGTGGGGGTGGGGCCCCTGTCCTCCTCCTGGGGGGGACACGAAGCTTGTGGCGAAGGCCAGGCCTGCAGGCCTGCCTCGGACAGCGCACCACCCCCCCCCACCCTCCCCCCACCCCCCCGAGCGACCACACGGCTGTGAGCCCTGCCCCCACCCCAGGGACCGCCCCCCCCGGCCCCGCCCCCATGCTGCCACAGTGCTGAGATGAAGAGGCTCAGCCAGGACCCCCTCGGCCCTCCGGAGCTGCCGGGGCGGGGTGGGGGGGATGCTCAGCACAGGCTGGTCCTCTGGGGTGAGCCGGGCATCCAGGCACAGAGGGGTCTCCTGCCTGGCCTGGGCTGCCTGGCGAGGTCTCGGAGGAGGCGGAGTACAGAGGTGAAACCCTAGAGCAAGGCCAGGAGCCGGGTGTGAGGTCCCCAGCACACTGTCACGGCCCCGGAGCCCAGCACTCAGACGTGGAGGCCGGGGAGGTGCTCAGAGGGATTCTCTCCTTTATTGAGATCGTGAGCGGGCAGCGCGCAGCGTCACGGGCGGGACAAGGACGCTCGCAGGCCGAGCGGGGAAGCAGTGGGGCGGGGGTCAGCGGGGTGCCCTCCAGCAGGGACAGTCTCCAGCGGGCTCTGGGGCTGCCCAGGGACCCAGCCCCTCGCTTGGGCAGGGGCCGGGGGAGGCGGGGGAAGGGTCTCTCCCGCTGTACTAGCCGATGGCGCTCAGCGCATGGGTGAGGGTGTGTAGCTCGTCCTGGACGCCCTGCAGGGAGCGCCGGATGGCATGGGGACTGTCCAGCACGTCGATGGCCAGCGTGTACGGGTCAAACTTCACGGAGAAGGGGCGCTGGATGCGGGAAGCATAGTTCCTAGGGAGGGCAGTGGGTATGGACCCTGGGTCACCTGGCGGGGACTCAGGGGACCCTAGGGAGATGGGGAGGAGCAGGGGCAGAGTCTGAGGCCTCCAGGAGACGGCCTCCTTCATCCCCGCAGGGCGAGAGCTGCCTGCACCCCCCAAAAATCTCCGTATGACCAACTGCTCGGACAAGATGGGAGACCGAGCCTACTGCAGGGGGAGGGACAGGGGAGGGACAGGCCTGTTCCAGGCAGGTCTCTGCCGGACCCCCATCCCTCCCCACACCTCCTCCAGGCGGCCTTCCCCGGGCCGTGTGCTGTGCAGAGCCCCAGTTCTGTTGCTGGTCCTATGCTTGCTTGTGGGATCCAGCCCTCCCCCCACCTCCACTCTGAACACACCGCCCCTGGGCCTCAGTTTCCCCTGACTCGAAAATAAGACCCTCTCCAAGGACGAGCAGGTGGGACGCATCTCAGGCTTTGCCCTCTTGCCCAGACGCCGGTGGTCACGCGCCCTCAGCCCCCCTCCCCAGGAGTGCCTGCTCCCTCCAGGCCCTCCGGGCTTTCCACACCGGCCCTCGGCCGCCCCTGCCCCTCTCTTCTGTCCCACCCCATGGCACCAGCTGCTTAGAGGCTGGGAAGGACCCCACACATCCTTCTTACAAAGGTCACACTCTGCCTCCCAACACGTGGCCTTGACCCGGCCACCAGCAGTTCTCCCCCTCCCTGGACTTTTTGGTTGGGGGTCCTACTGTGGGAAGGGTGTGCGCAGTGGGTTCACAGGCCCGGGCCGGCTGCAGGCTCGCCCGGTCTGGGGGCACCTGGGGGGCCCGGGCACCTGAGTTTGTCCTTGGCGTCGCTGAAACTCTCAGACACGAAGTAGACGGGCTGGTAAGTCTGGTCCTGGTAAGGCTGTACGGCTGCAGCATCCGGGTCGAAGGCCCGGATCTCGGGCTCCTCAGACAGAGAGTGCTGGGGGGAGGCCGCAGGGTCACGGGCCCCCCACCCTGGCCCGCGGCGTCCCCCTCCCCGGGGGGCCTCCCGAGGCCTGGAGGCCATGTGGGTGGGGCAGGGTCCCCCGGTGGGGGGTGGCCTCACCAGGAGCTCCCCGTAGGAGGACAGCAGTCCAGCACCGTAGGCCTTCACCTCCCCATTCTGCTTGCACAGCCCGAACTCCACCGTGAACCAGTACAGCTGGCGGGACGGGCACAGCGTTGGCAGAGGTAGCCGCTGCCCACACCGCGGCCCACCTACCCCCGGGCCTGGGGCACCCCCCACCCAGGGCAGAGCCCGGCCAGACTCTGGCGAGGTCACAGCATAAAGGTGACACTCCCCGGACAGAAGTGGGGGCCCAGGCCCAGGTGGGGGGGCCTGCCCTGAAGCCAGGCACCGTGGGGCCAGCCCCCCAAGGCCCTGCAGGGGAAGGCGCCCACCGTGGACAGCTTCTCAATCTCCTCGTCGGAAGCCCCCAAGGACGCGAGCCCGATGTCCTGTGGAGGAAAGGGGAGGCTGAGAGGGGAGAGGCTTGGCCCAACGCTGCACGGGCGCCTGCGTGGGGCGAGGACACCCCAGGGGCCTCCTGGACACCAGCTAGGACGCAAGGACCCTCTGGGGATTTGGGGACCCTCCCAGGATCCGGGGAGCCTCCTGGAATGGGGCATCTTCCCAAGATGCAAAGGTCCTCCAGGTATACAGGGCCCCTCCCAAGATGGAGGGGACCCCATAGGTATGCAGGTGTGGGGGGCCCTCCTGGGATGCAGGGACCCTCCCAGGATCAATCGAGGGCCCAAGACGTCTCTTCTGGAAGCAGCCAGCAGGTGGCAGCACAGGCCGTGGGAATCCGCCCGCCCGCCCGCTGCGCCAGGCCAGCCAACGCCTCCTCATTTTTATAAGCGTTTTGCCCAGAACAGGTCTAAGTGCAGCCAGCGAGGCTCACCCACCCCTCTCTTCCAGGACGATGCCTCTCCCTGAAGCCTCATGGGCCCAAGTGGGCACCGTCCAGCCACAGAGAGACTCGGGCAGGGCGCTGAGGCTCAGGCAGCAAGCCCCCCAGCCCTCAGCCCGGCGGGTCCCCGGCCTGGGGCCTGGGGCACAAACCTGGGAGAACTGAGCGAAGGTGCGGTCGGCCAGCATGGGCACGTGCCCCAGCAGCTCGTGGCAGCAGTCCCTGTGAGGGTGGGGAGAGGTGCGGTGCTGAGGGGGTGGTCCAGGGGTCCGGCTGCCCGCCCCCGGCCCCCTCCCTCTCTGCCGGCCCCGCGTGGCGAGGCTGGGCGGCAGGGGCAGGGCCCGGTGCAGGTGCACACTCACGGCTCCGGGGAGTGCATGGGCGAGGAGGCGTGTCGGATGTACTGGGTGCACTGGAACACTCGAAAGGCCAGGCTGGCCAGGAAGTCCCGGGCGGACAGCAGGCCGGCCACGGGCCGCAGCTGGAACCCTGTCCGCTCTGCAAGGACCCCGGCCGGTCAGGGCGCCGGGCAGGGTGGGCGCCTCCCTCCTCCGCGCCTCTCCCCGCGGCCCGCGCACCCTTCAGGAAGCGGGACACGTCTTCCAGCTGAGGGATGCTGTCCTCCCGGTACCCGCTGAAACGCTCCAGCAGCTGGAAAGCCTCCAGGTGTTCCCGGCAGGCGTGAGTGACGTAGAGGCCCTTGAGGGTGGTGTAGACCTCCTTCCTGCAGGCGGGGGTCTCAGGCGGGGGTCTCAGGCCTGGCTGTGGTGCCCCGCGTCCCCAGGCAGCCAGGCCTGCCCCCGACCTGGATGCCGGCCCCTCCCCTCCTCACTGTGCTCTGCCTTCGGCAGGCTCCACGGTGGGGGCGGGGGGGATCCCCACTGCAGGCCTCTCGCTGGACCCTGGAGACCCTGGCCACTGGGAGGGGCCTTTGCCCACGGCTGTGGGGGGTTCCAAGGGACGGAGGCCGTGGGGACGGCCTGACCCACCACCAGCCTGTCCCTCTAGACCGACAATCAGGGCCTTGGGAAGTCCTTTCCCCACCTGGCCATCACACGTGGGGACTTGGGGGGTCTTCCCCTGGCCCTCCTTGCCCCCTCCACCCTGGGATGGGCACTGGGGTCTTACCAGGTGGCGATCTCCTCGGCCGTGTACTCCACACGGGGAATGGGGTCACCACTGCAGAGGGGGGTGTGCAGTCAGTGGGGCCCCCTCGGGGGCGTGTGGGGAGGTCAACGGGGCTCCGTTGCAAAGGGCGTGTGGAGAGCAGACAGGAGGGGCTTGGGGCTGGACGCCCAGCTGGCCGTGTGGCCTCAGCAAGCTGCCTGGTTTCCTCGACGTGACTTGGGGGCCCAGGCCAGTGACCACAGTGACAGTGTTGGTCAAAGACACAAAGACACCCCTCCCCCAGTGTGCCAGTGTGAGGCTACAGGACAGGGTCTGGGTCCCTGGGGCTGAGGCCCCAGGGGTCCTTACTGCTTGTACTGGAAGGCTATCTCGGCGATCAGCTTCCTGCGCTGCCGGTACGCCTGGTCCGAGAAACCCTGCCCGCACAGTGGACGCACTCAGGAGGCCGCCCGCCGCCCCGCCCCGCCCCACCTGACCCCTCCCTCCCTGCCACCGCCCCCTCCCACTTGCTGCCCCCCCTCTCCCCACTCACTGCACCCTCCGGCCCAGCCGGGCCCCTCTCCACCAGTCACCCCTCTTCCTGCCCACCAACCCCCCCTCCCAGCTCACTGGCCCCCTTCCCTGCTCACCACCCCTCCCTGCCCACCAGCCCCGCTATGCCCGAGGCACCAGCAGGTGCCTGGCGGCTGCTCTTAGCCAGGCCTCGGTGGTTCGGCCAGGAGCTGGGCAGCAGACAGGCTCCCCATCCAGGGTCGGCCTGGGGCCCACACCCACCACCCTGGCCACGAGTATGGGGACACAGGAGGCCCCGGGAGGCGGCAGCTCACCGGGTGACCCAAGTCCAGGTCAGGGTCAAACTTGGTGACCAGGTGGTGGCACTTGTCCAGCTCGGAAACTTTCCTTGGGAACCAGAAGACTTCGAGGAGGACGGAAGGGACACAGGCCTGTGTGAGCGTCGGGTCTCCCCCGGGGCTTTCTCGGGGGTCCCAGAGGGGCAGGAGGCCCGAGCCAGCAGGGAGGGGGTCCCCCAGGCCGCACGTGCGGTCACCTCAGGGGTCCCCTGCGGGAGCTTCCCTGCCCCCATCTCGAGGTCACGGGTAGCCCTCAAGGGCAGTGGAAGCAGCCTTACCCTTGTTCTCCCTGGCGCCCCGCACGTCCTCAGCCACCCGGCGCACGGAGCTGAGCAGGGCGGGCAGGTCCGCGCTGGGCACCTCACAGCACACGAAGTATTCCAGGTGGGGGCCCCCTGCGCGTGGCCTCTGGGCCGGCCGGGTCTCCAGGTGCCGGATTTGGGCCTCAAACGTCTTAGGGAACAAGGGAGAGAGAGATGGAGAGAGAGACAGAGACAGGGAGAGACAGAGATATGGAGAGAGACAGAGAGAGAGAGACGGGGAGAGACAGACGCAGGAAGGGAGAGGAAGGCAGAGAGCGGAAGGAGGAACCGCCCCGGGCTCTGCCCGGAGGCCCCGCCTAGACCTTTGCCGCCGGTGATGCCCATGCTGTGCTCCACACTGAGGTCGGACCCGCGGCCTGGGCCGAGCTTGTGGCTGGGGAATTGCATTTTGACCAGTGTGTGTAATGGGAGTCGTCACCGCGGCCTCTTAACCCAGTGTTGTGGGTGACGTGATGTGTCCCTCGGCCACACCCAAGCAGCCTGAGTCCCCAGCCGCTGGTCAGAAGGTCCCGCCATCCCTGGTGGTCTCATCTGGGCCCACTGGCCACCGGCCGCACCCAGGGGCTGGGGGGGGGACCTAGATCCCACTGTGACCGGACCAGGAGGCTCAGCCCCCCTCTCGGACTAAGCCCGCTGAGAGCCCGGGGGTCTGGCAGGAAGGCTTGCTCACCACCCCCACCTCCCGTTGCCCAGCAACGAGGGCACACGGGTCTCGACGGGCCCTCAGGTCACATGGCGTCCAGGAGCTGGAGCAGGCCAGCTGTAATATCATTTGGGCATTTCTGCCAAGGGCCAGCATCCTGCCCGGCCTGCTGTGGTCACAGCACCTGATGCAGTCGGCCGTCACGTTAGCCAGAGCCCATCAGGGGCAGGCTATGAGGGGACCCTACTGTCCAGGCCGCCCTGCCAGGAGCCACATCCGCTCACCCCGTGTGTGAGGGGGTGGGGGCGGGGCTGGGAAGGGCAGCAGGGCTTGGTGGCCTCAGCCCAAGGGCTCAGGCTCAGGGAGTTCCTGAGATCACGGCGGGTACCGTGAGGGCCACGGGGTCCCCGGAGCTCTGGGGGAGCAAAGCCCCCTCTCCCCCCTGCCCTCAGTGGCCTGGGCAGCCGGGGCTGGCCCCTGAAACAGCCAGGTCCACACCAGCCACACTGGTCACACCAGTCACCTGCTGCCCTCACCTCGAACGCCTTCACGGCCCGGGACAGTGAGGCTTTGGCGCCCCGCAGGGTGAAGATCAAGTTGAGCGTGGCCTTTCCGTCCTTCTCCTTGAACACTGCGGTCTCCAGGGGGTCCCCGGGCTCCGAGGAGGCGGCCCCCGCGGCCTCTGCCTTCTCTCGCTCCTTGCGAGCGTCCTCTATGAGGCTCTGCCGTCGCCCGATGAAGCGCGGGGACTACGGGCAGAGAGCGCGCCAGCTCCCCCTGACCTCGGGCCACACCCCTGCCCTCGGGCCACCCCCAGTCCCAGGCTCTGACCCACTGGTGCCACAGCACAGGCTGTGCACTTAGGAGGGACCGGCAGGCCAGGCCTCGCCTATGTCCCCACCGGATGGCGGAGGGGGGGGGGAGTGGGGGAAGATGAGCAGCCACAGAGTGGTGGGAGGATGGGCCCATGGCACCCCCAGGTGGCCTTGCCTCTGTCCCCAGGCCCTAACGGGATGAGGCGACAGGAGGTGTGACTCAGGACCCTGAGGTAGACAGCGGCCAGAGCGCTGGGGAGGGCAAGGAAGTGACGTCTGGCTCCTGGGAGGCCCCCCAGGCCAGCCCCTCGGAATGATCTCTCCTTAGGGTCCCCTCCTGGCCCTTCCCCACAGCACAGGGACACGTGGCCAAAGTTAGCACTTCGTCTGGACCCAGGTGCCCGGGGCGGCAGCCTGTCCCCAAGACCAGAGCCCCCAGGCCTGCGTGGGGGAGGAGCTGCATGTCTGGGGCTCATCCGTTGGAGCTGAACTTCCAGGAAGGTTCTGGTACCATCGGGTCTTGGATGGTGGTGGTAAGGGTGCAGGAGAAGCCCCTTGAGAGTCCCCACTTGACCCCGGGGGGATGGACAGAACTGGGGGGGCTGGGGGTGTCCCTGGGCCTCCCTGGGTGGGGAGGCCATCTCACTGAGAACCCGGGCAGGGGGCGGGGGGAGGGGGTGCAGTGGCCGCCTGCAAATCACATTTCCAGAACCCAAAGCCCATTTTCCTTAAAGGTCGAAACACGAAAGCCTATTTGAAACGTTGGGGGAGCTGACTGTTCCGAGACATCCCTGAAGGCCCCTCTTCTGGGCCGAGAGGGTCCTGGAGGTTCTGGCCCGGTGAGAATCCCCAGTACAGACCTCTCGAACTCAGGGGGCCCTCGGGTGGTAGCTGATGCCTTGGGGACCGTCCTGGTGGTGAAGGGGGCCCGGGGTTGCTGGCAGGGGAGGTGGGATTCAAGACAGGAGGTCACACGCGGGCACAGACGCGTGGCTGGGGGACGGGTGACATGGCAGATGGAAATCGCCCTGGAGCCCCGACCGCCCTGGGGCTCGGAACCGGGGTCCGTGCCTGTTGGCCCAGCACCTCCCACCACAAGCCACCGCCAGGGCCCGGGGCCGCGGTCACACGCGCACCACACCCGGGGCCACGGCGTTGCGGGCACCCTGAGTCTGCGGCCCCTGCCGGCCTTCGGGGGACACCCCTGCGCTTCCGGCCCGTTCCGGCCTCTTACCATGATGGCTTCGGCCTGCTTGGCGTCCAGCTCGGAGACGGCCCTGCGGAAGCCCTTGGCCTGCGGCGAGGCGGCGTTGGGAGTGGGCATGGTGCGGGCGTCCGTCCGGGGCTCACCTCCACGGCCCTCCGCCAGGCGGCCTCTTATAGGCCGAGCTGACGTCAAGGCCCCTGTGGGCCCCCCACCTCCCACCTCCTCGCCTCCCCTCCTGCCGCCTGAGGGAGGCGGTGGGCGGGAGCCGAGTCGCGCAGGAGAAAGGGCTCTGTCCCATTAAATCTAATTGCGTCCCTGCCGCAGGCACCCGGCAGGGCAGCGGCCCGCGCTCTGAATCATCTCGGCTCCAGCGGGAGGGCTCTGCAGGGCTGGGGACAGCTGGGGCCCCCTTAGCTCCACGCGCCCAGTGGGGGGACTGGCTGGTACACAGGGAGGTGCCATTCCGGGCCCCCCAAGAGCGCCCGTGACACGAAACCCCGCACCTCGGTGGCAGGTGGCCCAGAAACCCCCAAGACGAGAAATCCGGACCTAAACCTCGGAAGGATGTCGGGAGGCAATCTGCTTTTCCCGATGATTCTTCACCAAATTTCCCAACAGGGTCCCAGCAGGAGTTTCATCTGTCCCTTGTCCCAGGTCCCTGTGGCCGGATCCCCAGGTACCGCCAGTGATACCTGGAGTGTTCCAGAAGGGCCCATCCCTCCAGTGTCAGGACACTGGGAAGCCGGGTGAGGGAAGTCTGTATCGATTGCCCCGTGGTTTCTGTGGCCTGTCCCCCCCCAGCCTGCAGCCCACCCTCTCACGGCCCACTGCTCCCTCCCCGTCACAGGTGCCACCGTCCTGGAGACAGGGGACAGGAGGGCACCTCTCTGCAGCTGCGGTCTGGCGTGAGTCCCACGACATCAACGTGCCGGGAACGTAGGCCTCCCTTGTGCCCTGGGCGTTGTGGGCTCAGCAGGGAGGGTCTAGACCAGAGCCCATCTAGAAGGGCAGGGTGGAGGGAGAGGAGCCCCCCGCCCCACCCCGGGAGGTCACTGCCCGGCCACTCCCTTCCAGAGACTGGACTGGAAGGTGGGTGGTCCAGGCAGACGTACTTCCCAGACTCCCCTCCTGACCTCTACAGTCCACCCCCCGGCTGGTCACCTCCGCCTCGGCCCAGGACCCACCCACTCTTCATCACGGTGGCCGGCCGCCCCCTCTCCTCCAGGCCCGTTCCCTGCACTGGTCTGACCTTGTCATTCTCTGGCTTCACAACCGTCTGTGGCTCCCCACCACCCCCTGAAGGCGGCCTGAAGCCTCAGTCAGTGCGAAGAGAAATGCCTGCTCCCACCGCCCCTGCTGGTCTTCTCAGCCTGGGCCAGTCCCACTTCCTGCTCCAGGAGGGCGTGGGGCTCCACGATGCCCAGCTTGAAGCACTCACCCCCTTCTTCTTCCGGCGAGCTCCTACACATCCCACAAAGCCCGGCTCAGCCACCATTCATCCTGCGACGGCCGTGCTTTCTTGCCTCTGGTATTAACCTCCCTGCTCTGCTCTCCTCCTGGCTCATGCCTCCTGCTCTACAAACACCTTGAGGGCAGGAAGCTCACCAGCTTGGCCCCACTGCGTCTCCTGGAACCTGGCGTAGGCCCCCACCTGTCTCGTCTCCTAGCCTCTGGGCTCAAGGACACATCTCAGTGGCCTCTGCTTCTAACGCCCGGCCCAGAGGAGGCCTTTCCACAGGGGGTGGACGTAGGCCCCGGATGGCAGTGGAAGAATTTGCCCCGAGACCCCAGCAGTGAGGACGGGAGTCAGGCTCCACCCCAGGGTGCAGGCTTCCGTGGCTGCGCCTGAGCCCCCAGGGTCCCAACCGGCATCCAGGCCTCCTGAAACCCTGGGCAGGCTCCCTGCCGCCAGGAGGCCCCCCAGGGCTCTCATCTGCCCCCTCTGGGGTGGGCTGCTAGGGACCCTTTAGTGATGTGGTCCAGGCCCGTCCGTTTGCCCAGGGGGCGCGGGCAGGGGCTAAATACCGCGCAAGAGGCGTGCGGACCTTTGCTGAGTGTGGATTTAACCTTTCGGCAAATGTCTTCTGCTGACACAAATATTGTTTTTTAATTCCTTCGCCTACCTGAGCCAGCGGGGGCCCGCATGCCAGTTCTCTGTGGGGGCTGAGCTTTCCGCATCCTTCCCTGGGGCCAGGTGGCCGTGGGCAGAGGGCAGAAGCCCGTGGACACCCTCCCGCTCTGGCCTCCAGCTACACCTGACTAGGTGTCTGTCTGTCTGTGTGCATGTCGGCCCGTCCTGGGAAGCCTGTCCCACACAGCCGCCCTCCGGGGCTGGCTGGCTATGCTGGGCCCGGTCTGGGCCCCTCCTCCATGCCCCCAGGTCCACACCGGCCAATGCCTCTTTCCTGACTCAGCACCTCGTGTTCTCCGGCCTGACCATGGGTCCCCCTGCCTCCGGGGCCTCCCAGGCTCAAGCCTTCAGAGGGTGATCTGGAGCGCCTGCTGGCAGACCGTTGAGGAGTCTGTAGACCCATTCTGCAGAGGGGACACTGAGGCCCCGGGCACGTGATTCTCTGGTCCTGCAGAGTCTCGAGCCTGGGATTCCCAGCTCCCAAGACACCGTCCTTTCAGGGATTCCATGGTGTCGGTCCCCAGGCCACAGGGCAGGAATCAAAAGGGCGGACAGAGACTACCCGTCCCCGCCCCAGGGACAGAGGGCAGGGCTTCGAACACTGCAGAGGCAGTGGGCACAGGAGAGGGCATGGGGCCCAGCTGACCAGACAGCCCCGAGCCTATGTTCCCTCTGGAAGCCACCTCTTTGTGCCTGGGCCTCCGGAGGACTTCATAGCCCATAATGACAGGGTGCCGCCCCCTGGCATCGACCGGGGGCCTGGCGTGGGGCAGGGACATTCAATCTCGGCTCCATGGCCACGCCCCTGGGCACACCGCGGGGCCCCCTGGGGCACCCCCGCCCTTCCTCTCCTCCCCGGACCACAGGCTGGACATGAACTGTGGAGGGAAACCGAGGTGGCACCTCTTCTGGGGGTCCTTGCCCCGTCTCCCCACCGTGGAAAACCACGTGCACACAGCCTGAGGCTCGTGCTCTCCAGAAATCTGGAGGTCGAGGGCTGCTTCCACGGCGAGAGCAGCAAGAAGGGCTTTGTCAGGGGTGTCACCTGCGTCCGGGAAAGGTGCACAGCTGTCTCTCTCTCTCTCTCTCTCTCTCTCTCTCTCTCTCTCTCACACACACACACACACACACAGCCCCGGGGCCCAGGGCGTCCGTGTCTCCAGAGAAGCCTTGTCCAGACCCCTGAGGCTGGGACCAGTGTTCTGCTCACGGGCCTTCACGGGCACACACACGTCCCACTGAGGATTTGGGGGACACTCAGTCCATGCCTGGGCCCTGGGGTCCTCGGGGGCTGCTGGGGCCAGTGAGGCCTTTGTCCCCCCCCCCCTCCTGCCCGGGGTGGCTGCATAGGCCCTGAGGTGCGACCCAGCCCGTGGAGGACAGAGGCCCAGCCCCGGCCGCCTGCCTCTGGCCTCGCCCAGGCCCCTGCATCTGGAGACGGGCAGGGAAGGAGTCGCCCACCTTCCCCCAAGCTGCAAGAAGAGACCGAAGATGCCCTGTCACACGGCCCGTCAGAGCTGAAATGTCAGAGCAATTAGCCCTAACGAGGCCATCGGATGGAGCTGAGCAGCTGGGCGGGCGGGTGCGGGGAGCGTATGGCAGGCCGGACCCAGAGCCGGCGCCCCACGGGTCGATCCGACGCACTCAGGATAATTGGGCACTTGGAAGTCAGACCTGGAGGAGGAGACGTGAGTGGAACAGGACGTCTCCCCCGCCCCGCCCCCTCCTGGGGCCGCCTGGCTCCCTTCCCCTTGCCAAGTCCTGCCAGGCCCTCAGGCCCAATGTCTGTGCCTCCTCCTCCAGGAAGACCTCCTTGCTGGCAACCCACCTTTGTGGGGGTGGGAAAGGGGATCCTGGCTTGGCCCCTGGTCCCATCCACACGGGGACGAGGGGCACCAGGTTCCACTGACACCAGGGGTCGGTGCCCTCGGGCCTCTGGAAAAGCTCTCCACGCCTTCACGAAGCTCCCCGTCCAAGGTCCCTCCCGCGGGGGCCTGGGGCTGGGGCAGCCCGGGCTGGGCTTCTGCTGCCACGGAAGAGAGGGCACGACCCACCTGTGGGCCAGACCCAGACCCCCCGCATGAAGGAGGGAGGCAGTGCCTTCAGGATTCGCGAAGGCCGAGGGGACTGGGCAGCGGTGCTCCTTCCGGGCGACTGAGGGCCCCGTGGGGGCAGAAGCAGGGAGGGGTGGGGGAGGGGAGGGTCACAGAGGCCTCAGAGTCAGACAGCCTCGGGCGGCCAGGGGTGTCTGCAGCCCCTGATGACGGGCCGTCCCCCTGGGAGGAGGGGCAGTGTCTCCCGACCCGCAGAGCACCCCGACCGTCGTGCCACCCCCTTACGCTCACGCGCCTTCGAGGACAGGATGCTGGCCTCACATCGGGCTCCAGCCCCGTCACCTGGAGGCCCAAACGGGACATGAAGATGCAGAGGCCTGGAGACGCTGGCCCCTGGCTGTGCGTGCAGCCTGTGGTCAGGGCTCAGCTGTGCCTTTACTCGTCTGTATGTGAGTGTGCACACGTGCGTGTAGGTGTCCTTTGGGTGCCCGTGTGCTCAAGTGTGCACCTGGCGGGCAGCCGGGCCTTGGAAGGCCTGACCAGCCGCGGTGGGTGATCCACAGGGGGGTTCCCGGCTCCACGGCCCTCCGGACCCTCACTCTGCCACGGCCGAGGCCCTGGGTTCCCGCCAGGTGCTCTTGGTCCCCTGGGGTCCGTGCCCATCGTCCCCAGGCACCCCCCCACCCCGCCCCCGCCCCTGCGGTGACTCAGCCTGCCCGGCCCCTCCCCCGCCCCTCCCGCTGGCTCTCAATCGCTGACAAATTAGCCCCTGAAGTGCAGGAAGAGGACAGCTCCCTTGTCATTAGTCACTCAGGGCACTGGCAGCTGCACTTTGACAGCCATCAGATACAATTGCAGGGCCGGTGGCCCCCAGCCCCCACGTCCCCGCCACCCGCCCCACCCACGGCCCCGCAGCTCCGGGCCTGGCGGTGAGAGCTGCCTGGTCCCTCGTCCCTGCCGCTCCGACAGGGGTGGGGGGGCCCGGCTCTGGGCGCCCCTCCCCTTCACTGTCACCTGCAAGGCCCCGGCTGCATTAGCAGAGGCGCGGTGGCCGGGAGGGGACGGCGTGCTCTGCTCTGATGCTGGACCGGCCAGCTGGACGTCAGACCAGCCAGTGTGGCTTCCTCGAGGCCTCCCTGGGCTCTGCCTGGCGCCCAGAGCCTCCGCGGCGCCCCCCAGCGGGGCCTGTCTGCCTACATCCCGGGGCCACAGGTGCCTCGACAGTGCTCCCCGCACCCTCCTCCGGGCAGTGGGCTGGCGGCCGGGGCCGCCTCCGAGTCCTGACCCATCCACCCGCTCTCACCACCGGCCTTCCCCGTGGGGCCGCTGGGCTCATGCCTGCTGTCTGTCTTGTTTCAGGGAGGTGTGGGGGGCTGCTCCGAGGTCCCCCTCGGTCCCCACACAGACATTTTGGGGATGAGGCCTCGGTGGCCGTTCCCACCCCTGGGGGAACGACAGGTCCCGGCCCTCGAGCTGCAGGAGACGCGGTGTTTTCCCTCATCTGTCCTCTGGAGAGACATTTTGCTCCCCCCGGCACCAGAGGCCCAGAGCTGGGGACCAGAGCACCGGTTACACGGGAGGCCCGGAGAGGGGTGGCCGGTGCTCCCTGTCCACTGCGGGGGGGCTCCACCAGCCCCGAACCGAGCATGCACGCCTGAGGAAACTGAGGCTCAGACAGAACAGGCGGCCTCAAGCACACGGGAGGAGGAGCCTGGTCGCCTGCCCCGGCCGGGGGCGTTCCATGGGCAGCCAGCTCCGGCCCCGACCCGAACGTGCATCCCCCTCTTGGGCCGAGCTCGGCCTGCCCCTGCTCGGCCTCCCCTCCCCCTGCAGCAGGCATCCTTGCCCCAGGGGCCAGCGGGGCTGAAAACCGAGTCTCCGGCCCCGCGGGGCCCTGGCAGCTGTAATCCTCCCGGCCCGGGTCTCGGGCAGCAGGGGCCGGGGGCACAATGACTTCAGGTGCCTTCGGCTAATCCCGGGGCTCAGAGGAGCCCCCGCCCCCCCGCTGACATTTCCAGGCTGCGCGCTGCTGACCCCGCTCGCCGTGATATTTAGACAGGGCTTATCCGCGATTACTTATTTTTGATGACTCCGGGGCCCGGGAGGAGCTCAGCTGACGTGAGCTGGCCCTCCTGGATCTCAAGCTTGTTTTTAATAAACTCGTCCCAGCTGGCCCAGCTCCCTCTGCCACGGGCCACAGCCCCCATGTCCCCACCCACCCCCCCCCCCCCCACAGCCCCGGGGGCTGGACAGAGAGCTTGCGGAGGTTCTCCTGTGGCTGTTGGACGGGGCCTCGGTTCCCACACCAGGGGCAGGTCCCACGAAGCCACCAAAGCTGGGGTCCCTGACCCCCCCCTGCCCCCCCGCAGTGGGGGTCAGGAAAGGCCGACCGCGCCATCCACCAGCCTGTTCGCACATCCACCCGCTCGCACACCCAACACGCATTTCCTGGGGTGCCCTTTGAAAACGACGGGTCCCTGCCTCGAGAGCCTAGTAATTGGCAGAACCTTCCAGGCTTCTGTCTCTTTGTCTTTGTGGGCACATCCGTCCCCTGCTTCCCCAGTCCCTGCGCAGTGGGCCCTGTGTGCCTGTTAAAGAAACAAAGAGAGACGTTCGGCAGGGGGGGTGGTGGTGGCACGCCAGGGTGCTGGGGTGCCCACAGTGTTGGGGTGCACCGTGCCAGCCCTGGCTCCCAGCGGCTGCCCGCAGGCCTCACACCTGCTCTGGCCATTCTGCCTTCTCCACCCCGAAGCCCACCCCACCCCCCGGGCAGGGGTGCCCCACAGGCCCCTCGGGACGCCCTCGCTGCCCTCCCACCCCACCCCCCGACCGCCTGCAACTGTTCTCCATCCCAACTGCTGCTCGTGTTATTGGTTTTGAAAAAATAATTCCTGATTTTTTGAAATCATGGTAAAGTAGACACAACAAAAATTATCATATGTCCATTTTTTTGAATGTTTATTTTTAAGAGAGAGACGGAGACAGGCTGCGAGTGGGTTAGGGGCGGAGAGAGGGAGACACAGAATCTGAAGCCGCTCCGGGCTCTGAGCTGTCAGCACTGAGCCCGACAAGGGGCTCAGACCCACGAACCACGAGATCATGACCCGAGCTGAAGTTGGTGCTTAACCGACTGAGCCACCCAGGCGGCCCCACCGTATATCCATTTTTAAGCACACAGCTCAGCGGCACTAAGCACGTTCATACAGTTGTGCGGCCGTCCCACCCCCCCCCCCCCGCCCCCGTCTCCAGAACTTTCCATCTTTCCAAACGGAAGCTCTGTCCCCGTGAAACCCGGACCCCCGGCCCCTCCCCCAGCCCCAGCGCCCACTGTCCACTCTCTGTCCCCGTGAATCATGGACCCCCAGCCCCTCCCCCAGCCCCGGTGCCCACCGTCCGCTCTCTGTCTCCGGGAATCTGGAGACTCCAGGGGCCTCGTGTGAGGGGATCACACGTGAGCATCACGTCCCCCGGGTCCATCCACGTGGTGGCAGGTGGCAGAACGTCCCTCCTTGTCAGGACTGAGTGACAGTCCAGGGAGCGGACGGACTACGTCCATCCACCCGTCCGTCGGTGGACACGGGGTCGCTTCCGTGTTTCAGCTGCTGTGAACGTGGGTGTGCAAATACCCACTCGAGTCCCTGCTCTCCGTTCTTTGGGTAAATACCTGGAAGAGGAACTAGGGGTCGCACGCTCGTTCCAGTTCCAATGTTTGGTTTGCACCCGCGCACACACCCACCCACCCACACACACACACCCGCGCACATGCTCACACGCGGAAACCCCCAGGTCCCCGGGGCCTGGCCCTGCAGGCCGAGCCCATCGGGCAGAAGTGGGAGCTCCGGCACCTTCCTGGGGCTGCTGGGGCTGCTCCCTCCGGGTAGCCGGAGCGCCAGGTTTCCGAGGCTTCCCCAGCAGTCCGCGTGAACCACCTTCCTGTTTTGCCCGAGTGACGGGCGTGAGGAGGAACCTCCCTGACCCTCTCAGGCTCCCGGTCACATCCTCCTCCCGCGAGAGCAGTCCCTTCTCCCCCCCCTCCTCTCCCCCTCCCTGCGGGGACTGTGCCTTCTGTCCCGGATGGAGGACCTCTGCCTAGGCTCTGGACGCCAGCCCCGTTCCGCAAGGACTCTCCCCCGGGGCCCGGCCCGCCTGTCCCTGTGACGGAGACTCTCGCCACAGAAGGGTCGGGCGGTCAGCCTCTGCCGTCACGGTCCTGGCCGCCTGGGCCTTGTCTAGGAGCCCCACCCCGAGTGGTGCCCGCTAGAGGGGGAAAGGCAGCCTTCCTCCGCCTCCCCCGCAGCCCTGGGGGGGAGTCCCCGAATTCACCATTAAGTGGATAAGAATTCCACAACCTCAGCCCTGTGGCTTTCCTTTTACAAACTGCAGGCAGGAGGCTTGCCAGGATCTTCTGGATTGGGGTGAGCAGCCCTGCGTCCCCGTGGACGTGGAGGGGGATGTCGCGGCAGCGGGGGGGGGGGGGGGTGGGCGTGCGACCTCCTGGGCGGATGCTGAGGTTTTGATGTTTATCAAAAGGTCAGGGGTTACCAAAGGCAGAGCAACTCCGTCAGGGTGACAAGCGTTGACACACAGCAGGCGCCCCTGAAGACGGAGGGGGGGACCGGTGCCCCCCTCTCTGCGGGGGGAGGCGTAACGTGAGAAGCTTGACTCTGTCCAGACCGGCTAGGGCCACGCTGGGGACTCCCAGGGCTCAGACTGTCTGGGGGCTCGTCTGGGGGGCCGGCTGCAGGCGGGCAACCACCTACCTTCCCAAGGACATTTGCTCTGGGGCACAAAGCTGCAGAAACTCAATCCACCTTTGCAGTCTCTGTCGGAAGCGGGGGATTAGGGACGGTGCTGGGGGCGTGCAGGGCCGGATCTCAGGGGTTCTGGTGGGCGGTGGGGGGGACACAGGAACTTCAAATTGCCTCCTCTGGAAGGACGCCCCCCCCCCACGCCTGCCCCACTGCCCACTGGGTCAGGCAGGCCCGCTTCTCCTGGGTCTGTTCCTCCTCTGTGCACAGACAGTGACCTTCCAGGCCAGCATCCTGGTCCCCCTTTCCTGGCCTCGCCCTCTCCCGGGTGGGGATCCCCGTGGCTGGGACTTGTGTCCCCCACCCGATCCACCTCCTTCTCCCCATTCCGCACATTGGCTCCGTGACCCCGGGGTCTTTCTCCTCCTCCACATCCACACAGGCATTTGGGGTTACCAATCAGAGCACGCTGTGGGCCCGTGAGACGCCCTCGGTGGGCTGGGACCCCGAGACGCGCCTGGGGGCGTCTTGCCTCCTCCAAGCTGCTCCGCTGTCTCTCCCTGGCCAATGTCCTCTGACACTAGTGTCCTAGTGACCTCCCCAAACTCCGCTGCCCCGGTCACACTCTCACTCAAGCACCGCCAGTGGCTCCCGGTGCCTGTTAGCGCCAGCAGGACCCCATCGGGTGCACAGTCCCAGAGTGCCCACCAGCCCCGCCACGCCTTTCCAGAACACCCCCTTCCCTCTGCCTGCACACTCCCACCTTCAGATTCCAGGGGAGGGCCTCCCCTGACCCCACGAACAAAATCCCCAGATATTTTTGGACATCAGTGGGAATGGACACTGACCCCGACCTGCTTCAGAGGGCCCAGGGGAGCTTGGGGGCACCAGACAACGCCCCTGGGGAGTCCATGGGGGCCACGGAGACGGCCAGCCCGCTGGCCAGCCCTCTCTAAATTATAAACCACCCGGCAATCCCACCGGAGGCTGAGGGGTGCAGTCACTGCCAAAGGAGCCCGATAGGCAGAAGAGCCAGACCCGCCCAGGTGCCCTGGGGGCGCTGCGCATGCAGGGGCAGGGGGCGGGATGCCCTGGGGGGCTGCTCACGCAGCAGGGGCCGCACTGGAGGGCTCCTGGGGAGTGGCTGCTGGAGAAGGCCGGGCCAGGCTCGGGGAGGCTGCTCTTGGTGACGAGCTCCTGAAAAGATGAACACGGACGCTTGCACACACACAGGTGCACACACAGACCCGTGTACACGAACACTCACGTGCCCAAGCGTCCTCTTGCACAGGCTGTGGGGGGACGGCCGTGTCCACCGGGAGCCCGTGGTGGGTTTTGTGTGCGTGCGTGTGGACGCCCACATGACAGAGAGGGGAGTCTGCCTGAAAAGCGACCGCAGAGCCGGCCCTGCTGCCCCCCATTTCACTGTCCTTTGCCAGTTTAGCGCTGTCCTGTCTGGTCAGCGTGCCCTGAGGGCTGGCTGGAGGGCGGGGGAGGGCCGAGCTGGGGCAGAGCCAGCAGCCCGTCTCCAAGAGGCGCTGGGCACACAAACCCACCCTGGGGCCCACAGAGACACATCCCTCAGGGGCCCTTGCTGCCTCCCTGCGGGCTGATCACCGCGGTGCCTGGGGATGCACAGCCGTGGAGGCAGCCCGCAGGGAGCCTTGCCCCCACCAGACAGGGGAGGGGACCCCCCAGGGCAGGGGGTCCCAGGCACACAGCCAGGCAGCCCAGGGGCGAAGTGACAGAGATCCTCCCCGCCCTGGTCTCGGATGCAGGCAGAGAGGGAAGGGCGGGTCCCTCCTCCCCCTCCGGTGGTGGGGTGCTCCCCGCCCGGCACAGAGGGCAGAGGCGGCCGCCCGGCCTCCCGGAACCCGCGGTGCCTCCTGATCTGATTACGGCCCCCAAACCCGAGCCAGGGCGGGCACAGCCTGGGGGCCCCGTGGGCAGAAGGCCCTGTCCCTCCAGATGGCCAGGCTCCACTCCTATTCATTCCGTCTGCATTAAAAGCCTCGGGACCGTTTATTGATTTTGTAATAATGACCTGTTATCTGCCGTTACGCAGCACAGTGAACAAAATGAAAGGGAACAGGAGCCAGCGGGGAGCGCCTGCCGCCTGCCGCTTAGCGCCCCCTGCGCGGGGGCGTCTCCGAGCATCTTCTGCCCTGGCTGTCCAGCTCCGCTGGGCCCCTTCATGCAGCCCGGCACCCAAAGGCTGTCCCCAGAGTCTGCACAAGCCCTCCCGCTGTAAAGGGAGCGGGAGGGACATGGTCCAGGGCGAGGTCGCACGGGGGCGCGGTGACATCCCAGCGCTGCCGTGTAAATGGCTCGGAAAGCGCTGGCCTGTCTCATTACGCTCCGCGGCCGGGTTTCTGCGGAAACAGATACGTATTAATCGCCAGAGGAGACCATTATTGTTCCCCTTATCTGTCCACCATCGACCCTGGGGCCGCGGGGAGCACCACACGCAGGCACACGGGAGAAGAACCGCAGGAACATGGAAATCTAGGCGCCCCTGGAGCCGCTGACCTGGGTGCTGAGGAAGTCCGGCGCCGGCCCGCAAGTCCCGTGCGCCCACCCGGCCACCCGGAGCCAGTGTGCAGGGGCTGGGCCTGGGGGTGGGAGAGAGACGCCCGCGCCTGTCCCCCGTCCAAGGCGCCTCTGCGTGGTCGTCTCCAGACTCACCAGCACCCGGACCCCAGGCTGGCCCCGGAGAGGCGCGCAGGGACTGGGGGCCACCCCATGGGGAAGCTTCGTTTTCCCCAGTTGTCCCTCGACCCTGTTGAGATTTTCATCGGGCACGTGGGATCCTTTGGGAGCCAGGTGGACGGGATGTTTGTGGCTTGAGGTGTGCTACTGAAGAACCAGATGGGGTTTCTTTTCTTTATTGATTTTCGAGAGAGGGGGGTCGGGAGGGCCGAGAGAGAGAAGCCCAGGCAGGCTCCAAGCTGGCAGCACAGAGCCCGACCTGAGCCGAAACCAGGAGTCGGACGCTTCACTGACCGAGCCCCCAGGCGCCCCCTGAAAACCCAGTCTTAACCGAAGTCTTGATTATAAAATTAATCTGGGCTCATTAGAAAAACTGAAAAGGACAGAAGTGCATGGAGGAACAAATACCAAGTTTTCCTTCCAGAAACCCTAAAACAAACAGAATGGCCCCTAGGAGACAACCTGATTGCCCCCAGGAGCCTGGACAAGCCGGGGTGCTCAGTTCGGAGGGGCCCCCGTGTGTGACGGCGGTCGGAGCCCTTCCGGCACGAGGGCCTCCCCCCAGGTGCCGGCTGTGTTCAGGGAGGCACAGGGGGACGTGTTTGGGGGCTCAGCTCTTCAGGCGTCTCTCATTCTTTAAGGCAGGATGCAAATGGGCCCACGTGGCCGTGCACGGTGCCCGGCGGATGCTGGTGTCGTGGTGACAGTCTCTGTGGCTGAGAGAGCCGCCCGCCGCCCCCCACAGAGGGCCCGTGGTGGGATGTGGCTCGATTTCTCAGGACGAATTGGACCTCCACGCCGGGGGCTGCCCCCTCCAGCCTGGGACCTGACCCCGTACTCGGGCGGCAGGATGCCCCCCGCCCCGGAGGCCTGGGTCCCCTCCACCGACAACGGGCCTGTCCCCAGCTCCGCTCCATGGGGCCTCTCCTCGATGGAAGAAGAAGGATGGGCCCTCCCAAATTCACCCCTGCTTGACGGAGGGGAGTGGAGGGCAGGGGGCATCCCACCAAGCCCCCGAGACCTGGGCAGTTTTCTACAGGGGAGCAGCCTCGGGGTGGCCTCTGGGCCGAGTCAGTTCTGCACTGGGGGTGCATGGGGGCCCATGGCAGACAGCTACCCCCCTTCTGGCAGGGACAGGGGACTTCCTGCTCCCGGGGTGATGGCCGGCCACAGCCCCGCCCACCGAGGGCTGAGGAAGGCCAGTCTGAAAAATCCTGTTGCTGTACGGGGTGGGGGGGGGGGGGGGCGGGGAGCCTGGGGTCCGGGTTCGATGCCCCCCCGGCACCTGGCAGGAAGGAGGCTCTGCCCCCCGGGGGCCGCTCCCAGGCACAGAGGCGGACGGGAGGGCCACGCCGGAGAGGAGGCCCTGGTGCCCACCTCCTGTCAGGGGTCTTGACCCAACAGCTCACGAGGCGGTGGGAGCTGGCGAGGAGACGGGGTGGCAGTGATCACTAACAGTGGCCAGCCGGTCACCGGGCCTGGCATCCCCGGCCCAGGCTGTGCTTCTGCTGCGGGCTCACGGCGCTCTCTCCCGCGGGCACATCCTGACCTTGCCGGCGGGCACCGTGGAGCTGCTCTGCGCCTCCAGCCTCTCCACCAGGGAGGCCCTGGTTTGTGTCACCCTGACAGGTGACAGCCGCCCTGCCACCAGGGGTTGGGGGGGGGGGGGCAGAGAGAGCTGGGGAGACGGATGGAAGGACAACGGGGAGTGGGGACTTACTCGGAGGACAGGGGTTGGTCTAGGGTCTTGGGTGGGGGGAGCAGAGAGAGCCAGCAGGCAGAGTGGGGAGGGCAGGGATGGAGAGGGAGGGCAGAGGGGGGCACAAGCTCACCTTCTCGCAGGCACTGAGCTCCAGGGCACAGGGCGGGGACCCTGAGGGCCATGCAGGGGGCGGGGAGGGGGAGTAGAGCCACCCAGCAAGGACCTCCTTCCTTGCCGTCCCCCTCACCACCGGGGCCGGGCGACAGAGAGGCCAGCCCCTCCTCAGGCCACACGCCTGGGACCCTCCGGACTCAGCCCAGTGCCCCGCCCCCACCCCCGCAGCAGCACACCCAAGCAGCACGTTAGGAGCCTGGACCCTGCACCCAGGGGCCCATCACCCGACGTTGTTCTTGTGGCACAGCTATCTGTGGACTGTGTGCGTGCATATGTGAGTGTGGGAAACGTGTGTGTGTGCGAGTATGGGTGTGTGCGTGGGTGTGCGTGCATGTGTGCAAGTGTGGGTGTGCACGTGCATATACAAGCGTAGGTACACGTGCGTGAGAGTGTGGGTGCTCACGCATGTGAGTGTGTGCCCGTGTGTGTGCGAGTGTGGGTGTGCATGCGCATGTGAGTGAGTGTGCATGCACGCGTGCGGGTGTGCACCTGTCCAGAGGTGACGATGGCTGCAGGGGGGATGACGCCTGTCCTGGGAGGGGAGGGGACACCCGATGGAGGGCATCCGGGTGTTGGTCCTCATGACACAGTGGGTGGGGATCCCCCACAGCCGTATCACCATGGATGGGGCGGGGGTCAAGGGACCCATCTGTGACCTTGAGCAGGTGGCCAGCCCTCTCCGGGCACTGGGTTCTCTCTCCAGCGGTGGTGGAGGGAGGGTGGGGTGGTTCTGCAGGGGTGAATAGGGGTGTGCACAGTGGAGTGTGTCGTGGGGGTATATGGGTATTTCTGCAGGGTGAGCGTGTCGGCACTGGGTCTGTGGGGGGAGCGGGAGCGTGTGTTCTTTCAGGGTGCACACACGGCGGGTGGGACACGGACGGGGTGGGGTCCACAGGCCCTCCCAGCACCCCGAGTCCCAGACCCCCGGAGCTTGCCCTGCAGACCCCCGCACCTCACTCACACGCAGGCCCCCACTGCCCAGCCTACACTCACCGGCTCTCTGGGCCCGGCGCTGGCCGCCCTCACAGCCGTGGACCCTGAACGGGCTGTGCCCCCCACATCCCAGCTCGTGCCCCAGCAGTGCCGCTCACACACCCAGCCCTCTCTTGCTTCCTGGGGGGTGCAAACTCCCCTGGGGCAGTGACACGCCGGTCGTCTCTGCCAGGCCACCGAGAGTCCCTGGGTGTTGGGGGCCAGCCACAGCCCTGACCAGCCAGCTCTTTCCAGGCGTTTCCTGCCGACTGGCTCCCCCATGCGGCCACCTGGGGCATCACCTCCCTCCCAGCCCACCCCTTTGTGGGCAGGAAAGAGGGGGCAGCCTGCCTGGGGAGGGGTCCAGCAGGCAGCTGGGGGTCAGGGGAAGCCTGCAGGGCAGTCCGTGGAGGGACATCTGGGCCCTTTGGCGGGGCTCAGGGCCAGCCGCATTTGGGCTAAAGGGCCCAATTTCCCGGACCCTGGGCCTAGAGGCCGGGTTTGCAGTCCTTCCAGGGTCCCCGACATGGGCAGTCAGTGGGTGGTGCCTTCCAGGATGCGGTCAGCAGCTCAGGTCAGAATGTCAAAGGTGTGCACGCCGGCCCCAGACACCTAGGAAGGAGCAGGGGCCCTCCCGGGGTTCTCTGCGCCAGGACCCCCGCGCGCCCCTGGGGTCTGCCTGCCCACCCGCCTGCCACCCAGGCAGCTGCCCTGATGCAACCCCACAGGGTCCCTTTCCCATCACCCCCATCTGACAGATGAGAAACGGGGGTCCGGAAAGGCAGTGAGTGGGGGGTGGGACCCAGGCTGCCTGTGCCTCCTCGGGGAGGGGGCTGGCGCCTCAGGAGCAGGGGTCCTGCCTCGACGGAGGGGTGGCATCCGTTCTTGGGGGTGCGTCAGGACCTCACATCCGGGTGGGCAACCCCGCAGGGGGCATGTGACCATCTGGCCCACGTGGGGGTGGGGGTGGGGGCCGGGCTGGGCCTGGTGCTGGTCTGGGGTCTTAGTCTGGTCCTGAAGAGGGGGGCACCCGTGTCTTACTGTACAGCCCAGGGGGTTTGGGGGTCCAGCCACCAACACCACTGCCACGCACAACCGTGGGGGTGCAGAGGACCACTCACTGTGGACACGGGGCTCTCCGTGTGGGTGGGGGGGGGCAGGGCAGAAGGAGCAGGGCTGTGTGGCCCCATCAACAACCTCCCTGTTCCCCTGTCTGTTCCTGTCCCTGTCTCTGTCTCTGTCTCTCTCCACCCCCCACACACATAGACACACAGACAATTAGGGAGGAAGATAAAAGTCGCAGGCAGGACCCTGGAGCTGCCCGGCAGGGTGACCAGGTGGCCACACGGTGGGGCCCTTGCCCCAGTTTCGGATTCTGTGTCCACCAGCCCACTGGGGACTGTGGTGTTTGCTTCCCCAGGTGATAGGAGGGGAAGGGAGGGGTCAGAGGTCAACAGATGCCAGCGAAGGGGGGTGGGACAGGGTGGGGGGCTGGGCCTCCATCAGGCCGCTATCAGGGAGCCCAGGCAGGCCCCAGGACGGAGGAGGAAGGGAGGGGACCACCGAAAGGCAGCGTGCTGGCCTGTGACTGTGGTGTCCTGAGCCCCGCAGCTGCTGTCCCCCAGGCCCAGGCCACGCCGCCTCCCTCAGTCTGCAGGACTAGACTCGGGGCTGCCTCTTCCAGGCAGAACAGGGTCATCCCAGAGCCCAGGAGCAGGTGTGTCTCCCTCGGGTGGGGTGGGGGTCCCCAAACTCCTCCCGAGTCCCACCTCACAGCCCTGGCCCTGCCCTGTGGCCGTGGTCTGGACGATGGGGGCCGGGCCTGAGGACACAGGGGTCCCCAGCACACATACACACGCATGCCTGTGCCTATACACACTCACACGCACACACGTGTGCACTGGCCCTTCATTCAAGTGCAGGAGAGGGTAGAAGGCTCAGCCCAGAAAGAGCCCCCAGGGCCCAGGCCTCGAGGGAGGGGCAGACAGGCCTCATCTGGAGACAAGGAGAGCCCACCCCAGAGGATGCTCCCCGGACAGAAGGTGCACCCCTCTTCACAACATCCTCCAGGGGAAGAGGTTGTGACCCTGTTGCATGGCTGTGCTTGGACCCCCTGCACACCATCCGGCCCTGGGGGGACAGAGGGCCAAGCCGTCCCTGCTGGAAGGCCTCTGCGCCCAGCCGGCACCCCGACCCCGCACACACGGGGCTGGGCCTGCCCACTGGCTGGAAACGTTGGGGCCAGAGAGATGCCCAGAAGCTGCCTACTGAGCGGCCCCAAAGTCCTCCTCCCAGGTGTCCATGGTCGGCCCAGAAAGGACCTCACAGACACAACCAACCAGAGACCCTGGCCACACAGCAGGTAGGACCCGGACGGCTCAGCCTGGCCCGTCTGCCCTCGGAAGTCTGACTGCCACAGACAGGCGGCCTGGAGGACGTGAGTTGGCATGAGTGGCCACCACAGCAGAGGCATGGTCCTGGGGGGTGCCCAGCACAGCTGGCACCTGTGGGCAGATGCCACTCAGGGCTGAAGGAATCACACACAGCCCCACCTCGGGGCTCCCAGCCTGGGATAATTGGGGGGAGCCCACAGGAGCACAGACCTTCCACGTCCCTGAGCGTACCTGCAGGGAGCCTGGGTCAGATGGTGGGAGGTGCAGGCCAGTTGGAGAGCCCAGAGGCCCTTTACACCCCCCTGCTTGGAACACCTTGGTCCTTCTTGGCAGGCCAACCCCCTGTCTCCGCTGGGGCCTCACTGACCACTCCCCACCCCACATGTCCCCTTGCCCACCTCCACCAGGGCCAATGAATGCGTGGGTGGATGTCTGTGGGGGCTCCCTGCCCCTGTACTCAGAATTTCCAATATCAGGTCCACCCTTCCCTCCTCAGCCTGGGACTTCCTGAGACTGAGACACTCCGGATAGAGCCTCTGGCCAGCTGGGGTCCCTGGGCCCATCACAACCTCCAGTGAGGACACTGGCCCACCCAGGCCCTGGGTATCAGCAGGCCCCCAAGGAGCTCCCGCTGCTTCATGGCCAAAGGAGGCCATTGGACAGGACCTCCAGGCCATTCCTTCATAACAGATCCGCTCTCAGTGCTGTGGGGCCAGTGATGGGTCAGGTGTGCATGGTCAGTGCCGGAAAGTGTCCAGCTGGGGTGGACTATCCACTCCTTCAATCACTCCCAGGCCATCCGGCCAGGTGGACTGGATTCCACCCCCAGGGTACAGGGTGACCGGCTCCCCACGGCACCCACTCTCTTGATCCTCCAAAGCTAGTGGGAGCGACTCCTCTGAGAGACTCACATCTCACACCCTGAGGTGGCCCCGCCCCCGCCCCTACCCATGGCCCACCCTAGCTCCTGACCTGGGGTCAAAGCCCATGACTGTGCTCTGACCACCCACTCACACGCCCTCCTCCACACTCATCTGACCACCTGCCCTGCACGTGCCCAGCACCCGCCTGTCCTCACGCACTCATTCAGGCACCAGATGCATCCACACAGTGGACAAGGGTCACCCATGTGCAAAACAAGCATGGTGTCAGAGTTGGCCCAAACCCCAAGTTATCTTATTCCCTGGGAAGGTGAAAACAGATAGTTTCAAAGCAAATGGATTAATACAACAGTCCAACTGCTTTTGAATGCTTTCATTCATTCAACAAAGATTCCTGGGAGCCCACTCTGAACCACACTTTGTATGGGTTTATAGAGAAATGTGGACTGTAGCCCTCACAATTTCATAATCTAATAAGAAATAAGTTGTGTTTTAACTCATGTCCATTTGCTCAGTAAATGGGGAGGTGGATAGAGAGATTGGATGGATGGATGGATGGATGGATGGATGGATGATGGTGGGTGGATGATGGTGGGTGGATGATTGTGGATGGATGGATGGATGGATGGACTGATGGATGGATAGTGGATGGATGGATGGATGATGGTGGATGGATGGATGGGCATGTGGACTGATGGATGGATGGTGGGTGGATAGATGGATGGATGGTGGATGGATGGATGATTGTGGATGGATGGATGATGGTGGATGGATGGATGGATGGGCATGTGGACTGATGGATGGATGGTGGGTGGATGGATGGATGGATAGACTGATGGATGGATGGTGGATAGATGGATGGATGATGGTGGATGGATGATTGTGGATGGATGGATGGATGGACTGATGGATGGATAGTGGATGGATGGATGGATGATGGTGGATGGATGGATGGGCATGTGGACTGATGGATGGATGGTGGGTGGATAGATGGATGGATGGTGGATGGATGGATGATTGTGGATGGATGGATGATGGTGGATGGATGGATGGATGGGCATGTGGACTGATGGATGGATGGTGGGTGGATGGATGGATGGATAGACTGATGGATGGATGGTGGATAGATGGATGGATGATGGTGGATGGATGATTGTGGATGGATGGATGGATGGACTGATGGATGGATAGTGGATGGATGGATGGATGATGGTGGATGGATGGATGGGCATGTGGACTGATGGATGGATGGTGGGTGGATAGATGGATGGATGGTGGATGGATGGATGATTGTGGATGGATGGATGATGGTGGATGGATGGATGGATGGGCATGTGGACTGATGGATGGATGGTGGGTGGATGGATGGATGGATAGACTGATGGATGGATGGTGGATAGATGGATGGATGATGGTGGGTGGATGATTGTGGATGGATGGATGGACTGATGGACTGATGGATGGATGGATGATGGTAGATGGATGGATGGATGGGCATGTGGACTGATGGATGGATGGTGGGTGGATAGATGGATGGATGGTGGATGGATGGATGATTGTGGATGGATGGATGGATGATGGTAGATGGATGGATGGATGGGCATGTGGACTGATGGATGGATGATGGGTGGATGGATGATGGTGGGTGGATGATTGTGGATGGATGGATGGACTGATGGATGGATGGATGGATGGATGATGGTAGATGGATGGATGGATGGGCATGTGGACTGATGGATGGATGGTGGGTGGATGGATGGATGGTGGATGGATGGATGATTGTGGATGGATGGATGGACTGATGGACTGATGGATGGATGGATGATGGTAGATGGATGGATGGATGGGCATGTGGACTGATGGATGGATGGTGGGTGGATAGATGGATGGATGGTGGATGGATGGATGATTGTGGATGGATGGATGGACTGATGGATGGATGGTGGATACATGGATGGATGATGGTGGGTGGAGGGATGGATGATGGGTGGATGGATGATGGTGGGTGGATGATTGTGGATGGATGGATGGACTGATGGATGGATGGTGGATGGATGGATGGATGGATGGACTATGGTGGATGGAAACTGAGAAGATAGACCTTTGCCATGTTCAGAATGCCCTCTAAATCTACATTCCTGGTTTAGAAGCTCAGTCCCAGCTTCCTGTGTGCTCTGAGATATTGGGTCATTTGTCTTGCAAACAGGCCTCAAAGGCCTCCAAGTTGCTAAAACCCAAAGCTTTCTCAATGTCAAACCTGGTGGGTAGTCAACATAACCTCAAAGCCCTGGTCACCTGGGACTTCACAGGCACAGCAGGAGCCACATAGCTGCTGCCCCTGGTATCTGGCGAGTCCTCAGCTGAGTTTCTGTCCGCCGACTCAAGGTTGAACGGGTAAAGACACGGACCGCAGATAGATGCACATATCTGCACAACAAACCCCCAAAAGGAATCCCAAGACCCGACAGGAGAATGCTAAGAGCCATCTGCCTGTCCACGTCCCTCTCTTCCCTAAGCCCAGCTGAAAGGTCGCCTCCTCCAGGAAGCCTTCTCTGAACCCAAGGGGCTCCCCTGTCCTCTGTCCCTGGGTCACTCCCTCAGTTCTGGACCATGTCATTCTCTAGCGCCTGGCTCTGTCCTGGGCACCCACCCGGCTCTGCCCTGAGCAGGGAGAAGTGTACCTGTGCTTCCCGCCCAGGTGGGAAGCAGAGGCCAGACCCCTCCCTCCTCCAGCCTGCAGCCACGACAGTCCTGGACACAGTCCCCACCAGACCCCTCCCTCCAGACCCAGCCCTTTGTAGCACTCAGAGAGGTAGAAAGCATAGCCCGGGGAGCAGGGAGGCAGCAGGGCGCTGAGCCTGCCCCACCCACCCCTGCCTGCAAGTGTGACTGGGAAAGCCTTCTCCACCAGGGCCTCTGCACACAAGCCCACGGCCACCCAGGGTGTCCAGCACTTTGCAAGGGTGAGGGGATGAGGGGCCGTGCGGTGGGGGGTGGGGTGGGGAGGGTGGGGTTGTCCAGCTGGGACCCGGGACCTCCTGGACACTCTGCCCCAGAATCCACTACCCCTCCCCCCACCCTGGGGGAGGTTTGTAATCCCCGGTCATAACCTGTTGGTCCTGTTTGGGAGGGAAGGGCCGCCAGATTCTTGGGGAGCCCGGGGCTCAGGCGTTGGCTGGAGGAGAGGTAAGCTAAGCGTGGAGGCAGCAGGCCCGGGGACTGGTGTGCCCAGGGCCCGCGCGTGTGCGGGAGCTCTTGCCACGGTGAAGCACGTGACCACGTGGGAGGCCTGTCGTGTGCACGTGGACACAAGCCCGCGTTCCTTGTGCCCAGGTGTGTGCTGTGCCTGTGGACGGGTGAGTGTGCACAGGGGTGCCTCCTCCCTCACCTGCCCCGGTGTGCACACAGGGGTCTCCGACAGAGACCCCGGCCCGCAGACGCCTGGCTGCCCGAGGCTCTGGGGTCCCAGCTGGTTCTCCACTGATTGGTGCTCTCCGGGGGCAGGGGCGGGGAGAGGGGGGAAAGACCCAGAGGCCCCAGCCCAGCCCCTCCCCCGCTGAGGCCCTGCCCTCCTAGTAGGTCTCCCTCCCGGAGCGTCTAGCAGAGAGCAGAGGGCACGGGCCCCCAGGCCGGGAGACCCCACCAGATACCGACCCAGAGCGGGTGGCGAACCCCTCCACGCTCTCGGGGTAGCCGCCAAGGCCCGTGGTCAGCTGCGCCATGTGTCTGAGGCCGGTGGGCAGCTGCCCTCTCCCTCCTGGCGGCCACAGGAGGCCCAGGCGGGGACCTGAGCCCTCAGCCACCGGCAGCCTTGGGGAAGGTGAGACCTCCCGCCTTCGCCCCGTCGCCTGCGTGAGCAGCCGTGACCCTAAGGAGCCACACTCACCCGGAAATCTCTGCAATCCTGAGCCATAAAGAGGCCACCTGCCTTTCTGAATCTGTGATTTTATAGCAAAATGAAGAGATAAGTCAGCTTTGATTCTGGCTCCGTTTTATGAGCTTATGTTTTTATTCCCTCTTTTGTTCGGGGGAACAAACGGGTTTATGGCTGGGCTTCCCTCTCTCCGTCAGCTGCTCCGATAAGGCCTGGTCCCGGTCCCCTCCCACACCTGCTGCGGGTGGGCCTGGGGCCTCTGGGCTGCTCCTCCTACCTGGGGTCGCTGGGAGGCCCAGGGGGCAGGCACCACCTTCTGGGCCTCCTCCACCGGGACAGGCATGTGTCACGGGGGGGGGGGGGGGGGGGGGGGGGGGGGGGGCCGCACACACACTCGGCTGCCGCTCAGCCTCTCCCAGAGCTCCCGGAGGCCCCTAAAGTGAGCAGGCTTCTGGCGGGGGGCCGGGGGCCACAAGCCTCCCCACAAGCCAACTCCATGCGGCCCAGGTTCTGCCGTGTGTGGGCCACAGGGCAGTGCCCGGCTTCAAAGAGACAGGAGGAAGCCTTTGGGCCCCACCCCTGCCCATCTGGGGACATCAAAGGGCCTGCCCGAGGGGTGGCAGGCGGTCGGGAGGGCGCGGCACTGCCCACTCCTCCGTCTGTGTCTGTGGAGGGAGCGGCGGGGCGGGCCAGTCCCACCCTGGGGCCCGTAGGAGGCCCCTCATGGCGACTCCAAGCCACCACCCTCGGGCCTCTGGGAAGTGCCATCGAGGTGGGTGCATCCCCTGGGGGCCAGGGTCTGCCCCCAGCCGGTGGCGCCTGACAAGTGGCAGGGGGTGTGGTGGGGGCTCCCAGGGACCGTGACACGACCCCACGCCACCTCCTGACCACCGGGTGGACGAGTTTCCAGACGCTCACGGGAGCTCAAGCCCGGGATGATGGCGCTGGGGACCAGGCGGCCACATTGGGCTCTGGGCCCCGTGGAGCCTCTGGAAAGGTCCCCCCGGCCTTCCCCCAGGGTCAGCGGGCTGGGCCCGTGCTCTGGGGAGCCGCTCCCCACCCCTCTGCAACCTCGAAGGCCCCACCATACCTCCTGCGTCCCAGATGTGGAGAAGGATGGACCGCAGAGGTGGGGTGACAGCCAGAAGTGCCCTTTGCTTCACCCCTGCATGAGGGAAGCTGCATCCTGGGAGGCGGGGTCACCTGGCAGGTTGCGAAGCCTGGATGGGCAGCTGGGCCTCGGCCACGAGCGCTGCCCCAGCGGGCCTGCTGGGGCTGGAGAACCTGAGAGCCGGCTCCCCTCGGCCCTGGGTCCTCTTCCTCCCACCTCCCTGCAGAAGCAGGGGCGGGACAGCCTTGGCCATTCTTGTCGTGTCGGCCCCGCTCCGTGGCCCTCGGTGTGGGCCTCTCCTTGGACCCACTGGGGCCTCCGGGTCTGAATGTGACACACTCTCAGGTCACGGTGTCTGCCCTGTCCCCTTGCCCCACACGGGGTGCAGGAGGCCTGCAAGCTTTCCGACCCCATTCCCGGGATATCTGACGGAATCCCAGCTGGGAGTGGGGCTCGGCAGCTCCCGGATTCTAGAGGATTCCTGGGCAGGAATCCCCACCCGGGGCCTCCCTGGGTGGGTGTGTCTGCAGAGGTGTCCCCACGACAGGATGCCACGGCCAGGAACAGACTCAACTGTGGGGGGCGGCCGGTTTTCCCGGGAAGGGAGTGACTGGTCGATAATTGACGTGTGGGACAGCGCTGCCCCTGACCTGGGCTGTCCTCAGGGGCTCGTGATTCACGGCCAAGCCCACACCCTGCCAGCCTCCTGCCGCTCCCCGCAGCTGGCTCATGGTCTCCTGGACAGACACACCCTGTGACCCGGCTCCCTGCCCCGGGGGTCCCAGCTGGGCTGTTCGTGCCCACGGGAGAGTATATGCTCTGACAGGACAGGCTCCAAGCAGGAGGGGCCCCGGGGACCATGGGGTAGGGGCCACAGGGGTCGAGTCCCCCTGTAGGGACGGCGGGCCGAAGGGCCAGGCACAGGCACTGCCCGTGGACAAACCAGGGGAGGGGTCACTCCCAGAAGGGGTCTCCTCGGAACACGTTCATGGATTCCGACCCCCTTCTTCACACCCTTCCGCGGAACCAGGCTTTGTCTTAACGCCTCCATTGGCCACGCGGCCAGTGACGGCCACAGTGACCAACTTGTGGGGGTGAGCCCCCCACAGACACCGCCTGCCAGCACCCGCTGGTAAGATCCAGAAACTGGCAGAGCAGGCAAGAGCCCAGAGGAGGCGGGAGGCCCCTCGGTCAGGGAGCCCCGGTGCCGGGCGAGGGGGCCCAGGGAGGCCTGTGTGGGGATGAGTCCGGCCACCGCGCGTGGGGCCGGAGGGGCTTCGATGTGGGGATGTCAGCCGACTGAGTTCTGGCGTTTGCCTTCTACGCATGTGCACAAAGTGTCACAAACCCGTGACACGGACCCTTCAGCAGAGACCCTTCCATGGGCACGAAACGGAACTCCGAGCAGGAAGAAAGCACCATTTCATAGCTTCGTTTCTAGACCTTCTGCCCCGCGGAGATGACAGTCGTGGCTCGACCTGACGCGGGGCTTGGGGTTGGATGTGGTCCCGACCCCCCACCTTCCGCCCTGCTGTGCCGTGGGCTCCACCGCTTTCCAGAAGGGAGCCGGGCCGAGGGCTGGGCGGGCAGGGCGCTTCCCGGGGTCCCCGAGCTGGTGAGGGGTGAGGTCAGACATGCTCGTCACAAACCTTCCTGACTGTCAGGCGTCCCAACTGGTGCTGGCTCGCTGGGACTTCAGCCGGGGCTGCGGCTGGCAGAGCTCTAGCGGGCTTCCCAGCTCGGGCCCCGAAGCTGAGCGTCCCGAGAGAACCAGGCCTACGCCCGTGGGTGTGCTGAGCACCTGTGGGTGCCCGGCCCTGCTCTGCGGGTGGGGACGGAGACGCACCCTCACACACACCCCACCATGACCCGGGGATGCCCAAAGCTGGCACGGGAGAAACCCCACCGGGGCAGCAGGAGCAGGGAGGCAGTGCCGTGTAGCGAAGGTGCGTTCCTCAGGCCTCGCCAAGGAGCCGTGGGGACGAAGATCTTCATGAGGCAGCTCCCTGCGAAAGGAGCAGCCGTGCAAAGGCACTGAGGCAGGGCGTGTCTGCTGTATTTAGGGAACAGCAGGAAGAGTGATGGGGAGCCGCAGTGAGTAGGGAGGGAGTGGAAGAGCAGGTAGAGGGGGACCACAGAGGGAGAGCGGAGCGAGGGGACCATCGTGCCTCTGCCCCTAAGGGTTCAACAGGAATGGAAGGCCCCCCTGGGCTCCAGAAGACAGGACCAGGGGCTCTCAGAACTACCTACAGGGTGTGGTAAAATGCAGGCCCCTGCCCCATGGCCAGGCCCGGGGAAGCACCAGCAAAGCCCCAGGAGCGTCCCTGGGGTGCCCTGAGCTGGCAGGCCCGGGGAGCCCAAGGCCCGGGAAAGTTTTGGGGCAGGAAGCGGTGGGAGTTTTGCCCTGTGCGTGCAGGAGGCCCTTTAGCCCAGCTCTCCACCGCAGCGGGCAGCCGGCCTCCCCGTGCCACCCAGCTCCAGGCAGGAGGACAAGACGGCTGCCGAGCAGAAAACGGGGTCACTTGCCCACGGCCACGAGCGGCCCTGCGAGGAGCTGGCGGCTGCCCACGTCGCGTGCTGGGCCCGGCCGGCCCCACATTCCAGAAATAACCCGTCCGGGGCGGCCCTGCTCGGCGCCGTGGAGGCCGGGCCATGCGAGTCTCAGCATATGTCCATCTGGAGCAGGGGCAGGTGGTGCCCACTCCTGCCCTGGCGCGGCCGGGCAGACAGCGGCAGTGCCCCTCGGGCAGCAGAGGGGCGGCGAGACCGCGGCCCAAGGCGGGGGCCGGGACAGGAGGGGGGAGCAGCTGGCAGGGAGCAGGGTGGGGGGGCAGCAGAGAGGGAAGGCACCAGAAGGGGGACTGAGACACAGAGGCAGGCCTGGGAGGGCAGGGAGGGTGCGGGGGGAGAGGACGGGGCATGCCGGCCCCCCCCCCCCCCAGAGGGCAGTGGCTCCGACCCAGGCAACAAAATGGAACAGCCGGGAGCCAGAGAGGTAGGCGGGATGGGACGGCGGAGGGGCGGCCCTCGGAGGGGAGGGACAACGTGACTCAGGCTGTCAGAGCGGCCTCCCCCGGGCCCACTGTAGAGGGAGGGGCAGGGACAGTCCAGCCCACCAGGGAGGGTGCGCTCGGAGACTGAGAGGGGCAGGGGCTGGGGACGCTGGAGGGCCGGAGGGAGCCCCTGCTGTCCTGCAGGCCCCAGGCAGGACCTAGAACAACTGGGGCTCGGAGGCTGAGGGTGAGGCTGGGTGGGAGACCCCACTGGGCCCTCTCTGTGCTCCCCAGGTCGCCCCGCCTCCCCTCCCCTCCCCTCCTCTGTGGGCCTGCACTGCCTCTGGCCCACCTTCCACCGTCCCCCCACCAGGAGGAGACCGTGGCCGATGCATCCTGCCCTCCCCGGGGGTGGGTCCCAGGCCTTGTGCTTGCACACCCCCAGGGACCAGGCACTCACTGCCTCCAGAAGCCACCCTCACCTGGAGCGTCCTTGGGAAGGAGCCCCAGCCTGTGACACCGGCCCAGGGGCCCCAGAGGGGCAGGGACAGCCCTGCAGAGACCCTCGGACATAGTCACCTCCCTCCGCCCGACCTGCTCTGTCCAGCCTGAGGGCCTCCGCGGTTCTACCTCATCGCCAAGAGCCAGGCGTGGGGAGGGTCAGCGTCTGCAGTCCCTGCGCCCGTGGGACGTCTCCTTTGGGCAGAGGGGCCAGCATGTCAACCTGCTGGGCGACCTCCAGGGAGGGGCCCGGGCCTGCATGCCCCCACCCGGCCCTCTGCTCACACTCCCCCCAGGTCTCTGCCCAGCCCCTTGGTGGCGCCACGGAGGGGACCCGGACTAACCCCACTTGCTGTGGTCATGACCCGTGAGGACCCACCGACCGGCTTCCACATCCCCATCCTGTTGTGACTGGCACCCGTGCGTGTGGGTGGGGCTTACTTGCCTCTCACTGATAGGAGGCCAGAGAGGGGGTGACGCTTCCAAGATCGGGTCGCAAAGGGCTCCGTGTGCTCTCCCCAAGGAAGACGTGCCCTCCTGCAGTGAGGCCCTCGAGGCAAGCCCCCCACGCGTGTAGGGGCATCACGTCAGGGCCGTCGGGGAACAGAGACCATCCCACCGGGCGGGACCCTCTACAGCCCGGGTCTCCCCGGAAACCCCTGCGGCGAGGAAGTCCTGATTCAGCCAGTTTTGCCACGAGGAGGCCAGCTCAGAGAAGAGGCGACCGGTCAGCTCCTGGCAGGGCCGCCTCCGACCCCGTTGCTTATGTGCAAACTTGCATTCGTGCCCCGGGATGCTGGCCCAGAGTCAGAGGGGGGTTTGCACCACCGTCCAATCCAGAGGAGTTTGGGATAGAACCCCCACGGGGCACGGGGAGGTCAGGGAAGGCTTCCTGAGGCGGCTCCAGAAGGCTCGGCTGGGAGGGCGGATGCAGCGCTGCTCTTGGTGGGATCAGGGTCCGAGGGGATCCCTCCTGTGGTGGGTGGGGGGAGGGGACTGTGGGGGTGGGTCACCAGGCCGGACAGTGGGTTTCATATGCAAATGTTGGGGAGCGGCCCGCGGGCCGGGAGAGAAGGGACCCAGTGGAGCCCATGGTGCTGAGCCTGCCGGTGGCCAAGGGTGACGTGGGCGGGGTAACGGGTGGTATGTCCGGGGGTCAGAGGCCGAGGACTCCTGGGCCCAGGAAGGCAGGGAGTCCCCTGTCACGAGCTGCCATCCTACTGGGCCTGTGCTGAAGGACAGGGACCCCGACCCCTCACAGCCTGGCCCCCGGCCACAGCCGAGACGGGTCACTGCTCGTCCCTGCCGCGGGCCTGGAGGATGGTGGGGTCACGTCCGGGGAGCTGCCCCAGGACGACAAAGGAGCCCGCGTACTCCCTGTCTGCCTGTGGCTCTAGGCGGGTCAGAACCGGGCTGTGGGCCGGCTCTGGGAAGCAGTCAGGGAGCTGGAGTCCAGCAAAGGGTCTGGGTGTCCCCCGGCCCCAGGGTGGACCTGACCACGGGCCCATCACCCCGGCTCCGGTCTTCAAGACAGCATACCAACAGTCTCCTCCAAGGATTCCAGCCCTGGTCACGGCACTCTGGCCACCTCTGGGTTTCAACAGAGACCACTGCCCCCCGCCCCCGTGTGCAGGCCCCCAGGGCACAGGGCTGGGACTTCGAGGTGACCTGGGGTGGAGGCGGGCCTGCAGGCATCCTGGGGGGCAGGACACCAGGAGGAGCCTCCAGGCAGCCCTGAGAGAGGCTGCCCCTTGGGGACGGGGTCCCCCCGGCCTGCAGACGCCACAGGGAGAGGAACCGCTTCGCCGTTTTACAAAGGGCCCGCTCAGAGGGGCTGTAGGAAGAGAAGAAATGTGCTCGACTCTGCCCAGAACATGGGTGGAGAGCCGGCCCCGCCCCGAGGGCCTGTCCACCGCAGACCAGCCTGGCTCCAGGCGGCCTCGGGGGTGAACGGGGTGGGGTAGGCAAGACCCGTGCCGGGGCCAGGCTGATGGCAGGGAAGGCGCGGCCCAGGGGGAGTTTACGGCCACCTTTCGGAGCCCCCAGCCCCGGCAGCCAGCCAGGCCCCTGCACCTGCCTCCTTGTTTGCACAAATCCCTTCCCTAATAGACTTAATCATGGAGCTTTGATGGCTGTGCCAGGGCCCCGCGCAGGCCCCCCGGCCACGGCAAACAAGGACACCATTGTCTGTAGCCCCGCCGCCGGCTGGCCTGTTAATGGGTAAACCCAGCGGACAAGGAGGGCCCCTGCCTCAGGCCGGGTGGGGAGCCGCTGGGCTCGGCCTGGGCACACCGGTGCCCATGTCACCAGGGCGCTGCTGTCCCGCTCCGGGGGGGGCCCCCATGGGCCAAGGAAAAGCACTGCTTCTCCCTGTTCAAGAACCGGCCTCCAGAACCCTGGAGCCGAGACATCAGTCCAGGGAGGGGCCGCTGGGAGAGCCACCAGCCAGCCAGACAGCCACTCCACCCCCCCCACCCGCCCCGCCACGGGTGGGCAGGTAAACCTGGACACTCAGTGCACTACCAGACCCAGGGGATGGGCGGACACAAGAGCGGCCCTCATCCTCCCCGGGGGGAGTGGAAAACCATGTGGAGAATGGCCTGGGAGTTCCTGGAAAGTTCTGGAAAGTCAGACACAAAGTCACCACGTGACCCAGCAATTCCGCTCCTGGGTACAGACCCACGGCCGTGAAAGCAGGATTCGGGGAGACGTGCGCACCTGCGTTCACGTGTGCTCCGTGGGCGGATGGGGAAGCGGAGGGTGGTCCAGGGGCACGGGGAGCGACCCTCTGCCACGAAAACACCCCGCGGTGAGCCTCCTAAGTCACTCGGAGATGAAGAAACCTGGCACGAAGGCTCTGTTTACACAAAACATCTGAGCACAGGAGGAGCTGAGCCCGGGGCGCAGAGGTGCACCTGCTTCGGGAGGGGGTGGGGGCGCAGAGTTTCCTCCTGGGCCGCTGGCAAGGGCCAGGACGAGGCAGAGGAGGGGGGGGGGGAGGAGGGCACAGCCGTGTGTGCGTGCGGAGCGCCACAGAATCGTGTGCTCTAAAATAGCTCGTTTCATGCGATGGGAATTGCCCCTGAAAATAACAAACACGACCCCCAGAGACAGATGCGCAGACGGGAGCCTGGAGCGTGGAGACCCAGGGGGCCCGGTGACGGGAGGCATGGGGCCCGAGCCAGGGGCTCTCGGCTCACAGATGGGCCGTGACCTTGGGGAGGTGGCTTGGGGAGCAGCGCTTCCGGGCTGCCCTGCGAAGGTGACGGGGAGCCCTCCGGGCCAGCGGTGGCCCCACTCACACTGCCCGGCCTCCTTTGTGCTCTTCGGGTCCCCTTCCCACGATTCCGTGCAGACCTACCACCCGCCAGCTGCTGTCTGGCCTCCCGGGACGTGGGCAGATCTGACACACGCTTCCGGAGGACGCCGGCAGCCCAGGCAGGAGGGAAGGCAGGACGGGGGCGTGTGGCCCATCCTCGGGCACCACCCTCTGAGGACAGGGCTGCCACAACCCCAGCAGCCGGGCCCTGCCCACTCACCCCTCCCGGCCCTGAGTCCCCAATCCCTCAACCTGCAGCCCTGGGCCGAGCAACAGGGTGACCCTCTCTGACCCTCGGTGTTTCCCTGTGAGATGGGGAGGGTGGACATCTGCTGCTGTCCCGGCACCCCTGAATCCCTGCCTCCTGCCCACCTCGCTGTCCCTGGGAACAGAAGTGCTATCCGAGCCAGGACACCCCAGCTGCCCACGACGCCGCACAGCGTCCCCAGAGCAGGCTCGCTGACCCTGCCCTACGGCAAGCCGCCCGTGACGTCCCCGTCACTCGGTGCTGCTGTCCCCTGGGGACGCCTGGCTCCAGACCCGCAGGGCCCTGCCCTGCTCCTGGAGCACCACCTTCGGCCTCCCCTGCCCCCGGGGGCCCCCTAGCTGGGATCCCACCCTGGACAGGACGCCCCTCCCTCTTCAAACCCCCCCTCCCTCCCCCAGACCCAAGTCGTGGCAGTGTCTCTCTTTTTAACCCGACAGCCTTTATTGCTGCAGATCCCTAACGTCAGGTGCCAGGGCAGCAGGTGTCTTACAACTGAGAAGCCAGCTGCCATAGGCTACCTTGATATTTTTATCACAGAAAAATACACCTAAAATGTGCCTTCTTCATCGACTCTAAGCACGCAGCTCAGGGGCACTGAGCACGTTCACGCCGTTGTGTGGCCGTCCCCACCCTCCGTCTCCAGAACTTTCCATCTCCCCAAACGGAAGCTCTGTCCCCATGAAACACGGACCCCCGGCCCCTCCCCCAGCCCCAGCGCCCACCGTCCACTCTCCGTCTCCCGGAATCTGGAGACTCCAGGGACCTCGTGTGAGGGGATCACAGGTGAGCATCACGTCCCCCGGGTCCATCCACGTGGTGGCAGGTGGCAGAGCGTCCGTCCTCGTCAGGGCTGAGCGACAGTCCAGGGAGCGGACCGACCACGTTTTGTTTACCCTACTGACAAACATTAAGTGCACAGCTGACACTGGGGGTCCCTCTCGGGGGTGCGCGTTCTGTGGGTTCGGACAAACGCGTGGCGACGCGTATCCACCACTACGGTGTCACGAGGCGTCGTCTCCCTGCCCCCAAATCCTCTGGGCTCAGCCTGCTCGTGCCTCCCTTCCGTCCAAACCCCAACAACCACCCATCCCTGTACTGCCTCCCCAGCTCTGCCTTTTCCGGAACGTCACAGAGTCGGAATCACAGAGCGCGCCCTCCTCCGACTGGCTTCTGTCTCTCACTTGATCTGTCTTTACGGCCCCTCCGTGACTCTGCAAGGCTCCCTAGGCCGTTCCTTCCCTGGGCTTCTGGACGCACTCAGTTCCCTCCCGCCCCCTGCACCCCCCACCAACCCTCCACTGGAGACTCACCAACCCCATTTCTTCCTGTCCTCCTTGCTCAGACCGCCGGTCAGGAGGCCGGGTCCCTGCGCCAGCAGATTGGCCCTCGAGGAGCCTGGAGGTGTGTCCCAGCCTCCAGCCCCGAGACCCTTCCCCGCCCCAGCCCCCTCCCGTGTCCCTCCCGGCTGCCTCTCCATCCTGAGACCCTCCCACCAGCCTCGATGGGTTCCTGGTGCCACGTCCCCTCACGTCCCCTCACGTCCCCATCCTGGGCCCTGTCTGCATGTGGTCCAGGCCACTCCTCCCCCTGGCTCCGGTCCCAGGAGCCAGCTGGCCTCCGACTGCTGCTCTCAGACGACCGATCGAGAGCCAGTCTCGCTCAGCCTTCCCCGGCCCAGGCCCCAGGGCCCCCACAACCCAGCTCTCCTATAAGGTTCCAGGTCTCCGTGCTGGCAACGGCCGGGTTACTGACTGCCCCGCAGGCCACCGCCCCTTCCCCACCCCACGCCTGTGCACTGGCTGCCCCTGTGTGATTCGCCCGACTGCTGAGGTCTTCCCCGCCCTCCCGTCTGCACTCTCAGCCTCCTCCAGGAGGTCGGAGTGACCTGTGCACATGAGAGTGTCCACGTGCCTTCCCCGTGCTCAAAAGCCCCTCAGGCTTCCCTCCTTCCCTTGGGCCTTCTACAAAGACAGCTCGTGCCTGGGCCTTTGTGCCTGGCCGGCCAGCCCACCTGCCTCCCCAGGGCCACATACGCCAACCCCAGCCCCACCTGTCCTCAGCAGCGCCATGCACCCATCAGCCACAGGTCCTTTGTGCGTGCTACACCCCTGCCTGGGTTAACCCCACTGGAGCCGTACTCCCCAGGGAAGCCTTCCTCAGAGGTCCCAACCAGGTCCTGTGCACCCGGCCCTCCTGCATAGTTTCATATCTGTCCCCTCTACATATGTCCCAGGCAGCGCTCCAGGCCCTGGGGGTCCGCAAAGGACAAAGCAGATCAAGTCCCGGCAGCAGTGGGACCTCCGTCCTGGCAGGGAGAAAGCAGAGACCAGACGAGTCAGTAACTATGTGGCCTGTTCACGAAGCTATATGTATCCCATGGAAAAGTAGAAATGGCCCGAGGTGCGGCGTGCAAGGCCCTGCGGTCCCAGAGCCTCCAGACAGGACGTGCTGGCCTCGGGAGGGCGCACGTGTGGGAGCGAAGCGGCCTGAGCCCAGCCTGGGCCCCTCGGGCCCAGCTCCACTTGCTGCCCTGAAGCCCCCCTCCCACCTGGGGCCACCGGCTCTGGTCTCTGATCTGCCACTGTATTCGGCGTATGCAGTAGGTGCCCCGTAGCTGAATGCGGCTGCATTCCGTGGCTCTGTGGACCCTCTGGATGAAGGCTGGGCGAGGAGCCTCGGTGTGAAACGCTTCGGGTGGACGCACAGAGGAGGACACCGGCCCTGGGAGGGGCGGGGCGGGGTGCAGGGGTGAGGTGAGGGCCGGCTGGCGCTGCTCTGCCCCATCCCTCCCTGCCACCCAGGCCTCCGTGGCCCGCAGTCCCCGCAGAGCTCCGAGGAAAGTGCTCAGACGCCAGTGCCGCGGGAGGGGGTGAGCGGTCCCTCCCCTCCCCACCCCTCCCCCCTCTTGCTCCTCTGCCAACTGCCCCCACCCCTAACAAGCACAGACACGGCCTGAGCGTGTGTAGTTACACCCAGCCTCACACCCACAGTGACCCACTGGGAGGCGCTCCCGGCGCCGTTCTCCAGGGGGGTGCCAGCCACACGCAGGCGCACGCGGAGACGCACGCCCAGCCACGGCAGGGGCGCTGCGCCCACACCCACGCCCGCGGGGACCGGCCCTCCTCCCCCGGCTGCCGCCGCTGCGACAGCTACAGACACGGGGCACCCGTCCTCAGCCACGTCCGCCCCGCCGGCAGGTTCAGACAGACACCACGCACTCCGAAGCCCCGAGGCCCGCCTGCCTCGACAGGGAGACCCGCGACGCGCAGACACACCCCTGCCGCCCGCCACGCCCCGCCCCGCCCCACCTCGCGCACGGGCCAGCCTCCCGGCTGCAGAACACGGGCCTCCTTGCAGGGTCACCTTACGGACCTCGCCCCTGGGGCCCGGAAGCTGTCGTGTGGGGGCACGTGGGCCCTGCACGCGGCCCCCCAACCCCCCGTACTGGCTGCCAGCCGCTCTCACGCACGGGGGCCAGGCGCACCCGGCGGGGCAGCCCCCGCCGGGAGGGACCCGCAGGGTAGAAAGGCTGGTCTCCGACCTCCAGGCGACCACCCTGTGACACGGTCTGTGCCCTTGTGCTCCCGCGGGGGCCGTCCCTCCCCTTCTCCTGGGGACACCCCCTCCCACAGATCCCTAGTAAGAATTACAGGCTTTCTTTCTGGAGGCCGGGCTGCAAGCAGGGCCCCTGCCGTGAGCACCCCTCCAGGGGCCCCATGCAAGGAGGGGGCCGGGCACCTGGCGGCCGGAGCAGGGTGTTTGCTGAGCTCGCCCTGCACGGAGCTGGGCCAGAGCCGGGCCGGAGCCACGTCCACAGCACTAGTGAGCCACAGGGAGCACTGAACCAAAGGCAACAGAGGGGTCCCCACTGAGCTCTATGGATCCACAAAGTAAAGTCAGGACCGCGAGTCCCAGGGTCCCCGGGGGAAGGGGAGGCAGAGGGGGCAGGGCCAGCCAGACCCAGGAGCGCGTTGTCGGGGTCCCGGGATGATGGAAGAGGAAGCCCCGAGACCCTCACCCTGAGAGCTTTGAACACGGACTCCCCACATGCCCCGGGCCTGCGGGAAACCCCTCTGTGGAGGACGGAAGGCACACCCTGCTCAAAGGTCACATGGGGGCCTCAATGAGGCCGGGGCCCCCAGACCCACAGGCAGGGCCGCGCCTCAGCACCAGCAGCCGGGGAGGGCCGGCCTGGACAAAGGCGGCAAGAGTTACAGGCCCGGTGGCTGCAGGGTGGCAGGGCCTGGGGGCGGGCGGGGGCCCCAGGTCAAAGCAGCAGTGTATACCAGGCCCATTTCCCGGGACACAGGATTGACCCTTGGCAGGGGCCCCGGGGAACAGTCCTTCCTCGGAAGCACAGCAAGACGCTGGCCGCAGGAAAGGGAGGACAGGGGCCCGGGCGGCTCGGAGAAGTGGGTCCCACGCAGGTCTGTGTGTAAGCCCAGAAAACCCAGCAGCCGTGCTGTTCGGAGGCCCCGTTTACGGAGGCAGTACAGGGGCCCAGCAGGGACCGTCCTCCCGAGGCTACACATCTGGGCTCCCAGGCAGCAGTGGGAAGAAAGAATCCCGGGATAGCCCGGGGCGGCAGGGGCAGGGGGTGGGGGGCAGCGCACATCTGTCAGGGGCACGGTGGGTGTAATCACATTACGGGCAGCGCTGTAGGCTGAATTGTGTCCCCCAAATTCCTGTTGGGGTCCTGACCCCCAGGACCCCAGAATGTGACCGTAACTGGCGATGGGGTCTTCGCAGAGGTGATTAAAGTAATCCCGTGAGACGGGGTCCTTGTAAGAAGAGGGGATCGGGACACAGACACGCACAGAGGGACGACCCCGTGAGGACACAGCAGGAGGACGGCCGTCCACACGCAAGGAGAGGGGCCTCGGGGGGACCCAGCCCCGCCCAGGCCTGGACCTCGGGCTCCGGCCTCCAGGACCGGGGATGGCGACCGCCTGTGTTTAAGCCCCGTCGGTGAAGCTTTGTCACAATGGTGCTAGCCGCCTCATACGGGCAGCAAAGCCGGCACCAGGGCCTGACCCACGGGATCTACGAGGTCAGGGAAGCACGGTGCACCCAAGACGAGGTGAGTGGCCAGCAGCCGGGTGACCACTTGGAGCCACACGGACAAGACACGAAGACCACGGGGCCCAAGGTAGGGGTCATCCTCTGCCGTGCAGAGTCACGGCCCCCTGGCCGGTTCCCCCACCTGAGCCGGTTCTCAGACGAGGACCCATCCACGGAAAGAGAAGCCGGGTCCCCAGGAAGAAGCATCCCACCATGCAATCCCTCTGTCCTTCCCCCGGGGCACTACGACCCCCGAATCTGATAGCCACAGCTGGGGACACCCACACCCTTGCATGCAGGGTCCACACGGACACTGATACCGGGTCCCCGTCAGAGAAGCAGCACGTGCGGATTTGGTGACAAGGACGTCCCAGCCCGGCTGCATCTCGCATGGGTGCCTGTGTCCCAGGGGCCCGGGCGGTGGTGACCTCCCCCACTTCCTGCAGCACGGTCGCAGCGCCAGGCTTTCCCGTGGGTTCCCTGACCTGCGCGGTAGGACCCATCCAGCAGGAGGGCGCAGGGGCCGTCCCCGAAACTGCCCCTCACCCCCGACCAGAGCCTAGAGGGCCCCTCAAAGACACTGACGCTTCCCGAGGGCCTCATCGCTTCTGGCAAAAGTGGAGAAACGGAGCTGGATTTCTCTTCCGACCTGAAAAGTTGAACAAAATGTAGGAAACCCGGGTTTTCAAGACGTTGGATCTCGGGCAACAGAGGCCGATGCCCCCCAGAGCCAGAGAGCAGGACCGGCGCCCTGCGAGCCGCTCACGACAAAAACCCACAGCAGAGGGACGAGCAGAGGGCACGGGAAAGCCACACAAAGAGCCGGAAGCCCCATGTCATCTGCCGGTGCTGCACTGACCCCTGTCCCTTAGCTCATCCCTCTGGTCCCCGAAGATCAGGTGGTGGAGAGAAGCTGGGCGTGGCTCATCGGTGGCTCAGCTGGGTGCCCGAGTGGACGGCCCTTGGACTGTTCAGCCCTCTCAGGTGGGGTTGGTGGTCACGGACGAAGTGACAATTACAGGGGACCGCCCCCCCGGCAGCGGACAGACCTCTGAGCACTGTAGCCGCTGACCTCCCGGTGGTCTCGAGACGCTTCCCTCAGGAGACAGTACTAAACATAAAGGGTCCGTTACCACCTGGCCGCTTGGGGTCCTTGTGCCGGCAGGCCTCTGGCGGAAGAAAGGAGGGACCGTATGGGCAGGGGCACCGGCCCCGAGCATGAGGGGGGGTCAGGCGCTGTTCTCAAGCGGGGCGGGGAACAACACGTTTGGTGCTCAGCCACCCGCGCCGGGCGTCTCTCGGCCCCCGCGTGACCAGACTTCACTGCCAATGGACGAGCCCCACGGCCGGACGCGCAGAGGCCATGGTAGCTACAGGCTGTCCGAGGAGGCAGGCCACCTGGCGTGGGCGATGGAGGAGGGAAGCAAGGAGGAGTGTCTATTACGGCTCCAGGAGCGGAACAGGGATCGTGGTTCGTCCTACTGGCCCCGTCAGTGTCGATCTCCCCAGCTGGGGCGGACCGGGTCCTGAGACGTGATCCCGGACGGACAGCACGTGATAAAGCAAGGGCCGTTGGCGCCCCGTCCAGCTCCTTCTACTGGGTCTGTGTGCTTGTCCCCCCTCGAGAGGGTCCGCTGCTAGGAGCTCCCCTGAAGATTGCTCTTGGCTGACGGGGAGCTCCTCAAACCGGAGGCAAGGGCCACGGGGGGACTTCAGGGCAGATGTCTGGCGTGGGGGAAGGGAAGGGTTGGCCTCTTGCTTCCGGTCCTGTGGGGCCGCCCCTGCCGGCTATACCAGTAGGCTCCCCGGGGGTCGGGCTCCCACGTCCCTGCTTATCTGCTTTCTCCCACACAGGAATGCTGTCCTGGGCCACGTGTCCGGGACATCTGCAGTGAGACCAGCAGTTTCCGCTTCATGCGGACCAGCAGGTCAGCTCTGCTGGACAGCGCCCAGTGCCTGGTGACAGTGCCTGGTCCCTGGTAACAGCACCCAGTGCCTGGTGACAGAGCCCGGTGCCTGGTGATGGCATCCCGTGCCTGGTGGGGTTCGTCTTGGACCCTGACACCACCCTACCGACAGTCTGGAAAGGAGGTTAGGACACGTCCTCAGCAGCACCCAGACCTGGTCTGGGGGGGCCAGCAGTATTGGCTTGGGAAGTTCCTGATAGTCTTTGTGAAGGAGGGCTGGGGTCGGGAGACGGCAGGACGCTGGCTACGTGTCCTTCAACAGGCATCCCCGCCTGAGTGTCCGCAGAGTGAGGGGTGGGCGAGATGAATCCAGGACTCCACTGAAGGTCAACAACCCGTGGCTTACTGTGGTGCTGCCCCCTTTCTCCTCACTCCCTGCCCCTCACGACCCTGACTCCCCAAGCCCTGGTCCGTAATGATGCTCCTAGAAACCAAGAGAGGCCCGCTTGAGAAAGGAGGCTGTGGGCAAGGCCAGGCTGTCAGGTCGGCACCCGACCCCGGTTCCCAAGTCATGCGGATTCCCCTGCAGATGGGCCCTGAAACCCCCGGGGGTATATATTCTCCCAGGAGAGTCAGAAACCTGACCCACCCTCAGCCTCCACACTTGCCTAAGCCCAGGATGTCAGAAAGGCCCTAAATGTCAAACTCAACCCACCAGTCTGCCTCCATATCCAAGGATGGGCCCGGGGGTCCTTGGGTGGCATCAGAGATTCCCAGGTACAGGCCTAAGAGGTGATCCCAGGAGAAGGCCAGGCCAGGGGGCATCAGAGACACAGAAGAGGTTCACACCCCACACCACCCTGGCCTCCCCCTCTGGGACATGACCAGGGGCCCCAGGGGCTAAGGACCAGCCCCAGCCACTCTAAGGTCGAGCCACGTCTAAGAGCCACGTCTAAGAGGATCTGGAACAGCCTGGGACACGTCCTCACTGGGAAAGCTCCAAGAATATAGAAAGACACCCTGTCGGATGCACAGCCCAGAGGCAAGACGTCAAGCCGAAGGCAGGTCTGACACTGGGAAAAACAATCTCCACACCATACACGAGGTGACGTCAGAGGAATGTGATGTCCGTGGTGGTCTGAGGGAAACCATGGCAACAAGAAACCCACTAGGCTGACTGCAAGCCCCGTCTGCAGGCGTTCTCATTTCCAGGCATAAGATTATTTGCCCCGGTCTCCTCTGTCTGCATCTCGGCAACAACCACGAGGCTATCAAAAGAGCAGAGAAACGACATGCCTCTGGGCCAAGGAATCGGAGCGACCAGATTCGGACGTGATACAGACGTTGGGACCGTTGGACGTGACGTTTTCAACAACAGGGATAAATATGCCGGAGATCCGGAAGCACGTCCCATAAGAGAAAGAAGATAAAAACAACAGCACGCTCTTTGTCAGAACCCAAAGAAGCCAGAGCAAGAACTCTGGGGTGGCTCGGTCGGCTGGGCGTCTGACTTCGGCTCCGGTCATGATGCCGTGGCTCGTGAGTTCGAGTCCCGTGCCGGGGCTCCGTGCTGTCAGTGCAGAGCCTGCTTGGGAGCCTCCATCTCCCTCTCTCTCTGTCCCTCCCTCGCTTGTGCTTTCTCTCTCAAAAATAAATTTTAAAAAAATTACAAAAAAAAGAAACTGAAGAAAAGAAGAAGAAAACGAAGCTGGAGGTTTTGTGCCACCTGATGCACGTGCAAAAAAAATGAACCCCGGAACACAAATCTCACAGCTTATACAAACACTCAAGATAAATCATAAAGCTCAGTGTAAAATATCCAGCTAAAAAACATCTAGAGGAGAAACCCCGGGAGAAAATCCTCATGCCCTGAAGACAGCCAGGGTCTCCAACCTCAGCACTGGGGACATTCGGGGTCGGGTCACTCTTGCCTACAGGGGCTATCGGGCACACTGCAGAACATCCGGCACGAGCCACTGGTACCCTCCAAATGTAACAACCAAAACTTCCAGACATGGCCACATATTTCTTGGGGGCAAGATGGCCCCTAGCTGAAAACCGCTGGGTTGGGCAAAGATTTCTGAGCTACGACCCCAAAGCACGGCCAATGAAAGAAAAAAAAAAACCCGATACATTGGACTTGGTTAAATGTGAGACTCTCCCTCCGTAAGAGGTGGAGTTAAGACACGCTATCTCATACCAGAACTTGGATCCGGAACAGAACTCCCCAAACTCGGCAGTGAGACGACAAATGAGCCAAACAGAAAGCCAACCTTGAAGGCACGCGGATGGCAAAAACCCACATGGAAAGATGCTCACTACCACCAGCCAGGAGGGAAACGCAAGTTAAAGCCACAGCGAGACGTCTCACATTGAGACAAAACAGTACACACAAACGAAGGAAAAGCCCCCCCCCCGCCCCTGCCAGCCCAGCACTGGCCTGGCGAGGGGACAGGTGGCCCCTCACGCTGCTGGACGGGGAGGCAGTGCCGCCCGGCTGCGAGCCAGGTGGAGCCTCTGTGCCCCTGGCTGTCACAGCCGTTTGCCCAGGAGCCCGTGGGTGGAGGGGGCAGCAAGGCCAGAAGCGGGGGGGGGGGGGGGGGGGTGGCGCAGGGAAGGCACAGGGGCACAGACGTCTTCACCCAGCCCATGGCGACCTGAGGGCCACAAGCCCAACCCTGCATCCGTCAAGTCTGTGTGCAACTGTACATGTGTGCTGCGTCTGGATGTGCGTCCATGCTTGCGTGCATATGCATCTGACTTGTGTGTGTGTGTGCGTGTGTGTGTGTGTGTGTGTGGAAGGAGGAAAGGAGGCTCCGGCTGCCTGGCTTTTCCGAGAGCCCAGGCCCTCAGAGGAGGGCAAGGATGCGGAAGCCTTCAGAAGCAGCGGTGCAGAAAGGGAAAGCTGGAATCCACCCCCAGGGCAGCTGCCCAGAACAGGTTGGGCCTGAAGGAGCAACAGCCCTGCCTTGGGGGTGGGGGTGCTGGGGCAGGGAGGGGAGGCCCGGGGCTGTGGGGGCAGGGGCCCCGGTGCGGTGGTTCTGCTCTGTCCCCTGCCCCCGGGGGTCCCTGCCTGCTCTCGGGCAAGCCCTCTGCCTGAAGGCTCTCCATCCTGCAGGGCCCCCAGTCCCCGCCTCCAGGAAGCCCTCCCTGCCCACCCCGCCCACAGGCTCTCGGCGGCCCCCCGGCTGAACTTTGACCCCCACGTCAGTTCCCAGCACCCACAAGGGCTCCGAAGAGGCTGGGCATCCGAGTATCTGAGAGAGGAGGGGTCCTTGAGACCCTCATTTCCCACCTCCCTTCAAAGTTCCCACCAGTGGGTGGGCCGACGGAAGAGGGAGGGTCCTCAGCTCCCCTTGGGCCCAGCGCCGGCAGGGGCATCAGACTGACCCGCGGGACCCTCTCAGGCCACCTCCTAGCTGTCTGACTGGGTGCATCTGTTGATTTTAATGACATTCTGCCTCATTCCGAAAGGAACGTGGGGCGCAGGAGCAGAAACGGGAGCCCCCTGAACAGGAGGCCTGCTTGGAGGACGTGAGGCGAGAAGCCACAGGGCAGCGCAAGCCCACGCCCGGCGCCCGAGGGTGCACGGCGACCCCCAGCTCGCGCAGCGCTGACCCCGGCCCCGGAGAGGTTCCCCCACCAGCGGCCACGCTCTCTGCAGATGCAGGGTGAAGGAAGGTCAGGCCCGGCCCCTCCTGCCGCCCCTCCCCAGGCCACACTGAGTGGAAAGGAACGGGACGCAGCTGGACACACAGAGTCCACGCCGTGCCGTTCAAGGACAAACCCGACGTCCGGAGACACGGGTCAGAACGGGGCGGAGGGTGAGGGCTCACCCCTTAGGGCGGGCTGGGTAAGGTGAGCTGAGTGTGCACGTGTGGAAAATTCGAGGACACACACTCCAGGTTTATGCGATTGAGAAGAGCCGTACCCAATTAGATGACACCGCCCGGCCGCCAGGCAGCCCCTCGATGGACGGCTGGAGAGCCCGTGGGGTTAGGGCGTCCTGGTCCACAGCCCCCGGTCCCAAGGCTTGCCCCTCCAGCCCAGCGCCCGCCTCCAGCCTGCACACCCCTCCTTCTGGTCACAGGGCCACCGGGAGGTCACAGGCCCTGTACCTCGGGGAGGCAGGCAGGGCTGGGTCAGCCCCGATGGGAGAGGCGGAGGACAGGTCACCTGTACATTCCTGTGGGGCGTGGGCTCATCCGTCCCGTCCACCTGCCCTCCCCACAGGACCCACCTGCCCACGGCCGCTGGCCCTCGACTCCCCGCCAGCCCTGTCACTCCCCGTTTCCTGGGTGAGCTGGCCCAACCCCCGCCCCCCTCCCCCCTCCCAGGGGCAGGGCGTCTGGGAGCAGAATCCTGCTGCCTGGTTTTCTCGAAAGAGTGAACACAGACGTCAGACCTCCAAGCCCTAAGGCACCAGATGCCCATTCTGCTGTGAAATCCCGCACGGGCCACCAAGACCAGCCCTGCCCTCCCGACGATCCTGCTGTGCCCCAGTGCTCCCCACACCCCGGGAGCGAAGCAGCGTTGAACACGCAGGGCCCAGGGACGAGTGGGGGCTGGCGGAGCTTTCTGCCTCCCAACCTGCCTGGCCTCCTCCCCAGCCATCGTCTCTCCCCACCTACCTTGGGAATCCCACTCTGCCCCGACCAGCCTTGGAAGCTCATCCGGTGTCCAGGTCTCAGTTTCCACGCCTGTAAAATGGGCACAGCACACCAGGACGGACCGAGGCACAGCCAGAGGGGCAGTTAACATGGTGACACCACGGGCCTGGTGAGTTCGCCGGCACTGGAAAGGTAGAGCCTGGGCTAACTACCCAAATACACACACGTCCGGCCACACTCCCACCCCCATGACAGCCAGGCCCCTGGTGCATCCCAACCCAGTGCCAACTGGGAAGTGCCCCCCCCACTCCGCCTGCCAGCCGCCACCCCCTCCCACGGAACCCGGGCTCTGGGTGGGGGCAGAAGGACCCCAGGACCCTGCAGGAGGCTCTGTGCAGCACAGGGACCAGCAGGGTGAGAAGCCTTTCAGGGCTGGGGGTTGGGAAGGGATGGCCAGCGAGGGGCCCTGGGGCCCCGAAAACTGCCAGGTGGGGTGGGCGGACCCGGGATGGGGCAGGAGGGGGCGCGCAGTACAGTTCAGACCCCAGACCTAGCGTGCCGGTGCGTAAGAGCCTGGCTTTGTCTCCTGGAAGCCAGGCCCCTGGCAGCCCCCGCCCGCCTGCCCACAAAAGGCATTCAAATGAGAGCCAAATATGTGAGCCCGGCCCGGCCTCTGTAGGCGGCTCCCAGGCCCTCATTTGGGTACTAATTGGATTCCATTTAGAGATTTGCATGCTATCAATGCCAGCAGTGGCCAGCCACTGGGGGCCGGGCCTGGGGAGCCCCCGCGCCTAGAGGCCAACGCCAGGTGGAGGGTCGGGGGGAAGGACTCGGGAGCCCTGAGTGTCGGCATCTCCCCACGAGCGTCAGGGTAGCAGGAGCCGAGGGGAGGCCGCCACCACGGGGCCGGGGCCGTGCTGCGCGACAGGGAGCCTGGGTCCTGGCCTGGACCCCACACAGACCTGGGACGTGGCGGGGGGGGGGGGGGACAAGCAGGGAGAGGAAAGTGGGTCGTGCCAACCGCCCCTCCTGATGATGCCACCCTCCCCAAGACACTGGCTGCCATCACCCCACCGACGGTGCCGACTCCCCCCCCCGGGGGGTTAGGACGGCCCTGGGGGTCCTGTCACCTGACGTCCCAGGCAACAGAGGCACAGGCACCCTCCCTGGGGAGGCCTGGAGCCTGTCCTCCCATTCCGCGTGCTCGCTGGGGTCCCCGAGAAACACCTCATCCATGGCCACCTGGGGCCCCGGGCCTGTGGGTCCTTAGCAGGGCTCACCTCGGAGTGGCCTGTGGCCTCTTGCTGGGCCAGCTACACCCTACAAAAGGGGCCTGGAGGCGGTAACGCTTAGCCCGAGGCACCAGACCGGCACAGAAAAGAAGGTGTAGCTGCGGCCCTGCGGCGGAGGGTGGGCAGCGGGCCCTGGGGGCTGGCGTGACTGGGAAACCCCTTTGTTTCTGCCTGTTGTAGGCTGAAATGTGTCCTCCCCCCAAATTCATGTGGTGGAGACCTTATTTGGAACTAGGGTCTTTACAAAGGTCATCAGGTCATTAGGGGGACTCTGATCCTATATGACTAGGGTCCTTACATAAGGGGGAATTGTGGACACAGACACACACAGAGGGACGACCTCGTGAGGACATAGGAGGACGGCCGTCCACACACGAGGAAAGAGGCTTCGGGAGGCCCCGGCCCTGCCCACGCCTGGACCTCGGGCTCCAGCCTCCAGGACGGGGGGCAGCGGGTGTCGTGTGAGCCTCCCCAGCCCTGATGGTGGTTTTGTCACAGCATCCCGCTGACTAACGCACTGCTGGGGCTGCTGGGTTCCTGCCCAGGCTTTGCCGGCCCACCGGTGGATGCATTACCTCTGGGGCCTGGTTTTCCCGATCTGTGGCTTGCCTCGGAGAAAGGGCTTTGCTGGTGGCAGGCGGGGGCACACAGGACCTGGCCTGGAGCCCTGCGGTGCCCTGACCTTGTACGAGCAGGCTCACACACACCCCTTTCCTCCGTTTGGTGTGTGGCCTTGGGCAGGGGCTGTTCTGGGGGTGCTGACAGGATGACCCCCGTCAGCAGGCCCCTCCCTGCCTCTGGGAGGCTGGAGGCTCAGAGCTCTGGTGACAAAGGCCTATTTCAATAAGTAGGGAGCGCTAGGGTCCCAGCCTCAGTGGGGGGCCCTGCGGGGGGCACGGTTTGCTGGCGAAGGGAGTTCTTTGGGCATTCTACGCCCCCCCCCCACACACACACTGATTGATTTGCCCCATTAATCACAGCCAGCAGCTGGGGGTGGGGTGGGGCCAGAGCAGGCACTGGGCCAGAGCCATGGGGGCCCCGGGAGGGGGGCAGAGGTCAGGACAGGCTTTCTCTGTCATCTCCCTTTTCCTCCAGACCCACCCAGCCGAGGAGAGCCTGGGGAAGGAACACAGTGCTTGGTGCCTCTTCCAGCTCCCCGGGCCCCCAGGATTCCCTCCAAAGCACACCCAGGCCTCTGCCCCTCCCCAGGTCCCACCCATTTGGAGAGCCGGGGTGTCCCGAGGCCCGAGCTGGCATCCCGGGTCCTGTCCAGCCTTGACTGCCAACAGGACCCTCCTTTTCGGTGTTCTCAGCAAAAAAAGCAGCAATAACGGTGCCTCCTCCAGGCAGGTGTCCGGGGCCGAGGGAGGTGCGATGGGGGCTTCAGCTCAGCTCTGTGGACTCTGAACCGGATTGCCTCTGGGTACCTGTGGGCCTTGGGCCGGGCCTAGAAGTCGGGACGAGACCCCGTGCAGGGGCACATCTGGAAGAACCAGACCCCTCGCCTCTTGGACTCTGGATTCCTGGGAGGCCTTACCCACCCACCCCCCCCGTCCCGGCCCCCCTGCATGTCATTACCCAGAAGACACAAAGAGCTTGGGACTCAGGAGCACGGTTACCTGGCCCCTCCTGGTTTTCCAGGGAGCAGAGACCGTGGGTGTGGCCATGTCCCTTGCCCACCGCCCTGGTGCAGCCCCTGCCCAGAGCCGCACCCAGCCTCCACTGCTGGGGAAAGGGTCAGGAGCCCTGCTGGGCCCCCTTCCCCCTTCTCCCTTCTCCCCACCAGCGGTCTGGCTCTGCCCCCTCCCCAGTCTCTCAGGCCCCCGACCTGACCGGCACCCCACCAGCCCTACTGCCGCGGTCGGGTCCCTTCTGTCATCCCCCCAGATGCTGACTCCAGCCTCCTCCTGCTGCCCCTCCCCCCAGGACCCCATAGGGGTTCCCCGCCCCGCCTCCCGCCACAGCCAGGCCTCCCTTCAACCCCAGGTCATGTCCGTCCTCCCCTCCCTGCCCAGCAGAGTCCTCAACCCCTGGAGGAGCACCAGAGACTGGACCCCTTCCATCCATGAAGGGTCCCCTCGTGGTCCTGTGGCCTCGGTTCTCCGGACGCTCCATGCTCCCAGTCTGTGGCGGCCACCAGCCCCCTCCCCAGGGTCCCGCCCCAGGCACCTGGAGGGAACTAGACCAGGAACACGGGAGAGGGAGGAGACAGCATCCCAGCCTTGCGAGCGCCTCCAGGCCGCACGACGGCCCCACGGGAAGCCACGCACCTGCGCGGTCCCCCTCCCTCCCGACGTCTCGAGGCTCCCCCGCGTTTTGGTGAGGACTGATGTCACTGAGCCCGGACGTCCCCTCCACCCCATGCTGTCGCAGCGGGGGTTAGAGGCAGGTCCTCAGGTCCAGCTGGGCCAGGGGCTCACGCTGGGCGAGCCTGGCCTTGCACTCGGCTACGCTGCCACCTCTCCGTGCGGAGGGAAGGGGAGCGCCTGGGCCCAGGGGCCGCCCGCCCTCCCTTCCGGGTGGTGGGGGGCACCTTGCTGCTGTTTCGGGGATCCCTTTCATGGAGGAGGGGTCAGGTGCTGACTGCCTCTCCACGAGGCTCCCCCCGCCCCCAGCGCTGGGACGGGGGGCCAGGACCAGTACTGGCTTCGGGTGCTGGAGACCTGCAGACACACAGGTGCGGAGGGGGGCCCCCGTGCGGTTCGGTGCCCTCCGCTGGCTGGTTGGAAGGTCCCCGTGCTTTCACCTCTGAACGTGTGTTTGCTGGTGAAGGTCAGTAGGACAGAGGAACACACGAAGCTTGCCCTATGGGGGTCCACCCCACCCCCAGGCCCAGGAACACAGAGGCCCGGGGACCCACGGCACGCTCTTTCCCCCGGGGGCCCAGCGCGTCCACCACTGGCCAGCCTTACTGACTCACCCATGCTGCTTGTGGGTTAGACCCTAGCATGTAGGGTCCGTGAGGTTTCCCTTGGGCATGTCGGTGCATCCTAAGCTCCTGGCACAGAGAAGGTGCCCAATAAAGGTTTCGGAATGAATGGGGAGGGGGGATCCAGGTGGGCCAAATAAGGCAAGCCTGGATGCATGGACCTCCGTGCTCGACCCCTGGTGCCATCGGGACAGTCCCATGTCAGCAAGGCCTCCCATGTGATCAGCCTAGGGGGACATGTTCAGGGCAAAGCCATCGGGTGAGTTGTGCCCACAGATCCACCCCCAGGACAGCAAGGGAGGGCTCCTTGGGGCGCCCGTATCATGAACAGACAGGAACGATGTCCTGACCCCGAGTAGCAAGGGCCGCCAGAGCACTCCCGGGGCGGGGGGGGCTGGTCATCCGGACTGGACTGTCCCACCCCTCGTGCCCTCCACAGCCCTGCCTGGTCCAGAGGCTGCTGGGTCTGACTCTGTGCAGTCACCTTAGTGAAGGTCTCCAGCTTCACCCCTAGTCCCAAATCACCATCCCCCCCACCATCTTACGGATCGGGGTCCTCAACCTAACTCCACCCTCCGGCCTCTGATCACCTTCTGTCTGGAATCAGCTTCCCATGGGGGGCAGGGCCTGGGCTGGGGGCTCCTGGCAGAGCCAGCTGGGTGTCCAAGGGGCTGCAGTGTCCTCCCAGGAGACCCTCTGCAGCCGTGCCCTCCTAGAAGGGGAGGGTCACAAGGCCTTGGAAACGAAGCTACCCCGGGTTTGAATCCGAGTCCCGTCATTTTCCAGTCCTGTGGCTTCAGGGGCTCAGTTGCTGGGTTCTGCCCTTTGCGGTTCCCTACGATGGGCATGCGAGCAAAGGACAGATGGGGGCACTTTGTAACTAGGGTGAGCGGGCAGGCCGGTGTGCCCGGGTAACACGCCTGATGGCCTGACTGAGCCCCGACTGCAGCCCTTCCTGTCCCAGTAATGTCCCTGCTCCGACAGCAAGGGACGCAGTCTGGTGGCCGCGCGTATATCTGCCGGCAGGCTGCAGCGGCGGGACCTCCTCTGAAGTGAACCAGAAACCCAGCTGAAACCCGGCCCCCTCCCCCGACGTGCCGGAAATACAGGCACAGACACCGGAGAGATGGCACCCAGAAGGGTGCCCACCAGCAGTGCCCAGGACTCCGGAAACACTGCAGAGCGACGGACACAGCTTACGAGAGGCTTAAAGGGCCCGCGGCCAACTCCGCGCGCGACCCGGCTGGGGCCTGATTCTGCAAAACCCGCCATACAAGAGACCCAAGAGGCCACCACAGGGTGTTGGCTCCAGCGAAGGGACCGTCGTTCACGGCGAGGAGAGCGGTGCAGGGGTTTCCCGGACAGGCGCACGAGAGCAATTTCCAGGAGGAAACGGTGTTGGGATTTGCTTCAAAGCAACGTGGGGGCGGGAGAGGTGGGGTGCCAGGGCGGGCGCGGCCTGCTGACGGGGGCTTCTCAGAGGCTGCTCGGGCCCGTGCGTCCCTCACTGACCAGCCTGGTGACAGACTCACCTGTGTTGCTTGTGGGTGGGATCCTGCGTCCCCCCCCGCCCCCCATAGAAGTTCCTGACGGTTCCCGGTACAGAGAAGGGGTCCAATAAAGGTTTTAGAACTTTTGCCTACATCTGGGATTTTCCATAACAGCAAAACAAAAGTGGTAACACTTACGTGATCACTCAGCCCTGGCAGGGAGGGAGGGGGTTTTCCTAGGGGCCCGTTCTCCCATGCCTTCCCTCCCCCAAACCCATGTAGGGTCCCACCCTGCCCACCACCCTGTGTCCAAGCCTCTCCCTGGGGTTCAGGCGTGTGTGGTTCAGTGAGGTCACTGACCAGGCAGCGGGTCCCTAGGAGAAGGGTGCGGGGTGCCCCCCTCTGTCCCTCAGATGAGGCCCTGCGGCCCCAAGCCACAGCGGCTCTCCTGACCCCGGCCCAGCCTGCGCCTCACCAGACCCACAGACCCGATCACCAGGGTCACCCCGGACCCACCTGCTCTCTGTCAATGTGGCCAGCTCCACCCCCCCGGGTTCCAACGACTCTGACCCGACCACTCCCTGCCAAAGGAAGGGGTGCCTTCGGCACCCTAAAGCAGCCTGGGGGATCCCCACCAGCCCCGCCCTACTCCTGCAATAAAAGGGAGCTTTGGGCCTAGCGAGACTTCAAAGCGGCAGAGGCCCGGGTCAAAGGTAGAGCTGAGTAATCTCAGCAGATTCTCCGGGCTGGGGGCCCTGGGGGGCGTCCTTGTTCCTCCCAAGGGCGGCCCTCATAGCACCGTAAACAGAGGCGGGCAAGGCCTCAGGCCCGGCGGGGGGGGGGGGGGGGGGGGCCCGGGGCCTACAGCCCAGCAGGGACACCACTCAATCTCCCACCACTTCCTGGGGCAGCCATGCTGTCACCCCACCGGTGTGTTGAGGGATGCGCCCAGCCCACCCAGAGGGTGGGGAGCAGTGCCATCACAACAAGGCAGCCTGATGCCAAGCACATGTCCTGAGCCCTGAGACGGGGTGGGCCGAGCCCCTCCCCCAGCACGCACCCCAGACCCTCATGCCTCTGCCAGTCTGCAGCCCCCAGACCTCAGCCTCCCAGCTGAGTGGCCCTGCCTGGCCGCCCGCCTGTGCCTGCCGCCTGCTGGAAGCTCCCTGCCTCACGAGGTGCCTATGAATTGCTTTGGCACAGAGGTGACCCGGCTGCAGGCCTCTGGCCCCACCCTACAGAGGAGGGGGTGGAGTCCAGGAAGAAGTGGCCACAGGGGCCAGACCTGCTGGGTCCCACCCATGCCCCACCTTCACCTGGGAAACGGGGGCCTGAGGGCATGGAGAGGGCACCCCCAACGCCAGATACACAGCACTGATTTATTCGTTAAGTCCACCTGCCCTGAATCAGGTTTTCCAACAAGGTCCGACCGGAGCTGGGAGCGCGATCCAGCCCCTGCAAGGGCACGCCTACCGGGGACACTGCCCCTCAGGGGGCAGCCAGCGTCCAGATCTTGGCGGGGTTGGAAAATTCCAGTAGTGGGGAGGGGCTGGGGTAGACAATCTTTATTATGTTCAGAGTCTAAGGAATTTTTTATACAAAAATAAGTCTTCATATTACCGGTATCCCTGGGCAGTTCAAATGAATGTGTAAAAGATCGATGTTCTGTGTCCTTTATAAAATCCTCTCCCGTTCAAAACTCTCGGTGTTGGTGCCCTGGCCCCATCCGGGTGGAGAACCTCTGGGGGAAGGGGTGGTCTGGGTCTGAGGAAGCCGCTGCCAGCGGGGCAGGTTCAGGCCGGGGACCGTTTCCCCAGCGGCACTTGGTCAGGCTGGACCGCACGGGGGACCGTCGGCAGACACCAGGCTCGGTGGTGGCTTCGCCCGCCGGGACGGTGGGCCCGAGGCGCGGGCGGCCCACTTTGCTCCTAGGTGATGAGCGCGCTGGCCGCTCGGTGTCCAGGGCTTCGGCTGCTGGGAGGGGAGGGGAGGGGAGGGGAGGGGAAACGGGGACGCGCATTAGTTCGGGATCCGGCCCTGCCCCCGCCAAACCCCACAAGCGAAGTTTGCAGTTTCGTTTGCTTGGTTGGTTTTGGAGCTCGAGTCCGTGGGTGCCTCGGATTCGGTCTGCGCCCGGACCGGGGCGGGGGCGGGGCGGGCGCTCTGAGCCGCAGTGAGTCAGGGCTCCGCACCCGCCGACTCATTTCTGCCACTCGGCCCGGGCGCGCGATTTGCAATGCAAAGTCACCCCGCCTCCCAGCGCCCAACTCTGCCCCGGGATCAGCGTGCGCTCGGGGCCTCACCCGCCCGAGGGCCCCCCTCCCTGCTCCCCCTTCGGCGCGGCAGCGGGAGGAAGTTTTGCAATCCCGGACAAACAAACGCCTGTCTTGCACAGGCTTGACAAAGTTTGGGGAAAATGAAGAGTGAGCGAAATCGAAGCCCTCACCCGGGCCTGGCGCTGGGCTCGGCTGCTCTCGGGGGTGCGTGCGGCGGGGCTGTCCCCTCCACCCCGCCCGGCTGCCCCTGCTGCGACCCCCGTCTTCCCCGCCGCCGGAGGTTACCTCGGGGACAGGGCGCTCAGTAGCCCCCTAACCAGCTGGAGAAGTCGAGCAGCTCGCGCTCCACGGGGCTAAGCGCGCCCTCGCAGCCGCTGTCGTCCAAGGAGTAGGCGGAGCGCGGCGAACCGGGCTCCGAGCTGCCCCCGCGGCCCGGGGACGACGAGGCGCAGGAAGGCGAGGCGGCGGCGGCGGCGGCGGCGGGGGTCCCGGGAGGCCCGCTGGATGCGGGGGGCCGCGCGGCTGTTGGTGCCAGCAGCCCCTCGGCCAGCGCGGCGCGCACGGCATCGTGCTCCGCCAGCAGGCGTTGCAACGCGCGGATGTACTCCACGGCTGAGCGCAGTGTCTCCACCTTACTCAGCTTCTTGCTGGCGCCGCCGTGCGGCACGTGCTGCCGCAGCGCCTGGAACCCCAAGTTCACCAGCTTCACGCGGTTGCGCTCGCGCTCATTGCGCCGCGCCACGGCCGCCGCGCCGCCCCCGGTCTCCGATGCGCCGGGCCGTCGCCGCCGGCTGCAGCGCAGCAGTGGTGGGGATGTGGGTCGCCGCCGAGCGGCGCAGCCGCCGGAGACACCAGGCACGGGGGGCGCGGGCCGGAGCAGTGCGCCGCTGTCCATCGCGCCCGCATCCACTCGCCGCGCGATTCCTCCGAGTCCCCGCGCGCAGCAGGTGGGGCGGACAGAGGAACGGGAGTCGGTGGGAGGCCGATACAACCCCGAGAGGGCCCCGGGCGTTGTGCCGCGGAGCGATTCGCCAAGGTACGCGTCCCGGGTCGTCTGGGGCCCAAGGAGAGCGGGGCGCAGGGGGCCAAGAGGTGGCAGGCCGTGCGCGCCTGGGAGCGTGGGGCGCTCGTGTCCCGCGCGTGCGGTCGGACGCTCCCCAGGTCTCCCCAGCGCGGCGCAGGCGGTTTGGTTTTAAATGTATAGATAACCCTCCTCCGCGCCGCCGCCGCCTCCTTTCTCACGCCCTCCTTCCCTCGCCTCGCCCTCCTGCCACGCTTCGCCCTCCCCCTTGCGCATACAAACCTGCAAACACCACGCCGCCGTGAGCGCGTCCCCCACCCCGTCCTCCCCGGGCGGAGTCTGCAGGTCCCCAGCGGGCCCCCAACTCCCAACAGGTGCTCAGTGCGCCCCCGAGACGCAGTGCGCAGGTCCCGTGTGCGCCCCTCACCCCCGCCCGACCTCCGGGCGCTGTCTGCAGGTCCCCGGTGCGACCCCCGCCACCTCAGCCGCGTCCACAGGTCCCGCGTGAAACCGTCGGGGACCCTCATCCTATCCCACGCGTAGCCCACTGTCCCCGGAGCTGTTGATCTTTCGCACGCGCAGCGCGCGCCTTGGGGAGGAGGGCGTGGCCTCGAAGGAGGCGCGGCCGTCCCGGAGGCGCGCGAGACCCCCGAGGGCAGCACGCGCCGCGCCTTGGGGCCCCGCGCCCCCCACCCCACCCGACCCGCGTCCCTGGGGGCGGGGGCCGGGGTGTCAGCCAATCGCCGGCCGGCAGGCCGGCCAATCGCGGAGGGCGCGGCCCCACGCCCCGCCCCCGGGAGGAAGCGCGTACGCCCGGCGCGTGGCTCCCCGAGCGTCGCTAACAAAGCTTGGTGCTGCCAGGCCGCTCCCCGCGCCGCCGGGGTGGCCCGCTCCCCGCAAGCACGCTTGGTCCCTGGCCGCCCACCTACGTGTTCCTCTGCGGGCAGAGGGAGAGGGTGATGCGCCCTTGGGGCAGGGCGGGATTGGAGGCGTGGCGTGCTGGGGTGGGGAGTTCAGGCTCCTGGGACGCCTTCCACCATCCCTGCACGCACACCCTTTCCTTTGCCTGTGGTTTTCGTGTGCCCCCGGGCTTGCGGAGGCTGGAAGCCCAGGGCCTGGAGGTTTGCACTGGCCCCTGAGGCCCCGGGCGGCCGTCAGCCTGGCCCCGCGGCGTCTTCCCTTTAGCATCTCTCCCCCCGGCCCCCCACAACCTTCCCCCACGTTCTGCCTCTCTGGCCTCTTAGGCTCCTGCCTGCTCACCCTTGGTGCCAGCCCGCTATCGTGGCCCTCACTCCTTTTTCCCTCAGTGCCACCCTTCTGGCTTCCTCTGCCCCCCGCCCCTGCCCCGCCCCTGGCTGGGGTCTCGCTCTCTCTCCCCAGACCAGGGACTGAGATTGGGCTGCCAGGGGAAGAAAAGTTTCCGGACAGCTGCCCCACACCAGGGCAGAGACTGGTCTCCCAAGGGAGGAGGGACAGGAGAGTTTCTCCCTGACAGATGGGAAGACATTTAGGGACAAGGACCACGGAAGTGTGCAGCATGCACCCTCAATGGAAAGGTTTGTTCTGTCCCACGGCAGGGGCATGCCCGCCAAGTGGCTGTGCCCTCAGGAGGCTGCGGCCCGCTGGTTTTTGCGCAAGGTGACCAGATCCTCCTGGGACAGGTCTGCTGGGAAAGGAGTTCTGCCAGGAGCCACTTCCCGTCTGGCTGGGGAGAGGCCCTGGATTCCTCCCCAGGGAGCCCCCCCCCCACGGCCCCAGGGCCTTGTGGGCGTCCACTGGCTCCAGTTACTCTGCAGGATCTCCTGGCAGGTCGGTTTGGCCTTCCTGCTCTGGGGCAGGACCTAGAGGCTAGCACCTGCCTGGAGCCAGGTGGGGACGGGCCCCATTCCTCTTGGGAGGAAGTGACTCAGTGAGGACCCAGACTGTGTCTGCAGTCACACCTCTGGCCAGCGCAGCAATCCAGGCCGAAGTCAGGGCCCAGACCCCTGACTCCAAGTGGCCCAGCCATCCTCCCTGTCCGGGACAGAAGGCTTGGCTCGTGCTCTCTCTCCAGAGCCCCTCTGCCCTTCCCTGACAGTCAGCAGCCCCCAGCCAGAGACGAAAGCAGGTCGAAGCTAGGAAGGAAAACCCCAGAGGCCCGCAATCCGGCTCCTGACAGCCCTCGCCTGGACTTGTGTTCAGCCTCTGGGGCCGGGAGACCTCCACTTACCTGTCCCCACGCGACAGACTCCCCAGGTTCTGGCCACCTTCCCAACGATTTCTCATTTCTGAGGACTCTGGTGGTGCCTCTGCTGGCTTGGCCTGCCGCCTGCTGGGTGGCCGGGTCTCCACGTGGCCCTCATCCTGCCCTTCCCAGCTGGGCTCCGATTGCCAGAAGACAACCTAAGAGAACGGGGTTTCTTTCTGAGATGGTGCAGCTGTTTTAGAATGGACTGGGGGGGCGGGGGGCGCCTGGGTGGCTCAGCCGGTTGAGCGTCCGACTTCGGCTCAGGTCACGATGTCACCGTCCGTGAGTTCGAGCCCCGCGTCGGGCTCTGTGCCGGACCACGGCCACGCGTCTATGTGGACGGGCCACGGTTTGTTTATCCGTTTGTCCATCGTGGACACTTGGGGTGCCTCCACGTTTTCAGGGTTGTGAATAACGCCGCTGTGAACGTGTACGCGCACGTCTCTCCAAGACGCTGCGGTCACTTCTCCTGGGGGGACGTCCAGCATTAGGACGGCTGCTCACGTGGTAATTCTACGTGAAGCGTCCTGAGGAACCTCCACGCTGTATCCACAGCCGCTGCCCCCTCTTAAGTTCCCACCGATGGCACGGGAGGGTTTCTGATTTTTCCACGTCCTCACCAACGCTCCTCACTTTCTGGGTTTTGTAATAAGTTTTTGATGGTAGGTAATGAGTGTGCGTTTTGTTTTGTTTTGTTTTGTTTTGTTCTGTTTTGTTTTGTTTTGTTTTTGACCACCTAAAAGCGTGAAAACTATTCTCAGCTTGCGGGCAGCCATTGGAGCTGCGGGGCTGTGTGGACTCCCTGGGCCGTCCCCATCGTGAGATTGGACTGGGCCGTGTGGGGGCTACAGCAGAGGGGTGACCACCGCCTGGTTTGGTCCGGGCTCCCCACTCGCCCCGCACACAGCTGAGGCTGCTGCCTCGCTTTACCTCAGCCCTCCAGAGGTTCTGGCCTCCCAGTTACGTTCTCTGGGTCAGGTCATGGGTTGGGAGGCTGGGAGCCCAGCTGGGCCAGGCTGGCACCTTCCCCAAGCACACAGATCAGGCTGCAGCCCTCTCCTGTGCCCCATCTGTGTGTTCAGGTCACTCGGGAGCCAGGAGCCTTCTGGAATCGGCTGCAGGGGAAGCAGGAGCTGTGGGAAATGAAATACATCCAGACGCTTAAGCTTCGGGTCCACTGATGCACCATCAGGGCTCTCCAGAGACACAGCGGTAGGAGTCACAGACTGACTCCCGTGCTCAGGAAGCCTGGGATGCCCCGCCGTGTGCCGTCCGCAGGCCGGGGGCCCGGGAAGGCTGGTGCTGTGGCTCAGTCCGAGCCCGAAGGCCGGAGAACCAGGGAGCCGGCCGTGAGAGTCCCAGTGTGAGGGCCGGAGGAGACGAGAGGAGACGTCCCAGCTCAAGGGGGGAGGCAGGAAAAGGGGCAACTTCCCCCTTCCTCCGCCTTCTGGTCTGCCCGGGCCTCGAGGGGAACCCGGTGAGGTGCCCCCGCACTGGGGAAGGCTGTCTGTGGTCCTGAGTCCACGGATGCCAGCTCGTGTGTCCAGAGACGCCCTCCGGACGCCCCCAGAAGTGATGTCCAGTCCGGTCCCCCTGCAGCCGGTCGCCCTGACGCACAACACTAACGTCTTATCAACCTGGCACCTGTACCATTTCTTTAAACCACACTGAATGTGCGAATAAAGACACTGACGAGCTCATAATTCCACTGGGAGGCTAATTCCTAAATACTGGGACGTGAAATTAACAGCCCTCAGTCCTTAGGACAGGAAGTCAATATATCTTATGCTTCGTGATAAGGGGACAAGAGAGGAGAGAAAACAAACACACACATTCCCAGGAATCAGGAGGAAATGCTCGTGACCGTTACAGTCCTCACTTTTAGGTCCTGTGGTCGTCGCTGGTGTTTGTAGCTCCCTTCTTCCACTGCCCCCTCCGCCTGCACTCCCTGTGCCCTCAGCCCCAGATGGTTGTGGTTCTTAACCTGGTGGAGCCACTCAGCGCTTCCTTCCTGGAGGGTCTGGACCATTGCTGGTCCTCCCTGGGTTGGGCCGTCGCAGTTTTCCATCCACCTCAATCCCAGGGGTGGTACTGCTAACAGACGCCCTATAGGCTCTGCTGTGTTCCAGACACGCTCTTCCTTCCTTAGCCCCACTGTGGAGCAGCGATCCCGTGTCCCCTGGTTGTCAGGATCAGTCACTCCCGACAACACCATACCTCCCTTCCCTGCCTGTTGATTCAGGGGCATGAGGGGCCCAGGGTGGCCAGGTGGCAGTCTGAGCGGCCAGTCCAGTGGAACCATTGTTGTGTCTTCTGATGGAAGACATCCCTCTGCGGCCAAGACCTTAGGCAGTGAGCATAAGGTCGTGGGGACGGGACGCAAACATTTTGCTAGTGGGTCACTGGTAGCAAGTGGGGCCCCTGCCGTTTCCACCCCTTGATTCCTGGGCGCGTGAATCCTGGCTCTGGGAGACACAGCCCCGCATGCTGGACACTGACTCAGAGCACGCACGGCCTTCAAGAAGAGAAGCCTGTCCCAGCCCTGGTGGGCATTGCCACCTCACTGTAATGGAGCCACTGTTCTGTCATGGCAGCTGCCACAGTTGGCGGGAGCCGTGGCGAGACCCACCATGTGAGTGTGGACCCAAGGCCACGCTTCGTTTGCGGTGGAGCGAGTTTCTGGGTCAAAGCTCTGCTGCCGGAACACCACGATGGCGGATGAGGCATCCTGGGAGTCCACGATGTCATTTGGCGGAACACAGCGTACACAGAAGGCAGATCTGTATCCCGAAAGAGTGTCTCTTCCAGTAGGGACAGCCCTGCCCTTTCCGTGACGGAAGCTGTGAGGTGCAATCCACCTGCCGGCAGGTGGCTGGCCGGTCGCCCCGGGAATGGTGCCGCGTGAGGGCTCCGTGTGGGTCTCGGCCGCTGGCAGACTGGACAGGCGCTGGCCCACTGCAGCCCCTCGCTGGACATCCCTGAAGGGCCCGGGGAGGGGACATCCTCCCGGGGAGCAGAACCGTGGGCAGCACACCCGGCCGTGCCCTCTGCCCGGAAGGAGGAGGGCCGGACGTGAGGTGACGCACTGATTCGTGGGCCGTGGCCAGTCCGGCTGGAGGGTCAGGGACTTGGAAGGACCGCGACTGGGAAACCGATGACAAGGGAATTTGGGGAAGAGGCACGTGGCCGGGCAAAGCTGTGGATACTTGTGCCCCGAGTGAATGCCCACCGAAGCGGGAGCTCGGCAGAGGGTTTCACAATCAGGTGGGTAGGATGACCCACTCCGTGGATGCCAGCCAGCCCCTCTCCCCCACCAGCCCTGCCCACTGGGCCGTAAACAAAGGGGCCGTGGTGGCAGAGAGGGGGGTGATGTGTGGCCCAGCAGCACGGACTTCACCCGCCAAGGCCGGCTGGCTGCCCAGGGCTCCGAAGGCACCTCTGTCCACACTGGCACTTCAGGCCCCATCGGCTGTGCGGGCCCCACTGCACAGAGCTTGCACGAGCCTGCACCTACCCCACAGCCGGCTCTTATTCTGGGCCCCCCTCAAACCTGGCAGCTCTCGGGGGCCCTCAGCAGTGGGCCACAGTAACACCCCCACATGTCCAAAGAGGTCCACCGGGCTCGGTGCCTCTGTTTTGGCCGTAGGAGAGGCCGGGCCCGACGATTTGTCCTCCACGGTAGATGACGCATCTCGACATGCCCCGCACCCCGGGGCCCTGAAAGTCTTGCTGGGGTAGCAGGCCCTGAACTTCTGTCCGATTGAGGTCCCACCGTCTGGCGTGAATGTGCCGTGCCACCAAGTCCCGGGCGGGTCTCACCTCTTGCTCACTGGGTCCCACAGCGGGATGGCACCGACGTGATGCAGCAGCGTGATGGCGTGGGGACGGGGATGGGGAAGGGGACAGATGTCCGCGTGAGTCCGGCTGTGACACAGGCCGGGTCTGCCCCTGTGGGGGGCAGGGGTGGTGCACTGCAGCCTTTCCAGCTGAAAGCAAACTGCCTCTGGCGGCCTCCCTGACGGGGACGGAGGAAAAGGCAGTGGCCTGGTCAATGGCTGCCCGGCAGGTGCAGGGGCCTTGACTTCCTCCAGCAACGAACCCACCTCGGGTACAGCCCCGGAGTCACCACCTCACCGCGCTCACGATCATCGGCTGCCACCCACCCTCCAAGACCCTCCTGCCTCCCGCACGGGCCCCGGCCGGCAAGGGGGATGGGGGCATGCCGGGAATCACCGCCCGCGGCCCTCAAGTCCCGGGTGGAGACTCAGTGTCTACACGGCCCCCGGGCACTCGGCGTTGCTGTGCATGGACTCTCGTCCTGGGGCCACGTGGTTCCGGAGGCTCCCCTGGGCCTGTCCCGCCACGACGGCCCTCCCTCCACAGTCGGGGAGCCCACGTGGGGAGCTGCCAGCTGCCGAGCATGTCAACTCCCATTACGCTTCCGGGAGCTGGAGAGGAGGCCGCGCGCCGGGGGGCGGGGGGGACCCGCTGGCCCCAGTGCGAGGTGGCCCCGGGCTAGAAGTCCGTGGGCCCCCGTGAGCCCCGACTGCTGGTTACAGGGACGTCTGGGGCCTCTGGGAATCGGGGTCAGACCAGAGCCAGGGCCCCGTGCCCCCCAGAGCCTGCTTCTTTCCCTCCCCCGGGGCACCGTCGCCCTGGTAAACGCCGCAGGTCCTTTGCGGAAGGCGGGGACAAGGTGGCCAGCGGGCGTGTGCAGCCGTGCCCGGGGTCCTCCCTCCAAGCACGGGGTCTGGGGCCGTGAACTGGCTCTGGTCTCGGAGCTCACCCGGGGCGGGGGGTGGGGGGGAGGGGGGGCAGCTGTCTCTCTTGTCGGGATTCAGGTGGGACATTTGCCCGCTTGACCCAGGGCGTTTCTGCTCGTACGATCGAGTGTGGATTCCGTGGGCATCCTGTCTATTCCCCGCTAGGAATGCCGTGATCCCCCCGCGGTCACCGCACCTCGCTGCAAGCCACACTGTGTTGACGGCCACCCGGACTCCACTGTCCGTCCCGGGAGCCATGCCCAGCTGGCCTTGGGTGGCCGAACCCCGCCGTTCAGCCCCTGCTCCCTGGGATCTGACTGCCCTCACCGTGTGCAGGTTCCCGGGTCAGAGGCTGGAGCCCCCCGCGCCCCCAAGACCCGGGGGGCGTGGCCTGCGGAGAAGAGTGACCACGGATCTCCCCCCGCACAGTTCCGAAGAAAGTCGTGTCTTGTGCCCCCTTGCATCACGGGGGCGAGCGCATCTCAAATGACGAACACACTCCAACTTTCCAATCTCCTACGCCTTCGACCAAGGGAGGCCGGGCCTCTCTGGGCCACTCTGGGCACGGCGTCTTCTGGTCCGCGTTCCGGCCCACCAGACTGTGAGAGCCCCTCCTTGGCGCCCAGGCTGCATGGTTAAACCCAGAAACCCGGCCCGGTCCAGCCGCGTCCCTCCCAGCGCCACCCCGACCCGTCAGCACCCGGTCCCACACGCGCTCCCCACACTTGTGCTGTGTGGATTAGAAAGTGAGGATCACCTTCTCGTGAGTCACGCTTGGTGCCTCCCCTTCGGGGCCTGCCGGGGCTTGAGTCCAGGTTTGGCTCTGGAAGCCAGGAGGGGCGGTGGGCTGGGTCCCGAGGAGCAGCCGCCTGGGGCAGGGCAGGGTTCACCCCTCGAGGGAGCGGGGAAGGCCCCTGCCCACTGGGGGAGGCGAGGCCTTTCGCACGGAAGAGAAGAGCGACGGAATTTAGGGGCGCCGCACCCCCAGCTTCTTCGGGGTCTCCCCGCCCGCCCCCGAGTCCACGCACAGGGTGCCAGCCTTCGCGGTCAGTGCCCTCACGTAGCGGCAGATGCCCCACGCGGCTGGGGGCTCAGCGGACATTATAGTTCAGCCAGTCCCGGGGTGAGGGTCCCCACCGGTCTTCTTCGGCGTCAGCCCTGGCGCAGTAGGGAGAAGGCTGTCCGTCCGTCGTCCGGGCGGGGCGCACACAGCGGCTCTGAGGCCGGCAATTCAGGTTCTTGACTCATCCTTTCCCTGAACCACTCCGTCCAACAACGTTAGGAGCAGCCAAGCAACGTCGCTGTAGACCTCAGTTTTCCAGAATGTTGGGAGTCATTCAGATCCTCGTTTCATGTCGGTGGCTGACGACAGGCTGTAGGTATCTCGTGCGTCCCTGTGGGCAGGTCCTGCCGTGGACTCTTGTGCTGCGTTTGCTACTGGAGAGCCAGTCACGTCTTTAAACTGGAGAGAGGATTCCAGAAACCCCAGCACCAATTCAGAAAACTCATCTTTGGGGCGCCTGGGGGACTCGGTCAGTTAAACGTCGGACTTCAGCTCAGGGCATGACCTCACGGTTCGTGGATTCGAGCCCCACGTCGGGCTCTGTGCTGATGGCTCGGAGCCTGGAGCCTGCTTGGGATTCTGTGTCTCCCTCTCTCTCTGCCCCTCCCCCCACTCATGCTCTGTCTTTCTCTCCTCTCTCTCAAAAATAAATAAAAACATATATAAAAAAAAAAAAGAAAATTCATCCTTAACATCTTGTCCCTCTACAATCACTCTTGGTCCCCAAATCTCTGTTAAGGTTCTCCAGGGAAAAGAACCACTAGGTGATATCTATCAATCAATAGGGAGGGGAGAGAGAGAGAGAGAGGGAGAGATATGATAGATAGCTAGCTAGATAGATAGATAGATAGGGAATTCATCACTATAGATTATATACGTATTAAATGAATACTAAGAAAATATTATAAACTTTATGCCAATAAGGTCATCCACGTAGATGAAATGGACAAATTCTTTAAGATACACAAACTACCAAAACCCATTCAAGAATAAATAAATACCCAGAATAGCCCCATATCTATTCAGTAAATTAAATTTGTTGTGAACAAACAAAAACAAAAACAAAAAACACTTCCTACAGAGAAAACTCCAGGCCTAGATGGCACAACTGGCAAATTCTTTCAAATATTTAAGGAACAAATAAAACCAGTCCTACAGAAACCCATCTAGAGCAATTAAAAAGTATAGACTACTTCCCAGCTCATTCCATGAGGCCAGCATTACCCTGATACCAAAGTCAGACAAATACAACCCAAGCAAGGAAAACCACAAGTTGCCATCTCTCGTGAACATAGGGGCAAAAATTCTAACGGAGACCCCAGCAAATCAAGTCCAACAATACACAAGGGGGGGTTTATTCTAGGAGTGCAACTTGGTTTAACATTCAAAAAACAGTCCACTCAATTAATCGACCATATTAAATTTAAAAAGAAAAACCACATCCTTATCTCAGTAGACACAGAAGAAGCAGCTGACAAAATCCAATAGAGATTCATAATTTTTTAAGTTTATTTATTTATTTTGAGAGAAAGAGAGGATGAGAGTGAGCAGGGTAGGGGCAGAGAGAGAATCCCAAGCAGGTTCCCCACTGTCAGTGCAGAGCCTGACACGGGGCTCAAACTCATGAACCGTGAGATCATGATCTGAGCCAAAATCAAGAGTCGGTCGCTTAGCCGACTGAGCCACCCAGGTGCCCCAGCCATTCATGAATTTCAAAGTCCCAGCAAGCTAGGAATCAAAGAAACTATTCCCACCCTGATAAAGGGCATCAAACTTAGTGCTGAGAGACTGGATGCCCTCCCTCTAGGACCAAGGACCAGACAAGGATGTCTCTTCTCCAACTTCTATTTAACCTTGTTTCGTAGGTTGTAGCCAGTGCGATAAGGCAAGAAAAAGAATCAAAAGGCATCCAGATTGGAAGGAAAGAACAAAACGTTCTTACTCACAGAGAACATGATCGCCTCTTAAGAAAGTCCGATCAAATGTACAAAGACACCACCCTAATTAAAATTAGCAAGGTTGCAATGTACAAGATCAGTATAGACAACAAATCGTAATTCAGTATGCTAGCAAAGAACCGTTGGACAATGAACTTTAAAATGCCTTTTACGGTAACATAAAAAATATTAAATATATAGATGTAAATATGGCAAAAGATGTTTAAAACTATACACTGAGATCCACAAAACATTGAGAGAAATTATAAAAATCTTAAATAAATGGAGAGGTACACGATATTCATTGATTAGAAGGTACAGTATTATAACATTAATTTTCTCCAAGTTCATCTTTAGATTCAACATAATCCCAATCAAACTCCCGCCGGGTCGTTTTATAGAAATTGACAAACTGATTTTTTATAGTTAATTAAATAATTAATTAATTTTAAATATTTCTTTCTTTTTGGGAGAGTGCAGTTGAGGGGGAGGCAGAGAGAGCGGGACAGAGGATCCAAAGTGGGCTCTGTGCTGACAGGCTGACAGCAGCGAGCCCGATGTGGGGCTTGAACCCACAAACTATGAGCCCATAACTTGAGCCAAAATCAGATGCTCCACTGACTGAGCCCCCAGGCACAGCCCTCCCTTTTTTTTTTTCTTAAATATTGACAAACTGATTTTTTAAATCCCCATGATCTTTGTACACATTTATTTTTCTTCCTCAATTGATATATTATTTTACCTGTGGAAGTTTAGGGGGTACTGGGTTGGGTTGGAGCACATCATAATTTTTGCCATTAAAATTTAATGAGAAAAATTTTTTTTTTGTTTAACGGCTTTATTGTTCACAGAAAGACTCTCACGAACAAAGTATACTTTTTTATTTTTTTTTTAATGCTTATTTATTTTTGAGAGAGAGAGATCCAGGCAGAGTAGGAGCGAGGGAGGGACAGAGAGAGAGGGAGACACAGAATCCGAAACAGGCTGCAGGCTCCGAGCCGTCAGCACAGAGCCCGACGCGGGGCTCGAACCCACGACATCATGACCTGAGCCGAAGTCGGACGCTCGACCGACTGAGCCACCCGGGAGCCCCGATGAACAAATAAATATTTTTAAGCGTGAAGCAAATGTCTACAAGTGTGTGCCTCCATACCGTCCACCCTCTGGCTTTAGTCTTCCCTCTTGTGTCCGTCCCATGCAGTTTGGGATTTTTCTGTGGGGCTTCATCTTGGGTCTTTCTGTCGGACAAGGCAAGTCCCCCTTGGCTGTTCTTTGCATCAAGCTGACTGTCCTAGTCACCGGCTTCTACACTTCAATGCCGGTGGTGGGTGAGTGCCCTGAGTGTTGCAAACTCCGAGCTGAGAATCTGCGTGGGCTGGCGCTGGGTGCCTGGGTCGATCTGGGGAAGATCGGCGCCTCTGCCCTAGGAAGCCGTTGCTCCGAACAACGTCTATCAGGGTCCTCGTTTGAGTCTAGGGTCTGCCACGTGGAGGCCTGACATATTCCCGTTCCGCTGATTTCCAGGTTTGTTAGTATTGCCCGTGGTCTCTCGCGGGTGACCGTTTCCTCCTTGATTGCTGGCTTTGTGAGCCGTACTGGTCTGCTGTCTTCCACAGCTCTTGATGGACCCTCCCAGATTTATTTCTGGGAATCTGAGAATCTTGTTGGCAAAGCGGGTGTTTCCGTGGCCAACACTCCCGACATTCCGAGGATTGTTCCTGACAGGATCTTTATTCTACCTCCGGAACGTTCCAGAACTTTGGTGTTTGTGTCACTCGGACGCGTCCGGTTTCCTCCCCATCCGTCCCGTTGGCTCCTGAGAGCGCTTGCCTGGGTTTCTTTAATTCCGGGGCACTCGCTCCTTCTCCGGCGATTCCTCCCCTCATGTCTCGTGTCCCCGTGTCACTGCGCACATCAACCTATTCATGCTTTCTCCCCGCGCCCCTCCGCTTCCTGGGGCGCCCCCGAATCCCTGCGTGTGACCGTCCTCCTCACTGACAACTCTTCTGCGCCTCCCGGGCTGCCATGTGTCACTCGACTGCCGCTGTCCCCTGGCTCCTGGGATGTGCTCCCCATGACCTCTTCCTGCTGCACATCCCGCCCCTTCTGCTCGGGGAGCGTCGGTCAGGATGCCTTGAACTTCTCGTTCTGCTCCGAAGGCCGCGTGAGCGTCGGACTGTGGCTTCTCTTTTCCGCTGGTCTGCCCGGGAAGTCACATTCCCACTCAAATGTTGCTGCTCCGCTGGGTGATGAGTATGGGCAGAGCCGAGGCCAGGCCCCGTCCGGGTCCCCCAGGCCGTCACAGAACAGAGTAAAGGCTTCTGTTCCTTTCTCGTTTGTTTACTTAAAACACGTCTGTCGGTTCCCTTCCTTCGAAACATCCAGGCTGAGGAGAGGAGGCTGGGGGACGGGGCGGGCGTCACAGGCGAGGAGGTGGGATACGGGGAGAGAGGGAAGAACGAGGGGTATGTGTTGGGGGTGGGGGAAGCCAGGTGCCCGAGGTCAGAGAAAGGAGCGGCAGGTACGAAATGGGGGAGCCTAGTGCCCCCCCCCCCACCGCCGTGTTGGGCTGACATCAGACAAATCGCTGTGAACTCGTGATTTTTTTAAATTTCTCTTACGTTTGTTTATTTCGGAGAGAGAGGGTGAGAGCGAGCACGAGCGGGGGAGGGACAAAGAGAGAGGGGAACAGAGGACCCGACGCAGGCTCTGTGCTGACCACGGAGAGCCCAACTCGGGGCTCGAACTCACAACGTGTGAGATTGTGACCTGAGGTGAAGTCGGACACTCAACCGACTGAGCCACCCTGGCGCCCCGCTCGTGACCTTTAATATAGGAAGATGGACGGAGAACCAGAGGCAGATGTGTGTGTGACAGAGAGGGGGAAACCTGGTGACTGACGGTAGTCATGTCCCACCCATTCCCGTCAAATCAGGAAGGAGCTCAAGCAACTGTCGAGGCCACCTTGTGCAGTGGGCCGCGTGGACGACCGGGATCAGAAGCGCCTTCCTCCCCCCGGCCACCATGCCACATTCTCTCCGTCTCGACATGCCCCTCAGCTGGTTGTGGCTCCTGGCTCCGCGGATGACCCGAGCCGTCATTCCTGATGGGTCTGGGCCAATGGCTGTGATGTCCCGTGGACTCTAACAAGGGGACAGAGGAATCCGAGGTGCTCCAGGGACTCTGCTCCCTGACAGACATCCTCCTCAACCCCGTCGTGTGACATCAGCCTCCCTTCAAGAGGATTGGCCCCCCAGCCTGCGCGGTGAGCCCCCCTCTGCCTGCTGTCTCTCTGGTGCCTGGACCCCAAGGTGGCCCGGTGGCCGTCTCGGCTTCCAGTGTAACCGACGGTCGTGTGCCCTTGAGTGGGAGCCCCTCCCGCAGGCACTCAGACTTCCAGACCTGGAGAGCCGGGAGTGGTGGGACGGGAAGGTAGGGTCTCAGCGGTGGGGCTCCATCGGGTGGCAGAAATCCCAGCCACTACCCCCACGCCTCTGGAGCCACGAATCTGAGCTGATTCAGAGCGTCCCCTGCACCCTACAGGGCGTTGTCCCCGCCCCGCAAAATGCTGTCACTCAGCAGATGCCACGGCCCAGATTTCAAAAGGCCAGTCCCCTGTCCTCCCTGGTCGGCTGCTCCAGGGAGGCAGGCATGCGGGAAGACCTAGGAATTGCACGAGCAGGGGCCCGCTGCCCACCCCGCCGGCTGGGCCATGCGCTCCTTGGCCAGAAATAGGGGTGCGTGAGACGCCGTGATCGCGAATAAGGCGCTCTGGAAGTCGGCAGCGGGAGTTTGGGCAGAAGCGCGGTGGTCAGGAAAAGCGGATCCGCGTTCAGAATAAGAGTGTGCCCTAGTGAGGCCAGAGTGGTGCCCTGTCCCTGGGGGAGGCCGTCCAGGGCGGCCACTGCCTGCCTCAGGGGAGCCGGTGGGCCCCCGCACGGCATGGGGGTGTCAGGGCTCGTCCCCACGGGGTCTCGGGGCATAACCCCCACCTTGGCTCCCGAACCCACCTGCCGATGGCAGCGGCCGCGGAGGGAGGCTGTCTGTCCCACAGAGCGGCCATCCTGTCTCCCCGGTAGCTGGGACTGCCCTCGGTGGAGGCGGTCAGCCCCCCATCAGGTGCTCACATGGCTCACAAACACCTTCAGGTCCCGTGCCCTCTCGGGGAAGTCGAGCCGCGCTCCTCCTCCCCAGACCCTCCTTCCCAGACCTCCTGCGGCCAGTTTTCTAACTGCATTCATCCCGGGTCCCTGACCGTCCAGCCAAACAGTTAGCGGCTGGCCGTGAATCGGCGCAGACCTGTGATGTGGCCCCTCCAGCCGTGCAAACTGGGACAACCAGGGGGGCAGATGCCTCACCAGCCCGATGGCTGCGAAGTTCGACTTTGTTACAATTAAACCCGGTGAAGACAAGGAGACAGAGGGACCGGGGGAAATATTGGCGAACACACACCTGACGAAGGGCTCGCCTGCGAGACGTGCAAAGAACCCTTAGAGCTCAAGAGGAAGAAAAGAGCCTGATTTAAGACGGACCGGCAGAGAAGACGCACAGACGGCCGCCGGGCCCACGGAACGATGCTCCACGTCACGTGGCGTGAGGGAAACGCACATCAAAACAGTCGTGAGCTCCCTCCACACACCCGCTGGAGCGGCCCAAAGCCAGAACGGCGACATCACCCAATGCTGGAGAGGACACGGGGCGACGGGAACTCTCGTTTATCCCTGGTGGGAATGGGAAGTGGGGCGGCCGCTTTGGGAGACAGTCTGGTGGCTTCTGAGAAAACTCCACACGCCATTGCCACGCGACACGGAAGCCCTGCTCCCCGGTATCTACCGCGGGAGCCGAAGACCTACGTCCACGCAACGCGGCCTCACGGGACATTCGCGGCAGCTTTGTTTATAATCCCAGCAGCTATATTCACAACCGACAGAGCCCGGACGCCATCAAGATGTCCTTCAGCGGGTGGACAGATAAATAAACTGCGAGATGTCCAGGCGAGGAAATATTATTCGGCACCGAAAAGAAACGAGCTAGGCAGCCGTGGAAAGCCGTGGAGGAAACGTAAAGGCATCTCACTAAGTGCAGGAAGTCGGTCCGAACGGGCTGCTCACTGCACGATTCTAACTCTGTGACATCTGGACAAGAGCAAAAACGACACACGGCGCGGATCATGCACCCTCGGGGGCTCAAGGGCAGCAAGGAATAAACAGAAGGAGCGCGGGGGGTTAGGGCACGGAAACTGCCCCGTGTGACACAGTCGCGGTGGATCCGCGTCCTCGTGCATCGGTTCAAACCCATGGGATGCACACCCCAGAGGGACCCCCAGTGTCAGCTGTGGGCTTCCGACGATAGTAACGCATCAATATTGGCTCATCGATGGCCGCCGTGTCCCCAACGAAGGCAAGATATTAGTAACGGGGGACGCGCTGTGTGGCGAGGGGGGCCGTGTCTCCGAACTCTCTGTCCGGTATCTGTAAACCCAAAGCTGCTTAAAAACTAAAATCTATTTTTGGGGGACGCCTGGCTGGCTCAGCCAGTGGAGCTGTGACTCTCCACCTTGGGGTTGTGAGTTCAAGCCCCACGTTGAGTGGACAGATTACTTAAAAATAAAATCTTACATATAATTATTATTTTTTTAAAAGCCTTTACCAGATCCATGGCTGTCATGGGGTGTTTGATCGGCTCCAGCCATCAGCCGTGCCCGGAAGGGCTGGTGTGGTCCGTCACCCGCCCTCCAGGACCCTCCTGCCTCCCGCAGGGGGATGGGGGCACGCCGGGAATCACCACCCGCGGCCTTCAAGTCCTGGGTGGAGGCTCAGCGTCTACACGGCCCCCGGGCACTCGGCGTTGCTGTGCGAGGACTCTCGTCCTGGGGCCACGTGGTTCCGGAGGCTCCCCTGGGCCTGTCCCGCCACGACGGCCCTCCCTCCACAGTCGGGGAGCCCACGTGGGGAGCTGCCAGCTGCCGAGCATGTCAACTCCCATTACGCTTCCGGGAGCTGGAGAGGAGGCCGCGCGCCGGGGGGCGGGGGGGACCCGCTGGCCCCCGTGCGAGGTGGCCCCGGGCTAGAAGTCCGTGGGCCCCCGTGAGCCCCGACTGCTGGTTACAGGGGCGTCTGGGGCCTCTGGGGATCGGGGTCAGACCAGAGCCAGGGCCCCGTGCCCCCCAGAGCCTGCTTCTTTCCCTCCCCCGGGGCACCGTCGCCCTGGTAAACGCCGCAGGTCCTTTGCGGAAGGCGGGGACAAGGTGGCCAGCGGACGTGTGCAGCCGTGCCCGGGGTCCTCCCTCCAAGCACGGGGTCTGGGGCCGTGAACTGGCTCCGGTCTCGGAGCTGACCCGGGGCGGGGAAGGGGGGGGGAGGGAGGCGGGAGGAAGGGGGGCGGAGGGGGAGGGGGAAGGGGTGGGGGCAGGTGGGGCGGGTGTCTCTCTTGTCGGGATTCAGGTGGGACGTTTGCCCGCTTGACCCAGAGCTTGTCACGTGCTCCTGTCCTTCCAGGTTGATTCTGGGACACACGGTCCAGTAGCTGAGATCATGGGTCCCCATCACAGGCCTGCAAGGGCTCCAGCGCCTTCCGGCCAGGCCACCCCTACCTGCATCGTCAGCAGTGTGGCCGTCCCCCCCCCCCCCCAGCCCTCCTCCATGCTTCCCGACTCGGTGCCCACCCCCCTCCGTCTGCTGTGTTTGGGATCCACCACACCCCGTTCAGACCCGGCTTCATGCGTGAACGGCAGCCCTCGGCCGACGTAGCACGTGCTGCCCAGGGCCAGCTGGGTCCTTGGGGGGGGACAGGCCTGGGGGTCCCTGGCTCCCCTCATCCTGGGGCTCGGCCTTACGTGGCTCCGCGAGGCAGGGAAGGCACCTCTGGGGCCCCCACTTTGCGGCTCCTGACCCAGAGAGTGGCCCTTAAGGGTCACATATCCAACCCCAAGGCCCACCACCGGGGGCAGGGAGGGCCACTGTGATTGGCCAGAGCTGGTCCTGGGTCACCTCTGCAGGCACCAGGCCGCACGCCGGGGGGTGGGGGGGGGGGGGGCATTCAGAGCGGGGTCTCGGCTGCCTGCCCCCACCCAGGCCTCCGGCACCTCTGCCTCCCGCCTCTCGTCCCCCATCCCTCCTGCCACCCGGACGGGCCCCAGCATTTCCAGACTGTGTGTCCTATAGGCAGGCGACGACCGGACGGAGCTCCTGCCGGGAGGTGACCGCTCCCTCTCTTTTTCTCACCGCCTCCCCACACGCCTATGCCTCTGCCCCCAGGACCCAGGTCCACCCCCGCCTCACCCCTGCCCGTCCTGAGCCTTCCCCAGGCCTCCCCACCTCCCCGCTCCGGATGGGGCCCCGAGGCCGGTGGCCACATCAGCTTCCTTCACTGGATTCCCCAGAGCTGGCTCGGAGGTGCTCCGTAAACACGAGGTGCACGTGTGATGGCCTGCCACGGCCTTCGCACCACGACACCACAGGTGTGGCCTGCAACCTCACGTTTATCCTCAAGGTTCTGGAGGCTGCGAGCCCGAGGCCGGGGCCCCTGCACGCGGTTCCCGGGGAGCCCCCCTTCCCGTGTGCACACAAGGGGCCTTCCCTTGCGGGTCCTCGCCGGGGCGGGGGGTGGGGGCACCCATCCCATCGCGGACCCCACCCTCACGCCCTCACTCACCCTAACCACCACCCTGAGGCCCGGGCTTCGGCTGCGAACCCGGGGGCACAGCGTTCGGTCGGCAGGATGCGGGCACGGAGCTCACCGCCTGAGTGAGAAGGCCTGTCCTGTCCCCTTCCTCACTCGGCTGTTGGCGCCACCCCGACCCTGGCCTGCCTCGGGAGACAGGCCTGTCGGAGGGACCCCCTGGGGGGTGGGGTCTGCAGCCTGAGTGGCCCCGGGCCAGGCCCCCGGCGGGGTGTGGCTATGCCCCGGAGCCACGCAGCGCTGACAGTGAGTGCTTTGCACCGTTTCGTCATCATCGGGCACTGTTTCACCGCGGGTGAAATAAATTCCAGGAGTGGGCTGGAAATGTTTGCCGTGAGGGCCCCCGGGGGGCTGGGGGGGCTGGACCCCACCGGGTGGGAGCGCCCAGTCCACACTCCTTGCTGACGCCTGGGCCCAGGGCAGGGGCTCCAGGGTGCCTGGGGCCCCACGCACCCCTCCGGAGGCGGCGCTGGCACCCGTGAGGTGGATGCACCCCTCGCCCCCCTCTGCGTGCGTGCAGGGGTGCAGCCCTCCATGGGCCCTACCCCACCCCTTCATGGGCAGGACAAGCTCTGTCCCAGAATCTTGGGGGCGGGGGATGGAGCAGGGCCCGGAGCCCCGAGCCTGGGTGTGGCTCGGCCGCTGCCAGGCCAGGCCAACGTGTGCCCTGCCAGCCTGGGGTGGGCCCTCCTGGGGGAAGAGGGGCTCCTGGGGCTGTGCGGGTCCCACCTGTGCGGGCAGGTGGGCAGGTGAATGCACGAGTGTTCAGGCAGGTGGGCAGGTGCCGTCACCGAACAGGTGACAGTCTTGGTGGATGAGCAGCTAATGGACTGGGGGTGGGTAAGCGGGGGGAGAAGAGCTCACGGCTCAGTGAGTGAACAGGCGGAACCAGCACCACTGCCCCCCCCCCCCACCCCGCCCGGTGCTGTGAGACTGGGGTTCTGGACATAACCACGCTTCTAAATAAAAGCTATCGTAGGACAGATTTAGGTTTACAGAAACGTTGCCATGGTCGTGCAGAGAGTTCGAGCACCCCCTACGCCCGCTGTCCCCTGGCACCAACATCTGACGTGGGTCTGGGACATCTGTCACAACGAATCAATGACTGCTGACCCATTATTGTTAACTAAAGGTCCACACTCTACGCAGAGTTCTTGTCTTTCCCCACCGTCCTGCTTCCATCCCCGGTTCTCACCCAGGGCACCGCGGGACACTCGGTCCTCAGGTTTCTGACAGTTTTTGATGACCCGGACAGCTCCGAGGGGGACTGGTCAGCCACATCGTGGGGACAGTTGGGGTCTGTCTGGTGTGTGTGTCACGGTCAGGCGGGGTTGTGGGTTTGGGGGGAGGGCCACAGGGTGACGCGCCCCTCCCACCCCATCACGTCCGGGCTCCTGCTCCCCACCTGCCTCGTCCCCGCGATGCTGGCCCGGCTCACCTGGCGGAGGTGTGCATCAGGTGCGGCCGGGCTGTGGTCTCCGGAAGGACGTCGCCGTGACAGCCACACCTGGGCTTCTCCAGGCCGGCGGGTGTCCTGGTCTCATCTCCCGTTCCTCTCCTCCAGGGGCCACCTGCCCAGTGTGGGCGCCCGGGTGTCTGTGACGGGGTGGGTTATGGGGCTATCGTCCAGCGCCACGGCCCCGAGCCGGGTCTCTGCTGTCCCAGCCCTGGCCACTGGGGGCACTTTCAGTCAGCTCCTATGACAGTTTCCAATGACCCGGTTAATTATTAGATGAGGTCGCGGAGGAGGAAGGAAAAAGGAGGTCGCCGGCTAGCAAATAACATATAACGCACATATGCACACGTGCGCACGTGCTCCCACACGCGCCCAGCGTCTTCCATGGAAAGGAAAGCAGGAGGCAGGCCGGGGCTGGCTCGCATTGGGGCCACCGTCAGGACGGGGTCTGAGGGGCGCAGGCCTGGCAGCGTCCCACCGGGCCACCCCTCGGGGATCGGCCTGCTGCTTTAGGCCCCCTCACGGCTCCTGGAGGTCAGTGGCCGCCCCAGGTGCCCGGAGGAGACGGGCAAGTGTCTGAAGGCCAGGAACCCAGGCCCGGCTCCGAAAGCCTTTCTCCAAACTGAGCACGGAGGCGCCTGGGGGTCTGGCTGCAGGCAGGGTCACCTCACTGCCTCCCGAGAGGCTGCCAGGCGCTGTGTTCCTCACCAAAGTTGGAGAGAAGTGACGGCAGTGAGCGGCTCATCTCCGCCAAGAGAGCGTCAAGCTGGCCAGTCCCCACGGCCGGCACCCTGAGGCACCCGGGATCCTGCACTCCCACACCAGCCGCCTCTTGGGTCACGCCTGGGCTCCATCTGGAGCGGTGCCACAGTCATCAGAGATGCCCCTGTGTCCCTGCAGACCCGGGGGGTACTCCTGGGACCAGAGTGGAGGGTCTGGGGGCACCGGGATGGGGGAGGCGTCCCGGCTGTCCCTGTTCTTAGCAGCAGGTGGGAGGAGATGGCCGGAAACGCTGGTTTCCAGAAGGCCAAGGGGTGACCTCGTCTGCAGCTCTCAGGGGCACCCCCTCCCCTGCTGAGGTCCCCAGTGTCCAAGGGGGACCCCACACGAGAGACACCGGAAGGGAGCCGTTCCAGCAGGGAGGTGAGCCCCCTGCTCCGCCCGGTCAGCCCTGGCTCCCCGAGGAGCACAACAGCGGCCGAGTGGTACAAACCGGCCAAGATTGGACCCCAGACAGTGGCTTCACCACGTGTCCCCCCCGGGGGACACAGCCCCACGTGAGTTTGTGGCCCTGCCTCACCCTCAGGTCTGAATCGTCCAATTACAGACTCGGGTTTGGACAAAGCCTCCCTGGGCCTCCCAGCCGGGTACGTGGTACCAGGGCTCCCGTCCTCCCCGGTGCCCCCAAGATGGCTCTGCTCCAAATCACCCCTTTGTGCCACGAAGGCGTCGAAAGTCAAATTCCCTTTCCAAATATTTTGTCGTCACAGGACATTTCAAATGGTGTTTCGTAAGATGGCACACCAATCCCGATGTTTGAGTTAGATCCTGCCTCCCACATTCCTCCCAGAATCAAGCCTGGGGCAGGATTCCACTTGCATGCTCCCAGGACAGGAAGCTCACCCCCTCCCCAGGCCCCTTCTCTGCTCACCCACCTCCCCCCAGGATGTGTTCTGCGGCCACACCGAGAACAAGGCCACACTCTTCGGGGGAGGCCCCGAATCCCTCCAGGGGTCCTGGTGCCTTGGGTCAGGGCTGGGGGCCAGCAAGGGTGGCAGGAGCTGGCCTCACCACCCCTCCCCTGCTGCCTTTGTGTCCTCTGGGGCAGCCAGAGGCTCAGTCCTCTGGGTGTGTTGACAAACACAGAGACACGCAGGACGCAACCTACCTCCTGGGCGGGCAGATGTGGTCAGAGGCCCCTGCCCAGCTGGAAACCACAGTGGGCGGGGAGGGGCGGAGGAGGGAAGGAGGGAAGAGGAGCAGGGACCGGAGGAGGCCACCATGCAGTCCTGGAGTCGAGTCAGGGTGGCCAAGTGCCAGCTGCTGGTCACCAGCTCCTTTGTCTTGGTAACAGGCTGGTCAGGCGGGAAGGGTGGGGGGCGGGACGCGTTATCGGACCTCTAGGACTGTGGTTCCCCCACACCCAGCCCTGCTGTCCCTATCCTGCCCCTGGGACATGCACTTGGAGCCCCTGGTGGTGGAGTCCTGGCAGGTGACTGTGGGGACAGGACGCCCCTGGGGGCCTAGCCAGGCAGCGCAGGTCAGAGGGGGCAGGGGGAGGGGGCTGCTGGGGTGGGGTGGGCCCATCCTCCACTGTGCAGACAGAATGACCCAAGGTTCTGGGTCCTTTCGGCAGCTGGAAAAGGAATGTGTGTGGTGGGGGAGGGTGGGGAGTGTGTGTGTTGTTGGTGCATCTGTGTGTGCAACACGGTGTCTGGGACAAGGTGAGCCTGTCCCAAGTGAGACCATGAAGCCGAGGGAGGTTGGCCAATGGACCCAGGACACCCAGACCCTGCTCTCTGGGGCCCCGTTCTGCGCCCAGCCCTGCCCCCACACTGCGGGTCTGCCCCACCCCCAGCTACTGGGCCTTTCTATGGCCGCCATGGCAGCTGTCAACTACCTAGGGACACACTTTGCTGTCGTCGGCCGCGCATCCTCAGACAGGACCCCCTATGAGGCCACACGCCGCTGGGGTAAGTGAGGTCCTGTCGGGATGGGGGAGGCTGCAGGTGCAAAGGCCGTGGGGGGCATCCTGGGCAGGGGTGAGGGCCTCCTAGTGGAGCCAGGCTGGGCCAGGCAGTGGGTCAGGGCAGAGAGGGCCACCCCGGGGTCCTTCTCCACTGGGCAGAGCCAGGGCCCGGGACACAGCCTCTGCCTCTCCCTAGGCCTCCCGCCCTCCCTTGGGGGCCTGGGGACAAGCGGGACCGTCACGCAGCATCCAGATGGCCTCGTGTCCTGGGGGTGTTGCTCCAGGACAGAGGAGCCGGGACCTGGATGCACTCTGGGGGCTTGGTCTCAGGCAAGAGCACAGGACGCCAAGGAAGGCAACCGTGGGGGAGACTGAGGCCCACAGGATCGGGCCGTGGTCCCAGCCCCAGGCCTCCTGCCCCTCAGGCCCCAGTTTTTACCCTGAAGCCGGAATCCTGGAGCAGGAAGCCTGGGTCTTGAGCCTGGACTGATAAGACACCCCGCTCTTGCCTGGTGGCTTCCGAGATAGCCCGGGCGACTGCAGAAGCAGAAGTGGGGGGCGGGGCCTCGGGCCTCCTCCTTCCCTCTGGCCTTCTGAGCCTTGGGAGGAGAGGGAGTGGGTGGTGGGCGGGACATCCTGCCTGAGGGGGCGTGTGGACCTGTTCAGAGCTCCCAGAAGCCCACCCCCCAAGTGTACCCTTGGGTCGGATTTCAGACACAAGCCCTGTGCACTCCGGACCCCCGTCCTGGACACCCCTAACCTCCTCCTCTCTCTCCCCACCCAGCCTTCTGCACCAGCATCAGCCTGGCTGGGCTCCTGACCCTGGGCGCCGTGCTGGGTGCTGTAGCCACTGTGAGGGAGGCCGGGGGCCTCATGGCTGGGGTGAGTTCTCCCTGCCCCTCCCCCAGCCCCTGGGGCGGGATCAAGAGCGGGCAGGGCTGGGAGCACCCCCCACAGTGTCGCAACGGAGACAGAGGTCCGAAGGCTGTGCGCCAGCTGGGACCCCCATCCACCGGGGCCAACCAGGGCCCCTCTGCCAGGCCTCCTTTACTCCATCATCCAGAGGGGCAGAGTCGGCCCTCCCAGGCCTGGGAGCCATTGCCAAAGGCCCGGGGAGGTCTGGTTGCATCATGCTGGAGGCTCTGGGAACCGGCTTCCATTTCCTGTTACGAGGACACGCGGGGAGTCAGGGATATGCCCCCCCCACCCCTCTGGTGGCCAGATCACCGTCAGTCGGGGCTCATGCGGTGCCCCAAGGCGGCCTGGAGCCCCCACTGCTCCCTTGCAGCCGTGGGGAGGCTCTATCTGACTCCAGAGCGGCGGGCCCTTGTCCCCATCCCTGCCTCCCCAGGCCCGTCCGTCCTGCCCCCTCTGGTGCGAGCCCTCCTCTCCTAAGGGACCCTGGGCTCTCACCTGCTCCCCGCCACCGCCGCCACCAGCACATGCCCCCCCAGCCTGGGCCCCTTCCGGGACTCCCTACAGGCCAGGCACAGGGTCCAGTTGACAAAGGCAGGCCAGGCCCAAGGACCCTGAGGGGGTCCCGCAGAACCAGCCAGGAGGGCCGTCTGCTTCTCACAGGACAGAAGTCACAGGCGAGCGGGAGGAAGTGAAAAGTTTATTGAATATCAGGGTCAGTGACAGAGAAGATGGAGGGAGACGGGGGGACTCAGAAAGGACAGAGAGAAAGTCCCTCCGTCACTCAGGTTTGATTTGGCAAAGGGGTCCGGGGTACGAGTTTCTTCGGGACTCCAGGGTAGGGTCTGGTCAAAGGTGAGCATCACAGAGGGGGAGGGGGCGCCCACGCCAGTGCCTCCCAGGTTTGTCCACAGCTGACGTCCCGGAACATGATGTTCCCTTCTGCGGAGACGTTCTCGCATGCTTGGGGCCTAGGACCAGAGTTGGAGGATGACGAAGTTTCTTGCCTCCCCCTTGGAGTGAGAATGTGGCTTCTTTGTTTATTCAGATGCAAGGGTGGGGTGGGGGGGTGCTACACAGTTACAGAGTAACTGGGGCGCAGCAAAGAAACAGACACAGAGCCTTTCACCCGGAGCCCCTTCCACTGCCCGCAGGGCAGGCTCCCTGCAGCCCCTTGGGTCCCCCAGGCCTCCCTCTACCCCCTAGGAGACCCCCCTCCTGCCTCCAGCCCTCTCCTCCTGCAGACCCCACCCCTACCCTGAGAGCGGTTCATGGGGTCACCAGCCAGGGAGCCAGCCACCCCGGGGCTCGCCGAGGGCTGGCAGGGTTCTCCACCCAGCCCGTGTCAGCAAATGTTTGGGGAATGACTCCTGGTTCGTAGGGACACAGGCCTTTCCTAAAGCTGCAGTCCCAGGGGGGCTCGAGGGGCACCGGCTCCCCGCTGGCTGGTAGGCCAGGCAGGAGTGAGGGGGCACTGGGGCACCGGCAGTGCCGTCCGTCTGTGTGACCAGGAGCCCTAAGGCCCGGCTCAGGGAGCTGACAGGCGGGTGGACTGACCCCCGCCCCCGAGCGGAGCCCTAAGGCTGGGGGCCTGCCAGCGGGGCGAGGCTGGAGAACGAGGCCGCACGCCCGCCTGGAGAGGCCCGCGCCGGGGCGGCAGCCTCGGCCGCCAGGGGGCGCCGTGGTGCCGGCCGAAGCGGTAAAGCTTCGGGAGGCGGGAGGTGCTCCCATTCCCGCAGTTCGCGCTCCGGGCACCCGATCCGGGCATCCCCAGCCCGCAGCGGCTCTTCCTGGTCCAGATGCTCCGGGGCGCCTTCCGCTCTGGCCTGGGGGCAGGGGGCAGGGGCACCGGGATTGAGCCGACAGCCGCCTGCGGCACCCCGCCCCCTCCCTGGGCGCCCGGCCCGATGCCCCCGAGGGCCCGCGCCAGGGAGCCGCCCCTGCGCGTGCACCTTCGTGCGCCGCGGTGTCTGGCGCGGCCGTGCGTCTGCACACGCCGAGCAGCGCGTGTGGACGGACTGGCAAGCGGGGGGACCCTTCCCGACTGTCCCCCGCCCGCCCCTTCCCGCTCCCACCTCCTCCAGCCTCGCCCCACGCGGGCCTCTCAGCAGGAAATGAGCGGAGCCCAAAGGGCGGCTGATTTATTCATGGTTTTTATTTAGAAGGAGAAAGCAAATGCTGGCGCTGGGCCGGCCGCACCCAGCGGCTCCAGGCTGTGCAGGCCCTTGGGGAGGTGAGGTGGGCCTGGGGCCGCCAGAGGCCCTCCCTGCAGGCGGGCGAGTGGAGGGAGGGAGGTGGCGTGCTCTCTCCTGAGGAGCGAAGCGATTTCTGGAAAATGCTGGTCTCCTGAGCTGGCTCAGGGCCCCCATCCTGGGAGGCAGTGTTGAGCGATGGTTTCCAGATGGAGAAGGAGGCCCTCAGCCAGTCAGGGAGGAGGGGGAACAGGAGAAGGAAGAGGAGGAGGAGGGGGAGGAGGAGGAGAGGGAGGAGGGGGAGGAGGAGGAAAAAGGGGAGGAAAAGGGATGTGAAGGAGGAGGAGGAGGGGAAGGGGGAGAGGGAGGAGGAGAAAGAGGCAGAAGGGAGGAGGAGGGATAGGGAGGAAGTGGAGAGGGAGGAGAGGCAGGAGGGAAGAGGAGGAGGGGGAAGAGGAGGAGGAGGAGGGGGAGGAAGGTGGAGCCATCTCTAGGACAGGCAGGCAGGAGGCAGCAGGGGAAGACAGGGGGCTGCCTGCTCCCCCCTCCCGGCCCCCCACCACGCACCCCAGGGCAGAGCCAGAGGTCCCAGTGCTCCTACCAAGTTTGGGGACTGGTGGGCGTGGCCTGCTCTCTCCGGGCACCTGGTGGAGGCCCCTGGCATGGACTGTTTCTCTGTCCCGGCCCCGCCCAGCCAGTGTCCATGTGTCTGTGTCTGCGGGCATCTCTCGATTCCACTGGTCATCGATCCTCCTGGGTGTCATCCTTAGCGAGGCAGTGGCTGGGTGGGGAGAACCCGGCCACAGTCTGCCCCAGGCTGCAGACAGTCCCGGGAGGACTGTGCCCCGCGGCACGGGGCGGTGGTGCCCTCACAAAGCCAGCGCGGCGGGGAGGTGAGGCACACACAGCGGGCCTCTGGACACCTAGGCTGTGTGGTCAGCAGCCAGCCGAACTGCCTAGAGCTCTAGGAGACCTGGCCGGAGTCCCAGGTCTGAGGGTCACCGGCACGCAGGTGACCGGTCAAGCTGCAGTGGGGGTGACATCCCCGGGGCGGCATGTGAGCTGGGGTTCCTAGTCTCAGGTGACCTTCTGAAGCTGCCCACGAAAGCTCGGGTCATGAGCACTTCTCCGGGGAGGGGCCCATAATACTCCCCGGCCTCTGCCAGCGGGGGCTCAACAGTTCCAGACCCCCGAGCCAGAGAGAGGAGGGCACCGTGGGGGCACTGATGATGGAAAGACATTCCCCCCAGAGAACTCCATCTCCTCCAACGCTGGGGTCCCAGGGGGTGAAGACAGGAGGCGGGCCTCTGCCCAGACTCCCCCTACCTGGGGGTGCCCCACCTGCCCTAGCTCCTTCCAGCCAGAACCACAGAAGCCCAGCTGCAGAGGCTGGGGCTTGACCCAGAGGCACGTTCCAGAAAGCAAAAAGAAAGGAGCAGTCCTTCCTGTGCACCTGCAGAAGCCCCCACCCCCCACTCTTGTGCTCCACTTGCCGGACCCTTCTCCCAGATCCACATCCTAGCCCAGCGCCCGCCCCCGGAAGCAGCCCCACTGGGTGGGGGCTCCCATCATCCGGGGGACTGCCTCCTTCCCTGGGGTTGGGGGGACGTGGCACTGCCACGGAAAGGCCCCCGCGAGCCAGAATGACCAATAGGGGAAGAATTTGCAAACAAGCCAGAAGGGCTGGGAACGGTGTGCCCGCAGCCCAGGTCTCTGCCTCGGCCTGCGTGTGCACCCCATGCACTAGGGGGCCCAGGCCCAGCCTCGAGGTGGCCGGCCGGGCCGCACAGGGCGACCCTCGTCTCTTCCGCCCCAGGGCTTCCTGTGCTTTGCCCTGGCGTTCTGCGTCCTGGTGCAGGTGGCCTTCTGGAGATTCCACAACCCTGCCCAGGTGAGTGCCTGCCCGCACCCCCCCACCCCCAAGCATCACAGAGCAGGGGGTACCTGAGCCAGGTAAAGTCCACTCTGGGGGGGACTGGAACCTGAAGGCTGGGACAGGCCACAGAAGCCCCCCAGGCCTGGGGGGTCAGGAGTTGGAAAGGGGGTGAGGTGCGGGGGAGGGGCGGCCGGCTGACCTGAGGGACTGACTAGACAGGTCCGTGTTCCGGAAACTTGCCCCGAAGCCCTGCCGGTGTCCAGGCCTTATCCCCAGATGACAGCCACCCTTCAGCCCTGGAGCAGGGGCAGCCAGGGGGCCACGGAGGGGCAGAGCTGTCCTCCTGGTGGCACTTCGGGGTGGGCTCTTCCCCAGGGCTTCCGTGTTGGTGGTGATCGGGGCGGTGATGCCCGTGGGGGGTGGACCCCCACGGGAGGTGGTTCCCATGTCTGTCACCCCTCCGCCCGTCAGCTGCTGTCCTCTGTGTGCTTGCTATCTCAACACAGTGTGGATGGACTCAGGGTGTGAGAGGGGGGGCCCCGTCCCGATTTGGGGGCTGGGGGGAGGCCCCAGCTCTGGGATAACTCAGTCCTCGGGGCCAAAGTCCCCAGAGAGCGTACATGAGCCAGGCTCAAAGCCCGCAGGCCTGGGTGCTGACCCGAGGGGCCGAGGCCAGACCACAGCTTGGGGGCAGCGCCTCGGGCACAGGGGCCAGGACAGCCTGGCCCTGCAGAAATTCTGTCTGAATCCAGAGCCCTGAGACGGAGCTGAGAGCCTGCCTGGGGAATGGGGCTGGCCCCCTCCCAGAGCAGGGCTGGGGGGCAAGGCAGGCCCCCCGTCTGGGCAGAGGAAACGGGTACCCAAGAGGCTCAGAGAGGGAGGCCCAGGGGTCCAAGCCCCTAGCCCAGCTGCTCCCTGGCTGAGGCCAAAGGGACAAGACACAGGCCCTCCGCAGTCCCCAGCAGTTGACAAGATCCTGATGGCCTTCGGGCCCAACCTTCACCCATGAGAGCCCAGACCCAGGTGGGGTCTCTGGAGCAGGCGGAGAAGCCAAGGGGCCAGCAGGTGGGACTGCAGACAGGGATGGGAGAGTTCTGCTGCGTAGACCCTGTCTGCCCTGACTTTCTGTGATCCCTTCCCCGCTGGGCCTCAGTTCCTCTGTGTGCTCCCAAAGGACCAGCCCGGGCAAACCGAGGCCAGTCTGACTAGAATGTACTCGGTTTCTGGCAAAACACTGTGCAGGCAGCAGGTGACAAGCCGGGATTTCTTGCCTGTGTGTCTGAGTCCCAGTGGCCCCGGGGTCTCTGTTGCCCGGGGCCCCCCGGAGATGGTCATGCAGGAAGAAGCAGAGGCCCCCAGGGGCAGCTGGGTCAGGAGACTGGGCCTGGCTTGTACTGTGTGCTTTTAGCTTCCCTTGCCCTCAGAAATGGGCTTCGTTTCTCCTTTGCGTGCTCCTCGGATGGAGGAGGCCGGGTCACCGGGCCGGGTTTGATGGTCATGGCCTTGCTCTATAGAGGAGGTACTCAGGCCCAGGGGTCACCGTCCAGGGCACATTGTCCTGAGTCAATGCCTCTTTGCCCCGCTCTGCCTGGGGTTTACCCTAGACAGTGCACCCCCCCCCCCAGCATCATTTGGGGTTACCACCCTGTGACCGGGTGGGAATCCGAGAGGAGCATTGTCTGGGGGGTATGGATCCAGAGACCCCAAGATCCCCTCCACCCCTGTGGCTCCGAACCCATCCTAGGGGGCCCCCCTGGGGTCCTGGAGGTCAGGCTCAAGGAGGAGGGACCCTGGCAAGAAGCACAGAGTCATCCAAGACCACCAGGTGCACTCCAGTTTTGTCACGGAGAAACAAGGCCCCAGGCTCCCAGAGCACCCCCAAACCCAGGAATGGGGGCAGAGGCCCAGGCCTGTGGGGAGGGTCCAGCTGGGCCCCCACTGCTAGGCCCCGGGGTCTTGGGTGAGGGGCGTAGCTTTGCCCGAAGCGGGGGGCCCGTGCCTCCTGCTTCCGGGGTCCTGGGGACAGACCCCGGTCAGCACATTTTCTTCCTACGCCAAGATTACAATCGCGAGAGCCGGCCGTGGGCCACCCGGCTACTCCCTGGGCCCTAGTGGGGGTGATGCAACCAGGAGGGCGGTCCGAGCTGGCCTCCTTGACTCAGCCACTTGCCCGCTGACCCCAGGCCCACTCTCCCAGGCCCCCAGATTCACAGGGACGCCCTCCCATGGGGACACAGTGGCTTCATGGTCTCCCCTCGCTTTATACCTAGAGACAGAGGCAGAGAGAGGGCCACCAGCCAGGCCCTACTGCGGTGCTGGCCAGCCTGACGCCTGCCCTCTAGCCCAGTGCACTGCCCACCTCCCAGCGATTGGCTGGAAACCAGCTGACCCAGTTTGGGATGGCTTGCAGTGCAGAGTCTCAATGGGAGGGTCCCTTAGTGCCAGGAGTGGGTGTGGAGGGGTTGATGAACGTCCCTCTGGTTCCTGTTGAGGCACAGGGGCTTTGGACATGGCTGGCCAAGAGACCCTCTGTGGCCCACCCACCCCGGTCCTCCAGGCTGCCAGCAGGACAGCCACCCTTTCCGGGGAGCATGAGGCTCATGCTGGGTCATCTGTTTACCCCCAGCCTTGGGGACAGCCCTGAGCAGCCATCGTGTCCCAGCTGTCAGTGTGACAACAGCACAGGGTGGAGAGGGGGCAGGGGAGGGCTCAGGGTCTCTAGGAAGGGACAGGAGGCATCACAGGACAGGGGAGCTCAAAGAAGCCTGGCCCACGCCAGGAGACCATCGACCCCAGGGCGGTCAGGGAAGGCTTCCTAAAGGTGGTGAGATTCCCGTTTGTCTTCAAAGGACTCATTTGGCAACAGGCGGGCATTTAGGTCTGCAGAACAGGTGCTTAGGAAGATGGAGGCAGTGAGGTCTGGGTGACGCTGGGTGCGAGGTGAAGACAGAACCGGGCCAGGCCCCTGTCCACACCTTCCTTCTCCATTATCTGCCTTGTCTGCTCAGAGCGGCCCTGGAGGCCCAGGCTTCTTCCCTGGAGCCCGGCTGCCTGGCTTTACAGACCCCACCAGGTGGTTCTGGGGAGAGACCTAGACCATCGGGGGGAGCTGAGCTCCTGGCAGGAGGCTCCTCCCAGCCTTCTCTGCCCAGGCCTGGCTGCCAGCCTTCCCTGTCCCACCCCCATTTCCAGATCAACAGAAGTAGGGTGGCCACTTCCCTCGGCCAGGCCTTCTACGCTCCAAAAGATCAGAGCCGGAGGTGGCCGCGGCTCAGGGCTCTGGCTTATGGTGGCCGGGACCCCTGCCCCCAGAGCGGGACTGCGGCATCGGTGGCCCTTCCTGTGGGGAAAGATCCCCCCAGGGGAAGCCTCGGGGACTGCTGTGACCAGCCTCCCAGGAGACCTCAGGGAGCTCTCTGCCTGCTGGAAGGAGGAGGGGACTGTTTGGAAGACACATGGGGGCAGGCCCGCCTTTGGGGAGCTGCGTCTGTCATAGGGAAGGGGCTTCTCCCGCACAGAGGCCTTCCCGCGATGCTCTCCGTGCAGGTGGAGGATGCCGTGTTAGACACCTACGATCTGGTGTATGACCAGGCAGTGAGGAGCTCGTCCGCCACTCTGCGGCAGCAGCTGGTGGCCATTCAGGACACGGTGAGCGTGTGGGGGGTGGCCTCTTCCTCGTTGGGCGGCTCCGGGACACTCGGCCTCCCCAGGTGGATTGCAACCCCGAAAATGGGTACAGGGTGCCCTCCCAGAGTCAGCCAGCCGGGGCCAGATGCCTAGCAGGGGGTCCCAGGACGCGGGCCACCAACGCCCTCTCGGTCGTGGGGAGGGGGGTACAAAGACCTCTCGTCTTCTCCCTCTGACCCGGGCAGGGCTGGCCGCCTAATTTGGGGGGCCCGAAGCAAAACTAAAAAGGCTTCCTGTCAAAAAATGAAGAAGAATTTCAAGGTGGCGATAACACGGCACATCAAGCAAGGTGGCCACAGGGTCCTGGCCCGAGAGGCCCAGCTGGGCACGTGAGCCGTCCCACCTAAGTCACCTAAGTGGTGACACTTAGGGGACCTCCCCCCACCCGTGTTCTTGCAGTTCCTGTGCTGTGGGAAGAGCTCTCCTTTTGGCCTCCTGGGGGCCACGGAGGTCAGTCTGTGTCCGGGAGAGGAGGCCACCAGACAGGTGAGGAGGACAGCCGGGACCCTGGGCTCTCCCTCCCCGGGCTCCTGGAGGCCACAGTGAGGGCTGGACCTGGCCCCAGGCTCCGTTCACGCCTCCACTGCCTCACGCAGTTTCAGCTCGGGGCTCCCCAAGGCCAGGCCTGCCCTCGGAAGCCTCCAGAAGCACAGAGGGAGGTGGAAGACAGACAGTGATCTGGAGGGGGCTCCTCCGGAAGGAGCCGGAAGTGCATTCGCGGAGGGAAGGAACAGCCTGGCCCCGGTCAGCCCGCCCAAGGGCCTCGGCGACAGAGGCTGGGAAGTCCCTTGCCCCCCAGAGAAGGACGTGGCCCTCCCTCCGACCACCCCACCAGCCCTCCCCCAACCCACCGCCTTCCCTGCTCCCCTCCCCCATGTCCGGGAAGCAAACCCACCCCTATCTGTGGGCCAGAGGCTCCTGGCCGTCCTCCAAGAAACAGACAGGAGGTTGCTAGGGCTCCGGGCCCAGCAGGGGAGGGAGGGCGGCGTGCAGGGGAGGGGCGAGGGCAAAGGAGGGCCCAGCGGGGCTGGCAGGGGGCTTTCTGCCACCCAGGAGGAGGCTTCGGGCGCCCGTCTGCAAAGCTGGGCCAGGGGCCGCTCGGCGACCTTCCAGAGTGGCAGGGTCCCCGCTGTAAAGGCCTCAGGGGGTGGGGGTGGGCGCTGGAGGGGCTGGGGTGGAGTCCCTGACGGTGGTCTGGCCCCCAGCCTGCCTTCCAAGAGGAAGTGCAGCCACAGGGGGAGGAGGGGCTGATCAGGGGCCATTCCCCCCCACCCCCACCCCGGGGGCACCCAGGCCAGGCTGCAGCGTCGCGGCCCCAAGCTCCTGGGACCATTTCCAGCTGCCCTGGGAGCCAGAGGTCCCAACCTCCCAGCCAGCTGAAGTCAGTCCTGCGGCCCAGGGCCCAGCGAACACGGGGGCAGATAGAGGCACAGACAGACGGCAAGCCAGCCTCCCCTCCCCCAATCCAGCCTTCAGAGCAACATCCCGAAAGTGCTTCCTTTCTGCAGCCGCCCCAAATGCCAACATCTTCCCCAGACCCAAATGCCGCCATCTGAGTGCTTCAGAGATGGGTCGGTCACCTCCCTTTTCTGGAGGCAGAGCCTCTGTGGCAGCCATGCCCTGGGGAAGCACTGGATGGGTATGCCCAGGACCCCAGACCAGTGCTTTCTCTGCCCCTCTTGTTGGCCAGCACCCCCACCCCTCCCCTCACTGATGCTCTGCACCCAGCCCTGGGCCAGGGAGTGAGGGAGAGCCAACCTGCCCACGGCAGCCAGATGCATGACCCAGCACAGGCTGCTCAGGGGACGCCTAAGAAAGGCACGCGCTGGACCCTGGGGCAGCGACCTCTAGTCCCCACAGAGGTCTGCTCTGTCCGTCCGTTTTTCACCTGTTTGTGATGCCATTCCCCAGAGCTCCCAGGCCCCACCGACTTCCCATCACACCAGCATTCGCCTTCGGTGGGCACTGCGGGTCTCCGCCTTGGCGGGGGCCCTCGACCCCGGGCAGGGGAGGGGCAGTCAGGGCAGGCGCCTTACGAGCTGCTCTCTGCTCAGGACTGCTTGGTGGGGGTCAGGAGCTTCCTGAGGACCTACGGAAACATCGCCTCCACCCTCACTGGCATCGGCCTGGCCTCCACGGTACGCTCGCCCTCCCTCGGCACCCCTCCCCCACCGCCTGCCCCTGCATCCACAGGACCCCCCCCCCCCCCCGATGGAAGGGCAGACTGGGCAGCCCCAGGCTAGCACCTCTGGTCTGGGGGAACACCGGGGAGCCAGAGAGGACGCTGCTGACCCCAGGGAGGCAGTCTGGGGGGTGATGGTGCCCACCTCCCGAGACAGGCGGGAGCCCCGCAGCGCCCAGACCCTTCTAGGGAGGCAGTGCACGCCCCACTGGAGCCGCCGGTGCCTGTGCTGACGCCACCCCCACCCCCCCAGGTGTATGCTGTGCTGCTCAGCTCCTTTCTCTGGTTCGCCTTTCGCTCTGGCTGCAGCTTGGACCGTAGGGGCAAGTACACCCTGAGCCGGAGGTAGGTCCCAGCCCGCCCGCCTGCCCCCACCTCACCCCCCCCGAGTGCAGACGGCGGCAGGTGGAGGCGTCTGGGTGTTCACTGGCCAGAGAGCACTGCCCCTCCCCACTCCCGGGATGTCTCTACTGCCCCCGGCCGCTGGGACCCCCAGACCAGTACCCCAGTCCTCTAAGGCGGGTGCTTTGGGGGTGGCTGGCCATGTGGAGGGAGGGGGACAGCTGGAGAGCTGCCAGACCAGCCCCCCAGAGACGCCCCTCTCTTCACCCCACTCCTCACCGAGACCCGACCTCACAAGTGCTGTCTCCACCAGCACCGAGAGATAGATGCTTCTGGGGCCCCGCACTAGTCCCAGGCCAAGACCTGTGATCCTGGGGAGCCCCAGGACTCCCCGTGCACCAGGAGCAGGGAGGACCCAGGCTCAGCGGCCAAGAAGGCCCTCCTGGTGTTCACCAGCCCCACCGCTCTGCCCCGGCCTTCCCGTCCTGCCCGGGGCCTGGTGCATTCTAGAACAGCCTCACATTACCCTCTGCTTCTTAGAGCCCGTGACTGCCGGCCCCAGGAGCCCAGCTTCTTCAGACGCTCCCCGGGGGGGCCCGCACTCCAGCACCCGATGGAAGCGGACGTTCTCGATGGCCGCCTGCGTGCGAGCAGACCCTCAGGGGGCCCTCAGTTCCTCCAGGACAGCTGACGCTGCTTCAACCACCTGTCCTGCCACCCGTCGGCCCACAGAGGCTGAGCGGGCCTGAACATGAGCCTTACGAGGAGGGTGCGACGTGTTTTCTGCCGCAGCGCGGAGGGACGGGGAAGGAGAGGAGGAGGCCAGCTCTGTTTCAGCAGACAAGGGGACCGGGGTCACTCACTGACTCCGCGGGAACAGACTGGGAAGTGGTTGCAGCAGAGAAGCCACGGGGCAGGTTTGGGCACTCTGCTTCGTCTCACGAGGTCAGAGCCCAGGGCCGAGCCTGGCCGGGCGCCCCACTGGCCGCCGGCTCCGGGGGACCCTACTTCCAGGCTCAGTCCGGCTGCTGGCTGGACACAGGTCCGTGCGGCTGGAGGACCGAGGGCCCCCTCCTTGCCAGCCGTCAGCGGACCACCTCCGTTCCTTCTCATGTGAGGCCTTCACGTCCGAGCCGGCGAGGCAGGCCCGTCCTCTTGTGCTGAGACCTCTGACTTCCCCTTGCCCCCGGCCGGGGAGCTCACTTGCAAGGGTTCCTGTGGCTGCAGAAGGCCCACTGGGAACCTCGTGTCTCTGGCAGAAGCCCCACACTTCCGGTGGGGTGTTCACAGGTGCCAGGGCCGAAGGCGAGACTCGTGGGGTGTGGGCAGGAGGGCTCCGTAGACGTCCAGTTTCCAGGCCGCTCCCGCTGGTGGCTCCCAAGCTACCTCTCTCCAATCTCTCCAACCGTCCCTGAGGGTGTTCACTCTCTGCTCGAAATCGGAAGTCCCAGGTGGAACCCCGGATTGGCCCAGCCCAGGCCGAGGCCCCGGCAGAGCTGACCAAGGAGAGAGGGATGTTGGGGCCGTTTAACCTCCTTCTGGGGAGGTCGGGCCTGCCGCCACCAAGACCAGCAAAGGAGGGTCCTCCAAAAGGGAAGAACCCTCTGTGACAGGACGGCAGGCAAGACAGTGGGCACGTGGCCACACCCCCCACCGTCCTCCTCTTGCGTTTCCCCTCGCACGCCCACGCACGCACGCTTCCGGAGGCAAGCGTGTTCCCACCTCATGTAGCGCCGGTGGCCCTCCTTCAGTGGAAGAGCTTGTCCCCAGGCGAGGACACCCCAGGGTCTCCTGGGTCCTGCATTCGGGGACAGCCCAGGGTCTCCGGCCACGTGCATTTGTCTTCTGGACCTGCTCTGGTCAGCTTGTCACCCTACAGCTTACAAAACATATTTTATAATTTTTTAAGTTTATTTATTTTTGAGAGAGAGAGAGAGCCGGGATGGGCAGAGAGAGGGAGAGAGGGAGGCTCCCCAACGGGTTCCTCCCTAGCAGTGCAGAGCCCGACACGGGGCTTGAACTCACAGACCGCGAGACCACGATCTGAGCCGCAACAAAGAGCCGGACGTTCAACCAACGGAGCCCCCCAGGTGCCCTGCAGAATGTGTTTGAAAGATCACAACCAGCGAGGTGTCCTCTGCACAGCAGTGGCGGAAAGAGGGAAAGAAGATAAGGGGATGTAGTTAAGCTCTACAAACACGGAACTCAGCAGCGAGGGAATCTCCAGACGGTTATTAAGAGAACAGCTGGGGCACCTGGGGGGCTTGTCCGTTAAGCGTCTGACTTTGGCTCAGGTCATGATCCCACCGTTTGGGGGTTTGAGCCCCACATTGAGCTTTGTGCTGACAGCTCAGAGCCTGGAGCCTGCTTCGGATTCTGGGTCTCCCTCTCTTCCCCTCCCCGACTTGTGCTCTGTCTCTCAAAAATAAATAAACAGAGAAAGAAAGAAAGAAAGAAAGAAAGAAAGAAAGAAGAGAGGAAGAGAAAAAGAAAAAAGGAAGGAAGAAAGAAGAAAGAAAAAAGAAAGAAGAAAGAAAGAGAAAGAAAAAAGGAAGGAAAAAAAAGAGAAAGAAAGAAAGAAAAAAGGAAGGAAGAAAAAAGGAAGTAAAGAAAGAAAGAAGAGAGAAAGAGAAAAAGAAAAAAGGAATGAAGAAAGAAAGAAGAAAAAAGAAAGAGAAAGAAAAAAGGAAGAAAGAAAGAAAGAAGAAAGAGAGGAAGAGAAAAAAAAAGGAAGGAAGAAAGAAAGAAGAAAGAAAAAAGAAAGAAGAAAGAAAGAGAAAAAAAAGGAAGGAAGAAAAAAAGAAAAAGAAAGAAAGAGAAAGAAAAAAAGGAAGAAAAAAGGAAGGAAGTAAAGAAAGAAAGAAGAGAGAAAGAGAAAAAGAAAAAAGGAATGAAGAAAGAAAGAAGAAAAAAGAAAGAAGAAAGAAAGAGAAAGAAAAAAGGAAGAAAGAAAGAGAAAGAAAGAAAGAAAGAAAAAAAGAAAGAAAGAAAGAAAGAAAGGGTGCGGGGGCAAAACCAAGGCCTTAATATAGCACCATTGCAAGGCTGGGTGGGCCCAAGCAATGGGCTGGTGACCCACCAGTGCAGTGTCCCCGGCAAGTCTGGCCTCTCTGTCCCAGCTTGGCGGGGTGGGGTGAAAGAAACAGGAAGACAGAGATCACTAGGAGAAACCAGACCTGGAAGTCCGGGGGCCACGTTGAGGCGCCTGATCAAGATAAAGACCGAGGGGAAGGCCGGGTGGCTGGGCTCCACCCTCCCTGAGGTGAGGAGTCCCCAGGCCTCCTTGACACGGGAGCCCCATGTGCTGTGGTGCCCAAACCCACGGTGAGGCCGCAGTTGGCCCGGGAGAGGGTCGCAACTGCTGGAGAGAGCAGGCCATCGGTGAGGTGTCTCCTCCCGGACGGGGTTCTGGGGGCAGACGCGGGGTCCACCGGGAGGTGGCCCCCATCCGCCACCATCAGACAGCGAGCACACAACTGTACCCCTCGAGCAATGTCCCTGGGACGCTGCCCTGTGCCCGTGACCCCGGAGCTGCTGGGCTGTCCTGTTCGGAAGTCCGGGTGCTGGTGGAGGGAGGCGACAGGGCCCCGCCCCGAGGGCTGACCCGCCTGAGGCCTGCCCAGCTGCGAGGGAAGAATGGGACAGGTGGGAGGAGCCCCTGCGTTTGGTTTCTGTGGACTCGTGGGCAGTGGCCAGCAGCCCGGCCCTGTGTCCAGAGAGACAGGGGACGGAGATGTGCCTGCTGCTGGGCCCCGTGGGAGCTGGAGTAGGACCCGTCAATGCCCATCGGAAGGATGCCTTCCAGGCTTGGAAGGAGACGAAGCCACAGGCAGGTGTCCCTGAGTGCTCCGGGGGCAGAGTGGACGGAGCAGGGGCAGGGCTGCCGTGCAGAGCGGGCCGGGTTTAGACACACCAGGTGCCGGGAACAGCCTCAGTGGCCCGGCAGCCCGGTCCTCATGGGGACAGCGGTGCTCGGAGGGCAGGCGTTCCCCATCCTGGCCAGAAGGAGGGCTCGGGTCCCTTCCAAAGGGCACAAACAGAACGGTAGTAGCTGAGGCTAGGGGACTGAAACGACTATGTAACGAGGGCCGTGCAGCAGGAGATGACGCTGCCTCCCAGCGCAGTGCCACGGGAGCCACGGGAGCCACGGGAGAGGCGGGACAGCAGCCGGACCAAGCGTAGTCGCGTGCTTTGGACTTGTATGATCATTTTGCTGTAAAGGATGCGGCCAAAGGCCAAGGAGGGGCCGGTGATGTCATTAAAAAATGAATATTGGGTCTTTGTCTGGTTCCCGGCACACATTCCCTAAAACCCCTGGTTCTGCAGTGTTGAGAGCGTCCCAGGTGTGTTCCTTCAGTGACTGGTGGCTTATGGACAGAGACTGGCCTCCCGGGAGGCCCGGCGTACTGAGAGCCCCCGGGAGGGGAGAGGGCGGGAGACTCACCAGTGGCCAGCTGTGAGATCACCCAGGCCCACCCAGCGGGACCCCCGGGCTCGACTGGTGAACACGTGCAGGTGGCAGGAGGGGGGGCGCCCCCAGACAGGGGCGTGGACCCCTTCCGCGGCACCTCGCCACCTGCATGCACGCCTCCCGTGTGGCTGTTCCTGAGTCGTGTCCTTATAATGAGTCGGTAACCCCCAACGTGGGGCTGGAACTCACGACCCAAGATCAAGAGTCGCACGCCCCACTGACTGAGCCGGCCGGGCGCCCCTGACTCAAGCTTTGGGGTCACTGGCCCCTGACTCAAGCTGCTGGACCAAGAGAAGGCACGTCCCTGTGCTCACGGCCTGGCGGTTCCGGGCCCGGGGATGGACGCTGTGACCGGACGGGCTTCGGGGAGGCACAGAAGGTGTCTGGTGGCATGGAGGGGGCACGCGGGTCAGCAGGTCACCGTGTCCTGGGCAAAGAGAACCGCTGCGTTTCTCAGCCTCCCCGAGGGAGTGGGGTCAACACGGCCACGTGGCTGAGTTTCACCAAGGGCAAGCAAGGCGGGTGAGGTCAGCGTCTTCTTCCCTACGAGGTGACCTTGGAGGACACGTGTTCCCAAAGACACTCTGAAGGTGAAGGAGAGCTGGTCAAGCCCCGTGAGACCCCATGCGAGGGAAAAACAAGCACCCTGGGCTTCGGGGCCAGGCCTGCAGTGTGGTCAGCCCTCGCCCCGGAGCCCCCGGCCCGGAAAAGCCGCTGAGCCCGCAGCTGGGTGGCCGCAGGCCCTCGGGGGGCCCGCTGGCTGTGCAGACTCACAGGGAGCTGGGGGCGCTCGCTAGGGCGCGGTCGTCGTGAGGACCAGGCGTCGGAGGCCCAGCGGGAGCACAGGAGCCGCGGGAAAGCAGATTGCCCGGGAGGAGGCCGGCGAGTGACGTGAGTGCAGAAGGGCCTGGAAGGACGGGGCCCAAAGGAAGCCACCGGCCTCACTCACGGGGGTAGAGGGAAGGAGGCCGGGGCTCACTCACGGGGGTGGCACGGAGGGGGCTGTCCCACTGGGAGGATATGGGCACTCGGCCTGAGAAGATTAGAGGCCGGCCGCCGTGGACGTGGCCCTTGGGAACCCCCTCCTGTGCTGACGCCGGACCCCTGGAACAGTTTCAAGGGCACAGTGTTTACATCAGCGTTCTTTAGGGAAGCAATACTGTGTGCATGTACATAGAAAAGAGGTTTGTCGTAAGGGATGGGCTCACGTGATTATGGAGGCTGAGAAGTCGGTGGGTGGGAGCGGGGGGTGGGGGGCAGCGGCCAGGCAAGACCGACACTCCAGTATGAGTCTGAAGGCAGGAAGACAGTGATGTGTGGGCTCACACAGTCCGCCAGAGGAGTTCCCTCCTTCTCAGTCCTTTCGGTCTAGTCAGGCCGTCAACTGATTGGGTAAGGCCCACCCACATTAGGGAAGGCCACGTTCTACTCAATCTATGCGTCGAAACATGAATCTCATCCAGAAGCACCCAGAGACACACCCAGAATCACGTTTGTCCCAATGTCTGGGCCCCCCGTGGCCCAGGTCAGGTGACACAGTTAGCCCTCACACAGGGCTTCTGTTGTCTGTGATGGTGTGGTGTTCTACCCGATCTCCCCCTTCAGGACCACAGGCTCAGATATGACAAGGGTGAGACACAAAGGAAGCCACAGAAGCTGGGGGTGTCTGTGGGAGTCTGAGCCCGAGCCTGCCGCCTCGGGGAGAAAACCTATCCAGCTGGATGCGATGTCCGTGTTGGAGCACTCCGTTGTGACACGGGGCCTAACTTCCTTGCAAGGGTCTTAGAGCACCCAGGTCACCCCTAGGCTGGCATTTAGAAGCAGGAGGACTAGAAAGAACTTAGACTATGTGTCTCTGTCTGCTCGGGCGACCATAACTCACGCCACAGACTGTCGCGTCCCCGTCCTGGAGGCCGGAGCCTGAGGTCCAGGCGTGGGCGGGGCCAGGCCTCCCGAGGCCTCTCTCCTTGTGTGTGGATGGCCGTCCTCTCCCTGTGTCCTCGCGGGGTCGTCCCTCCGTGCGTGTCTGTGTCCCGATCTCCTCTTTTTACAAGGACCCCGGTCACACGGGATCAGGACCCACCCCGGTGACCCCGTGTTACCTCAGCCACCTCTGTAAAGTCCCCGTCTCCAGATATGGTCACATCCAGGTTAGGGCATCACCATGTGAATTCGGGGGGACGATTCAGTCCACAACACTGACATAAAAGCACGGGACGTCAGAACATACTGCCTGGTGGGGCCGATGCCTCGTTCCCCATTTCTGCTGGGACATGGGACAAATGACCGCACACTCAGGGGCCTCAAACAAGAGTTTTGTGGCTCTGCACCGTTCCGGGGCCCAGAAACGGACCTCAGGACGCCGCAGGGCCGCATTCCCCGCGCAGACTCTAAGGGAGGATGCTTTCCTTCCCTTCGTGGCTTCTAAAGCCTCACTCCTCGGCCTGTAGCCTCTTCCACCATCTGCAAAGCCAGCAGGGCTGTGTCTCAGGATGCGTCTCTCTGCGGCCATCCCCCCATCACCTTCTGCGGCTCACTCCCCCTTGTGGCCCTTGCAATGACACTGGGCCACATCTCCACAGCTCAAAGTCCTTCACTTACTCGCATCTACAAAGCCCCTTTTGCCGTAGGAGGGGACATTCCCAGGTCCCAAGGATTAGGACCTGGGTACCTCTGAAGACCATTCCTCAGCCGACCTCGGCCAGAGACCCCAGCAGCTGTGTTTCGTGGGGGCCCCCGAGGACACCCCACTTGCCGAGGCAGCGAGGAGTGGAGAGTGGAGCGGCCGGGCTGAGGGCAGGGCTGGACTCGGATGCTGGGACCCAACACGGCAGAGGCTCACAAGCAGGGACAGGGCCCTGTCACTGGAGCCAGGACCCAGGCAGAAAACACGGCTTTCCTGGGAGGACACAGGCGGGCAGGCAGCAAGGGTCCCGCTCCGTCTGAACCGTCACAGATACCAAAGATGTGTGCCGAGGAGGCCGAGGGCGGCCATCCTGTTATTGGCTGAATTGTGTCCCCCAAATTCTTGTGTCAAAGTCCTGAGCCCCCAGCACCTCAGGGCATGACTGTATTTGGAGGCAGAGTCTTTAGAGACGTAATTCAGGTGAAACGAGGTCATATGGGTTATTCCGGGTGCGTGTGGGGGAGAGGAACGTTTGGAAGGGCGGACTGGCCCTCCTGGTGTGGACGGGCCTCTCCCAGTCCTGCGGAGAATGGGGGCGGCGGGGGGGAGGAAAGCTTGCTGCCGTCTCCGTCCTCGTCCTGGCCTCTGGCCTCCACACCTGGCCCAGACGTACACGGTGGACCCTCCCGGTCTCAGACCTTCAGCCTGCTGACCTGGGGGCCTGCCAGCCTCCGTGAGCGCGGGGCCAAGTCCCTATCATAAGTCTCTGCGTGCATCCGTCCCGCTGGTTCTGTTTCTCTGGAGAACGCTGACCAACACAAATCCCACCAGAGCAGCAGACGACTCAGCTGCTGGGCCGACCACGCGTCTTCGCCAGGCCAGATGGCACGGGCTCAGGACACGGCGTGGAGCCAGGGACCTCCTGAATCGTTCCGTTCCTCCCCCGTCCAGAAGGCGTCCTGGGCATCTCTCTCTGGGGGGTCGTCACATCTCTCCCCGACCCTGGGGAGGAAGCGCACAGGGGAACCTCTAGCAGTGACGGGCAAAGGTCTTGGGAGCACAGGTCTGTGTCCACCGAGGGGGGGTCCCTGAGCAACCGCAGAGAATGGTCTCTGACCTTGGCCACTCAAATGCTGCCCCACGGGGCCCGTGAGCAGAGTGGCCTTGCCGATAGCCGAGGAAGTCCCTCCCACAAAGGATGACCCCGGTCACGGCTGCTGCCCATTGTCCAACCCGCTGGCCACAGGCCACTGGGGAGCCCCACTGTGACACCGTCCCTCGAGAAAGCTGTTGAGCCCTCTGGAGGCCGCCTGGTCACTTCAGACACCTCTACCTGTAAGGGGCAGTCGTCTTCAGCAGAACGGACACTCAGGCCAGGTCAGTCTTCCCCGAGTGCAGACGCTCAGCCCGCCCCGCTCGATGAGGGTCTGCAGCGTTGGATGAGTGCCCTGGGCCCAGGGACTGCGTTTACAGCGTCGCAGGAGGTGCGGCAGTGGGCATGGGTCCCCGTGGAGGCCACACCACTCAGAAGTGGCCAGGCCCACAGAGCCCCGGGACAGCCTTCGGAAAGCTCGGCTGAGGCCCCAGCTCGGGGGGAAAACCTTGAGGCAGGGGGGTCACGAAGCAGGATGCAGTGTCCACCCCAAATCAACAAGCACAGGCGCTCTGTCCCCAACAAGGCTGGAACCAAGGGGTGTTAGCAGGGGTGCAGCCCACCCTCCCAGCCAGTGACCACCCTGTCCATGCCAGGCCGTGTGGCCAGAGGAGGCACAGCAGGGGTGAGGCCATGTGGGCTGGAAAGGGTGCAGCAGGAGCGAGGCCGTGTGGGCTGGAGGGGGCACAGAAGGGGTGAGGCCATGTGGGCTGGAAAGGGTGCAGCAGGGGTGAGGCTATGTGGGCTGGAGGGGGCGCAGCAGGGGCAAGGCCATGTGGGCTGGAAAGGGTGCAGCAGGGGTGAGGCTATGTGGGCTGGAGGGGGCGCAGCAGGGGCAAGGCCATGTGGGCTGGAAAGGGTGCAGCAGGGGTGAGGCTCTGTGGGCTGGAGGGGGCACAGCAGGGGTGAGGCTGTGTGGGCTGGAAGGGTGTCGAGCAGGGGTCCTACTTTCGACCACAGCTGCTGTCTTGTCACTTCATGTTCTTTGTCCTGACCCCCGCCGGCAGGCAGGACAAGGAGTCCGGTGACTGTGACCGTCAGGAACAAGCGGGACAACAGTCACACTACAGAGGCCCGGGTGGTCCACGAGGGGGCTCTCGGTGCCCCCCTGACTGGACAGGGGAGCAGCCCTCTCAGAAGGGAGTGGGGACCAGGGGCTCAGACCCTTGCAGGTGACCCCTCGGCCAAGGGCGGGGCCCGCCGGGAGGGAGGGGAACGGGGCTCGGGTAGCATGTTGGCTGTGGCCCTGAGACGGCGTCAGGGCAGGGGTGTGGTCCGCTGTCCCTCCCTGGGAAATGCCCAGGGCCAAGGGGAGCTGGGTCCCCCGAGGTTCACCCTGGGGACAGTTTGTACCAGCGAGTGATTCGGGGAGGGAGCGTCAGTCCGTGATTTCCATCAGGCCACCTTGGCTCCAAGGATGCACCGTGGCATGAAGCTGTTCTCACGGGCACACTCCTCCACCTGGTCCCCCTCCTCGGCTGTCCCGAGTCTTCCTTCGGAGTCCTCCCCACGACACGCCTGGCCTGGACATCTGTCCCGCAGGGTCTTTTTCGGGGCACCTCAGCCAGCTCCCCATCACCAAGTCCCTAGGTCGTGTCCAGACCCCTCGCTCGGCTGCCATACCCTCCCCGGGGCCTGACAGCCTGCCCCCCCCCCGCCCCCCAGGCCTGGCACACCCCCACTGCTTGGTACAATTCTTTTTATTATTATTATTATTTTTTTAATGTTTATTTATTTTTGAGAGAGGGAGAGACGGAGTGCAAGCTGCGGAGGGACAGAGAGAGAGAGGGAGACACAGAATCGGAAGCAGGCGGGCCAGGGCCAGGGGGTGTAGACAGCAGACGTCTGTGTTCTCGAGGTCTCGGGGCTGACAGTCCAGATCCAGGTGTGGGCAAGGGAGGATCTGGTCCAGGCACTTCCCCCCGCTGCTGGCCCCCTTGGGGCTCCTGGGCCGGGAGAGGCATCACCCTGATCTCTGCTTTCACCTTCAGCCCCCTTTCTCCTGTGTCTGCCGCGTCCAGCAACCAGGACCCCGTGGCCTGGGCGTCCCCAGCCCCAGCTCTGAGCTTTGGAGCCGAGCAAGACACGCTTTCAACCCAACTTCCCATTCTCAGTCCACCCGACCCACCCTTTCTCTGTTTCTGCCCCTGTTTCCCTATTTTGCAAGCACCAGAGAAAGCCAAATACGCCTTTCACGGGCCACTCCGCTCCGCTCCCGGCTGGCCACCTCCCCCTCCCCCTCCCCCACCCCACAAGGTTGACAGCCTCCCATCGGGACACACCTAAAACTTCCCTGTTTTCAGCTTTATGGAGATATAATTCACACACCGTAAAATGCACTCACCGAAAGCGTATGGTTCAAGGGTGCCTGGCTCCCTCCGTGGAGCGTGTGACTCTTGGTCTCGGGGTTGTGAGTTCAAGCCCCACGCTGGGCATAGAAATTACTTAAAAGAATTTTTAAAAATCTTAAAAAAAAAACAAACCCTAAAGTGTACAGTTTAGTGTTTTTAAAAATACTCTCAGGGTTATGCAACCACCACCACTGATTTAACTTTTCCGCGTCGCAAAAAGAAACCCTGCGCAAACCCGCTCCGACCCTCCCCCCCACCCCACCCCCATCCCGCGATGGTCGGGAATCTTTCTGCCTGTGGGTCCGCCCCACACGGACATTTCACATCAGTGGAACCATCCAGCGTGCGGCCCTCTGCGTCTGGCCTCCTTCTCCCGGCACAAAGTCCTCAAGGTTTCTCCGTGGTTCGGCCGTGGACGTTTCATTCTGTTTTATGGCCGAGTGGCACTCATGTTGTGGATGGACCAGAGTTTGCTGGACCACACTCCTCAACGTCCCCGGGGGTTGAGCCGCGCCCCGCCCCCCCCCCAGCCGTTGCGAGCGATGCGGCTGTGAACGTTCGTGTGCACGCAGGAGTGTGCTCTCCATTTCTCAAAATGCCCCGACGGGGAGGTGCGCGGTCACACGGGAACTCTATGTTTAGCATCTGGAGGAAGTGCCCGTCTGCATTCCGGGGCCAGCCGCCCCGCTTTGCACCCCCAGGGCTCCGGTTTCTCCACGCCCTCGTCAACACTTGTCATTGTCTGTCTTTTCCACCCTGGTGGGCGAGAAGCCTTGCCTCATCCTGGTTCTGATCTGCATTCCCTGGCGGCGTGTGGCTTCGCCCCCTGTGTGCTTATCGACCATTCTGTGTCCTCTTTGAAAAAACGAGTATGCACACCCTTCGTCCGTTTTTTACGTGGGGTTATTTGGGGCGTTAAGAGTTCTTTGCACGCACTGGACGCTCGTGTCTCATCGCATCTATGGTTTACGAATATTTTCCCCTATGTCGTGGGCTGTCTTTCCTCGCCACTATCCAGGTCTGATTTACATAGTTGTTCTTAGTCTGCCTGTGTTTTTGGCGTCCTGTGTAGAAGCCATTGTCTAAGCCAAGGCTGAGGGTCTGCTCAGCCGCCACACCGAGGGCTCCGTCCACCTGAGATCCCCGTGAGCTGGTGTTCGCGTGAAGCGCGAGGCGGGGCCCAGCTCCGTGCCTTTGCGTGTGAAGATCCACAGGTCCCAGCATGGCTCGGTGGACAGACTACCCTTCCTCTCCCTGCCTCGTCCCGGGGCCCCTGCCGAGACCACCCGACGACGGGGACCGCGAGGGCGTATTCCTGGCTCTCAAGTGTTTCCCACGGCGGCTCGGCAGCGCGTTTCCAGGGGGGAGTGGGAGTCCAGGCCTTCATTCTTCTGCCTCAAGACTGTCTTGGCTCCTCTGCAGCCCCCGCGTCCCCTTGTGGATTTTACGATGAGCTCCTTGAAAGGCCAGCTGGGTTTCGAGAGCGACCCCGCGTGCCTGGAGGCTGTAGGTTAATTTGGGGAGTTCAGGGCATTTCAGCGGCATGGGGACTCCCCATCTGGGGACACTGGTATCTTTCCACTCGGTTAGATGGTTTGCATTTCCTTTTGATGATGTTTTGTAACTCTTTGTGCACAAGTGTTACTAAATCCATTCCTGGGTATTTTCGTTCTGTTTGCCGCGACGCCTCCGGGACCCCGTTTGCACACTGACCATTGCTCGTGCGTGTTGTTAGCACGCTGCTCGTTTTTCAGACTCTAAACTCTTTTCTTCCTTCTCTCTCTTTCTTTCTTTCTTTCTTTCTCTCTCTTTCTTTCCTTTTCTTTCTTTCTCTCTTTCTTTCTCTCTTTCTTTCTTTCTCTCTCTGTTTCGTTTCTTTCTCTCTTTCTTTCTCTCTTTCTTTCTCTCTTTCTTTCTCTCTCTGTTTCGTTTCTTTCTTTCTTTCTTTCTCTCTCTGTTTCGTTTCTTTCTTTCTTTCTTTCTTTCTTTCTTTCTTTCTCTCTCTGTTTCGTTTCTTTCTTTCTTTCTTTCTCTCTCTGTTTCGTTTCTTTCTTTCTTTCTTTCTTTCTCTCTTTCTTTCTTTCTCTCTTTCTTTCTTTCTCTCTTTCTTTCTTTCTCTCTTTCTTTCTTTCTCTCTTTCTTTCTTTCTCTCTTTCTTTCTTTCTTTCTTTCTTTCTTTCTTTCTTTCTTTCTCTTTTAAATATAAAGCTGTCCCCTCTGGGCCTGTCTCTGCCCAGTGCAGGGATGGTCGTTGACTCCCTCACGGAGCACACTCCGCATAAACTCCCTGCTGGCTTCATTTGGGTGGTCTTTGTTGATTGCTACAGGAAATCAAGGCACAGGAGTGGGGTTCAGGGACTCCCCCAACAGGAAGTGTGCTCCACGGGAGCAGTGGCTCCGGCCCCTGGAGCTGTGCCTGGCAAGCAGCCTCTAGTCCAACAAGCCTGAAGGAGGAAGCTGCCTCCTGCCTCCCAGGGGCCAGGCCCTGCTCCACGTCCCTGGGCGTGGGCGTGACCTCACGTCCCACCACCCAAGAGCAGGTGATGGGCACTGCCACAGATGGGGAAACTGAGGAAGCTCAGAGCCAGACCCAGGGAGGCGGAGCAGCAAAGGCCTGCTCTTCCCACGTGCCCCGCACATGGCCACCCCCATCACCCCAGCAGCCTCACCTGCCCTCAGGGTAGCCAGCCCCTCTCGGGGCACGGCTCTCCCGTCGGGGGGTGTAGCACTGGCAAACCGGACCTCATTCTCTAGCCCCTCACGGCGCTATTCCATGCATCCTGGGGCCAGAACAGAAACCCTTCTCGGGACACCCCCCCCCCCCGGGTACCCACCTGCCCCGGTCACGCCAACACGTGTCACGTCACTGCCGCCCGTGACGTTAGTGTTGTGCGTCAGGGCGACCGGCTGCAGGGGGCCCGGACTGGACATCACTTCTGGGGGCGTCCGGAGGGCGTCTCTGGACACACGAGCTGGCATCCGTGGACTCAGGACCACAGACAGCCTTCCCCAGTGCGGGGGCACCTCACCGGGTTCCCCTCGAGGCCCGGGCAGACCAGAAGGCGGAGGAAGGGGGAAGTTGCCCCTTTTCCTGCCTCCCCCCTTGAGCTGGGACGTCTCCTCTCGTCTCCTCCGGCCCTCACACTGGGACTCTCACGGCCGGCTCCCTGGTTCTCCGGCCTTCGGGCTCGGACTGAGCCACAGCACCAGCCTTCCCGGGCCCCCGGCCTGCGGACGGCACACGGCGGGGCATCCCAGGCTTCCTGAGCACGGGAGTCAGTCTGTGACTCCTACAGCTGTGTCTCTCTCTGGAGAGCCCTGATACATTGCTGGTGGGTCCCCGACGTCCTCACAAGGTCAAGTTGGCGGGCCACTGGGCGGCGCACTTCAGAAGTGGTCCCGGGAGGGGGTGGGGAGCCCACCTGTGCCAGGCTCCCAGAGGTGGCCCCGAACACCCTCACGGCCCATTTTCACAGTAAGCCCCACGTGCCTGTGGTGCCAGTTCCCCTGGAGGGCCGAGGCAGCCTGCTGACATGCGTGTCCCCATTCGACACGGGGGCCAGGCCTGTGCAGAGACCCTCCAATCGTCAGAATCTAATGCAGCTCTGTTCTGGGCTTCAGACCCAAGGGCAGGCCCCCCGACCCCCCACCTGCTCCCCCACCTCCACATGTAGCCCTCTTCCCCCTTTCTGCTCCCATCCCCTGGCTTCCTTTCTCTCCCTCCAAACGTGTCCCCCCTTTGCCTGGAATGCTCCTCCCCTACAGGGCTGACTCCTTCTCAGTCTTCAGGGCCAGGTCCCACTGTGGATTCCTCTCAGCCCCCAGTGCCAGAAACGCACCCCGCTGTTCCTATCTTTACATTACCCCAGGAATTCCCTCCCTTCCCAGAATTGACCTGATCATTGTGGGGTGACACCTGTCACCTTCACCAGTTTCTAAGGGCCTCGAGGGAAGGGGGCCTGGCCGCCCAGTCCCCACAGCCAGCATCTGGTATAGCACCTGGCACACGGCCGGGGCCCCTAAGTGGCCACTGCATGCCCGAACACAGAACCAGCGGCCAGACGACCTATTTTGGGGGCTGATGGACCAACGGCTCGGCGTGTGAGGTTCTGCCCCCCACCCGGCTCCGTGAGAGTGGGCTCATAGTCCTCCTGTGCTCCCCTTTCCCGAGGGCCCAAGGAAGGCCTTTCTCTGAGGAGTCAGCCCACGTCTGTGGCAGGAAACGTCCCCATCACTGTGGACAGCAGGCCCCTGATGGGAGAGCAGACCGCCCAGGACTTCTAGACAAGCATTTCGACACCCTGGAGACCTGTTCTGCCTCCTCTCCGGCAAAAAAGAATCTTGGCGGACCCCCGGGGTAAGGACTCAAGCCACTTTTATTAACAACGTCACCTGGACGAGCACAAACCTGACACCGTGTACAAACGTGTGCTTATAGCTCTCATCCAAGCATGAAGCCAGAACAGATTTTTAAATTAGCCACCAAAGGGGCGCCTGGGTGGCTCAGTCGGTTGAGCGACTGACTTCGGCTCAGGTCACGGTCTCGCGGTTTGTGAGTTCGAGCCCCGCGTCGGGCTCTGTGCTGACAGCTCAGAGCCTGGAGACCACTTTGGATTCCCTGTCTCCCTCGCTCTCTGCCCCTCCCCCGCTCACGTCTGTCTCTCTCTGTCTCAGAAATAAATAAACATTAAAAAAATAATAATAATCAAAAAAAATAAATTAGCCACCAAGAAAACCACAGAAGTGGGAGCACACAGGAGTAAACCGGGGCTGCCGCTGTGTCCACATGAAGCCACAGCAGGGAAGTGCAGTGAAAAATTCGGTTCTGTGGCGGTGGCGGTGGTGCCGGCCAAGTTTCAAGCAGTCAGTGGCGACGTGTGCTAGGGTTGTGCGGATACAGAACACGTCCGCGGGTCACCTGGCCACAGCTTCGCTCTGTCCCTTGGGGAGGAAGAACCCTCTCCACATCCTCGTCAGCCCAGGGGGTGAGGGCAGCAGAGCCTGGCCCCCACGCCTTCAGAAAGCCAGCTGGGCTGTGGGGCCGGCTTCCGTGGGGGACTGGCACCACCAGAGTGTGCACAGGATACACGGTGTTTAGAGGCTGTCTTCCAGGTGGCTTGGGTCTCCTTGTCATTCAACACTGGTCTAGAGTCACCCTCTCAGCGATCTTTCCAAACAAAGACACCTCTAACAGCACTCCACAACCCCCTCCCCCCCCCATCATGGGACAAGGGCTTAGCTGCCTGGAATCGTGTTCCAAGGTCTTCAGGCCCCGCAGGCTGACTCTCGTCACCCACCCAGGGTCCCGACCCTTGGAGCCCTTGGCATCGCCATCTCTGGTGCACCACTTCCTCCAGGGAGCCTCCGTGGATTGTCCCAAGCGCCTGAGGGAAGACAAAGCGGAGGAGGTTCTTCCCGGGGCGCCGCTGGCCACAAACCCCGTCTTCCCTCGCGGTCCCTCCCGGGCTCAGTCTCGCGGGTTGGTTGCACGCGGGTCTGACCCCGCCCCCGCCCCCGCCCCCGCCGGCCGAGCGCCTGCTCCAGGGGGGAGGGGCTGCGCGCTCGGGCGGCGGGAGGCGGGGCCTTGTGGGCGGGGCCTTGTGGGCGGGGCCTGGGCGCCCTATAACAGGCGGCGCGGGGCGCGCGCCCGGCCAGAGAACGAGCGCGCAGCGGCGACAGTCACCCCAGTTGCCCCGGCCCGGCCTCCCGCTCCCCGCGCCCCGCGTCTCCGCGCCCCACCCCCCCCCCCGCCTCGCCGCGTTCCGCGCCCCGGCCCCGGGCCCGCGCCCCGGCCCCGCCGCCCGCTAGGCCCCGCGCCCCGCGCCCCGGACCGGCCCGTAGGCCGCCCGCCGCCCGCGCCGCCATGGGGGTGGAGGGCTGCACCAAGTGCATCAAGTACCTGCTCTTCGTCTTCAATTTCGTCTTCTGGGTAAGCCCCGACCGGGGGTGGGGCGGGAGGGCGACGGGGGCCCCCCGAGCCCCGGCAGGCCGCGCGCCGCGCTAGGCCCCGCACAGGGGGCGCAGCCAGGACGCCAAGTTGCGGGGCCACCTGTGGGCGCCGTCCGCGGGTGGGGGTCCTGGGCGGGCACGCGAGGAGGTGAGGGTCGTCCTGGCGATGGCGACGCTGGGGGCTGCGAGCCGGGTCTCGGGGCTTCTGCGCGGCCGGGCCCAGGGCCCCCGCGGTCGGGCCGGGGCGTTCGGGGGCTTCGGGTCTGTGCCCGCTGGGTGATGGCGGTCGGTGCGGTGGGTGCGGGCTCCGAGCCGCCGGCCGCGGAGTCAGGGACCACCCGGCTTCGCGGGGACCGAGGGGGCTCGGGGGCGGGGTTCCGGGCGCCCCGCCCCCATGAGCTCATCGGGGCCACCGCCCCTGAATGGGCGGCCGGGGGTGGGGGGGGGTGGGAGTGGGGGGGGGGGGCGGGTGCGCACTCGGTCCGAGTGTCGGGAACCGTCCACTCCACTCCGCTCCTGGCCCAGGCCGGCTCCCACCCCGGTCAGCTGCCGCCGCCCCGGGGACCGCCGTGAGGGGTCCGGGCCGCGGCGGAGCTCACACAGGAAGCGCCTCAGTACAGTGTGGCCCGCGTGCTGGGCGCCCGCACCGCGGTGGCCACGCTTTGTGGGGCTGACGCCCCTGCACCCCTCACCCAGACCGAGACTGCAGCCCGGCCTCGCCCGGGAGGCTGTGGAAGCTCGGACGGGAGTGGGGCTGCGGCGGCCGTTCGGAGTTGGCACAGGACAGGCGGCCCTGAGGACCCGAGCCTCTCTGGGCACGCGGCCTGGGTCTGGGTGGATGCCCAGGTCTGGGCTGAGGTCTGGGTTTGGACATCCCCCTTTGGAAAGAGGTGCTCCCAGGATGGTCATCTCTGGGTGCAGGAGGGTCTTGGGGGCTCCAGGCTGCTGACCTGCCAGTTGTGTTTTCCTGGCCTGGGTTAACCGCTGGTGTGTAACCGGTGGTGCTTTGGCACGTCTTTGCTTCCTGTCTGTGTCGGGGTTGGGGAGGGGCCCGAATGGGTGCAGGAACCCCTCTCAGGCCCTGCTCTGCCTCCCTGGGCAGTGATTGGGCGCCCTCCCGGGCCCCTCCATCCTGCTGCGCCACCACAGGCCGCTCACCCTTTCTCAGGAGGGACCCTGACAACATCTGGTGGACAGTGTGTTTCTCCAGTAGACACTGGGGGGTGAACTTTTAAAGCGGCCCCCTGAGCAAATGTGTGGGACTGGGGACATCCGTTTTGCATCTGGACAGCCGAGGATCCCAGAGTGAATCTCGGGGCAATGAGGTATTTGGGGTGGCGAGGACAGAGACTGGAGTGAGCTCTGGCTGGGGGTGGAGTGGGGGTGTCACATCCCACCTGGCTGGGGAGGCACAGGTGGGGGGGTGCCGCTGTGGCCATCGGCCTCTGCCCGGGGAGTGGGGGGCAGTGGGGCTGTCAGGATGGGCCAGGCGTGGCCTGAGCAGCCACTGGGGCCTTCACTCAAGGGGTGTTGTCAGCGTCACGTTAGCGTTTGCCTGCTGTGGCCTGGGCATGTAGGGGGCCAGGGGCACATCCAGATGCCCCTCTGCTGGCCCTTAGGCCCATCCCCTGCGAGCAGAGCCTGGGTGTGGGGTCAGGGCCGTGACCAGGAGGTGGAGGGTAGGCGGACGTAGACAATGTGCCTTGGAGTAGAGTCTTGTCCTCAGGCTGAGTGTCTTTGCTGGGTGAGTCCCTCCCCGCCGCCCAGCCTGGCAGGTCTCCAGAGCAGCCCCCACTCACCCCGCAGCTCTACTTGGGTGAGCCTGGGATTTCCCCAGGCAGCTGGGGTGGAGGCCTCACACGTCCCCAGGGGCTGCTCTGTATTGAGGCTTGAAGAGATGTTTGAGGCCTCTCCCCTCAGCAGCCACCCCGCTGAGCACTGAGAACTATGTTCCACGGTCCACGGTCACCGTGGCCCCACCCACCCCTGCGGTGGGGGCATGCAGAGCTGAGCAAGGCGGGGCTGGGGGGCACCGCTCTGGCAGAGCCCCTCTCTGCGCGGGCGTCCTGCCTCTCCTGGCTGAGAGCCGGAGCCGTGGGGGTGGGTCTGGATGCTGGAGCCCCTCCCCACTGTTCCGGGCCTGGGCCTTGGCTTCCTGCCCTCTAAGGTGGAGGTCCACATCCTATCTCCCGGGGCTGGCGGATTACTAACACTCCAGTGTTCGGAACTCAGGAAATGGTTGTAGAGCGTGGATGGCCGGCAGGAAGACTGCTCTCCTGGCCCATGTGGGCAGTGCCTTGGGGAAGGGGCTTGGGGGATCCCAGAGGACGTCGGGTGAGCCCAGCCTGACTCTCACTCACTGGGCAGCCTGGCCACGGTACAGGAGCGGGTGCAGACGGGGAGCTGGGAGGAGGCTTTGACAGTGGGTGTCTGGACCAGGTGCTTTTAAAAGTTCCATTTCAGAGAGTGAGGAGGCTCCCACGACGGGGGGCGGGGGGGGGGGGCTGGCTCCTCTGGGAGGGGGCGCCGTCACCCTGCACACTCACACAGGCACGTCTCCTCCTTGTGTCAGACTTCGGGGCCCCAGGCAGCGTGCACTCCGTAGGCCTGCCCACCGCCCGCTGGGGGCTCCCTGGCCGGGCGGGCATCGGGCGGTGAGGCAGGGACGGAGTGGGGGCCGGGCTGGGGCCGAGCCTTCGAGACGGTGCCCGTGGTGCAGACACCCTGCCCGGCAGCGTGGAGATCCTCCCGGTGGGGCGGGACCCGGAGCTTCCCGGCAGAGGCGGCAGGTCCTTGGGAGTCCTGCCGCTGGGGCATTTCAGGAAGGGCAGAGGCTCCCCTCCCCGGGACCCGGGGCAGGTGACCGGCACGTGTAAGGCCGCTCGCCTTCGTCGTCTGTGAAGTGGGTACGATCGCAGCCCTCTCCTTAGAGGCTGGCCGGGGAGAGTGCCGCGTGCCCCGCCCGGGCCTGGCTGCTCTTCTGACCTAATGCCTTCCGTGGCCGCCTTCCAGAGGCAGGGCAGCCAGGCCCGGCTGGGAACGGGGCTGATTAGAAGCCTCGCTAACTGCCATTTCATTCTCGCTTCCAGACAGCACATGACTGTCTGTCACTTAGCGGTTCTGTCGCCTTCCTTCCGGGAGAGGGGATGGGACCCTGGCGGGCTCCGGGTGGGGGTGGGGATTTCCTGTGCCCCGTTTCGGGGGGTGGGCCAGTGGACGGAGTGAGTGGCACAGCTTTGGGGGAAACAGCCGTTGGGCTGAGACAAGAAAAGGAAGTCTGTGGTCTGTCCTTGGAACGAACTGCCCCCCGCCTCCCAAGGATGTCTAGGCGGCGAGAGGCCTGGGACCCTGGCTGGTTCTGCTCTGGGGCTGGTGCGGTGCCCTTCCTGTAGGGTTCCCACCCCACCCGCAGCTCAGGTCTGTCCCCAGGAGTTGAATTCACCCCCAATCCCTAGCTCACTCTGCTTCAAAGTCCGGACAGGGAGACGGGCCCCAAAAGCCCCCTCTCCCAAAGAATCTACCCCGTGCCTTCATATCAGTGCCTGAAACCCCGTGAGGGGAAGAACCTGGGGCAGAAAATCAATAAGGCAGAGTCCAGGCACCCGTGGGAGGGGCAGATGGCCACCTTTGCACTGGCCCAGCGTTTTGGGTTGGGGATGGAGAAGCACAGGGGCTCTCCCTCTGGCCCTGGCACCCCAGGACCCAGGCCAGGGCACACGGCAAGGGCCGGGTGGTTGTCAGCCCTGGGTCTGCCCTGTGGCCAGCATGTCTCGTCCTTGACCGAGAACCCGGCTCACCCGGAGCTGGCCCTCAGGACCCTTTTCCTGGCTGTTTTCCACCTGTCTGGCAGAATGTGGTTTGACCCAGAGTGCTTCCAGAAAGCCCTAGACTTCTCAGTGCCCCCCTGCCCCCAAAGTACACATCATTTGTACTTTGGGGCCTGGCCTAAGCCCGTCCTGGTGGCAAAGCAGGTGCTAATTCACACAAGACCACTTGGGGGCTTTCCAGGTGGACCCCCAGATGCTAAGGGAGTCCCCATGGGCCAGCCGAGCCATTTCCCTTCCTGAGCTAGCTGCCAGGGACGGGGTAGCCGCCACCCCCCCTCCCTGCCCCCCCCCCCCCCCCCCCCCCCCCCCCCAGGCATGAGGCCTGGCCAGAGTGAGGGGCTTGGGAGGCAGGTTGGGCTGGGGGTCAGGTTGGGCCTGTAAGTTCCTCCAGTCAGTGGCAAGGGTGCTCTGGGCAGGAGACCAGAGGCCAGCAGCTCAGCCAGGGCCTGGGGGTTCATGCCTCTTTGTCCCCTTCTTCTGACTTTGGAGGGTTAATCTCCCTCACCTGCCTTCCATGAGTGGGTAACACGGTCATTGTCAAGAAGGTAAAAGACAGGAAGCCAGGGCCGTCTGCCCTGCGGAGTTGGTGAGTGGGTGACCCACCCTGGCGTCCGTGTCACTCAGGAATCGTCTGTCCCAGCTGTCCCACACCCAGCTTGGCCTGGGTCATAGACGCCCTCGGGAGATGTCTAGCAGCTCCCTGTCACCTGTCTTACCTGTGCCATCACAGGTGTATGTCGAGGCTGGTTTTGCACTGCTGCTGACAGCCAACTCCTGACCGAGGACGTGGACACTCAGGCTGAGACCCAGGGCCGAGAGGCACCCTGTTGCGGCTGGGGGAGCAGGAGTGGGGACTACCTGCCTCCCTGGGTCTCCAGTCCTGGGGGCCGGGAGGCCTGGCCCCCGGAGCTCAGGGCCCTTGGTCTTGGGTGGCGGCCTCCGAGAGGCAGTGGGTTTGGTAGTCACCGAGTGTGGTCCCACCCAGAGCTCACGGGGAGCTCACCCTCTCCCATGGCTGTGGCTCTGCTTGGCCCAAGGCCCACACTGCTCCCTCTGGATGGGCAGTCTTTCACTGTGTCCCCGAGATGATAAGAGCTCCGGCCCATGTGAGGTGGCCCTCCCCTGGGCCAGCTGGGCACAGGGCCGGACGTCTCCTTTGCCTGCAGCCGGGGCCCAGCTGTTGTCAGGCCCACCGAGGAGGCCCTTGCCCCGCTATGCCTCACAGCCTGGCGTGGCTCCAGGGCTGGGGCTCCCCTGGGGCGGGGACAAGGACATCCTGGCCTACTCTCTGGTCCCCTGCCCAAGCCCGCCCACCGCCCATCTCCCTCCCCGGGAGGAAGGCCAGCCCGCCTCTGCAGCCCGTCTTCTCTGGCGGGTCACCGGGACGTCTGTGCCCACATGCCCTCCCTGCAGCGGGCAGGTTTGGGGCAGGGGAGCAGCCCACTTCCTGGTTTCACTACGCGGGGATTGGGTGGTGGGGTCGGGGTCTGGCCCTGCAGTGGCTCTCCAGTGTGGCCCTAGAGGTGGTAGGGTGGGCTGGGAAGTCCCAGCTGAACGGGCCCTTGAGGGCCTATGTCATGACCCCCTTCTCACCTGCTTTTAGGCGCCGGGCCAGGCGGCTTCCTGAGGTTCAGGGGCCTCGAGAGACACTTCTGCCTCCTGGCCAAGGTGAGGGTCTCTGCTCTTGGTTCCACTTCCTTCCTGCCTTGAGCTGCTCTCAGAGGCCGGGGTGGGCCCCCCCCCCCCCAGGAAGGCCTGAGGTGGGTCTAGGGAAGAGTCTGGGCCTGTCCCCTCATGGTGGGTGGACAGTGAGGGCCAGCCTGCAGGAACCCAGGACCTGCACCCAGCCTGTAAGATGGCAACAGGACTTCCCCCTTCCCTACTCACCCTGTGGAGCCCATCCTAAAAGTGTCTTTTTTTTTTTTTTTTTTTAAAGTCTGTTCGTTTATTTTGAGGGCGGGGGAGGGACAGGGGGAAAGGGAGAGAGAAAATCTCAAGCAGGCTCCACATTCAGCACAGAGCCCCATGCGGGGCGTGATCTTATGCACCTAGAGATCATGACCTGAGCCGAAATCAGGAGGCAGATGCCCAGCCGACTGAGCCACCAGATGCCCCCGAAGCGTCTTTGCTGCGCAGCATTTCCTCCGACTTAACCTGGTGGCCCTGACGGCGTTTCTGGCCTGTGCTTCCCTCCTGGGGGGTCTCCAGCTCCCCGCCAGCCGCCAAGCCGAGTGGGTGCTTCCCCATGCCTTTTCCCGCGAGCATGTCCCCTGGAGGCGGCGGGTCGGGGAGCAGAGCTGGCGCGGAGCCCGGCACCCTCCCTCTCGGTGGACCTGCCCCCCCCGCCCCTGACACCCAGGCCCCGGGCAAGACCAGCACCGCCTGGAGGGTGTCAGTGACGCACCAGTTGTCCTTGTTGCCCATGGAGCGCGTGGGTGGGACGGGGGTGACCGCTCAGCTGCGGGCCCGGGGTGCGGCTGCCCCAGGCCTGTCCGGGCAGCACCCGCTCCCTCTTGCTCCCTTTTAGCCGCTTCTTGGAAACGGCCGGCAGGCTGGGCAGGATCCCAGCACACTTGGCTGTCCCCTCCTGTTTCAGCTGAGGCTGATATTTATTAATTCTCAGAAGGGAAGGAGAAAGAAACAGAAACAGAACCTTTCATAGGGTCCTAAAGTGGCCGTGCTGTCTCCACTGTGGGACCCGCCCCTGTGACCAAACTGGCAGTCTCCTTCCTGAGTGCTGTGCCCTGGCCCGCCCTGTGGGAGCCTTTGGGGGGCAGAAGCCTGTTGGGGGGCCGGGGTGGGGTGCAGGAGGCTGTTGGGGGGCAGGAAGCTGTCGGGGGGCAGGGGTAGGGGGCAGGAGCCTCTTGGGGGGTAGGCTGTCGGGGGACAGGGGTAGGGGGCAGGAGCCTGCGGGGGGGGGGGGGTAGGGGCAGGAGTCTGCTGGGGGAGGCAGGAGGCTATCGGGGCAGAAGCCCTGTCGGGGGGGCAGGAGGCTGTCGGGGGGCACGGACTGGGGCCGGCGGTGCTTCCGGCAGGTGAGGGGGTCCTGTTGGGTGGGGATGATGAAGCGTGTCCGGCCCTACCGCTGATACACCTGCCGCGATGACGATGGCCGCCGGCGCGTGTCGTGAGCCAGTGTTTTCCAGGGGCGGCGTGGGAAGCGCTCTGTGACATGAGCTTACGTACCTTTATATCCTTGTCTTACGAGGGAGGGTGTGGAGGAGCAGAGTCACGGAGGTGAGCCTGAGGTGAGCGCAGGGCACCCCTGGCTGCCCGCTCTGGGCCCCACCCACTGCCGTCACTCCTGCGGTCCCTTAATGCTGGACGTCCGGGCCCCACAGTTCTGCGGTCCCTTCTTTGGCCCTAAGACCTTGGTTCTGTGGCAGGACTTCAGCACAACCTCTCCAGGCGCTTGCCACGGGCCACGGGCACCCTGGCGAGCCCAGAGTGTCGGCCTCCTCACCTTGAGGCCCGGTGGGACCCGGAAGAAACATTCACCCCCAAAGACCTTGCTTAGAAGTTCGTGGTCAGGGTTGACGGGGCAGCTGGGGGTTGAGCACAGCTGTGTCGGACGTGGAGCACCCGGCACGTGGGGGAAGCGCACACCTTGCTTGCTCAGTGCTGACCCAGGTGGACCCCTGGGGGCTTGTCACCGCGTGGAGATAAGGGACGTGGCCACCAGCCCCAGCCTCGGGGCCCCTCCCCCATCCCGGGGCGGCCAGGGGCCTGTTTTCTGTCGCTGCACGTGATTTGCATGGCTTATACTTTATTTAGAAGCTGCTCTCCACTTGGTCTGGCTTCTGTCGCTCAGCACAGTCCTCGAGCCTGCGGGCTGTCGTGCAAGGGACACACTTCCTACTGTCGGTGGCTTCGCCGTGTGGCTGGGCCACTTGGTTTCCGTTCAGACTGTCGGTTCTCCAGTTGAAGGAGAGGTCTGGGGCTGGGAACAGCGGGGCCCACGTCATGGTGGGGGCACTCTCGTTCACGTCCCTGGGGGGACACCTGCGTCTCGCCACATGGTGGGTGTGTGCTGGGCCCGGTGGAGGACTGCCTTTCTCTGCCAGCACATGGACTTCCCTTCCCTGCCGGGGGCGCTTTCCGATCCCACCCACCACTCCCCCTGTACAGATGAGGTGACCTAAGGTGAGCATCTGCCCCCCCTCCCCCGCCACGCTGCCTGGGCCTCGTCATCTGGGAGCTGGGAATGGTCCTCACCACCGCGTTCACCTGGCTCTGCCCGGTGCGTCTGTGCAGGGCCTGGAGTGATGGGGTCCTGGCAGGGAGGGGACACTTCAGCACCAGGCGGGACCAGCTTCCGTGGGCCTGTGGTCCCGCCTGTAGCGTCTGGGGGGCGGGCTCAGCATTTCTGTTAGGACCATGCGCCCCGAGACAGGCTTGTCTCCTCCGTCCCTGGGGGGCACTGTGCTCCACACCCCGCCCCCCTCCACTGATGGGGACAGGGAGGCCAAGCTGCAGCTTGTGGCCAGGCCTCTGCGACTACAGAGGGACTACAGAGGGAGGCCCAGGACAGGGGCTTCCCCTGCCCCTCCCCCTCTGCCCTGGAACATCTCACAAAGCCGGCTCTGGACCACAGTTTCGAAACAGAACAAGTGACTGTTTCAAGCCAGAGTTGCCACGGCAACCCTCAGCCTCGACACCGCCTCCCTTGGAGCCGCAGATGGCCGCCACCTCGGGAGAAGCCGAGGACTCTGGGGCCCCTGCCCTGCCCACCCCCCCTCAGCCGTCCCCTGGGTCCTCTGGCCCTCTCGCGGCTACGACAGGTGCCACAGAGAGGCACAGGATGCTGGGAGCCCGCGGCCCTGTCCTTTGAGGTCTACGCAGTGCCCGGAGTGCCACGGGAGGGGACCTTGGCCAGCAGGTGCACTGTAGGCCCTCGGCCCTCCCACGAGTGCCGGAGGATGGGAAGGGCTTACCGTGCCTCCGTCTGCCCCTCCCCCACCAGACCTGGGACTCCGGGAGAAGTGAGCTGAGAAAGCGAAACCCAGGCTAGCGGGGGCAGACCGGGTGCTCTGAGGGACGTGCCAGGCAGCCTCGCCCACCGCTGATGTGCCAGCGGTCCCACCGGCCTTACCGTTAGCTGAGCCGAGTGTAGGAGGGTCTGGGAGCTGCTGGGGCTTTCCACGGGGCACCGTGCAGTGCTGGGGCTCCCAGCCATACCCTCCGCCGTCTCGGGGGTCTGCTCCCCGGCCAGGGCCCCGGGGCAGGTGCTGGGCTGGCCAGGGGGTTTCCTTGGGGTCTGCTTTCCAGTTTCTCTTCCCCATAGGACCTGTAGCTCTGGGTCTGTGTGTGAGGGTCAGCATCTGGTGCTGCTGTGGGAAGACCCCGGCTGCCAGCACACGGATGGTGGGAAGAGGGAGAGCCGGAGGCTGGCGGCTGCATAGCCAGGCCTCCCGACCGGAGCCGAAGTTTGTAGTTCTGGGAGCACGTGCCACCTTGGTGGGGCACCCAGGGCTGGGACGGGCCGGGGAAGAGGCTGGGGCACTGAGGGCAGCCCGGCCACTGGCCCGGGGTTGGTCGGATGCTCGTGTGGAGGCTGGGCCGGCACAGTCCGGGCTCCTCTTCGGGGGGCCCGCCCCCACCCTCCACGGATGGCCCTGCGCCGGCAGGACAGTGAGTCCGGTGAGGGCCTCCCTGGACCGGGAGCCCCTGTCCTCATGCCAGGCTCTGAGCAGAACCCCCGTCCTGCCCCAGCTGCTCAGGCAGCCCCTCCTCTGGCCTGAGAGCACAGCGGGCTTCCTTCTTCCTGCAGTAGCTTCCCTTCCTAGGGCCGCAGCGGCAAGGATTTCTCCCACAAACAGCCCGGCCCCTCGGCCTTGCGGCTTCCTGGATGCCACCAGCCTCAGCTGCCTCCCTCCTTTGTCATTCCCTCCATGGGTCCCGCCAGGACCCTGGTGGCATCAGACCCACCGCTCTATGTCTCTTGGCAGCAAACACCTGGGGTCCTCTCCGTGGGGTTCCCAGATGAGCCGAGGGCTGTTGGAGCCACCCCCTCGGAGGAGGGCCCAGCGGTCCCTGGGGTGCTGCGGTCTGGTGTGGACTCTGGCCAGATTTAGCAAATAAAAATACGGGACATCCAGTTAGGTTTACGCTTCAGATAAAAAATGAACACTTTTTTGACATGAGCGTGCCCCATCCGATATCGGGGACCTGGTCTTCGGTATCCAGGCCTCCCTGGGGCCTCTCAGATCCCAGGTCAGCAAAGCAGACGCGTGGAGCCGGGAGGCTGCCCAGACCCCGGCAGTGTCTGTGAGCGCCACCTGGAGCGCGAGCCCTCGGACCGCTGACCCGGTGGCAGTGGGGGTCCAGCACCTGCCGCCCCCTGGATGTTCAGCGTGGCGCGGTTCCCACTCACCCCTGCGCCGCTCTGGGCGAGTAACCCTGTACCCGTTCTTTCTCCAGTTGGCCGGAGGCGTGATCCTGGGTGTGGCCCTGTGGCTCCGCCATGACCCACAGACCACCAACCTTCTCTACCTGGAGCTGGGAGACAGGCCTGCGCCCAACACCTTCTACGTAGGTGAGTGCACTCAGTCCGGGTCCGGGGCCTGGCTGGCTCCGGGCTGGGGGACCAGGAAGGACCCATCTAGACCTCGGATCAGGACTGCTGCAGACAGACAGTCAGGACGGGCTTCCGGGAGGAGGAGGAGGCAAGGCCTGGGCCGACTTAGTGGGGCTTGCTCTGTGCTAGGCTGCTAGGCAGGTGGAGGCCAGCCAGGAAGGGCTTTTTGGGCAAGAGAGTGAGCTGGAGACAGAAAGTGGGTGGGGTCACCTCAGCCTGGGGACCTTCGGGGCCTGGGGTCAGAGGTGGTCAATGCCTGGGTGCTTGGGACAGGAGCCAGGCTCCCGGACAAAGCTGGAACTTCAAGGGGGGGGTGGGTTGTTGGGATCCCACCAGATCACCGCCGGGGACCACATCGGGGCAGGAGGCAGCTGGGTGGGGGCCAGGGAGCTGTGTCTCCTGGAGGGTATTTCGGGGGAGGCTCCCTGGGAAGGGGTGGGGCCGGATGCCTGGGCAGCGGGACTGGCAGCTGGAGCCCAGAGGAGGGGGCGGGGGGAGGAAGACTGGGGCCCCGGGGTGGGGCAGGGGCCAGTGTGACTCAGGCCGCCCCCCCCCTCCAGCCACACCTTGCTGCCTTATTAGGCTCCGGCACCAGCTGTGCCCCTTCGGGGTGTCTGTCCCTGAGGGATTGGGCCCCGCCCCCGCCCACCCTGTCCTGCAGAGTTGCACTCCTTAGGTTGGTCCCCAGCCAGTGGGAGGCGGGGCCTGGCCCTCGTGTTTGTGGAGATGTTTCTGTCCTTTAAAGGAACGGCCTGGCCTGGCCCTGGCAGCTGGGCAGGAAGTGTGTGTGTGCCCTAGGGTTTGGGGCTCCGTGTAGGGGTCAGCGGCCACCCCTCTGGCCTGGTGTCCTGGGTGCCGCCTGGAAAGGGTCTGGGCCCCTCCCACGCGCTTGGGATACATGCTTGGTTGCTGAAGCAGGGATGGCCCAGGGCACCCCGGGCCACGAAGAGGATCCTCTCTGAGCTGCAAGGTTGAGAGGTCGGGTCCAGGAGCACCGATAGGGTGGCCCCTTTTTGCTCCCTGGAGATGGGAGCTTGTGACTCTGGCAGTGGTTTCCTGGGGCTGGCAGTCCCTGGGGCGTGGGGGAGGGGTCCTCCATCTCCACATTCCCGGGCTCCCCCGGGGCTGTGCAGCCCCTCCCAGGTGTGAGTCTCCGATGGACAGGGTGCCTCTGCCTACCTGCTCCGAGGGTGCTCACGAGGACTGTGACCCAGGGTCTGCCACAGGCGGTCCAGGCGCCCTCAGAAACAAAGCTGTCGGCTTGGCCCACGAGTCCAAGGGCAAGGAAGTATCCTCCAGACCCACGAGAGCCTTTTCTCTCCTGCGCGGCTCCTCTCGGGCCTCTCCCTCCCCTCCCCCAGAGGTCTGAGCCGGCAACAGCTGGGCGTGGCCTGGGGTGCTGGGGGTGTGGTGGGTGTGGGCAAGTGGCTCCGGAAGGGGTCCCCCTCCTGAAGGAAGCCTCAGGGCACTCCTGCTCTCCCAAAGCCTCCCCCTCACTCCAGGCCAGGGCTGGGCAGGGGAGGGTTCAGGGAGCAGGGGGGCAGGGAGGGGAGGGTCTGCTGCAGCTCCAGGCCTCCTGCTCTGCAGGGCTGTGCCTGGGCTCCAGTGGGGAAGCGGTCCCACGGGAGAAGCTCGTAGACGGTCAAGTGGCCGTTTTCGCACCAGCCTGCTCCTCATAGGGGCGCCACATCGGGCTGTCACCCGGGGCCTGACCCTGGCTTGCAGAGAGGCCTCCAGCTTGGTGCTCCTGGCTCTGGGGGTGCCTGTCCTCGGAGGTAGCTCCAGCCCAGGGACCTGGGTTCCTGCGGTGCCCCCCCTTCTGCCCTCCCCCACTCCATGGGCTGCCAGTCCCTGCCCATCAAGCCCATCAAGGACCAGCCTTCTGGAGCCTCCCACTGGCCCTGGTGTGGGCTGGGCCTGCCAGGGAGGCGGGGAAGCAGATGTGTCCCTGACAAGGGCTCTTTGTCCGATGTCGGCAAAGGGGGAGGTCAGCTGGGTTCGCTCAGCACCCTGGGCAGAGCCGCAGGGCCTGGTGGGTCCCTGACCTCACCTGCCAGAACCCGGCCCACAGGCTCCAGAGGAGGTGGGGCCTGGATGGGACCAGGGGTCAGGCGCCTGCTGCCGTTTGCCGAACCTCACACAGTGACCCGGGAATGGGAACTTGTGGGTCCTACGTGGCCTTGAGGATGGGGGTATCAGGGCCTGAGGGGAGGGAGACCCAGTTTGAGGGTGCTGCCCCCCTGAGCCGGGAGCCCCCTAGGGCGGCCGTAGCAGGAGGCTTCTCTTCAGCCAGGTCCACGGAGTGCTGCCCAGAGGCTTTGGCTTTTCTGAGCCCAGTGGTTGAACCCCAGCTTCCTTCTCCCCCCCCCCCCACCGGCTGTCCAGACAGTGGAGCCCTGGGGGTCTTGGCTCTGCGGACCGGGGCCTGGACTGCCCACAGTGTTGGCCGTGGTGGCCGGGGGACAGGCCCAGGCTTGCGAGGCGGCTATGGCTGGCACTCCCTGAGGGGCTCAGGGCCCTGTCTGGGTGGGTCACGGGCACCAAGAAGGGCAGCATGGCCAGGCCCGAGGCATTCCCAACTCTGTGGTGGCCCCTCCTGCCTCCCCAGGAGCATGTGCCCAGACCGGTGGGCACCCCGGGCAGAACTGTCCCTGCCACCACATGCCATCCTCAGTGGGGCGGGGCACCGCGGCCGCCAGGCCACCTTGTCCAGCAGGCTGAGAGGCTGAGCCGAGCCCACCCCTCGAGCCCAAGGAGCCACACAGAGCCACAGGATCTGACCTGTGCCCAGGAGCAGTGGGCATGCCCTGCTGCTGGCAGAAGGGCCCCTGCAGCTGCCTCCCTCTTCCCACCCCTCAGGGCCCTGTGCACCGAGAGGGGTGGTGCTCTGTGCCCCGCCTCCCCGAGTCCCAGAAGCTTAGGAGGAGCCAGAGTGGGTGCAGGTTGTACGAGGGCCTCCCCTCCTGGGGCCCGTGGGTACAGACCTGATGGCCGAGCTCTCTGCGCACCGAGCACATGCCGGGCAGTGCCGGCCTGGGCCTCACAGGCCTTGCTCCCAGGTCGTGGACGAGGAGGCCCGTGCGGGAGAGGCGCCCTCGTGGCTGGCCGGGCTGCAGGGCCCTCTCTGCTCCTCCCTGGGGCACTGGGAGTCCTTTGTCTTCCGGCGGGGGGGCCCGAGTCCTGGGCAGGGGCCGTGCGCACATGGCTGGGGAGGTCCGGGGCAGCAGGCTCTCGGGAAGCGGTGGCCTACGGGACGTGGCACACTGAGGGCATCTGTTGCTCCCCCACGAAGGCATCTACATCCTCATTGCCGTGGGCGCCGTGATGATGTTCGTCGGGTTTCTGGGCTGCTACGGGGCCATCCAGGAGTCCCAGTGCCTGCTGGGGACGGTAAGGTCCCGGGCGGGGCGAGGGGTGGGGCACGGCTCCGGCTCCGCTGGAGGCAGCACGCGTTCACCTCTGGCGGGACCCCCTTGCCCTCTTGGAGGTGGGCTCTCTCTGTGGCCTGGGGACCTCTCCCTGTGGTTGCCTTGCTTGGTCCTGAAACCCCTCCGTGCTCGGTTGCCGTCCCGGCTGGTCCCTAACTCACAGTTCCACAGTTGCTTTTCTTGTTTTTAAAGAAAAGTCACAGAAATGATAGGGAGCGAGGCCCGGACCCACGGCCGGCCTTGGTGGGGAAGCTAAGGCCAGCCAATCCGGGAGGCGCGGGTAGCGGGCGCCGTATCATCACCCCCTTCCCGTGGGGAGAGGGAGCAGCGGGGTGCGCAGGGGACACGGGGCCCGCGGCTATGCCAGCCCCTCCAGCTGCCCCGCCACGCAGAGCCCACCCCGCGGGGATGGCGATAGGGTCGGCACACGCGGCCGGGTGCCACCGAACACCCCACGCACACCTGTGCGTCACTTGGGTGCCTGTCGTCTGCGGACGGTGAGCCCCAAGCTGCCCCGTGCCTGCTCTAATCCCCCGTTTCTCTGCCCTCCTCGGGTCCTGCACTCCGTCCTCAGTTCTTCACCTGCCTCGTCATCCTCTTTGCCTGTGAGGTAGCTGCTGGCATCTGGGGTTTTGTCAACAAAGACCAGGTGAGCCTAGGGCCGGGAGGGTGGGGCCCGTGCAGCCTGGACAGGAGGGAGGAGGGCCCTGCCGCTCAGCCCGATGGGCCTGACCTCGGATGGCAGGTGCCGTTGGGGCGCCCCCTGATGAAAGGCCACGGAGGGCTTTCTGGAGGAGGTGGCATGGGGGCCAAGTAGAAGGCAGGTCCCCCTGTCTCCCAGCACCCAGGGCGGGGTGGGGGAGGCATCCAGATCTGTCCTGGAAGCAATATCTTCCCAGAAGAGCCAGGTGAATGCTTGCCGCCCCGCACCACTGCGGGGGTTGGTCCCTGCCGTAGGTGTGACCTCACCCCTCCCACACACCCCTCCCCCAGATCGCCAAGGACGTGAAGCAGTTCTACGACCAGGCTTTGCAGCAGGCCGTGGTAGACGACGACGCCAACAATGCCAAGGCCGTGGTGAAGACCTTCCATGAGACGGTGCGGGAGGGGGCGCCGGGGGACCGGGGAGGCTGGGGGTTCGGGGCGTTGGCCTCTTGGGTGTGGCCCCAGCACGTTCCTCAGGAACAGGAGGGGCGTGGGGGACCTGGCAGCCCTGCCCCCGGAGGGTCCGGGAGCCCCCCTGGAGGGGATTCTCCGGGACCTGTGCATCCCCAGTGTGAACCAGATGAGCCAGTCGGGCTGCGGTGCCGGGGTCTCCGAGCAGCGCAGCTGAGAGGGGGGAAGGGAAGGGGAGAGGGGCCCCTGGGCTCAGTGCTCCCCCTGGAGTGGACCATCCAAGCCCCCCACCCTGGGCCAGGCTGGGGCAGCGGCTGGGGCTTCGGCAGCCTGTGGGGTCGCCTGGGCCATCTCCCTGCGGACCCTCTCTCCACGAGGGCCCGGGGCTGAGCACGGGTGCCCTCGCTCTCTGCAGCTCAACTGCTGTGGCTCCAGCACACTCTCCGCGCTGACCACCTCCATTCTCAAGAACAACCTGTGTCCTTCAGGCAGCACCGTCATCAGCAACTTCTTCAAGGTACGCGCTGGCGGGCCGGGCCGCCGGGCTTGCTCCCCGACTCGGCCGCCGCCACCCCTGGGCCGGGCTCAGGCGGTGGTGGGGGTGGGGGGGGGCCGCCTGGCTGCTCCGCTGGCACCGGCAGGGATGCGGCCGACAGCCAAGCTGGGTGGTGCTGTGGCCAGTGGGGGTGCTCTGCTGGGGGGCTGGGCTGAGGCCGAGGTTTTGCTGACAGCCCCCGGGGGAGGCGAGTCTCTGCCCCCGGAGAGTGGGTGCGGACGGCGCCCTGACCTCCCAGATCAGCACCCTCCTCGTGGCGCCTAGCGACCTGAGTGGAAGACAGCACGCACAGCACGTTCCGTCTCCACGTCCATTTTAAAACGGGTGTGGTAGGGGCGCCCGGGTGGCTCAGTCGGTCGACCGTCCGACTTCAGCTCAGGCCATGATGTCACAGTTTGTGAGTTCGAGCCCCGCGTCGGGCTCTGTGCCGACAGCTCGGAGCCCGGAGCCCGCTTCGGATTCGGTGTCTCCTTCGCTCTCTGCCCCTCCCCTGCTCACGCTCTGTCTCTCTGTCTCTCAAAAAATAAACATTAAAAAATTTAAAAATAAATAAACAAAACGGATGCGAGATAACCTGGCAGAGACTGGGCCCCAGTCACACCTCTCCCGAGGGGTGGAACCGCTCCGTGCTCTTTCCGTAATGATCTCGTGCTGCCATACCGTGGGGGCCTGAGGACCTACGCCCCTGACCGGCTGCGGGCTGTCACCCCACAGGAGGACTGCCACCAGAAGATCGATGACCTCTTCTCGGGAAAGCTGTATCTCATTGGCATCGCGGCCATCGTGGTTGCTGTGATCATGGTGAGCGCACGGGCCGGGCATCTGACCGGGGTCCCCACTGGGTCTCCGGGTGCTGACTGTCCCGCCCGCCTCTCCCCGCAGATCTTCGAGATGATCCTGAGCATGGTGCTGTGCTGTGGCATCCGGAACAGCTCCGTGTACTGAGCGGCTCCAGCCGCTCCTGCTGCGGGGGGGCTGGTGAGAACCCTGCGGTGGCCCTAGAGTGACCGGACATCCCTGAGGGCCCCCCTGGAGGGGCCGCCACCGCCTGTGTATAGAACTTGTCCAGTAGTACTCTGCTACACTTCTTAGCCTTTTTACTTCTGAGGTTTTGTTTTTGTCCTGAAGTTCCCCGTTCCCTTTTGGGGCTGAAGTCACCTATAGACGGCATGTGAGTTGGGCCTTGGGGACTGCAAGGCAAGGGCCCCTCTGCTTCTGCAGCTGCTTAGGGAGGGGCTCTGCCCGCTCAGCCAGGCTTCTCCTGGGGGCCACGTGGCCCACCCACCTGCCCCGTGGGCTGCACGGCTCATGCCTTTTTTTAACCCTCTTTCCTCTCCTGCCACTTGTCTAGAGCCGGGTCTACAAGCAGCCTTATGCCTTCAGTGCACCTCTCCTTTCTAACTTGTCACCTCCAACTGTAATTACATCTTGAAAGTCACTCAATAAAGAAGGAAAAACCGGGCATGCTAACAAACTGGCCCCTTCTTGTGCCTGCAACATCCGAGACGCTGGGGGTGGCTGGAGGGGCCGAGGACCCTGGCGCTCGTGAGGCTCAGCTCTGCGGACCTTGCTGGGCCCAGGGTGTGCTGCCAACCTGCTGGTGGGCGGTGATGGGACCCCCGGAGAGCACTCCCCACAGCAGGTGCCCCCTTGGTGGGCCCTGTGCCACCTTCAACAGCTTCCCCCCAACCTCCCTCCCCCACCTACTCCTGGTTTACCACCACCCAGAGCAAGCAGCTGAACAGGGCGGCCAGATAACGGGGTATAGGATGTGTTTGGGGTAGGGGGCTGCCACACTGCCCCTCCTCCTGGGAGATAGCTCTGTGGAGGACACGCATCTAAGGGTCTGTTCCTGGCCTGCCTAGCTGCTCCCTCGTAAGCATTCCCTGGAGAGGCAGGGCAGCTCCGGGCCTAAGCTGCATCTTGCAGGGGCTAGAGGGGAAGATCTCAGACACTGAATGAGGGCACCCACCCGACCCAGCGAGGTGGACTGAGGCCCAGCTGCCTGTGGGGTCAGGCTGCTTCCCCCCACTCAACACCCTGCGTGCCGGGTGAGGTCACCATGAGCTGAGCGCGGGCACCAGCCTGGTGTGTGCTAAACTGACCCCTTGGGGGCCACAAGGGTCTGGCTGGGATTCACGGTGAGGGCTCGGAGCTGCCTCCTTCGGGGGCCACCGGGTCCCAGTGGGTCTGGCCCCTCCTGTCACACCACTCTGCCTTGTGTGCCAGGGAGGGTCGCTGGGAGAACAGGGTGGCCCAAGGAGCCCCCTGCGCAGCACGGCCCCTGGGGCGTCCTGGCCTGGGTGCTGGTGCGGTGCGTGCCGGGGGCCAGGACCGCCGCTCCTGAGGGGCTGCGGAGGGCGGCCCTGGGGACAAGAGGTCCTTGGGCTTCCCGCGACCCCACGACTGCAGCCCCGGGAGGGGCGGGGCCCGCGGAGAGCGTGCAGGGTGGGCCGGGCGCATGCGGCCAGCCAGGCCATCGCGGTGGGCAGGCGAGGCCAGGCCGCCACTCCCCCGCCCGCCTGGAGCTTGAGACCAGCGCCGGCCCGGCCCCAGCACCGCTCCCGGGAACCCACGAGGGGCGCGGCCGCGGGCTTCCGGCCGGACCGGAAGTGCCCGGTAACAGCGCCGTGCGCGATAACGTGATTCCGGCTTGAGGCGCCCTCTGTGCTCGCAGCTTCCGACAGGTGGCGCTGGGGCCCTGGGAACGCGCAGCTGGCCGTTAGCCCTCGAGCATTCTGGGAGTCACCGTGCTGCCTCTCCCTCCTCCCTCGTTTCCTTAATCAATTCCGGCTCTGCGCGAAGGAGCGCCGCCGTTTCCGGGGAGGGGTGGCAAAGGAGAAAAGCGAGGGCGCATGCGTAGGGACTCCACGGCCCGACAGGCCTCTGGAGTAGCGGTCCAACAGGCCTCGCGAGTAGCGGCCCAGGGCCTTGTGGGGGATGTAGTTCCCTGGCTGCGGACGCCGCGGCGCTGGGCCAGCGGAAGACTCGGTTTCCCAGAGAGCCGAGCGCGGCGCCAAATGGAGGCCACCAGGTGGCGGTGAGCCGGTAGGTTTGAGGCGAGGGAGGGTGGCGCTGACGGTCGGGTCTCTGGGAGACCGTCGTCCGCAGCCTACTGGCTCGACCCCGGAGACCCCAATGTGCTCCGTGTCTCCCGTGCCACACGGCCTGGGCCCTGGGACCCGAGCCACGTGAGGCCCGGACGCTGGCCCGCCCAGGCCCCCGACACGGAGAGCCTGCTGGGCCCATAGAGCGGAGAGAGCCAAGGGTTTGCTTCCAAGGGGAGAGAGCGCGGCGAGGAAACCCCGGTCCCGCTCCCTGGGAGCTGGCCTGCCCAGACCCTGGCCCCTCGGAGGCCCCCGACCCCGCAGCCCCACGCCCCCCAGCCCGGACTCGGCTCTGCCTCCGCTGAGCTCACCAAGTCCGCAGAGAACTCCCGGGTCTCTGTCCCCGTCTCCCTCTGGAGTGCCCCGCCGGTCAGGCTACTTCTCTGGGTCGCGGTGGAGTCCCCGGCCGTGCGGACGACGGGAGAGCGAATTTGGGAAGCGGCAGTCTGGTGGGAACTCGAGCTTCCCCTGCAGCAGTGTGTGCAACTGGCAGGTGATCTCTCCCTGGCCGGCCCTGCCAGCTGTGAAACACGTCGGTGGCGTGTGTCCCGTGCTCCCTTTCTCTCCTGGAGTTGTTCTTTCACTTTGGGAGTCATGCCCCAGAGCGATGGAGATCTCGTCTGTGTCTGATCTGGCGTGGGGCACACGCGGCCACTCCGGGTCCACCTACCTGCCTGGTCTCTCGTGGGTGCACGACAGTGGGTCACCCTGGGCTACGGAGGCTTGGTGGGGAGGAGTCGGTGGATGGGTGGGTGAGGCTGGGCTGTCCTCTGAGCCTGGCCGCGCAAGCTGCTAGGTGCCCTGCTTGGCCGCGGAAGGAGTGCCGAGTGTGGGCAGCACTGCTCTGCTGGGGAGGGGGAGGTGTGTGGGGGCGGTTACCGGGGAAACGGCGCTGGAGGTTGCTGCGGGGCTTGCCTCTGCCCAGCAAGGCTGCCCCTGGTGGTGATCCACACCCCAGCTCCCTGAGAGCTTGACCCCAAGGTGCCAAGGACCTGGCGCAGACCCCTGTGGAGCTCCCAGGGCACCTCCCAGCAATCGGGAGCAGACCCCTTTGCCCTGGACCAGGCGGGTGGCCCAGTCTTTGAGGACTGTGCCCCGTGCTGTGCCCTGCGGTTAGTAAGTGAGCCTGCTCGGTGAGAGCGGTCTCGTGAAGCGGAGGCTGTGTTTCCCCAGGTTCAGGCCCGGGTCTGCCTACCCACCCCCCCTCCCCGGCCTTAGCTCCCAAGGACCTGCTCTCCGCCTGGCCTCTGTCAGGGCTTCGCAAACCTGGCACTGCCCCTTGGGGTTGTGGCACCACCTCTGCACCTTTGCCGTCTGATCTGATGGTTGGCCCTCCTCCCCCCACAGCCCACTACAGTGGAGCAGCTGAAAGGAGCCGGACTGAGGCCACCACGCCTGTGCCAGCAAGGGGCCTGTGCCAGCACTCCGGTGTCTGCACGGCGACCCTCAGACAGGGGAGGTGAGAGGAGGGCTTTCAGGGGGCGGGGGTCCTCGGTCCCTTCCTCTGGACGACAACATTCGTAACGCTGATCCTGCCGCCTGCCTAGGGACAGTGGGTCTACGGGGCGGACCTGTCCTACACGCATGCGATCGTCGGAAACGAACTTGGGCTGTTTTGGTCTAGGTGTGGTGTGCCCTGGGACACATGGCTGAGGCAGGGGCAGGACAGCCCCTGGAGGCTGAGCAGGGCACAGAGTATGCCACCCTGCCTTCTGACACCGCGTCCCTCAGCGACTCAGACTCTGACTTCAGCTTGCCTGGCAGTGCTGAGATGGCGGGGGTGCTGCCCTGGGAGGCCCAGGGGGACTCAGACCCCGACGAGCCCGCTTTGCCTCCCAGGGGCTGCCCCTCGGCCTCGGCCTCGGCGCAGCCGTTCCACCTGAGGGACACGAGCTCCACCTTCTCCCGGCGCAGCCACAACATCTTCGACTGTCTGGAGGGGGCAGCCAGGCGGCTTCTGCCCGCTGACAGTGGGGACCGCGCACGGCCACCGGCGCCCTCAAGCCAGCCTGCGGCGGAGGGCCCAGGCGGGGCCGGCCAGAGCCCTGCCCTCCCGAAGCGGCCCCCCGTCCCTGACTATGTGGCCCACCCTGAGCGCTGGACCAAGTACAGCCTGGAAAACGTGGCCGAGGCCAGCGAGCAGAGCAATCGGGCCGCGGCGCTGGCCTTCCTGGGCTCCAAGAGCCTGGCCGTCCCCGGTGACTACACGCCCTCTTTCAACCAGGACCCCTCCAGCTGCGGGGAGGGGAGAGTCGTCTTCACCAAACCGGCCCGGGCGGGCGAAGCCAGACCTGAGAGGAAGAGGGCCTTGAGGAAGGCAGGAGAGCCAGCCGGGGCTGCCCCTGGGAACCTGGGAGTGGCAGGGGGCGAGGGTCCGGTGGAGCTGGCCCACCTGGCGGGGCCTGGGAGCCCCGAGGCTGAGGAGTGGAGCAGCGCCCCCGGGGGCCTTCAGGAGGTGGGCTTGCTCCAGGGGGCTGCCCCCGCTGGGTCAGCAGCGGGGCCTCCAGTGGTGGAGAGCGTTGGCTTCCATGGCAGCAGGAAGCGGAGCAGAGACCATTTCCGGAACAAGAACAGACCCGAGGCCCCAGGTGCTGAGGTCTGAGAGAAGAGCCTGCTCGGCTGATGTTCCCTGACCAGGCTGGCGGAGGGGGGCGGCCGGGGTCGCTGCCCCCCTTGGGAAGGGAGCCTGCAGGCTGCTAGTAGGAGGGACCAGCATCCTGGGGCGGGGGGCGGGGGGCGGGGGGGAGGCTCAGGGGAGTGGTCTCTGAAGCAGACAGCTTGCCTGCGGATGGCAAAAGCCCTGGCCACCTTGTGGGGCAACAGTAAAGGTTGTGGGTATTCCTCAGACTCTGTATCTCTGTATAGACCCTCACCTTAGGGTCTCCTCTGCCGTCCGCCATGTACAGGCTCCCTGCCCCCTCACGTGAGCCCCCCCCCAACTCGGTGTCAAGGGGACACAGGATTTATAAATTGACGCTCGGTTCCGCAGCAGCACATCTGTCCCCTGAAGGTGTCAGGGAAGGCAGACAGGAGCAAGCACGTGCCCCCTGTGCCTGGTGTGGGGCTTAGTGGAGATCGGCCAGCCCGCCAGGCCCCCAGAGGGGAAGGAAGGAAGCGGGGACCGACCTGAGCCGCTCACCGAAGCTGGGGGGAGCACAGGAGCCTGGACCCCGACCCCACAGGACAGGACCCCCAGGTAAACCCGTGTCCACTGTCCCCCGGCCTTCACTGGCTTGGTGTGGCTGTGTTCTCTTAAGATAGAACAGCTTTGGGGGCAGTGTCCTGGGGCCGTCGCCCAGGCCGGACACAGTGCAGCACTCACCATGCCACGCGAGCAGTTGGGGGCGTGTGGGGTGTGAGCCCACGAGCGTAGTAAACACCCGGCCCCAGTTCTAAAGGGCAGAAGCAGCCACTAATGTTTCGGACAAATCAGTCTTTTGGCGGGTAACACAGGGTGGGTGGGAGACTTGCCCAGCAGACGGGAGGTGCTTCAGGCACGGCACTCAGCACGTGCTGTCAGCCCAGGCCGGGCGGTTCGGGATGGGGACCCACGGGGCTCTCCACCGGCCTGGGAGAGGGCCCACCATGCTCCCAGGTGGAGGGAGGTCCCGGGAAGGTGCCAGGCAGGGCAAGGAGTGGTTCCTTTTGACAAGGCCACTCGAGCCACAGCCCACTGAGGGCTCCACCGGAGCGAGGGGCAGTTCAGTGTATCTTCAGGGGCCCAGGACGGCCAGCTAAGGGCCACGTTCCCGCCTGCCCATCCTGGTCTGGGCCAGAGGGCCAGGCCTGGGGCTCTGGGAGAGGTGGGCCCGGTGCGCCGACAGTCCAAATGCTCAGGTGTCCGAGAGCAGCCGGCCAGCCTCTGGGTGCCCCCCGCTGCCCACACCCTCTCTGCGCTCGGCAGAGGCTTGCTGGTGTCCGTCTTCGGTGTTCTGAGAGTCTGGTGAGGAAGGAAGACCCCTCAGCTGCTGGGTGTCCGGTGGGGCGGGCCCGGGGAAGGGAGAGGTAGCTCATTACTGTGAACAGGGGACAGACCTGGTGGCTCTGGGTCGAGGGCTGGGGAAGCAGGGCGGGGGCGTGCGTGCTGCCAGGCCGGGCCTCCGGGAGTCGACCTGGCCAAGCCCTCACGCCTGGCTGAGTCGATGGGCCTCGGCAGAGGGTACCTGCCCCACCCTAAGGACTGTGGCCAGCCGAGGGCCATCGGAGACCTGGGCCAGTCCCCTCCCAGGACAGGGAGAAGCAGAGATCCAGAGAAGGCAGCGACGGGGCACAGCGACAGCCCTCCACCCGTCCGCACATCAGCCTGTGCCCCTCCCCGCCCTCTGCCTTCCCCACACCCCACTTACTCCGGTAGGAGCCGCCCTGGGCCATGGAGGACAGGAGCGCTGTGCAGTAGTTGACCTGGAGGAGAGAGGCGTCCGGGGCAGCCCCAGGCCCTGCTGCCCCGTGACCCTCCCCTCTGCTGGCCGTGCCTGGGGGAAGGGGTGTGGGTGTGGAGTGTGGACAGTGAGGGGTCTTGAGTGCAGGACCCACTCCAGGGAGGGCACACCGTCTCTGAAGTCGCTTGTGGGGACAGGGACCAGGTAGTGGGCCTCCCCGGGGCCTCAGCCTGCCCTGGGTGCGGGGCTGCGGGTGAGGGCCCCCTGCCAGGAGAAGGGCACGAGGTCTCCCTGCCTACCTGTGACTCCAAGTGCTTGATGCGCTTTTCTTGCTCTCTCAGCCCCCCGAGGTGCTTGGCTATGATGTCCACCCTGTGGCAGGAGCTGGTAGGTACAGGGCGCTCCGAATTCCCAGATGCTCCCCATCCTCCCTGAGGCCCTTCGGGTGGGTTTGGGGTCCCTGAACCCTCTCTGGGTGGGGTGCCCTTTTCTCTCATTCCCAGATCTGGGTACAGAGAGCCCTTCTGAGCTCTCCCTGGGAGCTCCATGGGGGCAAGAGTTAGGGACAAAGGCAGGCAGGGGCCACGGGCGCCTGGACAGCTGGGATGGACCATTTTGGGGGGAGACCCAGAGGGCGGGGGGGGGGTTCCACTCGGGAGACTCCAGAGCTGGGAGGACACCCCCTGTATTGGCCCCCCGTCCCCCAAAAGCAGGGCAGGCCAGGCCCCTGCCCCTGCCAGCCTCGGTCTGCCCAGCTCAGGCAGGTGCAGGGCTGCGGGTGAGGGCCCCCTACCCTCAGGTGACGGGCAGGAGAGGGCCCGACACCCCCGCGCCCCACTTGGGGTCCGGCCCTCCCTTGGGAGGTGCTGCAGGGGACACCCGCGCACCTGTGGGCGGTTTTCCTCAGAACCTCCTCCTTGCTGTCCTTCCTCTGTCTCTCCAGCCTGCTCAGGTAGTTCTCCTTCTGAACCGTCTCCCAGGTGACCATCTTCTGGTCCAGGGGCTCCGCCAAGTCTCTCTCTGGGAAGGTCGGAGCAGCACAGGCTTGGCCAGAGCCAGGTGGGCCTCGGGGCCAGGGGAGCCCAGGGCAAGGGCAGCGGGCCTCAGTCACCACGGCTAGCCCGGGCTGTGAGGTGGAGAGAGGGGGACGGCCCCCCTGCAGAGAACTCCAGGCTCAGTCAGCGGCTCTGGGGGTTGGGGGGGGTTAGGGAGGGGGCGTGGCCTCTCCTCGCCTGCCCACTGGGCGCATCGCCCACCACCCCCCCCCCCCCGCCCTTCCCCCCCACCTCCCCGCAGTCCGGGCAGCCGGGCCAGGTCCAGCCCTGTGGCCTCACCCAGGCGTGCCCGCCTCTGCTCAGCCCCCTTCTGGAAGAGCCTCTTGAGCGCCAGGCTCAGGTGGCTGAGGAGGATGAAGGGCGGGGCCAGGGCGGGGCGCTCGTGGTACTCCGCGATGAGGTGGTAGCGCTGGAACTTCCAGAACGTGTCCGCGTTGCCCTGCACCACCTGGAACGTGTAGCTGTGGGGCCGGCGTGTGGGTGACGGGGGCCACACGGGCACCCCCTCTCCTCCCAAGCTGCCGCCAGAGCTGGGGGGCACCCTCTTCTGTGATCGTCTCAGATCACTGACTTCCGTCTGTGGGTGTGTCTGGAATGCAGTCCACTCGGGTCCCCTTCCGCTGTCCTGGACGAGCCCGGGCCTCTGGTTCCGGAGGGGACAACCCTCCCCCTGACCTTCCCTTCCTCAGGGCCCTGCCCTCCCTCTGCCTGCAGCCGGGGCCCGGCGGAAGGGGAGCCGGTGTTTGGGGTGACCCCTCACGCTCAGGCCTTGCCCCACACAGGCCCCAGCCCCTCCCCGGGGGTGGAGAGACCCCCGCAGCCCCCCCCCCCCCCCCCCCCCGGGCCGGAGGGATGAGCAGGTCTGGGCCGGGCCAGCCGGGCCTGGGGACGCTCACGAGGGGAGGGTGGGGGAGGGGCACCTGAACATGGCGATGAGCAGGTTCATGAGCAGCACGTTGGTGACCAGCAGGAAGGTGACCAGCAGGAGGATGACCAGCCAGTTGGCATAGAGGTTAGGGCAGGAGGCTGAGCCCTCTTGCAGCAGGGGGTGTAGGGAGCAGTTCACGCGGGCTTCTGAAACAGGAGTGGTGTGGTGGGGGCGGGGCGGCCACAGGGGCACCCTTGGATCTGGGGGGCCTCCCCCTAGGGCTGGGGCCCCCCGGGGACGCAGCCCCTGGCCGGGTGACCAGCTGTCCCGGTTGACGGGGTGGGGGGGGACTGTCTGGTTTAGCACTGAAAGTTCCCGTCTCAGGACACCCCAGTCCTGTCAAACCAGATGGATGGTCAGCCTGGGGGCACTGGTCCACTCTCCACCTCCACCTGACTGGGGTCATGGCCAGGGCCACACGTTCTGAGGGCAGAGCCATTTGGCAGGTGGGCACAGAAGACCCCAGTTTCTGCTGGTCGTTGTGTGGATTCCCCACCTCCCCACGCCAAAGGCTGTGCTCAAAGCTGGTTTGGAGAAAGCTGCCCTAGACACGGGTGACCGTGTCTCCCCCTGCAGGACTTCTCAGGGCCTTTATAACACTAAGGCCTGTCACATGGCACCCAGCTGCGGGGCGAGTCTGCATCACCTCCGAAGCTCATCTGGCCAGGCCGCCCTTGGCACTGATTGCCGCAGGCACCGTGGACACGGCATCTCTGGGCCATGCCAGCTCAAAGAATGTTCTCCGGGCAGTGGGAGTGAATGCTGGGTCTGGGAGCAGGCTGAGCCTTGCGCCCTGGGCAGGCACGCCCTGGGGGGCCTGAGGATCACACCTCTGGCCCCTCACCAGCCAGTCCCCTCCTCACGCTCATGGGATGGGAGGCAAGGAAGGAAGGAGCAGATATCAGTGGGTGAGCACGCAGGCCGTGTACGTGCGCGTGCCCGTGTGGACGCTGCACACGCCCGCACGTTCGGCTGTGTTTCTGTGGCTGCCCCCCTGGTCTTTGCGCTGTGACCGAGTCCGGGTGACACTGGGGGCCTCTGTCCCTCTGTCTACACCTGTGTACCTGTGTCCCCACTGTGCACATGTGTCGGGCCGGCAGGGGCTGTTCTCGTGTGTCCGTGGCTCCCTCTCTGGGGGGAGGCCCTCTCCTAACGTCCCCCGAGTCAGTCTGTGCCAGGAGCCCACGGTGAGCTGCGAGCGTGCAGAAGGGGGTGGGGAAGCAGCATCTTCCCAGACCCTGCCCTGCCCTGGCCTGTAGGTCTGCTCAGGGCCGATTCCGGACCCTCCTCTCCCCTGCGCCCAGGCCCGGGAGCAGTGAGACCCCTGTGACTCTCCGAGGCGCCATGAGGCCAGGCTGGAAATTAAAGTGTCCATGGGTCTGGAGGCCAGACCAGGAGCTCCGCCCCAGGGCTCCGTCCTGGCACACGGGGACCGGACGGCGAGGGGGGGCGCTCGGGGCTCCGGGACCCCAGGGTGCACACGTTAGTGAATCACCACAGTCCTGCCCCGCGTGGTGGTGTGGCCCAGAGGCCTGAGCAGACGGGAAGCCCAGGCCGCGGGAGGGGAAGGGGCCCGCGCAGGACCCTCAGTGGGCTGGCCCCGACCTGGCCCCGGTCATGGACTTTGTGCTACAGCCTGCACTCGGGCCTTCCCGAGGCAGCCCCCGGGGCTAGGACCGTCCACCCCCCACCCCCGGAAGTCTGCACAACCTCTGCCCTCCCCTGGTGGCCCCGGGAGTGACCCCACCCCTGCCCTCCTCCAGAGGGTCCCTGCAGTGCAGGGCTGGGCAGGGGCCAATGGGGAGGGCAGCCAGGGCCTGGAACACTCCGTTTGAGCAAAGGAATCCCAGCTGGGCGGTGGAGGGGGGGAGGGAGGGGGGAGGTGGCGCTAAGAAAACAGTCCAAGGAAAGGGGCTTTCAGAACACCCCAGTTAGCCGGTTTCCCCGGTGGCAACGCCCCTCCCCATCTTGGCGGCTCGGGTCCGCTCCCCTCACACTCTCACCCCACTGACAGACACTCAGTGCGTGTGGCGGGCACCCGACCTCGTCTCACTGGCTCCGGCGGCTGGGGCCCGGCCTTAGACACCATGTGCCCGGGGGCGCCCTGGAGCCCCGGTGGCCCTGGTCCGGCACCAGCCTGAGTGAACGGCCCTGACGCTGGCTCACCGTCCCGGAGGGGCTGGTTCCCTCTCCTCCTCCTCCTCACCGAGTCCCAGCCGGGTCGGGGGCTTGCCCCCCAAGCCAGGGCTCCCCTACACCTACCAGCCCCCACGGCGGAGCGGCTCTGCCTCCCGCACCGTCCCCACGGTCCTGGGACAGTCTCGGAACCTATGCTGGCTGGCCCTCGGCCCTGCACAGAGGCCGCCTGCAGACGGACGGGAATGGCCTCGGCCCTGCCCCCGCGGCACCTGCCCTGGCACAAACCATCCCAAAGCAGGCCGGCCTCCGGGCCCCCCAGCAGAGGCTGCCTTGCAGCCTCCTGGTGCCTCAGTTTCCAGCCTGGGGCCCACAGGGAAAGGTCTCTGTGACCAACAAAAGTCCTCCCGGAGCCGCCCCTGGGCTGGGCCCGACCCTGGGCAGGTGTGTGGGGCCTGGGGACTGTCCTCAGGGGCCTCCCCATCTCAGCCGGCTCCTCTCCAGGGCCCCACGTCCAAGGTCTTCTGAAAGGAGGCTCCGTAAACTGGACCCCATGTGACGGCACCGTAGGAAGCAGGGGATCTTGTGTCCAGCTGGCTCAGGGACACGCCCCCCCCCCCGCCCCCCACCAGGCTGCGTGCTGACCATCGATCTCGTCCAGCGGGATCTGCCCGAAGATCTGCAGGTAAGGCCGGTACAGCACGCGGCGGAAAACCCACTCCAGGCGGCCGTCGTGGGGGTGCAGCAGGGCCTGTGTGGTCACGCCGTAGGCCACCAGCCACACACTCAGGAAGAAGAGGAAGAAAAAGACGTCCTTCATCTGGGGGAAGAACGGAGAGTGTTAGCGGCCACCTGGCTGGCAGGGGGGGGGGGGGCGCTATTTCACCAGCTCCCCGGCCCCCAGGCGGGACCCGGGGCTCACCATCCGCTCCACAATGATGATCTTGGGGCCCAGCTGCTTGTGGATGGCGAAGATGTGGATGAGTCGGAGCGTGAACACCATGAAGTCCACGGCGAGGACCGCGCGACCCGCCTCAAACACTGAGGGCAGCATCCTGGGGTGGGGGCCATATGGGGGTGCCGCTAGTGCCCAGAGAGGGGAAGGAGCTTCCCCCAGGACACACAGCACGGGGGCCAAGGACAAGCCGGGCCTTCTGAGGCCTTCCGAGGCTTCGTCCTGAAGCCGGCCCGCCCAGCGGCCCACCCGAGGGGCCGGCATCCCAGGCCTCTGGGCCCCAGAGACCTGCAGGTGACGCCGACGACGAACAGGAAGATGGCCACCATGTCGCACTTGTTCCAGTGGTCTTCCACGTAGAGGGTGAGCTTCTTCACCAGACGCGTGTCCTCGTCCGTGAAGAATCCCTGGCAGAGGGCAGAGGGCAGAGGGCAGAGGGGCGGGCGGTCCACTGACAGCTGGCTGGGGACGCCCCGCTTCGTCCAGGCCAGTGGGAGCGGGGAGGGGGGGGGGCGGGCGGGGGCGCAGGTCCCACCACTGACCTGCCGGATCTCTTCCAGCACCAGTGTGAAGACCCAGAAGTACAGGGTGACCTCGGGCCCAGACGGCCCCTGGGGAGGTGGCCTGAAGTCCACCAGCAGGACGTAGGTGAACAGGAACAGGAAGGCAAAGTACATGACCACGTTCCCCAGGAACACGGTCACGGGCGCCCCCCAGAACATCCGCCAGCGCGTCAGCAGGAAGGCAGCACGTGGACCTCGGTCACCCCGAGCCCTTGGTGCCCCGGTCAGCGCGTCCCGCCTGCGCCTCGAGGAGAGACCACGGACGGCGGTGAGGCCGGCGGCAGGGGCCCCACGGAGTGAGTCCAGCCCCCTGGCCGGCCCGCCCCACGGCCCTCACCGGCTGCCCGGGCTGCACAGCAGGCTCCTCTCTGAGTCCAGGCCGTCCAGCTCCTGGAGGCCCTCGGGGACCGTCCTCAGCAGGGCCTCCTCGCTGTGAGCACGGGGCACCCTCAGGGCCCGCGGGAAGGGCACCAGAGCACCCAGCCAGCAAAGGAAGCGCAGGGGGCCCTGGGGAGGGATGTGGGCGGGGTCTTTGCCCAGTGGGGGCCCCCCCCCACCTCCCCCGGCGGCTGCCCGCACCCGACAGACCTGAAGGTGATGAGGTTGGTGTAGATGAGGGCCGGGCAGAGGAAGGCCCCCAGCAGCCGCAGGATGGCCGTGCCCGAGGCCATGTTCCCCCACCAGATCTTGGTCAGGAAAGCCTGAAATAAAGGCACAGCCTCCGGTCCCCCACCCCACACCTCTGCCCATGCTGGGCCGGACACCGGGCGTGCCCGTCAAGGCTCGGCTGAAGCATCGCCCCCCCCCCCCAACCCCACCCCACCGTCCGTCCCGGTGGGGACAACCTTCAACGGGGAGGCCGGGTTTTGGGGTCTGGGAGGGCTGAGCTGAAGAGGTAGCACTTCCCCTGAGACCCCAAGTGGAGAAAGGGCTGGCGACAACAAGAAGGGCAGCCAGGCGGGTGCTGTCCAGGAACCGAGCAGCCCCTGCCCTGCACGGCCAGGACACGGAGGGCAGTTGGGGGGGGGGGGGCACCCGGGGCGCCTCCCGTCTGCCGTCCGCTTTGCCCCTGACGGCCTTCCCCGAAGCCAGACCCTCACCTGCACCCCGTCGTGGGCAAAGAAGGCCTTGGTGTCGGCCTCGGTGGCCAGGTGCAGACAGGTGGTCCTGCTCCAGCAGCGGTTCCGACGCACCAGCAGGGCGAAGGCGCGGTCCTCGCTGCTGCGGTAGCACTCGGAGAAGAGGCCTGCCCGAGGGCGCCGGCCGCCCGCACTCGCCCAGGCGCCCCCTCCCTCCTCTGCCCTGCGCCCGCCGCCACCCCCCCCCCCCCCCCGCCCCGGGGGCTGCCGAGGCCCGCCCGCCCGCCCTGCCCAGGGTCCTCCCCTCCCCCGTCAGTCACCCCAAACGTCCCGAGGGGGTAGCAGGACCCGGCGTGTGCCCAGGGCCTGGGGTACCCGTCTGCCCCGCCCCGGGCCCCGCTGCGCCCCGCCCCGCCCCGCCCCGCCAGGCCGGTGGCTCACCCAGGGCCAGCTGCTCGTACTTGGCCTCGCTCCCGCCGCGGCCCCCCTCGGCCCCCGCCTCCAGGTGGGACATCTCACGGAGGATCTTGCAGGCGGCCAGAGCGGCGGCCACCCCCTCCTGGCCCTGGGAGACGGGGTCTGAGGAGGCCGCCCGCCTCGCGCCCACCACGCCGCCCCAGTCCGGGGCCCACCCACCATGGCCCAGAAGTAGGCGGCCATCTCGTGGCGGTTCTGCAGCACGGCCCAGAGGAACAGGTCCCGCCACGGGTTCTCGCTCTTCCGGTTCAGGTCCGGCAGCCCCTTCCGGGCCTCTGGCCGCCCGGCCGGGCCCCGCTCCTGCGGGACCGGGCCGTCAGCGTCCGGGTGGCCCGGCCCGGCCCCGCCCCGCCCGGCCCAGGGCCCGCTCACCGCCTGGTAGAGCCCGCGGCAGGCGTCGTGCAGGAAGTCCTTGAGCAGGCGGGACACCTCGTGCAGGGAGAAGGCGGGCGGGCCCTCGGGCGGCTCGCGGGCCTGCTGGGCGCCCAGGCCGGCCAGCGTCAGCCGGCCCTCCTCGTGCTTGCGCCGCAGCAGGTGGAACAGCAGGCTCTTGGGGGGCGCCGAGCGGTACAGCTGCTGCAGCCGCCCCAACGTCAGGAAGTCCGCCACGTCGGCGCCGTTGTCCACGAAGAGGCGCACGAACTCGGGCTTGTCGCTCACCAGCGCGTCCATCATCACCTCCTCCAGGTCGCGGGACTGGGGCCGCCGCCCGACAGGCCCGGGGCGGGGAGAGGGGCCGAGTGAGCGGGAGCCGTGGCCTCCCTGCAACCCCCCCCCCCCCCCGGCCGCGTGGGGCAGAAGGGGCCCCCCGCCGGCGGCCCTCGGGGCGCCGCCTGCCCCCAGGCCCTCAGCTTGGCGCTCGCCCCTGTGTTGGCCAGAGGCGAGGCTCCGGAGGCGTCAGCCGGCGGGCGGGCGGGCACCTTCCATTCCACGTCCCCGTTGAAGATCTCGCTCTTGGCGATGTCCACGCGGTCCCAGGCCACGGCCAGCTTGAGCTCGTCCAGGTAGTCCTGTGCCTCCTGGCTGTGGCTCTTGCAGGCTGCGGGCGGAGCGGGCGGGAGGTGAGCGGCGAGCCCGGGGCCCCTCGCAGTGGTCTTCCGGACCCGCAGCCGTGGAGCCGTGGCCCGCGTCACGCCCTCTGAGTGACGGCGAGAGGCCCACGGCGCCGCAAGGTTGTCGGCAGAAATGATGGCTCCCGGGTCCCCGACGGGACAGGGTGAGCGGAGCCGGGGGGGGGTGGACGGTCTGTCTGGAGGAGCTTCCGGCCCCCCGCCGTCGAGGGCGTCCCGGCCCCCCTGCCCCTCCCGGCCTGGCTCTGTGTCTGGCTGCCCGAGGTCAGGCCCTCGGCACGGCGTGTCCCCGCCATGAAAAGCCTTTCGAGGGGCAGCCAAACGGCAGGGACAGCACAGGGTCTGTCATAGAGGAACAGAGAGACACAGCGCGGTCCCTCCGCTCCGTGGAGTGTCCTTCAGCCCTGGAAAGCAGGGAGGCACCACCAGGCCACAGCGTGGATGCTCTGCAGAAACACGGGCTCGGAGGAGGGAGCCGAACACCGCCCACGGCGGGAGCCCACGGACGGGAAGGGCCCCAAAGAGGCAAATCCGTCCACACAGAAAGCGAGCTGGTGGCCACCGGGGGCCAGGGAAACGGGCAGCGACTGACCGGTGCCAGACTGCCTTTGGGGCAATGCAAACGTTCTGGAACTAGACAGTGGGGATGGTCGCACAACTCGCAAACGTACTAAAAGCCGCCGGATCGAACACTTCAGTTTCTGACGTTACAGCAAGATATGTCAGACTGAAACTTGTCGAGCACAGGACGCTGGACAAATTTGCACAGAAGCCGGGGCCATCCCTGTGTCGTTCCAGTTTTGTTACATGTGCTGCTGGAAAGGTGAGCACTGGGCCCCGCACGCAGGCACAGGCACTCAGGCACACACTCACTCACACGGGCACACGCCCGCACGTGACGCACAGCAGAGGGGTGCCGTCCCGGGAGTCCTGGCTGCTGATTGACGTGGTCCCTGGGCGGTGGCCCGGCCCCATGCACGTGTCAGATCCCGGAGGGTGAGGCCCAGGACGGGGCGGGGGCGGGAAGCAGCCCCGCACAGCTGGCGCCCCAGCTCACCCCTGCCCCTGCGCCCTCACCTTTTATCAGGGCCTTCAGGATGATGGTGTCCAGCTCCTCAGAGCCCTCCTGCTCGAAGTCGTGCACGGTGAGCAAGTGTGGGTGGGAGGTGATGTTCTGCAGCTGGGACACCGGGACAAAGGCCCTGAGTGGCCCTGGGGGCAGGGGGCAGGCCAGGGGCGGGCCTGAAGCCAGAGCGGGCTTGGAGGCTTTGTTGGGGAAGGGAGGAGGCTGGGCCCTCCCTCGTGGACAGGGGGCACGGAGACGCCCAGCAGGACTTTCCCCTGGGGGCGGCCCAGCGGGAGGGTGGCCTCGTCCTACGGGGGGACCCCTACCAGCTGGGTCCAGTGCACGACGTCCTCCCAGCACAAACGTTCTCCGGGAAACTTCTCTTTGAACTGCTTCTCCACTGCCTGGGGCACCAGGAGGTGGGGCTGGTTCACGAAGGCAGCCAGCACGTCCGCGATGCCCCCTGAGCCCGCCAGGATCAGCCACGGGGCAGCGTGCTCCACGGCCCTGGAGATCCTCTGAGGCGGCGTGGCGGGGAGAGTGGACCCCGAGTCAGCTCAGGGGCCGCCCTGGGCCCACATGCCACAGGTACCCCGTCCCAGGCCGGGGGGGGGGGGCCCTGCAGGAAGCCGCAGCTGGCCAGGGGGCTCCCGCCAGGCCCCCACCTCCCTCCCCTGCCCTACCTCCAGGGTGCTGGGGTCGCCGTTGACTAACAGGCAGAGGACGGGGATCTCGATGCTGCTGGTGCCTGCAGACAGAGCACCGGCCAAGTCCTCCCAGGTGTCCGAGCAAGTGGGGACCCTGGCACCCTCCCCGTGGGGTGGGCACCCAGGCTCTGGCCATCACCCCCAACATTATCTAGGGAGACACCTGCCCGGAGGCTTTTTCTAGTGAAGCGTGGGCTCCAGGCTGCATATCACATACAGACACGCACCCCTTTGCTTGGGGACAAGGACGCCAGCCCCGCACCCCACTGCCCAGTAGGCCGCTCACAGATATTGAGACACAGAGGGACGTGAGTGAAGTTAAACACTCAGTCCCTGGCTGCACCGGCCACATTTCAAGCACCTCCATTCCCGTCATGGCAGAAAGCTCTGCCGATCGCCCTGCAGGCTCGCGGGAGCAAACCAAAGAGTAGGGGAGGGGCCTTGGTCAGCTTCGCCCCCAAACGTTAGCCGGAAACGAGAGTCCCGACGCGGGAGGACGCTGGGGAGGCAGGGAGCAGCGGGCCCCTCTGACTCCCAGAGCGGCCTCCTCGTTGAATCTAGAGGACAGACCGGTGCGTGCCGTCCAGGCTTCAGCGAGCCGGAGCCCCCCCCCCCCCCCCCCACCGACGTGGTCTAAACGCGGCCTCGACCGTGTTTGTATTCTTAAAGAATACTCAGTTAACACATATTTAAGCTGTTTATAAATATCGTAGGCAGTTATATATCGTGTGTATAAGTTTTACTTACGCACTGGTATTTCTTAATACTAGAAACCCAGCTTTCAAACCCACCTCTGGCCACAGTCACACCCGTTCCTTGGGCAACACTGCCCTCTGGTGGCAGCGTACCTCGTGGCTAGCTTGGCTGGTAGAGGAAACCAGGCCTTTCGAAGCTTGCAAATCCGTTTCCTTCCCAAGCCCCGAGACACCCCCTCCCGCCCCGGGGAGCCCCAGGGCAGGCGAACAAACTGGCAACTCTGTCATCCAGCAGGAATGTCGCTGCCCAGCGGGGCCAGACTCCTAGCTGCGCCCCCACCAACGCACTGACCGCTTCCCATCCCAGACCCCCAGAGGCCGGGTCTCCACGCTCAGGCACGCTCAGTGCCTTCAGCCCGGAATGCGCACACCCCGTGCCCCCGTGACCCCCCCCCCCACCTGCCCTGGGACAGGTCTCACCCCCGTAGCCGGTTCTCTGCTCCGAGATGTGCTTTTCCAGCGTCAGCCGCAGCTCCGTCGGCCCGTCCCCCTTCCCGGGAGGCCCGGGCTCCACCAGGACGAAGTAGGCGTGGTTGTTGTCCAGGGAGCAGAGGGGGCCCCGGCTGCTGCCTTCGGCCGCGGGGTAGTGGACAGGGCTGTCCTCCTGGACCCCCCCCCCCCCCACCGTGAGCCCTAAATGAGGGTTCTTCTGCCCAGGCCTGTCCCCACCCCCAGAGGGAGGGAGGGCCGGGCCGCCGGCGCCTGGGGCCCTGGGGTGTGGCGGGGTGGGGGGGGGAGCGGCCAGTGGGTCCTCTGGACAGAACCAGGGCCGTGGGACTGCCAGGCCCTGCCTCGGACAGGCTCTGGGCGGGGGGCAGAGGCCACTTGCCGGGGTCACCCAGGCTTGCGGGCCGGTGTCCGGATGGGGCCTGGGTCCATTGGGAACCAGTCCTGGGCAGGGCCCTGGAATCCAGGTCCCCATGTCTGGTCTGCGCTGGCTGGGAATCTGGCAGACCCCTCCCCACACTGCTCCCTGAGCAATGCTGCCACCTGCTGGCCGTGTGCTGGGCTCGCCGTCCTCCCCCTCTCCTCTTGCCCTCCTCCCTCCTCCCTTCACGCCTCCTCCCTTCCTCCTTCCCCTCCTCCCTCCTCCACTCCTTCTTCCTCCTGTCTCCTCCTTCCCCTCCCTCCCCACCTCCCCCTCCCTCCCCTCCTCCCTCCCCTCCTCCTTTTTCCATCTCCTTTCCTCCTCCCTCCGCTTCTCCCTCTTCCCTCCTCTCCCTTCCCTCCTTCCTCCTCTCCTTCCTCCTTTGCCTCTCCCTCCTCCTCCCCCTCCTCTTTCTCCCTCCTCCTTCCCCTCCCTCCCCTCCTCCTCCCCCTCCCCCCTCCCCTCTCCCTCCTAACCCCGCCTCTTCCTCTTCCTTCCTCCTCCCACTCCTCCCCTTCCTCTCTTCCCCCTCCCCGTTCCTCTCCCTCCTAGTCCCTCTTCTTCCCCTCCCCCTCCTCCCTCCTCTCCCTCTCCTCTTCCCCTCTTCCTTCCTCCCTTCACTCCTCCCTTCCTCCTTCCCCTCCACCCTCCTCCTCTCCTTCTTCCTCCTGTCTCCTCCTTCCCCTCCCCCTCCTCCCTCCCCTCCTCCCTCCCCTCTCCCTCCTAGCCCCTTCTCTTCCTCTTCCTTCCTCCTCCTCCTCCTCCCTCCTCCCCTTCCTCTCTCCCCCCTCCCCGTTCCTCTCCCTCCTAGTCCCTCTTCTTCCCCTCCCCCTCCTCCCTCCTCTCCCTCTCCTCTTCCCCTCTTCCTTCCTCCCTTCACTCCTCCTCCCTTCCTCCTTCCCCTCCACCCTCCTCCTCTCCTTCTTCCTCCTGTCTCCTCCCTCCCCTCCCCCTCCTAGCCCCTTCTCTTCCTCTTCCTTCCTCCTCCTCCTCCTCCCTCCTCCCCTTCCTCTCTCCCCCCTCCCCGTTCCTCTCCCTCCTCCCTCCTGGTCCCTCTTCTTCCCCTCCCCCCTCCTCCCTCCTCTTCCTCTCTCTCCTCCTCCTCCTTCTCCCTCCTCCCCTCCTTCCCTCCCCCTCTCCTCCCACAGCTTCGCTTCAGTATCTCGGTCCTTCAGGGTGCCTGCCTCACTCCCTGAGCCTGTGAGTCCCCCCGGCATGGGAACCACTCTGTCCGTTGCAGGCCTGGCGTGTGGAGGGGGGTGTCTGGTCTGCCGAATAACCAGGTGGTGGGGTGTGGCCGGCCTCGGAGAGAGCACCGGTGGCTTCCTCGGCGTACCTCCTACCCTGGGGTGGGTATATTTGCGGGCCACGAGCCCCTCCCCGCCTCCCGGGCCCAACTTGCCCGGCGGCTCGGCGCTCCGAGACGGACGCTTACCCGGGCGTCGTCCAGAAGCTGGTGGTGCAGGACGCGGCCCAGCGAGGCAATGCCGATGGCCGCCACGCGGGCCTTGGTGGACGTGCTGGCCAGCGAGTGGTCACGCACGGCCTGTCCCACGTACCGGGCCAGGCCCACACGGAGCGCGCTGGTCAGGATCCAGGCTCCTAGGGCAGGGGGCTCAGTGTGCCCGGTGGGCTCGGGCCCCCAGGCCTGCCGGAGCCGAGGCCCACCCCCCCCCCCCCCCCCACCGCCTGCAGGTGTCGGCCGGACCCGAGCCTGGGAAGGTTGTTCTGAATCACGAGGCCCTGGCCTAGTCGGCTGTGCAGGCCTCTGCTGCACAGCAGTCACCTCGCGGTGAGGGGGTTCGGAAACCCCATATCCTTCTGCCGCCTTTTCTGCAGGCTCGGCGGGCCTGAACGTAAATTAGCCCAGTAACTGGGTTCGGACCCCACGACCGTCCAGCAGGCGGCTCCCCTGAGGCAGGCGGAGGGTGCGATGGGGGCCCGCCCTCGGGCGCGGGTGCAGGGGGGGCCGTCTTGCCGAGGCCCGCAGGGTGGGCTGCGCCTTCCGGGGGGGGACCCCGGCCGCCCCCCTCCGCTGCATCCCCCAAGCTGCTCCCGCTGCAGGCTGCAGGGAGGGAGGCACCGGGCAGGGTCTGGGGGCTGTGTGGCCGGGGCGCGGGCTCCGGACTGTGCGGGCCGTGGGGCCCTGGCGGGGCCTCACCTGTGCTCTGAGCCGCCTTCACCAGCCCGTTGCGCAGGACATCCCGCAGCCAGGACTTCACGGCGAACGGCCGCTCCTCACCCGCCAGGGACACCACGAGGTTGGGCACTGGCAGCTGCCACTCGGCCAGAAGGAGGTCAAAGAGCACGGAGGGGGCCACGCCGCTCGGAACCTTCACGAACTGCAGGGCGTGTGTGTGGGGGTGGGCATGGGGGTGCTGGGCATGGGGGCGCCAGGGGCACTGGGTATGGGGACACAGGGTTTGGGGGCACCAGGGGCACTGGGTATGGGGTGCTGGGTATGGGGGCACCAGGGGCACTGGGTATGGGGTGCTGGGTATGGGGGCATAGGGGCACTGGGTATGGTGTGCTGGGCATGGGGGCACTGGGCACAGGGTATGGGGGCGCCAGTGGCACTGGGTATGGGGGCGCCAGTGGCACTGGGTATGGGGGCACCAGGGGCACTGGGTATGGGGCGCTGGGCATGGAGGCACCAGGGGCGCTGGGCATGGGGGTGCTGGGTATGGGGGCACCAGGGGCACTGGGTATGGGGCGCTGGGCATGGGGGCGCTGGGCATGGAGGCACCAGGGGCGCTGGGCATGGGGGTGCTGGGTATGGGGGCACCAGGGGCACTGGGTATGGGGCACTGGGCATGGGTGCGCTGGGCATGGAGGCACCAGGGGCGCTGGGCATGGGAGTGCTGGGCATGGGTGCGCTGGGCATGGGAGCACCAGGGGCGCTGGGCATGGGGGCACCAGGGGAACTGGGTATGGGCCGCTGGGCATGGGGGCGCCAGGGAAACTGGGTATGGGGCGCCGGGCATGGGGGTCACAAGGAGGTGGGGAGCACCAGCATCAGGAGAGAGGCCGACCCCGTTTAGATGCAGGGTGGCAGCAGGAGGCCAGGGCGCAGGTGGGTCCGGCCCTCGCCTGACTCCTGTCTAGGCCTCCCTTCCCTCTCCGTGGTGGGGCCGGGCGGGGCGGGGGGCGCAGAGGAGGGGCCCTGGACGTGCTGTGCATGGGGGTGGGAGGCAGGGGGCCAGAGGGCTGGAGTCGGGTCCTGGAAGCTCTGACAACGGCTCTGGAGGGCAGCAGGCGCCCAGCGCTCAGTGTTTGGCGAGAAACTGGGAGCTCAGCGTGGGGGGGGGGGGGGTGCGAGCCTTAGCACGGCGGGGGCGGGGCCTTACCTTGCCTCGCTTCTTCCCAGACCCTCCGAATTCGATCTCGCCCCGGCACAGGTCCCGCGCCCACCCACGTCCGGCAGCCCTGGGGCTTCCCCGGCAGGGACCCCCGGCACCCCACATGAGGACCTCTCTGCAGGGACAGAGCCGACCTCCGAGGGCGTGAGAGGCAAACCCTGTCCCCGTCCCTGCAGGACGCCAGCGGCGGCCTCACTGGGGAGGCCACTCCCCCCCCCCCAACCCCGCCAGTGGCCGGGCCGCGCCACGACGTCCACAAGGCCCCCTCGCAACCCGGCTTCCGCTACTGGAGCCTCCCACGCGCCCCCTTCCCAGTGGGGTGGGGCGTGGGGGTGCATCTTAGCCCCTCCCCCCGGCTCCGGGCCCTGCTACTCACCCCCCTCCCCGGGGCGCCTCGGGCCGGCCTCTCCCGTCAGCACTTCTGCACAGGCTTTGGTGGGGGGTGTCCTAGAAACCCCAAAAGTCTCTTGGGCTTCTGGACAAGAAGCCTGTCCCCCGCACCCCCGTTGGCCCCCGGACAGGGATGGACGCCCCGGTGTGCCTGGGCAGAGGGGGGATGCGGGTGAGAGGGTCAGGCTGGTGCACACGGCTCAGGTGCAGGGGCCCCGGGAGAGGGGGGCCGGGGGAAGATGGCATGGGGGGAGTGACGGACCACCTCTCCTTGCCAGGAGGCCGGGCGGGGAAGGCCCTGCCCCAAGCTCTTCCCCTCCCCCCCCCCGTTTCTGGCCGGCCCCCAGGCCAGGCGCCCCTCGCTGCATCCGGACCATGTCCCTGCGGCCAGCAGCTCCACCCCACTCGGCAGGGACCGAGGGCTGGGGGCCCAGGACTGGCCCATGTGACCGGGAGCTGGGTCCCAACGGCCTGCCTGACTGCCGGCACCCCCAGCGTCTCCCCCACCCCCAGCCCACATCTCCCTGGTTTTCTCCGCGCCTGCCCGAGGGCCCTGGGTTCCAGGACAGGTGAGCCGCCCTGGCCAGTCTCCCCCACCCTCGGGTCCACGGCCACCTGTCCAAGTAGGGGCGTCGGCAGACCCCTGCCACTGAGTCAGTTCCCCAGCCTGTCCACGGTGGCCCCACCGGCCCTCTATCCCCGGGAAGCGTCCCTTGGTAAAAGGCAGCTCCCCGGCCAGGCCACCCTTGTGTCTTGGAGAGGGGCCACCGGCATACCGAGGAAGGGGCAGCGGTGGCGGTCACGGCCCCGCAGGCTTGACAGGGACCTACAGCCTCACACCCTCCCCCACCCCCGCCGTGTGCCCCAGAAACCCAGGCCCAAGTCCTAACTCCTGGCCCCCATGAATGGGGCCCTCTGGGCAAATAAGGTCTTTGCGAACGTGGTCACGTTAAGAGAGGACATTAAGGTGGCCCCTGACCCAGTGACTGGTGTCCTCATAAGAGAAAGGGAGGAGCCCAGCGACCGCAGGCAGAGGCTGGAGCGAGGAGGTCACAAGCCCAGGAATACCCACCCGGAGCCCCAGATGCTGGAAGAAGCGAGGCAGGCCCCCTCTCGACGCTTCAGAGGGCGTGCGGGCCCCTGACGCCCCGATTTGGGAGATGCACACCGTGAGCTCCTCTGTTCTGGCCGCTGTGGACACGGAGGCCCGCAGAGCCGGGCGAGCCTTGCTGGAGCCAGACCCCAGGCCGGAGCCGCCCTGTGTCTGGGCAGGGCCGGTGCCCTGGGGGCGGGGGGGATGCAAATCCTCCTGACTTCCACCCCCCAGAGCAGGAACCCGGGCTGGATTTGAATGTGGCCTTTCCAAGCTGGGGATTATGGACTTTTAATAGGAGGCTGGCGTCTGGGGACAAGGCCTGGCCGTGTGCGGGTATTACCGGGGCAGCTGTGACCAAGTCCAACAGACCTGGTGGCTTAGAGCAACAGGGACCTGCGTGCCCCCTGCTCAGGAGCCCGAGGGCCAAACTGAAGTGTGGCAGGGCCGCGCTCCCCCGAGGCTTTAGGGAGGGTCCCCCCCTCCCCTCCGGCTCCTGGGGGCTCCAGGTGTCCCTGGGCTGTGGCCACGTCCCTCCAGCCTCAGCCTCTGTCCTGTGTCTCTGCGTCCAAATGTCCCTCATCTCGCAGGGACACCAGTCACTGGATAGGGGCCCACCTTACCCCCTGTGACCTCACCTTAACTAATTACACCTGCAAAGACACGATTTCCAGATGAGTCACATTCTGGGTTTCCGGGGGACGTTCCTCAACCCCCAAGAGCAGGTGGCGAGGTGCAGAGTGTGTGCGCCTCGCTGGGAGGGTGGGGGCAGGACAGGGACCTCGGGGCTGCCGTCCGGGAAGAGACCTCCCTCCCACCAGGGGCCTGGGGTGCCGGCCGCCCGGTAGGGTCCCCTCTGGCCGCATCTGGGCGTGTGCCCTGTAAGCAGGACGCACATAGCCCAGGGTGTGTGAGCGTTTGGGGGCGTGGGGCCTGGACAACTTGGGTGTGCTCAAACCCCGGGAGCCTCGGGCTTGCAGTCCCAGGGAGGGGACCCGGTGGGGACGGCAGCAAGCAGCGTCTGGAGATCCTCCTCCCTCCCTCCCCCCCCGGGCCCTCTGTCCTCCCGACGGGACAGGCGCTCCTGAGCAGGAGTGTGGGACGCCAGCCTTGCCTCTCTGTGACCACACCCACCGCCCCGCACCCCGCACCCCAGCCTGGGGGCTGTGCCGGGCTCCAGGCAAACGGGCCTCCAAGAGGGAAGGCTATGCAAAGAGGCCGGATTTGCATGAGCAGCTGTCCTTGTTTCCAGAGGGGTGCGGGGGTTCGGGGAAGCTGGAGGGGGGTCCTGTATGTACAACCCCTGGTCGGAATCTCACCCCCTGCCTGGTTGGGGAAACGGAGGCAAAATCTCCAACCCTGGCAGCAAGGGACCTGGGGGCTCTCGCTTGGGGGGCAAAGGGCCACCCCTTCCCAGAGGCCATCAGGAAAACGGCCCCAGCGTGGACCCAGCCTGGTACCCAGGCCCCAGGGGTCCCAGCCCAGCCCCTCCCCCAGCTGCGTGACCGCGGGCAAGCCCCTCAGACTCTCTGGGCCCAACCCCTCCTCCTCGAGTCGCAGGGAGAGACCAGCAAAGAGAAGGCACCAGACAGACCCCCACCCAGCTCAGCAGGCCAGCGGTCAGTGCTGTGGCCCCTCTGTCCCCCGCGTGAGGCCAAGCGTGGAGGTGGTGGGTCAGGGGGAGGGTAGCGTGGGTGAGCCTCCCCGCCCAGACAGGAGCCGCTTGGAGCCCCTGCCTCCTCTCCCGACTGCTTGGGCAGACGCTGCCCCGAACTCCAGGGCCCGGGGCCTCGGGGCCACCCCGCCAGCCCGGACCCGCCCCAAGCACTGGCTTTCGGGCACCCCCTTCCCACCCCCCTGCCTCAGACAGAGAGGCTGTCCTCCACCACCCGGGAAGGCAGAATCCTCTCCAGGCTGCAGACCAGGGGACGGGGACCAGAGTGAGGGATGTGGCCGGGGCCCCCACCCCGTCCCACCTGGAGGCTGGCAGCCCTGGGCACCCACCTGCCTGCCTTCTACCCGGCGCCCTGGCATGCGGCTGCCGGCCAAGGTGCAGAGTGCAGGCCACCCATCGGGGCGCCCGCCCGCCAGCTCTCTGCTCCTCCTCTTCCGCCTGGCACCCGGGCAGCCAATGCCGTGCCCGGCACGGGCACCACCTGATCTCTGCACAGCGGACCCACACGCCTGCCACGGCCGAAGGCCCACCCCCCGGCCCCGGCACTGAGGGCCAGCCTTTCCCGGCCTGACCTCGGGCTCAGCTACAGGGGGCCCCACGTGGGGGTCGCTGCCAGGCCACCTTGCTTGCGGTCACGCCCCCCACGGGCTATGCCCCGGGGCGGCCTGGGGCCTGGGGCAAGTCCCGTCTGTGTCACACCGGACGCGCCTGGGTCTCTCTGTCCAACAAGGGGGCTGGCTGACCCCAGGGTGCGCAGCCCAGCCGTGTCGTGGGGGACCGGCGGCCGGGGACTGCCCTTCCCTCCTGGGCTCGCACCCTGTGTATCTGTCAGGCTCCCCATCCGCTCTGGGCCTCTGTTTCTCTGGAAAATGGGAACCTGAAAAGCCCGGCTTCTGAGAGTTTGTGGGTCACACATGAGAACAGAGCCTGGACGACACTTCTGTAGGCCCCTTCCCCAAAGAGACCCCCAGGACCCCCCTCCCCAAACCGCCTCCCAGGGATGACTCATTCCCTGAGCTGGGGGACGGGTGGGCGACAGCATCCAGGCCCTGCCCTCTGCTGCCACACCCCCCTCCACCCGGGCCTCTCTGGTCTGACCCATCAGCCACCAGAGGGCGCCCCAGGACCGTGAGCAGAGTCGGGATGGCGGAGGAGGTCGGGGCAGTGGAAGCCAGCTTTGCCCTCCCCCCCCCCCCCCCGCCCCCGACACACAAGGGCTCAGATCACGGCTGGGGCCCATCCCCTAGCCTTGCTGGGGGCCTGCCCAGGGAGGATGGGGCTTTCTGAGGTCCCTCAGGAAATAAGGGGCCCCAGGTAAGTGGAACCCACAAGCCCTCCGGGCCTGAGACCCTGTGGGCCAGATTCTGAAGGGGAGCGGCCGTGTGTGCACCGGGTCAGACTACAGCCCCGGTAAGATGGGGGGGGGTCTGCTGGGCCACTCCCCAACTCTGAATGACCAACCTGGGCTCACGCCCACCCTGCCAGCCTGGGGCCTGGGCCGGCTGGGGGTCCTGCCGGTGTCGGGGGGAATGGACAGTGAGGTGGTCCAGCCCCTGGAGCTCGTGGGGCACACGGTCTGCCCCTCACTTCCTCTGTTCCTGTCCTGCCCCTCTGTCTCTGCCTCCCGGGCACCCTGCCCCAGCCACCCCAGCCCCGTATCGGGCCATGCTCCTTTCCTGCCTACAACCTTCCATGGCTCCTATTGTTGAAATAGAACCTTAACCCGCCCGTGGCCCCTGCCCTGCCCCTGCCCATCCCCCGCCTCCCTCGTCTCCACCTCCCCACCCCTGCCCATCCCCCGCCTGCTTCTCTCCAGCCATCCGGACTCTGCTTTGCTCCCTGTCTCCCCCTCCCTTCTGCTGTCCCCCTACCTCTACCCGACCAGCACTGGGTCCTGCCCTGGGTCTCTCTCCCACATTTCCCGGTGTTCTTCTCCGGGGAGCCTGGCCCTCTGAAGTGACCTGTCACGTACTTGTTTGCGTCGGGCCTACTTCCTGGTCAGACCTGTCAGCCGCTGAGTCCGCCGCTGTCCCCACCCCGGGCTCAGAACCAAAGCTGTCGGGGAACAAAGGAATGAGTGGGGGGCTCAGCGAGCGTGCGGGGTTGTGTCTGGGCGCGAGCCGCCGTGGGGCCAAGACAGGACAGCTGGCAGGTCTTAGTGCCTGGGACAGGCAGGGTGTGGCCAGGCTTGGCTCAGGCTGGGGCGCCTCCAGGCCCTGGGACCCACCAGCGCTGCGTCCCTCTGTGCGGGGAGGGCCGCCCCAGGGCCCTGGGACCCACCGGCCCTGGGACCCGTCCGAGTGGGCCTCCCTCATCCTCGCCACAGTTGGCCCCGGACGGGATTGGGTTCACACGACGCCTGCTTTTGGGGGAGAGACCAGGTCAGAGAGGGGACCAGCCCCCCAGGCCTCAGACCCCGCCCCAGAGCAGGCCGACCCCAGGGACCCACAGAGGCACAGCCGCGGCCCGGGAGGGACGCAGGCGCGGAGGGTGTGGCCCTAGAGGGGCGGCCCTCCCCGGGGTGCTGGCTGCCACACCGGCTCTCGTCTGCGGGGAGACTCTCGGCCTCTGCACCACCTTTGCTCTGTGTCGTAGCACAAAAGCCACGACCCAGAGAGGGCCCCCCGGCCCTGGGTCTCCTCCTTCCCCAGGCCTCCCTTGGGTCTGCATGAGGCCCCGACTCAGGGCCCCTCAGACAGGAAGGGTCACTGCCCTGGTGCTCATGAGGGATGCCCCCTCCGGCTGCTCCCAGCAGGAGAGGGCAGGGCAGGCTCTGGGGGCCGGGACCCCTGACCGCAGCCTCTGGGCTGACCCGGGTGCCCACAGTGGAGGCCAAACGCCCAGTTTAAGGGCCACCCATGCGGCGCAGCCCAGACTCGCACCCCGCCGTGAAGCAGAACCGGGTCTCTTCCCCCGGCTTTCTGGAGCGGCACGAAGGAGACACGCCCACCTGTCCCCTCCAAGGCGCTTGGCGGTCAAAGGCAGCACTGCAAATAAAGGACTGCCTCCCGCAGCAGGCGGCGGGCCGTGCAGAGGTGTGGAGGGCTGGGCCCAGGGAAGGGGTGCTGTGTCCCGCACGTGCGCACACCCCTGTGAGGGGGCAGGGGCTGCCGGGTAACGCTCCCTAACAACCGGGTCCCCATGCGAAACACGGACCGGACTCCGCTGCCCGTGGGCTGTGGTGTGTGTGTGGGGGGGGGGGGCGGGGGGGGGACAGCGTCCTGAGCAGAGCCCTGCGTCCTTGGAATCTCTGGAGCTCCCTCCCCCGCGCCCCGCGCCCCGCGCCCCGCGCCCCAGGGCCCCAGGGAGGTGAGCGTCCAGGGACCAGAGGGTGTGCTGTGCACCCGCCAGGTGTCTTCGGCCACACAGGTCTTGTCCTACGGGGGCAGCTGGAGCTGCGGAATGTGGCATCGGGTCCGAGGACCACAGCCCCGCCAGTCCTCAGCTGCCCCCATCCTTCCTCGTGGCCTCCAAGAAACCAGTCCCCCTTACCGGGCTCTGCGAGGGTTGTCACACACGGGCCTCTGTGGACTCCCCGCCTCTTGGCCCCGTGGTGCACCCACCCACACACCACCCCGCACCCCTTCTGTCACCGAACACGTCAGCACTGTGCCGGGTGTGAGGCGAGACACAGACAATGAACAATGAGACACGTCGGAACTAAAGAAAAGAGAGAGGGGCTCTTGGGTGTCCAGCTCTCGATTTCGGCTCAGGTCGCGATCCCAGGGTTTTGTTGAGCATGGAGTCTGCTTCGGACTCTGTCTCCCTCTGCCCCTCTCCCTGCTGGCTCACTCTGTCTCTCTCAAACATTAAAATAAGATAAGCTAAAATAAGATAAAGTAAAAGAAACACCAAAAATAGCTGTGGAAAAAGTGATTATAGGATTTATTTAAGCAGGTCTGTCTGTGAAGGATGACCCATTGAGAAGGTAACATTTTGCAAACGACTGAAGGAAGGGTGGTCCATCTGCCTGTCATTCATTCGTTTACCCTCCCCCATCCATCCACCAGTCCATCTGTCCATCCATCTGTCCCACCACCCGTCTGTCTGTTCATGCATCCATCTAACTGATCCATCAACCCACCTGTCATGACTCATCCATCCATCCATCCATCCATCCATTTATCCCTCTACCTGCTCATCCCTCTATCTGTCCATCCATCCATCAATCTGTCCATCCAACCATCCATCCACTCATTCATCTATCCATCCATTTCTCTGTCCATCCATCCACCCATCCATCCACCTGTCCATCCATCCATCCATCCATCCATCCATCCATCCATCCATCCATTTATCCTTCTACCTACTCATCCCTCTATCTGTCCATTCATCCATCCATCCACTCATTCATCTATCCATCCATTTCTCTGTCCATCCATCCATCAATCCATCTATTTATCCCTCTACCTGCTCATCCCTCTATCTGTCCATCCATCCATCCATCCATCCATCCATCCATCCATCCATTTATCCCTCTACCTGCTCATCCCTCTATCTGTCCATCCATCCATCAATCTGTCCATCCAACCATCCATCCACTCATTCATCTATCCATCCATTTCTCTGTCCATCCATCCACCCATCCATCCACCTGTCTGTCCGTCCATCCATCCATCCATCCATCCATCCATCCATCCATCCATCCACTAGTCCATGTGTCCATCCATCTGTCCCACCACCCATCTATCTGTTTATCTATCCATCTAACTGATCCATCTACTCACCCATCATGACTCATCCATCCATCCATCCATCCATCCACTCATTCATCTATCCACCCATTTCTCTGTCCATCCATCCATCAATCCATCTATTTATCCCTCTACCTGCTCATCCCTCTATCTGTCCATCCATCCATCCATCATCCACTCATTCATCTATCCGTCCATTTCTCTGTCCATCCATCCATCCATCCATCCATCCATCCATCCATTTATCCCTCTACCTACTCATCCCCCTATCTGTCCATCCATCCATCCATCCATCCATCCATCCATCCATCCATTTATCCCTCTACCTACTCATCCCCCTATCTGTCCATCCATCCATCCATCCATCCATCCATCCATCCATCCATCCATTTATCCCTCTACCTACTCATCCCTCTATCTGTCCATCCATCCATCCATCATCCACTCATTCATCTATCCATCCATTTCTCTGTCCATCCATCCATCCATCCATCCATCCATCCATCCATCCATTTATCCCTCTACCTACTCATCCCCCTATCTGTCCATCCATCCATCCATCCATCCATCCATCCATCCATCTATTTATCCCTCTACCTACTCATCCCTCTATCTGTCCATCCATCCATCCATTCATCCACCTGCCCACTTTTCCACTAACCCTTCAGTCCCTCTACCCTCCCATCACCATGCATCAGTCCATCTGTCTGTCCTTTCCTCAGTCCACCCCCCCCCATCCATGCACCCATTCGTCTCTCAGGCCACCCACTCAGCATTCACTGCCTTCTCTTGGACACCTGGACTCACAGGAATGAATGAGTCAGTCTCAGCCCTCAGGGTGCCCACGTGGCTGGTGAAAACGGCTCTTTCACAGGCGCTGGGCAGCTGTGGGGGGAGCAGGGGAGGGGCCGGGCAAGGCACCGTGTATAGCGTGTCAGGTTCTCATGTGGTTTCTCCCTTGATCTGTGTATCTCACAGACAAAATCATCATCCCCCCCGCCCGGGGCAAGACCTGGCCTTCCGCTCATCTGGTCTCCCCCACACCGTAGCCAAGCAAGGCTGGGAACTCAGTAGGCGCCCAATAAATACTGGCTGGGCGACTGAGTCATCCCTGCTTCTCCCTCCTCCATTCATCCCGTTTTGCTGTTGGCTCTGCCACCTGGCCTCCCTGCCGGTCTGTGGCCCGAACCTGCTCACCTGCCCCGCTCCTGGCTGAGGCCCAGTCTGGTTCTGGCTCCAAGACAGGCCCCAGGGGCAGCTTCAGAGGGCCCGCCTGTTGGCTGGAGTGCCAAGCCAGCAGCACTAGCCAAGTGGACAAGGACCCTGGCCAGGAAACCGCCTGCCATGGCCTCAGAGGACTGGGGACAGACCACCTAGTCCGGGCTTCCTGCCCTCCATTCTCCAAATGGCCAGGGACACCCACCTGAGTCTCCAGCAAGGAGGGGCCTGGTAGCTCACCAGATGCCCCAGGAGCAGGCCCTGCATAAACCTCGAGGGGGCATAGCAGCCTGCTGACGGGGCAGGGTCAGCTGAGGCCGTGTGCAGTGGGCGTGGGCGGGGGGGGTGCCCCCAGGGCCCGACCTGGCTCAGAGAGCCCCTGACTGTGCCCTGTCAGGTCACACCGGAAAGCAAAGGATGAGGGCGAGAGCCCGAGGAGCACGTTTTCGGGGTGATGTCACCAAAGGGCACCAGACCGCACATCCTTGCAACGGTTGGATGGATGGTTTAGCATAAAATCAAATCTCGATTTTGCAAGTAGTTGGTGCAAATTCCCAGCAAAGGTATTATTACACGGCCCTGCCAGCTGGACGCTGGCCCCAAATCCCAAAGCTGACTTTTCTGCCCAGAGTAAGTGCTGTCCGGGGCCCCTGCGAGGGAGACCACACCAGGCTCCAGCCGCCTTGGACCCTCGTCACCGGGACTTTGGATTCTCGGGGCTGGTCCCAAGGACATCCTCTCCGAAGGGGAAGGAGGCTCGAAGGCTGGTGGAGGGGGGGAGCCGGGGGGGACCCCAGGGTTCTTGCGGTACAGTCACAACACCCTTCTGAAGCTGAACCCCCAGCACGAAGCCAGTGCCGGGGCCCCAAACTCATGCGAAACGTTTGCTCCATCAGGAGAACTGCGGCTGAGCCCCAGCGAGCAGGCAGAGCGGCCGCCTGTGGCCGCCCTGGGCCCCGACCCCAGAACAGGGAGCAGGAGAGGAGCTCGGGAAGGTGGTGATGCCTGGTGACCTGACCTCGGACCACAGAAAACACTCGGGGAGCTCCCCGCTCGCCCACGGGATGCCGGGCAGGACTCCGCGTCCCGGCTGGGAAGGGTGAGTGTGGGTGTCTGATTCTGCAGGCAGGCGACCGCGTGGGCGGCCGGCTGGGGTACAGGTATGGGCCTGCGGGGGGCTCCCTGCCCCCAGCTCTGACCGTGCCGGTCTCCCTTCTGAGCCCTTCTTTCCTCCGACCCCACCGGGTCTGGTTGCTGCTTCCAGGCTGCCCTTCCAGGAGGGCGGACAGGGTATCTCCGGTCCCTTTGTGGTCCAGCACAGCCCGGGCACACGTGTGTGCCAGACACGCACGCAGACAGGCAGAACACATAGGCGTGCCCACGCGCCCCACAATGTGCTTGCACACTCGCGTGCACATACATGCACGTACACACGTGCATGCACACGGCTCCAGCCTCGCGCCTCGGAAGGGAGAGGGGCAGAGAGCACAGGCGCCAAGTGGAGGAGAAGGGCGGGGGCCGTCCGTCTCCTGCCTCCGCGGTGCCCGTGCGCTGACGGTGCGTCCAGCTCAGTCTGTCCGGCTGGGCTCTGGGACCCGCCAAGGCAAGGCCTCTCGCTCGCCAAGCCGGGCACACAGTGGGAACCGGTCGCCTCTGTGGAGTGACGCCACACGGCCCACGAGGGACACAGACGTGGGCAACTCAGGAAGGACTCCCCTCTGGCCTCTGTCCGAGTGCGGTGCCCAAACTTGGGGGTCCTCAGTGTCCCCTGCCAGGGAGGGCGGGGAACCCACCGAAATGCCGATTCCTGGGCCCTCCCTAGACCCACTGCCTCTGCGTCTACACTGGGAGTCCCAGGCGACTCGGTGTCCAGCGGCCGGGGACCCCTGCCTCGGGGGTGCTGTGCCCACCGGCCCGCGCGGACGGGAGTCCGTGCAGGGCAAGCGTCTAGGGCTCAGGTGCGACCAGAGCCGCCAGTGGCCAGGATGGAGAAGAGCCTAAGTGTGCGGCCGGGCGGGGCAAGGCCACATTCCCCGGCACCGCTGCCACGCCCCCAGGGACACGCGCCAGCCAGCACAGGACCGTCTTTGGAGAGACTGGTTAGCTTGAGGAAGACAGAGCCGTGGCAGCGCCCCCCCCCCCCCCCCCGGTCCCCCCCTCCACCCCTCCGCTCTGCACTAACTGCCCTCTGTATGCAGATACCTCTCCAATCAGCTGAAGGGCCTGGAAAAGGTCTTTGTAAATGTGTCCCCCCTAGACCCTCTCTGGGGGTCCCCCTCAGCAACCCGCCCTCCCCCTCCCCGGCCGCTCTGTCTCCTGCGTCTGCACTGCCCGCTCACGTCAGTCCCCGGGAGGGCAGAGCCTCTCGCACACAGCTCGTGGCCCCTGCGTGAACGCTGTGCCCGTGCTCAGTGAGGCTAGAGTGAAAGTCAAGCTGAAGGCCACCGGCTGGGAAGCCTCTGGTGGTGCGTCCCCTAGGCCACAGACCCCGTGGCAGCCACGCACCCCACCCTTCACCAGCCTCGGTTTGCCCAGGTGTCTTCGATGAGCCTAGGCTCCTCCCATGGCAGCTGGCCTGTGGCCCCCCGGAAGGAAGGTCCTCAGTTCTCAGTCCCGGGTCCTGGGTCCTGGGCCTTTGGTCCTGGGTCCTAGGTCCTCGGTCCCGGGTTCTCCCCCAGGGTGGGGCTCGCAGGGAGCTCTCTGCAACCTCGTGGCCAGCCTCCGTGCCCCCCAGTGTCCCTGTGCCACCGCCCAGGACCCCCAGAGCAGGCTCCTGCACGGCTCAGGGCACGCCCACCAGCCCCTTGCCTTCCGGCCCGCAGCCCCAGGCCAGCACTTGGCCCTCCGGGAAGCCTCCCCGGGTGCCTGGGTGGCAACACGTTACAACTTAAAAAATATGGAAACGGACACAGAAAGTAAACTTGGTAGTGTCATGACCTTGCCCAGTGGCCAGCCCAACAATGGCCAATTCAGAGGCGGTTTGGCCTAATCTGTACTCTGACCCCCACCCCTCCCTGCCGACTGCTTCAAAGTGACTCCCGACCCGGCACAATCGTTATCTGGAAGTAGAGCAGGGCACACCTCCAGCACCTGGGCCTCTCGCCCCTGAAGCCTGGTTCAGAAAAGGGCGGGCGGGATACACACGCCGCCGTCCCTTCTGAACTCGGTTCCAGAACAGCCGGCCCCGCTACCAGCACAGGCTCAGCGAGGATTTTTTTTTTTTTTTTTTTTTTTTTTTAGCCTCGCTCTGAATCAACGGTTTAAGCCATGAGGTCGTTTGCCCCACGAGTCTTTTTCATGCTCAAGTTGTCCTGCTGCCCACGGGCCCCTCCTGAACCTTTTCGGCGGGACGGGCTCGAAGGTAATTTTGTTTTCAGATAAACGGGCACAGCAGATGATGCCAGGATTCCCGATTCCGATCCAAGGATTGATCTGTATTTCCTTGATGGCTATGCTTCTATTTCTTACACCCAAAGTCCCGGAATTTAACATCCTATACCTAATCCCAAAGTGACAATACTCCTATCAGGAACAACGTGGGCTCTGGGTGGCCTGGGCCTTCGCGTGCCGGTGAAAACTTCGATCGTGGGCGACACTGTGGGGCGGTGCCGTATCGCATTCGACTAACTGAGGGATGTTGCTTCCGGCGTTTGGCTGATACAACCAGCACACCGCTGCGTGGCCCGTGTGTGCACCATTTTCCATCCCCCCCCCACCCCCCCACCCCAGGTCTCTGGGTCAGTTCCCGATGTGCGGGAGCCCTGCCTCCTCGCCCGCGGCATGGGGGCCCCGTCAGACGTCTGGATTTTCGCCAATCAGATAGGTGAACGGGGTATCAGAACGTACTCTTCGCTTGTATTTTTCCTGCCACGAGTGACGTCGGTCATTTGCTCTAAGTGCAAAGACCACGAGCCCCTTTTCCTGTGAACCCTTCCCGTCTTGGCCCCACTCTCCCGGAGGCCATCTGTCATTCTCTGTCCCACATCACATGTCCTTTACGAGTGGGTGCTGTATCAATGCTCCAGCCGCGATGGGAGTCGTAAATTCTCCTTCCAGCTGCTCGGTTGTCTTTTTGACCTTGCTAATTTCAGGCATCGTCTCGATTTCAAGCACAACTAGACATGTTTTCCCTGCTTACAGGTGGTTGCGGAATGAGACTTTCTACAGGATCCGCGTGACTTCGCTTCAGCGTTTATATTTAAGCCTCTGACCCACTCAAACACTACTCCCGTCTGCTGTGTGTGAGACGGGTCCGAACTCACTTTTTTCCTTCCTTCTCTACGGCCCTCCCTCCCCAGTTCTTCCACCATTAAAAGGCCATCTTCCTCCTTCGGCTTGGGACGTGGATGTGCGGACGCAGCTCGCTCACTCACGCGTTCATTCAGAAACGATTGACTGAGTGCCTGCTGTGTGCCCTGGCCTGTCCCCTGGGGCCCCGTGGTGGCTGTCTCTCCGCCTCCCTCTGGCTGTCTGCCGAAGCGTTGTACTTCCAGAGAGGCTCCCTAGTGCCAGCCTGGAGTCTCCAAAGTGCCCGGCACAGGCTGGGACCCACTTCATTCATTTTTCTGCAAATACAAACTGCTGGCTGTGTGCGGGCAGCACCCAGGGGTGGGGAGTCGGGGGCGAAGGGCCAGACCGCACTGTATCCACCAACACAGGTGGCTTTCTGGTGGGGGCGGGGTACATGAAATAAATCAGCCCGGGGTGCTCAGTGAAGACCTGGGAAGTGTCCTGTAAGTGACCTGTCCCTGACATGGCTAGCAGACAGTTATCCGTCTGCCCTGGGCAATGTCCCAAGAGAGGCTATTTTTTTCTGTTCCTCCCCCAATGCTCCACTTCTGCACCCCAGGGTGCAGGGAACCGGTCGCCAGGGGCAGTGCGGAGGACCTTGCAAACTGACACCCACCCGCACCCAGGGAAATCCACAGGTCCAGCGGCAGCCTGGGGCAGAGGGCCAGAAGGACAAGACGCCCATCCTGCACGGCCCTTGAAAACACCTTGCCATGACCTGCCCAGCGGTCGACCCCACCGAAGACCCCTGACAGACACTTCCCGCAGCCTCCACCGGGCTCCCGCTGGGCGGTCCTGACCGGCTTGCCTCCCGGGTCCGATGGCCCTGGTGGGCACGGAGCCCACCCATATTTCTCCCCTCACAGAGCCAAAGGGGGGGGGCAAAGGGGGGGCGCGCAAAGTGTTGGAGGAAGAGCTGACAGGCCGCCCTCCGGGCACCGAGAGGGTCAGTCCGGGCGTGCCCTAGGGCGCCCCTCTTTACCTCTGTATCCCCACCCTCTGTCCGGTAAAGCGGGTGCCCGAGCCCCACCCGACTGGCCTGCCCGGCCGCCCGGCTCCATCGAGGTGGCTGCACCTGCCGCCCGGCGCCTGCCTTCCCGGGGCTCCGCTGGGAGCGCCTTCCCCGCGGCAGGTGGGCGTGGGGGGCGGGGCGCGCGCGTGGGCGCGACGGGGGGCAGAGCGGAGGCGCGCGGGACGGGGCGGGCGGAGCAGGCGAATGAGACGGGGGGGGGGGGGGGAACAGGTGGGCGCGCGGCGGCGCGGGAGGGACCGAGCGGGCGAGCGGTTGCAGGCGCGGGGCCGGGGCAACCCCGGAGCGCCGACGGTCCGGGCGGGGCGTCTGGCCGGGGGGCGGGGCGCGCCTTCCCCGGGGACCGGCCCTCGGCCGCCACCCCCTCCGGCCCCGCCCCCCGCGGCCGGGCGGGGCGGGCAGCGGTCCCCCGCGGCGGGGCTGGCGGCAGCGGCCGCCCGCACTGCGCCCAGGCGGCCGCCCTCGCCGCAGCTCCGGGTGCCGCCGCCCGCCCGGCCCCCCGCGGGCGCTGCCTGGCCATGGCCGCGGCCTCCTCCCCGCCCAGGCCCGACAAGAAGCGCTGGGGCTGCGGCCGCCTGCCCGGCTCCCGGCGGGGCAGCACGGGCCTGGCCAAGAAGTGTCCCTTCTCGTTAGAGCTGGCGGAGGGCGGCCCGGGGGGCGGCGCGCTCTACGCACCCATCGCGCCGCCGGGCGCCCCGGGGCCCGCGCCCCTCGCGTCCCCGGCCGCGCCCCCGACCGCCGCCGACCTTGCCCCGCGGCCGCCCGTGAGCCTCGACCCGCGCGTCTCCATCTACAGCGCGCGCCGCCCGCTCCTCGCGCGCACCCACATCCAGGGCCGCGTCTACAACTTCCTCGAGCGCCCCACCGGCTGGAAGTGCTTCGTGTACCACTTCGCAGTGTGAGTAGCGCCGCGGGCCTCGGCCGGCGGGCACCGGGGCTCCCCGCGGGCTGCGGAGGGGCGTGCGGGTCCCCCTGTCTCCTGCCACCTGCTGCCGCAGGGACGGTGCCAGCTGCGTGCGACCCAGAGCGGCCGGGAGGGAAGGGAGGGCTTCATGGGGAAAACGGCGACTCTGAGGAGCCCGTCCCTTGGGCTTCAGGGACGTGTGGGTCTGACCCTGTGGGGTGGGAAGCTTCCTGCTGGCTCTGCCCAGGCGTGTGGGGGGGAGGTGGCCCGAGCCCAGCAGTTGGCTCCGCGCCTCCCTGGAAGGACGGTCCAGGTGTTAATCCTTCTGGGAAAGACCGCGGGCCGGGGCGCTTGCCCTTGGGTGCAGAGGAGAGAATTCCTCCGGGTCGCCGGGACCCGAGATGCGGGAGCCCCCAGGAGGGGAGGGGCCCAACTCCTGCTGGTCCAGCAGCGACTCAGACCCTCCCAGTTCAAGGCAGTCCACGTGTGGTGGTGGTGGGGTCTCCCGGCCAGGGGTGCAGGGCTGCCTCCCAGGGTGACAGGCAGCGGGGTGTCCCTGAGGGGTCCCCCTGGCCGCGGGGAGGGCCCAAACCCCCTTCAGAGATGCGAGCTGGTGAAGCAGCCTGGAGGAGGAGGGGAGGGGCGGGGCGGGAATGTTCCCCGGGGTTCCAGCCCTCAATCAGAGGAGGCCGGGCACCGGGGAACGCAGGGCCCTACAGGCGGCACCTGGCCCTGCTGTGAGCCAGGTGCTTCTGATTCACGCTGTGGCGTGCCTGTGTGGGGCAGGGCCCTCCCTTCTCGGGGGTGGGGGCACAAGGAAGTTCCCTCCTCGGGGCCACCCTCCTCGCTGCCTGCCTGGAGCCCTCCCCTGCTGTTGCCTGGTCCTACTTCCTGGCTGTTCAGCCGGCCGCTGCTTGGTATGGTGCCAGCCTCGGGCCCGTGAGCCTTCACGGGGGTTGGGGGGGGGGGCTCTGCCGGGGGGCACGTGGGTTAGCCTCCCTCTAGTGACAGGTGCTCGTCTCAGCAGCCTTGGCTGGCCTGTGGCCGGGAGAGACCTGGTCGGGGGGGTGGGGCGGGCGTCGGGCCCTTCATTCTCCCGCCGAGAGACCCCCGGGCCCCAGGGGTGCAGCGGGAACTAGGCTCCGGCTGGCTTGGAGCATCCTGTGGGGAAGGTGAGGCAGGGTGGGGGTGGGGCGGCCTCAGCTTCGCACTCCGGCTCCTCTGTGAGTGCAGGTGGTACCTGGGCTGCTGCCGACCCCACCGAGGGTCTTGTCGGCTGACAAGTCTCCGGGACGGTGTCCCCAGAGGCGTGGGAGCCTCTTCCCCACCCCGCCCCCACCTCCCAAAGAGTCAGAGGGTGCCCGAACCGTGTCGGTGGCCCGTCTGTGGGAGAGAGTGGGTGGCCCTGCCCGTGGTTGCAGCAGTGGCTTGTTTGGGGCTTAGGGAACGTTCGTGTGCGTCCACCCTGAGGGACCCCACGAGTCAGACACCGGCTGTGGGTGCCACGGTTCCCACGGGCTGCCTGTCTCCTGGCCCTGACCTGAGGCGCCCAGGGGTGGGATGGACCCCACAGCCAGGCCCCGGAGAAAACCCTGCCCTGCAGCCTCTCGGTCCCGGAGCCCCACGTGCCAGCTCCCAGCAAAGGCGGGGAGGCACGCCCGGGGGTCTTCCCGGTGGCGTGGCAGTGCCTCCGTGCCCCTGGAGTGCTGCCAGGACTAGGGGCCTCCGGGAGACCCCCGATTCGCATCCTGGGGATGCAGGCCTGGGGGCGCACGTCCCCCGGACTCCCTGGCCGTGCCGTGTGGAGGAAGAGGGCTCGCCGCGCCCCAGAGGAAGTCTCTGCTTACACTTGTGTTTTCTTCCTGATTCTGATTGTTTAGCCCTCGGAAGTGTGCTCAGCACAGCGCCTTTGCCCGGCCTCTCCGGGAGCTGGCGGGCAGGGGTGGCTGCTGGGGATGGTGGCTGAGTGGCTTCCCCACGGGGCGGGCCAGGAAGGGATGCTCCTGGAGTGGCTGTGTGACCTTGGGTCAGTCATTTCCTGCTCTGGGCCCTGCCCTGGAGGAGGCATGCCGTGGCCCTGGGGGGGTGGGGAGGGTGGACCCCCGCTGTGGCTCCCCACCCCCGCGTGGGCCAGGGCTGGAGGTGACCCTGGCCGGGCAGGGCGTGTGGCTTGTCTGGGGCCTGGGAAGCTTGCCTCCGTCACCCCCGGTGTCTCCAGGAGGTCAGCAGGCCCTGGTCACTCTCCGAATTGGCCAGTGACTTGAGGGGACCTGGCCTTCGAGCTGGGATTGCAGCAGGGGCCTGGGGCTGGGGGGCCTGGGCCCAGACAGAGCCCCGTGAGAGGGGGGCACGGCATCCGCTCCGGTCCCGGTGCGGCCGGAAGGAGTGGCCGAGATGGCGGCAGAGAAAGCCCTGGCCTTGCTGGGCTAGCTCGCGCAGGGGCAGGACGACGCCACGGCGGCCGGGCTCGGTTTCCTGGCCTCGAAGGGCCGGGGCCCCGGGCGGGTGGCTGTGGGAGCCACTGTCCCGGCGGTTCCCGCGAGCCTGGGCACACTCTTCCGGGGGCCGCTGGGGAAATTAGCCAGGATATCCTGTCCCCCCGCCCCTCCCTTTTCGGGGAACCCCTGCTCCGGCCAGCCCCGAGGAGAGCGGCCTTTCCTGTGTGCCCCCGGCCTTCCCTGGGCCGCTGGGGTCAGGGAGCAGGACTCTGTCTGCTTGGGCTTCCTGCCCTCTGGCCCCCCGGCCTTCCGAGGCCCTTTGCACCCCCACCGCGTGGCGGCTTCCAGTCTGCCGAAGGCGCGGGGTTCCCAGTCTCCCCGCTGATGGGCCACAGTGGAGCCGGCTGGGCAGGGGAGAGGTTTCCCTAGCCACCCTACCCTGGGTGCTGGGCCGGGCCCCCACCTCCCTCTGTAGACCCCCAGGGGTCCGTGTCCTTCCCCTGAGTGGTGAGCCTCCGGGAACCCCACCTCCCCTCTTCCTCCCTCTTCCTCCTCCTTCGTCCTCTCCCCTCTCCCCTCTCCCCTCCAGCTCTGGGAGCTGCAGGGTGATGTGTGCTGAGTCTTGTCCCTTCCCGCCTCCTACCCTCCCACCACGGTGGCTGCCTGATCCTGGGCCAGCCCGCTCCCGGGTGCCGGCCAGGTGCGCAGCGCCCCCCACAGGCAGCATCGACTCTGGCTGCCCTGACGTTGAGAGCAGGTGCGGCCGAGAGGTTTGAGGGAGGGCCTCAGGGCGCGTGGAGGGGGTCCTGGCTCTCAGACTCCACGGGGCGCTCCTGTCCCCGTCCCCCTGCCACCCTGCCTTTCCTGGGCTCCCAAGGAGGCTTTGGCAACACCTCACGGCGAGTGTGTGTTAATCATTGACGTGCTGGAAGTCGGCCCGGCGGTTTCTTGGGCTGCGTGGGGGGCGGGGTACCGAGGACAGCTGTCAGGCCTCTTCCCACCGCCCCTTTGAGCCTCCCCGACGCGTTCCTCTGCCCCAGTGCTTGGTGAAGCTGGGAATTCCTTTTAGTGCCTTTCCCCATGTCTCCTTCTCTGGGGCCTGGTCCTCTGGTCGTGGCCCGGCTCAGTTGGGGATCCCAGGCCACGAGCCCGAGATGGGGGGCAGGCGGGGAGGCCTGTCTGGAGGCCACGAGGAAGGTGGGAGGAGAAGAGGGACGGTCCAGGGGTGGGTGAATTTGGAGCCCGGGCCGGAAGGACCTCCAAGCACATGCCAAGGTCCGGGGGTCCGGAGGCCACGGGGCTCGGGATGCGGGGAGCGTGGCCGGGGGGCGGGGATGGGGCCTCACGTCTGAGCACGTCCGTGGCTGGGCAGTCTTGCCAGGTTCCTTCGCTCTCTGTGCGTCCCCTCCTCTGTGGCGGCCTCGATGGGCTGCTGGCACCACTCGGGAGCATTGCTCAGACGAGAGAGAATGTTCTCCTGGGCCTGGCCCCGAGTCGGTGGCTCCCTGTGGGCTCTGCCTGTCCCTCTGCGGGTGCCGGGGTGCTCTAGGAGGGACCCCTTTGCACTCGCTGCCCCCACACACTGGACCTTAACATGCAACAGGGTGTCACAGGGGCTGGGCGAGGGCTGGGGGGCTGTCCTGGGGAGGACGGACGTGAGGCGTCTCGGGGCTGCTGGGTGCCCGTGGGATAACCTGCCTGTGACTGGGGCGGTGGGGGGGGACACCGGGGTCCCGGGGCCTGGCTGTGTGTGGTAGGAGTGCTGGCATGGGCACACAGGTGCTCTCGTTTGGGTTGAAAGGTTACATCACCGCCCTGAACCCCGAGACCGGCAAATGGGGCTGTATTTAGAGAGAGGGCCTCTGAAGAGGTGGTTAAGGTGACACGGGGTCACCGGGGTGGGTCCTGATCCCGTGTGACCGGGGTCCTTGTAAGAAGAGGGTATCGGGACCCAGACACGCACAGAGGACACGGGGAGAGGACGGCCGTTCGCACACAAGGAGAGAGGCCTCGGGGGGACCCGGCCCTGCCCACGCCTGGACCTCGGGCTCGGGCCTCCAGGACCAGGGGACGGGACAGTGACTGTCTGTGGTTTAAGCTGCCCTTTCCGTGGTGCTCTGTCGCGGCCACCACAGGAAACTCCCGTGCCTCCCTGCCCGGCAGGGCTGCGCTGCCCGTGGTCAGGGTGACTGGGGCCCAGGAGCCGGCAGGTCCCTGCTGTGTGCCATCCAGGAAACGGGGAGCAGCTGCAGAGCAAGGAACCGGTCACGTGGAGCTAAGCAGCTGGGGGCCTGGAGTGCCGCGTCCACCAGGGATCCGGGGTCCAGCCGGGCACCTGGTGTGCTGCTTCTCAGGGACTCGAGTGCCCGGAATCTCCCTCCTGTTGCAAGAGCCGGTTCCCAGGTTCACTGCTCTGGTGCTGGGCCTCTTTGCTGGCACGCACGGGGGGCGGCCAGGCCCTCGTGCCCCGGGGAAGCCGCCAAAGGCAGGTGTGGTCCGGCAGGCGTGGGGCCCGAGGGTCCCGGTTCACCAGCTCCCTGGTGACAGGCCGTGCTGCCCTGGGAGCGCGTTCTGGATGGCGAGGCGCGGACGCGCGGGTCCTCTGCTGGGGTGGCCGCTCGGGGAAGCCCCCTGGCCCTTCTCAGACCCACGTTCGGAACCAGCTTTTGGCTGGCATGGGCGTGGCGTGTGGCTCGAGAGCCTGTGCTCTGGCAGGGGTGACGTGGCTGGGACGAGCTCACGTCTGGCTGCTGGGAAGCGGGAGACGGTATCCGAGGACAGCTGTCTGCGAGGACCCGGGGGGGCATCATGTGGGCCCTGAGGTGACGCCACACAGAAGCTTCTGGAAGCTCCTGTGCCCCCGGCCGCTGCGGCTGGAGGAGAAGTGAGAATTTCCGCACCTCTTGAGCTCAGACCCCACGGATCTGGAGGGTCAGCTGGGTCTGGGCTCCCTCTCTGTGGGGAAACCACTGAGTGTGGAGGAGGCCCCGGGTCCCCAGGGCACCTCGGGCGACCGTCCACACCTCCTCCACCAGCGAGGGCCACCACTTTCTGTCCCGAGGCCTCCCCAGGGGCTGTGAGCAAGCCCAGATGTCATGAGGGCAGGGTGGTCCTGGCTGGCAGCAGGTGTGGGGGCTCGGTGACCACCAGGGACACTACGTGACCCGAGCCCCAGGAGCCATCTTTACGTGAGACCTTCCAAACTGTGAGGGGACCCGCCCTCTGCGCTGGTTGTCCTTTGCCGTGGAGCCCGGGAGACGCGGGCCCTTCTCTGAGCCCGTGTGGGCACCCACTGTGGTGACCGTGCTGGGGCACAGGGGCCTGGCTCCCCTCCCTGCCCCCCTGCCCTCCCCCCACCCCCACCATAGGAGTGGAGGTGATGAATGGTGCTGGGTACAAACCCCGGGGCTCAGAGAGGGCAGGTGATGTGCCCAAGGCCACACAGCCAGGCGTGCCCAGGGCCGTTTGGCTGGAAAGCCCGCAGCGCCCCTTGCGATCTGGGCCGGAGCCTGGGCAGCCCTGCGGAGGCCCCGTGGGGCAGTGGGGAGTGTGGTGTTGACCCGTTCGTTCGTCAGGGACGGAGAGGGGCGGTGGCACCGGGCACGTGGGAGCCAGGCCCAGCCTGGAGGTGCCGCTGGCCGGTGAGCTGACTGTCAGCGCGTCCTAGGTCTGCCCACCCTGGGTCGGGGGGTGGTGACGGGCCTTCAGAGGCCTCTGCCTTAGAGCTCTGCCTCCCAGAACTGCAGGCCGCTCCTCCCCGCGGAGCCGACTGCCTTTCTGCCACCTCTACCCCCGAGCTGGGACCCCGGTGGCTCAGCAGCTCTCGGGTGTTAGAAGATCTGAGTGGGTGATGCTGATGGGGGGGGGGGGGGCTGCCCGGGTCCTCCCCCTCCTGGCACCCCGCAGGGCAGGCGCTCACGACAGGGTCACCTGGCATCCGGCCTCAGCAGCCGGGGCCCCGAGAGGCCTGGGCTGAGGCGCTAGGCCTGTTGCCCAGCAGCTCCGAGCCCACAGACAGGCCGGGCCTGATGATATGTGTCTGTGGGTATTTTTATCCAGCGGCATTCCTGAGCTTGGGAAAGCGGTGTGCCCGAGAGCCCTGCAGGCCCCGAGGTGTGTGGGAGGCCGTGGGGGGTGCTTTTCGGAGCACTTTCCTCAGGGACTTCTCTGTGCCCAGCAGCCCTGGCTGGGGGTGGGCTCGGAGCGGCTGGGGGCGACGGCCCAGGGCCACGCAGCGCCTGACGGCGGGTGAGGCCCCAGTGTCTGACCCCTCCCTGCCGCCACCCGCCCTGATCTGCGGAGCCGGCCCGGCCCGGGGCAGAACTCTCTGAACGGGCCCCCTGATCCACGTGCCCGTCCACCCCGCCTGGGTCGGAGGGCCCGCCCCTGCCCACCCGGGACTCTGGACCTGCCTTTACTGTTCAGCCACTTGCAGATGGGGAAACTGAGGACTGGCCCCTTGGCTCACGCAGCCCCTGGAAACCTATTCCACGTCCGCCTGGAAGTTTGTGGCACGTGAACGTCCTCGATCAGGGCGAAGCCCCTTTGCCGGCACCGTGCCCAGTGCGCGCCCGGGGGCACCCGTACGCCCGCCGGCCCTCACCCCCAGGCTGTAGAGGCTCCCGCTCCACAAAGCACCTGGCGGCCGCCTCTTAGATGCTCCCAACAGTGGCTCCTCTGCCTCTTCCCGCTGGATTGGCCACCAAGTGCCGCACGGAGGTCTACGGGGAGACTGAACACAGCAACTACGGCCAGGCCGGCCGGACAGGAGCCCTCCCTGCAGCCCCGGAGACGGCCGGCCACACCGGGACTCCCACCCCACCCAGTCCCGCGGGGGGCTGCGCCTTTACCTGTAGGATGGGAGGGCGAACAGGAGGAACCCCGACCCGGGGGGACAGGCCCCCGCCTCCCGGAAGTGTCCCCCGTGGCAGGGGGTGCAGCAGGGGGCCCCTGGGGGAGCCCAGGAGAGCTTCAGGGGGTGCCCGGGGAACCACGCGCTTCGAACGTTTGACGTGGATAGGTCTTGTGGTGACTTTCTGCCCCATGACGTCTCCAGTGGGTCCCTTGTAAAAGTCACATCTGCATCCTTGGCTAGGACGGCTCAACAGATCATAAACTGTAAAGCTCGGGTAATTAAGACGGCGTGGTACCGGCACGTGGACAGGCGGATGGACCGTGGAACAGAATGGAAAATCCACGTATGGACTCAACCACGTGTGAACGCATGGCCGAAAATCTAGTCGGCGCGTCAGGCCAGTGGGGGAACCCTGCGGTGCGGGGGAGGGGAGGGCCCCGAGGAAGAGGGCCGGGCTGGACCGCGGGTCACGCCGCGGCAGGTGGATTCCGCGTGGGCTGAAGGCAGCCCGGGGGCTCCTGTGCGGCTCTAGCACGTTAAGACGAAGGGCGCAGGTGTGAGAAAAAACCTTTCTGCGACACCAGCACCATAAGAATAGGACAAAACCTGGAGAGAGGTTGCGTCTTATCACAGAGGCTCGATCTCTCTGGTAGGGAGGGAACTCCTGCAAATAAGCAAAACGCCACTGACCCCGCGGAAGGTGAGCGAGAGGTGAGCACAGCTCAAGGGGTCCTAAGAGAGGAGGTACGAGCCCACTGGGGGTCGGAGTGGCACAGACACCGCCAGGTCCCATTGGACAGGCAGGAACCGTCAGCCTGTGTAGACACCCTCGCTGGCGGCTGGTGAGGCAGAGAGCACTCGTCTGGCAGGACAGCCTGCCGGATGGTAGGCTCTGTGGGGAGGGGGGTGTGCGTGCGTGTCCTCCCTGCCCCAGCAGCCCCGCGTCCTGGAGTCTATCTCAAAAATGTTGGCCACAAAACCCCCCAACACGACCCAACAGGAAAATCTGCACGCACGAGGCTGTCTGTTGAAGAGCTCCTCAGAACAGCAAAAAAAGACGGAACTTCCGGCGGCCGTGGTGGGGACCGGCTGGGTCTGCCCCGTGCAGGGCCTCGTGCAGGTGTGGGAAAGGGACCTGTGATCCCCGCACACTCTCAGGGAGTGATTGCCAAGGGTAAAAGTCTAACAAGCCACCGGGCACCTAGTAGAGGGAGAGTCACAGGCGGCCGCGTGCTTGCTTTACGTTAGAAAAGTGAAGGCAGCGGGACAACCCAAAGCTTCTACAAAGTCTCCTCCAGGGAGCAGGAGGGGCCCACGGAACCCGCACAGCTCTGTGGGTACTTTGTTGTGCAGACCTGGCCTGGAGACCACGTCGTCTCTGCGATTTTCAGTGTCCCAGCACACTTTGATGACCCTCACCTGATTAGTCCCAGGCCTTCGCACGGGGTCCGCGGGTGAAGCACATGAGTAATTACGTCGGCGTCCTCGAGAGCTGAGACTCCTGGCAGGAGGAAAAGTCCAACGTAAGTTGGTGAAGCGAAAACCCTCCCGCCTGCACCTGGAAGTGTCAGGTGTTCATGACGATTCTGTTGAAGAAAATGCTTTTCTGTTTGCTGGAAAGGGCCAGAAGGGAGGAGCGCCCCCTTAGCCGTGAGCACCCCCAGCCCGCAGAGCGTGGCCTCTCTGCACCGTCTTCCCTGGACGATCCCAGCCATCTGGGCCTGGGGCAGGAGTGGTGGTGGTGGAGCCCATGCTGGAAGCAGGACGGCCATCAGAGGCCACCAGGGCCGCGTCACCAGGCCTTGGTGACAGCTTGAAGGTGTGCTCCCCGCTGGAGGCGTGGCAGGTGCGGGGGGACGCCGCGTGGACCGAAATGCACCAGGAGGACTTCGCACCCTGGAGCTCACCTGCCGGTCAGGGGCTAAGCCAGCAGGTCCCTGTGGAGACGGCTCGTCATCTTGTACCCTGATGAATGTGACTCGGGGAAACCCAAGAGCCGGTGAGGTCCTGCCTCTTCGGGGTCCTGCCTGCGGCCTGAGCAGGTGGCCCGGGGTCTCGAGGCCGTGGGTCTGGCACCGAGCGTCGCGGCAGATCCAGACGTGTGCCCGCCCGTGACGCTTTCTCGCCAGTGTAGACGGGTGAGCGAGTAGGACGAAGCCTCTAGGTCCACATGCGAGCCGAGTGGAGGCACCAGGGCCCCAAGAGCACAGTAAATGACACACGGGCGCCCCTGCAAAATCCCACTGGGGGGACCCTCTCTGCAGGCCAGACGCCCCATTCTGTCCACAAATAAGAGACCAAGAAATAAGAGGGAACGGGACCCTTCGGAGAGGATCGTGCAGGGACGGACCGCGATGTGTGACCTCACCCGGGCCCTGAGTAAACCCCGTCCCCTCCGGTGGGATGCGTGCCTGTTCCCGTGGACGCTCCCAGCCCCCTGCTGTCCTGTCGCCGCTGCCTCCTGGTGCGCCGGCCCCGTCGGGAAGGTGTGGGGCTGTCGGGACCCTTTCGCGAGTGGCTCCCTCACGTCCCTGGGCCAGGGGTCCCTGGGGTAGGAGGTCTGCGTCCACACACGGCTCCCAACTCCCTGCGGCCCCTCAGCTGTTTGCCGGGAGACCCAGGCTTCCTTGCTGTCCAGTGGCAGGGACTCGTGGCCTCTCATAGCTGCACCGTGGTGCCTGCTGCCATGTCAGGGGCTTGCGCGGCAGGCCTGGGCCTGGGGACGGAGATGCACGTGACAAGGAGTCAGAGCAGGCCTCCTGGAGATGTGCGCTGGGGAGAGGGTGGTGGGAGACCCGGCGTGCTGGGGTGGGTGGGCTCTGGGGTCTGGGCAGGTGAGCTGGAGGCGTTGGTGGGGGCCGTGAACACAGGCGGAGTTGGCCGGGCTCACCTGAGGGCCACGGGAGGCCACGGCCACATGTGTGTCTCTAAAAGGCCACCTGCCCTCGTGGCTGTCGAGCTGTCCAGCTTGGGCCTCGCCCCGGAACCCCAGACCCGTGTCCTGCCTGGCTCATGTATCACAATGTTGACAGGTCCCAGATGGCACACGGCGCCCTCCCCCCGCCCCCCACTCTGTCCCCGCGACGCCCCGTCTGCCCCCTGGCTGTGCGGGTGCTGGATGGCACACACGTGTGTCCCCTCCGTACAGACCGCAGCATCGTTCTGCAGTGCCCGGGACTTTCTCAACAGGTTGCAGACTGTTTGGACGCGGAATTAGCCTGCGGTTCGCGTTTAAGGCGATCTCCGAGGCTCTCAGCGCCGGGCTGCAGCGCCGGGCGCAGTGGTCTCCCAGGGCGCCTCCCGGAGGGCGTCTCTGCACCTGGGACCTCGGGGGTGGGTGGGTGGGTGGCCTGCGGTGTGAGGGGGCGCGCATCATACCGCTGTTCGCAGCACAGATGTTAACAGGCTGGGAAGCACGTGGGAGATTCGAGGCCGGTCGCAAACGAGCCGGTGAAACGCTCAGATGTCCGCACCAGGGCTGAGTCGCTGTCCTTTTGTCCATGGTGTCCCCTGTGCTTAGAACGCGGGGGGGGCAGGAGACAGGCATGCGGCTGGTGTGTGAGCACGTGACAGTCTGATGTGCTGTGCAGTGTCCCTCACGGCGGCGGGCCGGCCCCTGTCTGAGCTCTCAGCTCTGGGGCACAAGTGCTCACAACCCTCCTGATGTGAGGGCGCACCTGCCGTGGGGTAAGCCCGGGTGCGGGGCCCAGCAAGGAGCGGGGGCCCCTGAGGGATGGGAGGGTGAATCAAGGGACGGAGAGACGGCGGGCGGCTGGACAGATGGGCGGACGGGTGGGTGAATGGATATCTGGGCAGACGGATGTACAAATGGACAGACAGGTGCAGGCGTCTGCTGTCCCGAGAGGGTCTGTAGGTGGATGTGGCCTTGGCCAGCCTTGTGCCCCCTGTGGTTGGGGTAGATTGATGCCCCGTCGGCCGTCCTGGGCCACTTTAGCCACGGTCCGGGACGCGGAAGGTGGTAGAACGTCCTTGGTCCTGGGAGGACACGAGCTCCACGGCCCCTTCACGACCCCTGGGCCCGTGGCTGTTTTTGTGGACGTTGCTGTGGGAGCCACGGGAAGCCAGCTGGTGGCCCAGATTCCAGATAAATGGGCATGTGGGTGGGCAGCTGTCCCTGGGGCCACCTGGCACCGTGCATGAGTGTGGGTGGTCGGTGGGGTCAGCGTTGGGCTGTGATCTCTGGTGCTGAGTCCTGACTTGCCTCCTCCTCCTGACTGGCCTCATCCTGAGCTGAGCACCTGCCATGGGGCTCCCTGCAAAGGCCTCAGTTTCTAGAACGTACTTCCTGCTTCCTCTTCCTCAGAGCAGAATCAGCTCTGATCGGGGAGGCTGCTGTCACAGCCCCATCAGGTCCCACGAAGGCCCCCTGTTACCAGCGGTGAGCCGGTGCTCACGCACGAGACCATCCGTGCCCTGGGTGTCGCGGGGCTTAGGACCCAGTGACCCCACCCGAGAACCACATGGCTCAGGGTGGCCCGAGGGCAAGGGGGCAAGTAGGGCCGGTGGGAGGGTGGCCCCTGCTTGTGGAGCGGCGGCTGCAGTGGTCAGAGGCACCCAGAGGTGGAGGGGACACCGAGGCCTGCCCAGGGGTTGTGTTTCTTCCCAGTGTGTCCAGCAGCCACGCAGCGTCTTTGGAGTGAGGGTCCCGACCTGGTCTGAGCCTCTCCAGCTGCTGAGGAGGGGGCGGGGGCAGGAGAGCAGAGGGCAGGGGGCCTTGGGGGCAGGGGTGGGAGAGCAGAGGGCAGGGGGCCTTAGGAGATGTGGGGAGTGGGGCAGATTCCAGGAGGCCCCGGTTTGCATGTGACCCCAGTGGGGAGTCCTGACATTGTCTGCTCTTGGCTCATCCCTGACCGGCTGTGTGCCCTTGGGTGACCAGTTGACCTCCCCGTGTCCCTGGAGGACCCATCATTCCTCACCGGGCAGAGGACGAAATGGGGGGCTCTGAAAAGCCCCTGCGGTCCCTGGAGGTGAGTCCCTGTGTTTCCCCCTGGATCGGGGCCCGCTCAAGGTCCTGGCGTGCAGCTCCCTGGAGACACAGCACCTCCCGGGCAGCCCTGGAATGTTCTGGCTGCCCTTGGCATGAAGGGGGATGGGCAGGCTGGGGGCTCTGCAGGCTGGTTGGCCTTGTCCCCAGGGGTAGGCCCCGCCTCCCCGCTCTTATCAGGCCTCTGCCAGGCGCCCGGAGCATCCACAGGCCTTTCTAGCCTCTTCTGGGGCAGTGGGGTGTGGGGTGGCAGTCTTTGTCCCCACTCCCCCACCCCATGCCCAGACAGCGCAAGCACTCGGAGCTCCGGGAGCGGCCAGCTGAGGTCTGAACCGGGTTTGAAAGACCCAAGGCTCAGAGCGGGGGCCTCCCTGCTTCCTGAGACCCCAGGACGTTGCCTGGGAGGGGTCCGTGGGTGCCTGGCTGCCGCTCAGCGGCTGCAGGCGTCCTTCCCCACGGGCGGCCACGTGCCCAGGAATTGCTCGGCGAACCCATCACAGGGAACACGGGAGCCGGCACCCGAGGGGCCCTGTGTCCCGGGGCCTCCTTGCTGGGCACTAGAGTTGGTCTATTAAAGGCGGGCCCGGGACAACGGGCCCCGTCCCTGCAGCAGGATGGACCGAGTCTGGGTAGGGCAGGGGCAGGACACCTTGGGACAAGTAGAACGTGGCCTGGGCTTGACCCACGCGGGAAGGCGGTGCTCTCTTGACAGCAGATGGCGGGCAGGGCTGCGTGGGTGGATCGTGAGGGGTTCCTCGTGGCCACCCTGGGCGTGGATCCTCGGTCCAGGTCTGCCTCAGCGAATTTTCTACTTTGAGAGCATTGGTTGTTTAAAAAACCAAGTAGGTTGCTAGAATAGGCAGCGAGAAGGCCCCCGGAGTGTTTTCTGGCTCTCCCGGGTCAGGCTGAGCAAGATACGGGGCCAGGAGGGTGACCTGGGGCCGTGCACTGGTGGGCGCGGAGCATCGCCTGCCGATTGGGCCCCAGACAGGCCTGGGTCCTGCCTTTGGGGAGCCTGGGGGGTTGGCAGTTGGATGGGGCGGGCCAGGCTGCTGCAGAGGGGGCCCCAGCCTCTCTCGTGGGGTCGGAAGCCCACGGCCCATGTTGGGGGCCCTGCTCAGCCCAGGTCTGGAGTGGGCTTCCTGCTGAGTGAAAGGACATTCTGGCTGACCCCTCGCAGGTGGGCTCGACATGGAGGTTGGACACCCGTCTGGGTTGGGGTGGGGGGGTTGTGCCCAGAGATGAAGGGAGCCGGCTCCATGCGGGGGGAGGGAAAGGGGGCCTGGGTGGCAGGCTCATGGCCAGCGCTGTGGCCCTTCCCTATGGGACAGACCTGTGAGGCCCAGGGCTGGGGGTGGGACACCGTGATGGTGGGGGGGGGGGGGGTTGCCGTGTGTCCAGCCACAGGGCCCGAGACCGCCTGGCCAGTTGGGTAGGGGTGGGCACCTGTCTCCTCTGCTGGCCATCAAAGCGGGTCACGGCCTGAGAGGGCACAGACACTACTCAGTGTCACACAGCTGGCGGGTGGCAGGCTGGCATCGGACCCCATCACGTGACTCTGTCCGGCATCCCCCTGACTTGTTCTGCACAGCGTCTTACCCCACGCCAGCCCCTCGCTCTGGTCCTGCTCACGGCACGGGCGCTGGACAAGCGGTCCCCGGGGGGCCATGGGCTGGGGGCATGCTGGGTGTTGGGGCCCGACTGGAGTCCCTCCCCAGGCCGGGGGAGACCTCTCCCTCCCACCTGGATGTCCCCAGGGTAGCTCAGACTGAGCCAGGGACACTCTTGGCAGGTGCCCAGCCTCTTCTTGGGGAGACTGGCCCAGTCTGCCAGGGGGCGGGGCAGGGCGGTGGGGACAGAGATGCAGGGGACCTGCCGGCTCAGCGATCTGCCTCCCAGTGCTGTGCTCCTCTGGGGAACTTCCCAGCCGGTGGCGTCTGAACTGAGGAGAGGCTTTGGGAGGGGGTGGCTGTGGGGCAGAGACCAACATGCACCCCTGATGCTTATCGTGTGGGTCGGGACAGTGTGCCATCGGGTCTGGAGGCTGGGTGGTCCCTGGAAGGACGAAACAGCCTAGCTCCTCACCAGCTGTGCCTCCCGGAAGCTGGGAAGGTCACTGTCGGCCTGGCATGCCATGGCAGGGGCTGAGCGCTGCTGAGCAGGTCTGGATCCGGATGGTTCCTGGTGGCACATGCCTGCCTTGTAACCTGACTCGTCCTTGGGGGAGCCGGTGACTGCCTCGGCTTGTCTCCCGGTGGGGAGGCGGGGAGGGCACCGACACCAGCCGTCTAGAGGTGCCCCAGGCCATCAGGAACGCATTTGACTTTTCCAGAGGTGTCTGCTCAGGCCAAATCACCTGCAAGCCTGGACAGTGACCTTCCTTGTTAAGGAGATGGAGAAGCGCTGTGGCTGTGCTGCCCCACACGGCGGCCTGGGGAGCCCAGGCCAGGTTGGAGAAGGGGCCTCCTGCCACCCGCTGGTGGGGAGCACCCTCCCTCCTGCCCCAGCACCCCCTCCGTACCCCGTGGTTCCCTGGTGCCCTTCCCGCTTGCAGGAGGAGGGCTCACCAGGTGAGAGTCACGGAGGAAACGGAGGGCTGGGGTCTTCCTTCCCGGTCCTGGGGCTGCTGTCTGCAGAGGGCTGAAGGTCTGGCCAGTGTTGCCCGTGTGGTGGTTGGGGCCTCCCTGCTCGGCTCCGCTTGTCCTGGAGTGGGAGTGATGATGGCGTCACGGACGCCTGCCTGGCCTCGGGGGTGCTGGCCTTGCCCGGGGAGATGGGGTCCCCAGGAGCCAGAAAGTCCTTTGGGGACCTCACTACTGTCAGATGTCCCCTGCGGCTGGGCCGCAGGAATGCCGGTCAGCGTTGCCTAGGGGCTCCTGCCAGGTGGGCGTGGGGAGAGAGGCTTCCTGCCCTCGGGGTGGGGGGGCCGGGGGGGCCCTGCGCCCCAGCCCCGGCAGCCCTCTGGCCCGGGGCTTGCGTGACCTCGAGGCCTCAGCTGTCTTATCCGGAGACAGCGATCGCGATCGTTTTCGGTTTAGGGGGCAGGGCTCCCCCACCTCCGCACTGTTGACGTTTGCTCCGGACGGTCCTGGGGTTGGGGGGCTGCTGTGGGCTGTGGTGTCAGCCCCCCTGTGGCCTCGGTGCCCACCACTCGCCATTAGTGTCTTCCTCCGAGCTGTGGCAATAGAACCTTCTCCAAACGTTACCCAATGTCCCCGGCGGGCAGAGCGTGGGGTTGAGAACCTGGGCTTGGGCAGTAAGTGGGGGGGGGGGGGGTGGTGGTGGAAGAGGTGAGCACCCTCAGGCCACGAGAACACCTGGCGGGGAGAAGCCCCAGCCTGACCCAGGCTGCCCCTGTGGGTGGCCCTGCTGGGCACAGCGGCTACCGTCAGGGGGAAGGCCGTGGTCAGCTGGGAGGATGGGCCCAGGGCAGTCAGCTGAGCCGGCGGCCTGTTCCCCTGGCTCTCCGAGGCTGGTGGGGCTACTGCCTTCTGTGGGTGCCGCCACCCCAGGAGAGGCCCCTGGTGCTCCCGGGAGAAGAGGGAAGGGGCGAGATGCGGCCGTTTGGGAGCTCTCGGCCCGTGGGGACCGCTGACCAAAGGCTGAGTGGCCCCTGCACCGTGCCTAGCTCAGGACCCAGCGACATCCAGGTCAGACCCCCCGGTCTTACTGAGTTGATGCCCCCGGTCGTCGGCCCATTCTGAAGCCTCCAGGGGGTCCCAGCCCTGGGGTGGGACTTGGGTATGTGCCTGGCCCAGGACCTGCCCGCCTGGGCCTTGGTCCTCCCAGCCCTGCCCCCCCGGGCCTTGGTCCTCCCAGCCCTGCCCCCCCGGGCCTTGGTCCTCCCAGCCCCGCGCCCCCCAGGCCCCGGCCCCCTTCCTTGCTGGTGTTCTGTGTCTATGGTTTCATGCCACGTGGGGCCCAACTCATCTGTCCATGCTGGGGGACGGGCCTGTGTCCGGGAGCGCCCAGCAGGCAGGGGGCCCCCGAAGACCCGTGCCGATACCCCAGGCATCCTGCCCCGGGCCCCACGGCCCACCGGCACCCTCTGCGCCCAATCTGCCAGGCGGAGACCGGGGGGCCTGCTGAGATTAGGCTCCGTGGTCTGCAAGGCTCAGGGGGCCGAGGGGCCCCGCCCACGTGTTCTGGACAGGTCACGGGGGGTGGGATCACCCTGTTCCCACACTGTTCACTGCCCGCCTGCCCGGGGACCTGCCCCGCCCCCAACCCCGGGGCCAGGGCCCGGTCACAGTACTGAGCAAGACCTAGTTGGGGCCCTGTGCATATGCAGGGTGCTCAGGGGTACAGGAGCCCGAGGTGGGCTCTCATGGGAGGCTGGGCTTGAGTGGGACGCTTCAGATAGAGGCAGGAGGGGGGCCTCCTCAGGGGGCTGAGGGGCCAAGTTGCAGCTGAGAGGCAGGCAGGGTTGGTCAGCAGGCCTGCGGAATGGGTATCCTGGGGGGTGGGGGTGGGGAGGCCCCTGCAGGGCCGGTGGGTTCGTCCCCCCATGGCTCCCGGGGGCGGGGCTGAGCTGTGGGTACCCCCGTGGCGCCCCAGTGCCCGGCAGGAGGTGGGTACCCTGGAGAGGTCAGGGCTGGCCCCGTGTCTGCTCTGCCTGCTCCCACCCCTCGGCCTGGGTCAGCAGGGCCAGGGTGCTCTCGCAGAGGATGTGGTGTGGCCACGAGGGTCAGCTGAGGAGCCACGGGAAGGCAGATACGGCCTCAGGAAGTGGCTCTTGGACACGGGGTCTGCGGAGCCATTGAGATCACATCGAGGTGTAGGGGGCAGGGGAAGCCGGCCTCAGAACCGTGGGGGACAGAGTGATACGGGCAAATGGTCCCTTGCACTCGGCCTGGTAATAACCTTTCTTGTGCACTGACCCCCCCCCCCCCCCCCCAGCAAGGCTTTCTTCAGAGCGGCTGGATGGGTGTGCGGGGGTGAGGCGTTGGGCCCATCTAACAGGTGTGGAGGGGTGAGGTGTCGTGGTCCTGGAGTTGGACCACCTGGCAGGCACGCGGGGGTGAAGTGTCGTCCCGGGGTTGGGCCCGTCTGGCAGGTGCGCAGGGGCTCCCTGCCGCAGTTGGGTTGGCGCGTCCCTGTGACTGACACGCTGGGCGTCTTTCCGGGTGTCGTTTGCCGTCCGCGTCTCTCCCGCGTCTCTCCTTTCCTCTGTCGGGAGCACGTGGGTGGTCTGTCTCCCGATGGCGAGCTTGGGTTGCGTTCTGGACGCGAGTCCTCCGTCACCGCCGTGCCGGGCAAAGACTGCACTTGGTGGGCCCGTCTCGTGCCCGGAGCCGTCTGGCGGGGGCGACAAGTTTGAACTCTGGGTGAAGTCTGAGAAACCCCCGAGCAGCCTGAGGCCCACATCCGCGCTTTCTTCCAGACCTTGGCGGTTTCGGCTGCGGCTTTAGGCCGGGGCCCGTGTGGACTCCGTTTCCGTGTCAGGTGTGAGCTGTGGCCTGAGGCTTCTTGTGAACGTGAGTCCCCGAATGTCTGTCCGCCCCTGCCCTCAGGGGCACGGCCCTCACAGCGACCGCAGCACCGGGGACAGGGTCCTGGAGCCCCTGGTACGAACAAGCCTTGACTCCCTCCGCGCACCTGTGGGTCACTGGAGGGTCAGCAGACCCAGCAGAAATCTCCGTGTCGCTCTATACACCATGAGCCCCCAGGACTTGGAGGGCCCGGTGGCCCTGATGGTCCTGGCCCTGGGTTTTGACCATGGCAACACCGTGGCTGTGTGTGTGTGTGTGTGTGTGTGTGTGTGTCCCTTATCACACAGGGCAGCCTGTGCATCCTGGGGTTAGGCGCCTGCACGCAGAGAGGGAACGTTGAGGGCTCTGGCCTGGGGCTTGGGGTGCTGGCCTCTGCCCCTGATGGAGGGGAGGCTGTCGTGCTGTGGGTCCCTGTGATGTGAGTGTGTGGGTGGGGGTGGCCAGCTCAGGTTCCTGCCTGCCGCGTGTGCTTGGCCAGGTCGCTCGCCGGGCCCCTTCCCTGTCTGGGGTACCCAGGAGACCGGGCCTCTCCTGCCACGTCCCCCGCTTGTTCGAGGAGCACATGTGATAGTGCTCTGTGTACCCTTTCCACACCGTCCTCAAGGGCATTGGGAGGACACCTGACATTCCCGGGGCCACTGTGGGGTGACAGGACTCCCAGCTCTGGGCCAGGACTCGACCCTGGGCTCCTCTGACCCCACAGCACGCCCCCCCGCAACACCCCAGGGTATCCAGATGGCCATGAAGAGAGGGCCTCTTGATGAGGGGGTGGGTGTGGGCTGGGGCGGGGATGACTTTGGGGGAAGAGCTTCCTGCCCCTCCCCCCAGTCTTGGCCCCTGGTGGGGAGCACCTTCCAGGCGGAGTGGGCACAGAGTCCCAGGCGTCTCAAGCCCCCCGTTTGCCCCAGGGGAGGCTCCCACCTGTGGGTTTGACTCTGGAATGTTCCGTGTGTGGCTGAGGGAGTGGCTGGTGTGGGCCAAGGAGAGCAGGCAACATGTTGGGGGCAGGCCGGGGCAATTCTTTCATTTTTCTCCAGTATTTGTACAGTAACCAGCAAACGGGGACGGAAGTTGGGAGCCCGTGGCGTCCGGGACTCAGAGAGGGTTGGGGGCCTCATCAGGGAGGGAGCCTGGGTGGGGGTGGCGAGGTGTCCTGGCAAGGGCCCCGGGGACAGGGCTGGGGAAGGGTCTGTGCCGGGGGCCCCAAGAGGCAGGGCCGTTTCCCATCGGGTCTGGACTTGTGTCCCTAGTGGTGGCAAGGTGCCTGGCGTGGGACGGATGGTTGGTTGGGACGAGCCGGCGTGCGTGGCCTGGTGTCGCTCTGAACCCATCGAGAGCCTTCAGATTCCTGAGGCCCTGATGCCAGGGAGGGCCAAGGGACCAGCTTGCCAAGATGCCCCTCGCCTGGCGGGCGTCACCCGACAGCCCTCTGGCAGGGCAGGGTGACCTGCCCCCGGGAAGCCTGGGGAGAGCAGCACCTTCGTGTCTCCTGGACTGGACGTCCTCCTGCCCCAAACCTGCCAGGAGGCACAGGGGGTGGGGTGGGCGGCCAGGGTCACAGGGCAGTGGCTGCACCTAGTGCTCTTGGCTTGGGTGTGGTAGGCACCGGCACCCCCTGATCGGGAGCCCCCATCACCTTGTCTGTGGGACGCGCCCCACCCTGCGGCTGAGCAAAGGAGGCTCCCGGGGCCAGGTCCCAGAGCACTGCCAGAGGTCGGGGCGTCTGTTTGCCTGGTGGGGGTGCCCTCGGGGAAGCCGGGCAGCCAGGCTGAGGTCTCTGGACCTTCCGTGACGCGACGGATGCGTCTGCTGGCGGCTCTGCCCCTGCCCTGACAAAAGGCGCCGGCCTCAGGTGTGAGGGGGGCGGGGCGGCCGGAGACACGCTCCTGGGACGGAGGGGCTCGTCCCAGCCCGTGCTGGCGGCTCCCTGCAGCTGCTGGGGCTCAGGTTCGCCATGAGGAAGGAGGTGCTGGCGGGAGGGCCATCATGGCCCCGGTGGATCGTTCTCCATCACGGCGGTGGTGATCAGCCTGGCCGCGCGTGGACCCCAGACGAGTGCCGGGCACTTATGTGGACTCCCCACCCGGAGCCTCCCCACGGCCCCACACGAGCCTTGTCACAGACGCGGACAGCCAGGCCCGGGCGCCCCGGCTGGCTGGCGAGGGGCAGAGCCAGATGGGAACCCGGGTTTGGACCTCAGAGGCGGCCTCCATATATGTGTGTGCTTCAGAACGTGTTTATTGTGGTCACCCAAAATGGGCCATCCTGGCATACAGCTCGGTGTTCCGAATTCCCCAGCGTCTCCGTCGCCCACACAGGAAACCCCCAACCCGGCAACAGCGAGCCTTCTCCCCGGGGCCCCGGGCGGCCCCCGCGCGCTGTCTGTCCCTCTGGACTGGCCTGTTCCGGGCACTTGGCGTGAGTGGAACCGTGCAGGGCGTGGCCCCGGCTGCCTCCACTTACCATCGTGTTTCCAGCTTCAGCCGGCCGTGACAGGTGTCTGCACGTCAGGGCTGTTCAAGCTGCGTGGTGTTCCGTTGTGAGGACGGGAGAGGTTTTGTGGATGTGTCCTTCCGTCGGCGGGCGCTTGGGCTGCCGTGAGTACAGCCGCGCTGAACGTGCGTGTTTCTCTTTCTTTGGCGTCTACACCCGGGGGGCGGGCTTGCCGGGTCACGTGGCTGCTGGGCCAAGCTGCCCGTCGGGCCCCGCCCACAGCAGTGCCCCGCCCACAGCTTCCACTTTGGGGGGGCCGCCCCCAGTGGGTCTTGGTTTCGGGTGGCCTGGCTCCCCCCAGCCCCCGCTGCCGGCCTTCGGACTCCCAAGCTCAGGCCCCGGCTGGAGTCCCTTCTGCCGTCCCCTCCTCGCCCACCTGGACCCCATCGTGCTGGTCGCCCAGGCTCTCCCGGGACCCATCCCCACCCTGCCTGGAGAGCCTACACTTCCATCCGTGAAACTGCTCTTGGGCCTCCCTGTTTGTGGTGTCCGTGGATGTCAGGCCCCCAGTGTCCACCTATGATGAGGTGCAGCCCCCGAAGGCCGAGTCCAGGAGAGAATGTGTTCCAGACCTAGACCTGGGGAGGAGCCAGCCTCCTGGAAGACAGCAGGAGACCCCGCCCCCTCCGCCTCCCCTCCCCCAGGGGGGGAGAGCAGCCCCCCCCTCCGGCCTCCCACAGCTGGGGGGCAGAAGCCCTGAACTTCAGAATCCCTCACCGGCAGCCCCACGTCCTTCCTCCCCTCCCCTCCCCTCCCAGCGGGGCTGGGTGCCCCTAGAGGTCCTCACAGGGCACAGGGTGCCCGTCCTTCCTGACTCAGCTCGCGCTCTCTGCTGGTTCTCCCGCAGCATCACCTCTGCCCCAGACAGAGCACAACTGAACCTGCACCCCCTTCCCCAGCTCTGCGGCCCCCACCCCCCACCCCCACCCCAGACTGGCTTTTCTCCCCTGCCCCAAAGGGCCAGACATCTCTGTGCATGTAAACCGTGCTGAGAGCCGCTTCCTAAAGGCCTGCATTTTAGAATGGATTGAGAACAAACTCAAATATATGCTGCCTATAAAAACATCACGGAGCCAGGAGTGGCGTCGTGGAAATAAAAGAACGGCTGAAGGTTTTTAAGTAACTGCACCAGGAGAGAACAGAGGCACAGCCTGCATCTGGCACAGAGAGTTGGGGCGAAGAGGGTCGTTTCCATTGCTGGTATATGGTTCAATCACTGGACGCACGGGTTGTGCCCTGTGAGCAAGAGATCTGCCCTTCACAACGTTCCCGGGACAGCCACAAAAGCGGATTTTATGCCAAAGCCAGGATAGGTTCTGACTTGTAAACTTGCGTTCCAATGGATCAGAGAAACTTCGCGAGACGGTCGCTTATTTGGGAAAAGACATTAAGTCAGAGCCCAGCCAGTAGGAGGTGTCTCAGTAAATACGGAACAAGCCGGAAAGGCCACCGAGGGGCCCCGGGAGGTATGATACGTGCAGGGTGACACGCGATCGGGACCCTCCACGAGGTGGCCCCGGGGGCTGCGAGCCCGGTCACGGCACAGCCTCCGTTCTGTGTGCTTGAACGTTTCCGAGTGCGGGGTGGGGAGCACGCGAGAGAAGGCGTTTCTCTCCTGGGGAGCCTGTGGCCGGGCGACCTACGCCTCCAGGCCCTTCCCGTCCAGGACGACACCGTGGCCACCAAGCGGCCACCCGCTTCCACTGGGAGCCCAGTGCTGACCTCCAGGCCTGGCGAGGACCCCCAAAGAGGCAACTACAGACTGGCCCTGGGCACAGGCGGAGGTGGAGAATTTGGCTTAAAACAACAGCACGCTAAATCCCGAAGTGCGGAAGGAGAGGCCATCACACAACGTGCGGGCGATGCGAGGAGCTCAGGCGAGAAGGCCGGGAAGGTTGCCTCCCTGTGGTCGGTCATCGGTGGGGACCCCACCCTGGTGGGCAAAGCCAGAGCAACGGGAGGGCTCGGTACCCGGCCTCAAAGCATCTCCCTCGGTGGTGACGAGCAGAAGATTCGTCCTTGCGGGATGAAACTTGCTGGTGCCACCGTGCCCGACTGATCACAGTTAACATCCTCAGGAGGGGCCAGACCGACCACAGGAGCCCCCAAGTGGACGTCCTCAGCCAGCCGAGTTCTCGCCAAAGACCCAGAACCTGAACCTGATCGTGAGGACACATCAGGTGGACCGGGGTGAAGGGCGCTCTGCGCAGTAGCTGGCCTGAACTCTTTGCAAATGTCAAGGTCAAGAAACCGTAGGGAGAAGCTACAGAAGCGTTCAGATTACAGGAGTGTGAGTTACGACAGGATGGGGCCCGGCCGCGGGGCGCTGGCCCACAGGGCTGAGCGGTGGCGTGTGTGTGGCCTGTTCCCCGATTCTCACGCAGGTCCTGTGGTTACCGACCGGAATGTCCTTGTTCCTGAGATACGGGCAAGGAAGTATTTGGCAGAAAGCAGACCTACCCCCAGATGCTTCCGGAAAACCTGACGGAGGGAAGGAGGAGGCGGGGAGAGGGAGGGCGCAGGGCAGGAAAAGGGGCGGCGTGAGCGCTGGTGAATCTGGGCCAAGGGTATTTGGGGGTTTCTCATGCGGTTCTATCCTGTAAGTTTGCGATTAAACCGTATAAGTAAAGAGTTACCAGAAATTACCACAACCACCCTGGGTTTCTCTCCTGACCACGGGCGTGGGCGGCTTACTCTTCCGAAATGTGCTGATAGGACACGTTGAGTCACTGGCGCTCGTCGAAAGCACGTGATCATTTCAGCGGCGGCTGGAAAGCTTCTGGTTATCTCCTCAAAAACATAAGCATGCGTTTTTTTAGAATATCGCCTTTTCTGATCACAAAACTCAGACGCGTTGAACGTAGACCATTCAGAAATTTGAACGAAGTCATTACAATTGCTTATTGAACCCTCACCCGGCGACGCCTGCTGTGGACTCCCTCCCAGTCCTTCCCCAGCTCGGTGGGTGTGCGTGCGTGTGTGTGTGTGCCCACGTGCGCTCTTGGGGTGCGCGAAAGAGTGTGTGCCCGTGGTGCGTCCGTGGTGAGCGGAAGGGCCCCGGCCAGCTCGCCCCCTGAGCTGTGTGGCCGCGGGCCGTTTGCTGTTTGTGCCTCAGTTTCTTCCTCCACGAAATGGGGACGAGGCAGGCCCTTGCCCTACGTGGCTGCTGGAGGGGAGGCAGCCTCTTTGGAACACGCTCCGATTCGCGGCAGCTCAGAGGAGGCCCTCGGCACCTGTCACCATGCGTATCTGCACGTGTGTGTTTCCGTAAATATCTGATAAAATGGGGACTATGCGAAACCACTCGTTGCTGATCTTGCTTCACTTGACTCGGGGCAAGTGTTTCCCACGTTCTTCTTTCACACGTGACGTTTCAAGGCTGCCTAGCGGTTCTGCTGGGGGACCCAACGTAACGGATCCTGCCTCCTGTCCCCCCGTTGATGGCCGGCTGATTTCCCACTTTACTCTTCTAAGATTGTGATGCACATCCTTGTACGTTCATTTTTGCCCGGAACCTGGATTATTTCCTCGCAGGAGATTCCCCGGCGGGATCAAAGGGTTCCCACGTTTTTATGGCTCTGACACCTTCCTCCAAACAGCCTTCCGGGAAGCTTTTCCTAATTTAACCTCCCTCCCTGAGGCTGGACGGCCCTGGGGTTTTTTTCTACCCTCTCTAAAGCCGGGTATTATCGTAAAAGCACTTTGCCCTTTTGAGGAGGCAAAAATAGCGTGTTGTTGTTTGTAGCGGGGGGAGCGCCGCTCGTATGTTAGTGGTTGAGTCAGCCGCCCGCGGTGCACCTGTGATGCACGGGGCTGACTTCCAGGTTCCGGGAGGACTGAGTTAGTGAGACGGGATCGCTGTCCTCCAGGACATGACGCCCCAGAGAGTAGACAGGGACTCGGGCAAACAACAAGGGCATGAGGTGGCAAGAGCTTGAGAAGGCGTGAAGCGGGGAACGGGGCAGAGAGCACGGTGGCTCTGGTGCCCTTTCCTGGGGGTGGTCCGGGGCAGCCCCTCAGACTGGGTGGTGGTTGAGCAGAGACCCGAGGAAGCGGGCCGTGCCCACTGGTGAAGGAGGAGGGTGCGGCCAGAGGAGACAGCGTGTGCAAAGGCCCTGTGGTACAGTGTGCTTGGCGCACGTGAGGAGCAGCAAGGCTTGGGGGCCGGAGGGGGGCCGGGTCACAAGGGTGGGCCCGGGCTGTGACTCTGGGAGCACTGGGGACACCACGGGGCCTGAGTGACGGGGGCTGAGATCTGTCCTCTCAACTTTTGTACTTTGTGGTTTCGGCCTTTTGTTTGGAGATAAGCGCAGATTTTTCAGAAAAGCTTCCCAACGGTACAGAGCGCCCCATAGGCTCCTGCCTCAGCCTCCCCCAGTGGGAACACCCTCCTGAGCCAGACACGTGGACGAAAAGCAGGACACCGACGCTGGTGTGTTCCTACCAACAAGGCTACAGGCCGTGTTCGAATCCCATGGGGTTTTCCCGCTGATGTCCTTTTTCTGCTCCGAGATCCCCACGCTGCATTCAGGGGTCTCCCGCGGCCCCTGGCGGCTCCCCTGGCGGCTCCCCTGGCGTCCCCTGGTTTTGTGACCTGCGCGTTTTTGATAAGCACCAGTCAGCTGTTCTGGGGTCGGTCCCTCCATCTGGTTTGTCTGATGCGTGTGGTGATTGGATCGAGGCTGTGCCTTTTGGCGAGAGCAGCCGGGAACACCGTTGGGCCCGGAGCGGCGCCCTCGTGCCAAGGGTATGCGACACGGGTACGTCTTATTCCTGGAGACTTTGACCTTGATCGCTGGGGTAGACGTGTGTCCTTCAGGCTTCTGTGCTGAAAACTCCTTTTCTTCCCTCCTGTCGTTAATGAATATTTTGAGGAAGATGCTTGGAGACGTGGCAGGTAGCTCTTTCCTCCCCAAACTCTGCCCTCCGAGTCCGGCGTCTGTCAGCAGCTCTGGTGAGCGTGGCTCCTTCCGTGGCATCTGTCTGACGGGGATTTCCTATCCCTGCTCTCCCCTCCCTGCTTAGCGACTGGAATTTGTCCCTAGGGCGAGTGTCTCTTCTCCTCCGCTCATTTGTTTGGAGGTTTGTTTATATCCGTGTGGCCTCGTGGACATTGATTTGATTTATGGGTGATCGTCCAATATGATCACTACGGATGTCGTGGCTCGACTCGTCCAGCGCTGGGCACCGGGAGCCCCTTCGGGTCAGCTTCTGAGCCTTCCAGCACGCCCCGTCTCGGTGGAGCACAGGGTGTCCCTGTGCCCCCCCCTCCCGCCCCCGGGCACACTCCAGGCTTCTCTTGCCTTGTCCCTTGTCTGGTCCATCCACGTTGTGGCAGGTGTCACGGCGTCCCTCCTTGTCAGGGCTGAGTGACAGTCCTGTGTGTGGACGGGCCATGTCCATCCGTTTGTCTGTCGGTGGATGCAGGTGGCTTCCGTTTTTGACTGTTACGAATCCTGCTGCTGGGATCACGAACGCACAATCACCTCTTTGAGACCCTACTTTTAATTCTTTTGGGGACGTACCCCGAAGTGGGGTGGCTGGATCAATGGTGACTCAGTTTGTAATTTTTTCGAGGGATCATCATACTGCCTTCCGCAGTGGCCGCGCCCGTCCCCTTCCCACCATCAGAGCACGAGGGTTGGTTTCCCCGCAGTCTTATCGACACTTGGTCTCTCTCGTCTTCTGATGATGGCCCTTGTGACAGGCGAGAGGCGACGTCTCCTCGTGGTTTGGATGTGTATTTCCCGATGGTCAGTGATGTTGAGTGCCCCCTGTTGGCCATCTGCTGTCTTCTTTGGAAAAATGTCTGTGTGGGTCCTTGGCTCATTTTGAAATCAGGTTCTTGAGTTTTTTGCTGTTGAGTCGTGTGGGTTCCTTGTCTGGTTTAGATGTTCACCCCTTATTGGATGTGTGGTTTGCAGATGTTTTCTCCCATTCCCAAGGTTGCCCGTTCATCTCGTTGCTGGTTTCCTCGGCCACGCGGAAGCTTTTTAGTTTGATGCGGTCCTGTTCGTTTATTTTGGCTTTTATTGCCTTTGCCTTTGGTCTCAGATCCAAAAAAATCATCTCCAAGACCGATGCCAAGGAGCTCACTCGCTGTGTTTTGTTCTAGGGGTTTTATGGCTTCACGTTGCACACTCACATCTTTAATGCATCCTGAGTTGATTTTTGTGTGTGGTGTGAGATAGGGGTCCAGTGTCATTATTCTGCACATGGCTGTCCTGTGTCCCCAGCACCGTCTGTTGAAGAGACCGTTCTTTCCCTCTTGTGTGTTCTTGACTCTTTTGTGATAAATTAATTAACCATAGGCGTGGATTGATTTCTGGGCTCTCTGTTCTGTTGATCTCTGTGTTTTTACGGCAGCACCAAACTGCTCTGCTGACCTGAAGTTTTGTCTCAGAGTCTGAAGTCAGGAAGCGTGATGTCTCCAGCTTTGGGGTCTGTGGTGGTTCCACGCACCGTTGAGGATCGTTTTTTCTGTTTCTGTGAAAAATGACATTGGGATTTTGGCAGGGATTGCGTTGACTCTGTAGATCGCTTCGGGGAGCATGGCCGTTTTAACGATATTAATTCCTCCAACCCATGAGTGTGGGATGTCTTTCTACTTATTTCTTTTAATTTCTTTCATCAACGTCTTCTACTTCTCAGTGCACGGCTCTCTTACCTCCTTGCTTAAAAGTATTCCTAAGTATTTTATTCTTTTCTTTCTGATGTTTATTTTTGAGAGCGAGAGAGACAGAGCACGAGTGGGGGAGAGGGAGACACAGAATCCGAAGCAGGCTCCAGGCTCTGAGCTGGCAGCACAGAGCGCGATGCGGGGCTCGAACCCACGAACCGTGAGATCATGACCTGAGCATAAGTCGGATGTTTAACCGACTGTGCCACCCAGGTGCCCCTCTATTCTTTTACTTTTAAAAAAATATTTGTTTATTTTGAGAAAGAGAGAGAGAATGAGCAAGGAAGGGGGCAGAGAGAGAGGGAGAGAGAGAACCCCAAGCAGGCTCCACACTGTCAGCACAGAGCCCGACGTGGGGCTCGAACTCACCAATCGTGAGGTCGTGACCTGAGCCGAAACCAAGAGTCAGATGCTTAAGAGACTAAGCCACCCGGGTGTCCTGGGATTATCTTCTTGATTTCTTGTTCTGGTACGTCATTATTCGTGTGTAGAGACATAGCTGGGTTTTGTGTGTTAGTTTTATATCCTGCGACTTAACTGAATTTGTTTACTCTAACAGTTGTTTGGTGGGGTCTAGGGTTTTCTACCCCTCATCTCATGTTGTTGCAAATGGAAACAGTTTTACTGCCTCTGGTTTGGATGCCTTTTCTTTTTCTTGCCTAATCGCTCAGGCTGGGACTTCTGGTCCCATGTGGAATATGAGTGGTGTGGGTGGGCATCGTTGCCCTGCTCCTGATCTTAGAGGAAAAGCGTTTAGCTGTTCGCCATTCAGGAGGATGTCAGCTCTGGGCTCGTCGTATGTGGCCTTTATGATGTTGGAGTACGTTCCCTCCATACCCGATTTGTTGAGAGTCTTTACCATGAAAGGATCTGTCCGTGAGTTTCGTCAGATGCTTTTTCTGCATCTATAGAGCTGATTGTTAACTTTATCCTGCATTTTTAAAAAAATTTTTTAACGTTTATTTATTATTGAGAGACAGAGCATGAGCAGGGGAGGGGCAGAGAGAGAGGGAGACACAGAATCGGAATCAGGTTCCAGGCTCTGAGCTGGCAGCACAGAGCCCGACTCGGGGCTGGATCCCATGAACCGTGAGATCGTGACCTGAGCCGAAGTCTGATGCTTCACCGACTGAGCCACCCAGGCACACGTTTTGTTGATGTGGTGCATCACGTGCACTGATTTAGGGATGTCGAGCCATCCTCGCATCCCTGGAATAAACCCCACTTGCTCATGGCGTGCGACCGCTTCTGTGTATGGTTGAACTTCGTTTGCTGACGTTCTGTTGAAGGTTTTTGCATCTGTGTTCATCAGGGATGCTGGCCCGTGACTCTCCTCCCTCCTTGTAATGTCCTTGTCTGGTGTTGGTGTCAGAGCAATGCTGACCTCAGGGAACCAGGGTGCGAGTGTTCCCTCCTCTTCCGTTTTCCTGGAAGGGTTCAAGAAGGATTGGCGTTAGCTCTTGAAACGTTCGGTGAATTCACCAGGGAGGCCATGTGGCCCTGGGCTTGATTTGAGTGCTTTCTCCCTTCCTCTTGGTGAGTTTGGCAAAAGGTTTGTCTATCTTGGATAGCTTCCCCCAGAGCCCAGGTCTGAGTTTCCTTCCTCCTTTGTTTCATCATTTCAGACCGTGTTTCATTTCTCCCTGCTGCAACCCTGGTCACTTCCTTCCTTCTGTTCTCACCAGGCGTAGTTCTTTTTTCAGTTCCTTGAGGGTAAAGTGGGTTCTTCTTAATGTCGATGTTTTCCCGCCGCACTGATTTTGCCACATCTTGTGTGGTGTGGTGTGTCGGGTCTCCATTTGCACCGGCCTCAAGGCCTTTTGCTTTAATTCCTGCCCCGATTGCTTCTTGGCCCACGGTTGTCCAAGAGCGTGTGGTCTAATCAACACGCACACGTGTGGATTTCCCAGTTTTCTTCCTGTAACGGATTTCTAATTTCGTACCACTGTGGTCCGCAAAGATGTGTGGTACGATTTCAGCCTTTTCACGCTTAGGAAGACTTGTTTTGTGGCCCACCATGCGACCCGTCCTGGAGCGTGTCCCCCGTGCGCTCGAGAAGAGTGCACACGTGTCCCGCTGCTGCCGGTGGGGACGTCGTGTGTGTGCCTGTAGGTCCACCTGGGCTCCCGTGTGGTTTGCACCCAGTGTTTCCTCACTGACTGTCTATCGGGACGATTTGCCCGTTGTTACGAGCGGGGGACTGAGTTCTGGGCTGTGATCGCACAGCATACGCGTCCGTCTCCTTTCAGATCTGTTTGCGTTTGCCTAATGTGTCTAGGTGCTTCTGTGTGGCGTGCGTAAATATCTGCCTGAGTTACGTGCTCTTGTGAGTTGGCCCTTTAACGGCCTTCTTTATAGCTTAATGCAACCTTGGGCTTGAAGCCTATCCTGCCCGATGTGAGTCCGGCTGCCCCTGCCCTCTCGTGGCTTCCGTTTGCACGGGCTTTACCTCTCCATCCCTGCACCTTCAGTCTACGTGTGTCCTCACGGCCGAAGTGTGCCTGTTGCGGGCAGCGCAGAGTTGGATCGTGCCAACTTTAAATTAGGCGGTGGTGGCGTTGACTTGAGGAGCTCTAAGATTTATTTACACGTACCCTCTCCCGGTCTAGGCGGTGCCTTTCCACTTTACTGATTATGTCTTTGGCTGCACAGAAATTTTTCATTTTCACGCGGTCCACCTGATCTATTTTTGCTTTTCTTTCCTATGCTTTTGGGGTCACGTCCAAGAAATCACTCCCAAGCCCAGTGGCAGGAAGCTTTTCCCTTATGCCTTCTTCTGAGGGTTTCTCGCTTTAGGGTCGTACGTACGGGCCTAAGTTCATCCTGAGTTGATTTTAGCGTCCGGTGCGAGGTTAGGGCCTAGCTTCGTTCTTCTGTGTGCGAACGTCCAGTTTTCCCTGCGCCCTTTGTTTTTTTTTTTTTTTTTTTTTTTTTTTAATTTTTTTTTTTCAACGTTTTTTATTTATTTTTGGGACAGAGAGAGACAGAGCATGAACGGGGGAGGGGCAGAGAGAGAGGGAGACACACAGAATTGGAAACAGGCTCCAGGCTCCGAGCCATCAGCCCAGAGCCTGACGCGGGGCTCGAACTCACAGACCGTGAGATCGTGACCTGGCTGAAGTCGGACGCTTAACCGACTGCGCCACCCAGGCGCCCCAGCCTGCGCCCTTTGTTGAAAAGACCGCGGACACTCGTTTGTGACCGTTTATCCTGGAAATCACCCTGTCTCCGCTCATGCACGCCCTCTGCATTGTCTGTCACGGCTGCCTGGGACCTCGCTGTGCGATGCGCCCGCGGCTCCTTTACGGGCGTTTGGGTCGTTTCCGACATTTGGCGACTGCAGACGCCTTTGCGGTAAGCTCGTAAGCTCGTATTTTTGCATTGTCGGAGGTGTGTTTTCGGGGAGATGCCTGGAAGCAGGGTGCTGGGGGGCAGAATAAGCGGGTCATGTTGTGAGGCACGACGACCAAGTGCCCCTGCAGAGAGCCCGGGCCCCGTGCACCCCCAGCCACAGAGGAGAGTGCCAGCTTACTCATGGGGTGTTTTCACGCTCTTGTTTCTGGCCAGCCCGATAGCTTTGTGGTTTTTTTAACAATTCTTTTAATTTGTTATTTTTTTTATTTTTTAGATAGAGAGAGCATGAGCAGGGTAGGGGCAGAGAGAGAGAGAGAGAGAGAGAGACCAAAGCAAACTCCACATTTAGTGCAGAGCCCGACGCGGGGCTCAAATCCGTGAACCATGTGATCGTGACCTGAGCCAAAGTCAAGAGTCAGATGTTCAACCGACTGAGCCACCCAGGTGCCTCTGATGGCTTTGTTTTCATCTGCGTTTCTACAATTATAATTATGCTTTTGGACGTTTTTCATATGCCTGGAGGTCACGTGAGTGTGTATTTTTGGGTTCGTGTCTTTTTCAAATTTTTTCTATTGAGTTTTTGGTCCTTGGTCTCTTAATTTTTTTTTAAGCTTATTTATTTATTTTGAGAGTGAGCGAGTGAGCATGAGTGGGAGAGGGGCAGAGAGAGCCTCCCAAGCAGGCTCTGAGCACTGTCGGCATAGAATCCGATGGGGCCTCGAACCCACGAACCGTGACCTGAGCTGAAACCAAAAGTCGGACACTCAACTGGCTGAGCCTCCCAGGCGCCCCGGTCTCTTAATTTTTAAGTCCTTTATATTCGGGGAACACTAGTCCTTTGTGGCCCATGTTGGGGATTTCTTCTCTCAGTTGGCCATTTGTCTTCTGCCTTTGTTTCTGGTGCTTTCGGTCAGGAAGAAAGCTTCGGGTCCGCCGGTCCTGCGTTCTGTTGCCGCTGGTTCATGAGTCACGGTGGAGAGCCATTTCCCCACGCCGCGTGCGAGAGCGGTTCACCGTGTGTTCTTCTAGAAGATGGGGGCTTCGTCCCCTGCATGCCACGCCGTGTCCACGTGGAGTTAGCGTGTGCGATCTAAGGTCACCTCTTTCCGGTGGCCGTCCAGGGCCCTTCCTTAGCCGTCCGGCCTGCTCACCGGCCCTCTGGCCTCTGGGAGCAGCGGAGGCAGGGAGACCAGAAGGCTGACGCTGGGAAGGGCTGGGGGCCACTTGCGCTCAGATTGGGATGAGAGCGAGAAGGGAAGGGTTTATCGCTGAAGCTAGGAGTGTTTTCTGGGAGAGGGGGCAGTGGGGGCAGGACCCGAAGGTTTGCCTCAGCACCTGGGCACGTGGGGTCTGTTTCTGAGTCAGGGAAGGCGCTGGGGTCAGGCGGGGACACGGAGCCCTGTGTGGGATGTGTCCTGTTGCAGGGCTTTGCCGGGCAGCCGGGTAGGAGGTCAGGGAGCTGGTGGGAGCTCAGGGGAGGGCCTGGCTGGGCTCCCGGGTCTGGATAGGTGACAGGGGAGCAGGGGCCAGATGGCACCTCAGGTGACGGTGAGGAAGGGGGAGCCCAGGAGGGCGGGTGTCCTGACAGCAAGGTGAGAGGGTGTGGAAAAACAGAGCAAAGCATCTGGGGGTCCTAAAGGGTCTCAGACCAGTCTTCGGGGGCCCCGGAGGCCTGGCTGCCCCTGGGAGCTGCCCTAACGCCACGTCCTCCCCGAAAGCTTGTGGATCCTGATCGAACGTCCAGGGGGGCCGGCGGGGGTGGTGAGATCCAGGGATTGGGGTTCCCACCTGGCTCCAAGCTGGGACCCCGGGGACTGGCCTCACGGGGCCGGGGGGGCCCTTGGAGCAGAAGCTGCGGGGGACACAGCCCTTCTGAGTTCTGCCCCTGCCCCATCCCCCGCTGTCCCCCCAACCTGTGATGACCTCGGTGACTGCCCTGGCGTCTGTGACAGCAGCTCACTGGACAGGAGGGACAGGCAGGAGCTGTCAGATTAGCGCTGCTTTTCTCCTGGCTCACCGGGCCTGAATGTTTAATTCATGCCGCCTCCGCACCAGTGTGCCCCAGGACGTGGGGATTGGGCCGGGCCCGCAGACCCTGTCCCTGCCCCCGTGGGCGCTGGGAGGGGAGCATCTCAGTCACAGGATCACACCAAGCAGAGAAACAACGCTGCAGCTGAGCAGGCAGGTGTGCTTCACCGGGCATTTGCGTGTGGTTTGTGTGAGGCACTTGCCTGAACAGTCCAGGAAGGCTTCCCGGAGGAGGTGTTGCTCAGGGTGAAATTGAAGCTTCCAGATCACTGCAACACCCACCCTGTAACGGGGGCCCCTGGGGAAAGAGCCGTGTCTGCGTGAAGAGGAAGGAGTGTGGCACACGGCACAGATCAGGGAACAGCAGACATCCAATGGTTTTTATCTGCTGTTTCACGAGACAGGGAATTTCAGGCTTTGACGTCCTGCAACATGTCGTGAGAGGTGGCTGTGGGGCAGACGGGATGCCAGGGCCCCCATACCTGGCAAGCCCTACCCCCCGTCCGAGGCCTGCAGGGGCTCTCTGCTCTGTTGTGACGGGTTTCTGGAAGGCCGGTCAGCGCAGCGTGGGGCGTGCTCAGTGTCCTGGGGAGAAGTCTGTCTGCGGGCAGAGGTCGGGGAAGGCAGGGCAGCGGCGGGCTGAGGTCTGGGCCGGCGGCTCAGAGGATGTGCAGGCTATTCTGGGCGGCAGGCAGGAAGCGGCCGTGCTCCGGGCGGCTGCGGAGAGGTGGGAGCCAGCTGTGGGCATCTCCGGTGCCCGCGTCGGTGCTCCGTCCCAGCTGGCTCTTCCCTTCCTCTGCTTTGTTCCCTCCTCGGCCACGGCCAGGAGACAGTCCCCGGATTGAGAGGGAAGAGGGGCTCTTGGGGGGGACGGCCGGGGGGCGGCCCCGTTTGGGGCATGCCCGCAGAGGTGAGCAACTCCCACCGCGTCTGTCTGAATGTGTCCCGGCATTGCCTGTTCCCTGGTGTTCAGAGGTTCCTGGCGTTTTCCTCCTGCTTCCGGTTGCTGCACAAGAGAGCAGAGCACGGCTGCCGTCACCCCCCCTCCCCCCCCCATCCTTCCAGTCAGGGTCTCTGGGGCCCCGGCCAGGTGCTCAGCTGGTAAATAGCTAATGCCAGCCCAGAGCCTGTGCCCACTGATCCTGGGAGGCCTGGCACAGCTCGATGCCTCTTCCACTCCTGAGCCAGGCCTTCCCCTGAGCCCCTGTCACAGGTGGCCCTCCCGGGCCTTCCCTGATCCTCCTGTTCTGGCCTCAGGCCTTCCAAACTCTGCCTCAGGGCCTTTGCATGACAGTCCTCTCCCAGGCCTAGCTGCATGTCCCCAGCTCCTAGAGCAGCAGCCCCCCCCCCCCCCCCGCCCCCCAGCCCCGTCACTGTGACGGCTCCTTCTGTCTCCTTGGGGTGGCTGTCACTGTTCCTTTTGATTTGTAGATTTGTTTTCTAGGTTATTGTCTCTTTTTCCCAAGCCTGCCTCACTCCTGGAAGCTGGCCTGGTGCCAGGCGCGCAGACCGGGCTTTCCGTCGGGGCCGGGATCGGGGCGGGGAGGGCGGGAGGCCCCGCCGGGCCGTGCAGGCAGGACAAGGAGGGTGCATTTGTGTTGAGCCCCTGGGGAACCACAGGAGGGCTTCCTGGGGGCGCCGGCTGGCAGCAGAGGATTCCTGCCCCTGAAACCTCCCAAGGGACCAGAGTGGCCTTGCAGGCCCGGGCGTCCTCCGTGGTCAGCCTCCACGTGGCAGGGACCTGGCTCAGCCAAGTCCCACTCACTCCTCGGCCTGGGGACTCGCCCTCCGTGGCCGGTGGCCGGGGAGGGTGACGGAGGAACGTGTCTCTTGTCCCCCAGCCTTGGCCAGTGGGCTCTTTCCGGGGGCCGGGGATGCTGACACAGAAATAAAGCTGCCGTTTGCATCCGGCGTTGAGTAACCCACGCCCGGCGGTGAGAGAGGAACGCCAAGGCCCCCGGCCTGCCCACCGCACAGCTGGCCGCCTCCTCCCTCCCTGCTGGGAGCGGCTCCCGCCTTGGTGAGGGCGGGACCGGTGGACAGCGCCACGATGCCCGGCCCGCGGGGCACGGGGGCACCTTGACCGCGTGCGGGGCGCGGGCCCCCATCCGCGTGGGGCCCTTCTGATGCCCAGGAGCCCGGCGCCGTGCACTCACTGGCGGGGCGGGGGCGGGAGGAAGTCTGAGGCCAGCTGGACAAAGAGGAAGCGGGCACTGCCCGGAGGGCACACCCCCCGCGAGGCCGGCTCCGGAGGGCGAGACCTCATCTCGTCCGGGGCGGCGGCGGGAGGCACCCCGCCACGCGCCTCACGCCTGCCCCTCGCGGCTGGGCCCTGGGTGGTTGCCGGGTGACACGGGACTCGTGCCCCCCTTGCTGAGCCCACGCGGGGCCCCTGCCCCCGGGACAGGAGCAGCTGAGGGGCTGGAGGTGCGGCCGGCCGTGCCGCCCCCCTGCCCCTGCCGCGCCCAGGGCCCCGGGCACGCGCTCACCCTCCGGGCCCCCTGCTGCAGCGTCCCGTGGGGCCAGCCTGGAGGGCCGGGCCGGGCCCACGGCAGGCGGGGGGGTGGGCTCTGTGAACGGCACGCCCCGGACCCTCGGATGCGGTGTGGACGCCATCCCCCGAGCGATGGGCTGGGGCTCCTGTGCTGGGGAGGGCACGGGGTGGGCTCAGGGCCGCGGCTGTCGGTCAGGGGGCCCGCGGTCCTCGGTGACCGCCTGTTCCCACCGTGCCTTGGCCGGGGGTGCGGACGCCGGCCGGGCAGATGTGTCCACAGCAGGGAGGTCCCCACGATGGGCAGTCAGGAAAACCGCATCTGTCTCCCACCCCCAACCTCCCTGCCCCTGAATCCCTGCTTCCCCCCACCACGCGTCCCCGCCTTGCGCCCCCCTGCGTCCCCGCCTCATGCCCCCTCCCCCTGCATCCCTGCCTCCCCTCCACACACATCCCTGCCTCACCCCATCAACTTCCCGGTCTTCCCCCACCCCACCACCTTCCTGCTGAAATCACCCCACATCCTTGCCTCACCCCTCCATGCCTACCTCACCCCCCTCATCCCTGCCTCCCACAGGCTTCTGGGTGCTCTGTAGGAGAGCTCGCATGCAGCCTTGCCCGACCGGTCTCTCTCCCGGGGCCTGGGGCTGGGCCACGCCCGGGTCCCCGGGGGTGCCCTCTGGGGTCCGGCCCGTTCCTTCCTGGCACCTCCCACACCACAGCAGCAGGCTGGCGAGGCGCTGTGCCCGGCTGAGAGCTTCGTGTGGGGGCAGGGCCGGCCCGGGGAGGCCCGGGTGAAGGGCCCCATTCAGGAGGCCCGCCCCGGGCTGTGTGGGCCGGGCTCCCGCTCCCCACGGGCAGTCCTGTCTTGTTTCGTCAGCAGAGGCTTTCCTGCTCTGCAGGTACAGGGGACAGGCCCCCCTGGGGGCCTCTCGGGAAGGAGGAGGCTGTGGCCGGGCTCCAGGGCCCTCACCCTGCTCCCTCCCTGAAGCGGGGTCGCCCTGGCCCTGCCCACCCCCGGGCCTTCTGAGGAGTCAGCGTCCTGTCCTGTCCGGGGAACCTGGGCCGTGGGCGGGCCCCACAGGACAGGAGGACTCTGGGGGACACTGCTCCCCGGGCCAGGGCCTCCCCGGTGCCAGCCGACTGGGATTAGGGGGACCCCAGAGGGGGTGCGGGTGGGGTGTGCGCTGAGGCCAGTGGGCATGTGGGCGTCCCGTGTCTGTGGGGTGGGGGGGTGGGGGTCACGCAGCTGGCCGTCTCTGGCCTCGAGGGATCGGGTGGGCCAGGCCAGGGGTTGGGTGGGCCCCATCTTGGGTTAGAGGCTGCCCACGAGGGCTTTCCGGCCTCTCGGAGGGCCTCTGTCTCTAAGACACGGGGTCAGGGCTTTGGGGAGGGCGGGGAAGGAGGGTGGGGGGCTTGGCCCCGAGGACAGTATGGGTGACCCCTCAAGAGCTGCCCTTGGACTACTCGGGTCTGGGCTGGGGGGCCAGGGCTGGAGGGTGAAGCATGACACGGGGTCTTTCCGGCCCTGTGGGCGGTGAGCTGGCCCGTCCCCGGCACGTGGTGCCCCTCTACGGAGAGGGGCCCCTGTGCCGTTCCCCAGGAAGGGATTTCGCTGTGTGGTCTGGGCCGGCCTGACCTCGCTGGGCCTGATTCCTCCTCTAGAGAAGGAGGGCCCGCTGGGATTCTCTCCCAGACCCCGTGTTCAGGCCTTTCACAGGACGGAGCCACGGCCCCAGCGGGAGCACGGGGCTACCCCCTCCCCCGCACTGCCTTTGCTCCTTTTGGGGGAACCCCAGGCTTCGGCATTTCCAAGCCTCTGTTTTCCCGCCTGAGAGATGGACGTCCTAATACCTAACTCGCTGCCTCAGTCGGGGGTCCGGGAAACACTCTGGTGTTGTTGATGGAGCCGGGTCGGCCGCACAGGAACCCCCCGGCTCTTACCGCTGTCCTTCTCGTCAGTGACCGTAGGCTGCTGCCCCCTGCTGGGTCACCCTCTGGTGTCTGCACGACGGACGAGGGGCCTCGTTCTGGAAAGGTTCCTGGACTGCGCCTGCCGGGTCACCCTCTGGTGTCCACGTGACCAATGAGGGCCTCGGCCCGGAGAGGTTCCTGGACTGCACGGGCCCAGGCGGGAAGGCAGGGCCCTTCTGAGGGGCGGGCAGTGGTGCCAGCTGCAGACAGGACCTGGCAGTGAGGGCATCCACCCGCCCTCTCCTCAAAGTGCTGGGCAGCTCCTCGGAGCCACAGAGCCCTGGTGGTCTGGGACCGCTCCCCAGGGCGTGGCCCAGGTGGCCCCGCCCGAGGCCCCCCTGTCGGGTTCAGGGGTCCGCAGGCATCTGTTTCGGAAGAGACAGCGAATCCTGGGGGGCCTTCTCCAGTACCCGGAATCTGGGGCCGCTTCCTGGCCTCACCCTGCCCGCTTCCTGGATTCTTTGCTGTCTCCCTGGGGGTCGTGTTCTCCTCTGGCCTGGCACCTGCCGCTCCCTACCTCTGCCAGGACCAGGTCCCTGCCTCGGAGAAGCCCTCCCCGATCACCCCTTCCAAGGGGAATGAGAGAGGGAGGGGTTTCGGGGGAGAAAGGGGTATATCCAGCTGGAAGGAAGCCCCACCTGCTCATGTCAAGTCCAGCGAGGTCCCTGCCCCCCGGGGAGTGTGTGCCCGGCCAGCTGATGCGAAAGGAGGGCAGTGCCCCGGCCCCTTGGCGACACCTGGGAAAGCCTCCTTCCCCTTCAGGGTCTGCTGGTGGTTCTTGACTCACTTGTGAGGCCGGCAGCATCCCCCTGCACCCCCGCGGTCCCGGCTCCGGGGGCTCAAGCCGACAGGGTACAGGCCAATCTGATGGCAGTCATGGCCCAGGAAACCCTTTGCTGAGTATGTGCAGGGGGCATCCTTGATGTGTCCCTTCCCTACTTCCCAGTGGGGAAACTGAGGCTCACGTCACACGTGGCTGTTTCCACGGGCCCCTCGTGTCCCCTGGAGTGGGACCAAAGCCTCCACAGTGGGGTTGGAGGTTCCTTCATCTGGAAACTAAACTACAGCAAGAAAGACTTAGGCTGGACACAAGGAGGGACTTCCCCAGCAGGAAGGAGCCTGGGAATCCCATGCCCTCCTGGCAATGGTGGGGTCGTGTTGACCTGGCTGTCCGAAGCTCTAGGATCAACGTCCCTCCTTCTGCCCCACCTTTCTCTTTCTTGAACCTGGGCGGAGGCATCCTGGGAGTCCTGGGCACGGCCTCGACTGCTGGAAGGAGGGCAGGGCCCCTTACGCGCTCGCTCTGGGGTGTCATCGTCCGCACGCTGCCCCAGGCCAGCGCCCCCCATTGCCCTTCTCGCCCCAGATGGGAGGAGGGGAGGTCCCCCCTGCCCCGGGAGGCCTGCAGGGGCTGGCCGTCCCCAGGACGAGGACCTCCCGAGACGGGGGGTGGCTGGGGTGCAGAGTGGGCACAGGTGAGTCCAGGATGGGACCCCTCCCTGGGGAAGATGGTGAGTGAGCTCATGGGAGCAGACGCGGCCCCTGTGGGTGAGCTCGCTTGGGTTTACTCTCCCCACACCTTCTAAATAGGTGCTGAGAGGGGCTTCTTATCAGGGCGCCTGGGGGCTCAGTCGGTTAAGCGTCCGACTTCGGCTCGGGTCATGATCTCGCGGTTCGTGGGTTCGAGCCCCACGCGGGGCTCTGTGCTGACAGCTCGGAGCCTGGAGCCCGCTTCGGATTCTGTGTCTCCCTCGCTCTCTGCCCCTCCCCCACTCGTGCTCTGTTTCTCTGTTTCAAAAATGAATAAACAGTAAAAAAAAAAAAAAAAAAGTTTAAACGGGTTTCCACCACAGGCGGCCAGGCTCAGTGCCTGTGCCTCCCTGGGCCCCGGACGGCCCTCCCGCCCTGCGGGTGGCTGCCTCAGGTGGGTGTCCAGGGCTGAGTGCCTCCCAGCTCCCCACCTACCCCGTGCCGTGTGCCCGGTGTGGCTGCGGCGACGGCTGTGACTTACCATCCGGGGTCTGTCCTCCCTCTGCCCGGGCCACACGCAGCTCCCGGAAGGACGACTGAGGAGGGCCTGGGGTTCCCACCGCTGGCTGACCCCTGAGGCTGGGTGGAAGGAGGCCTGCGCTGGAGCCCTGTTCTCGCTGGCTTTGGTGCTGTGTGACTGTGGGCCATTTCTCGCCCTCTCTGAGCTCCCCTCCTCCTGTGATGAGAGATAGCCCTGCTTCTCAGGCTTCCCGTGAGGACTGGAGTGGACAGGAGGAAGCAGGCTTTATGCAGCTCATGGCCGCCCGCCCTCCGTGCTGGGGCCTCAGACCCACCGGGCACTTGGGGTGCTGCTGGGGGGGCCTGACGGGGGAGAGGATGTGGGTCTCAGCTCCGTGGGTGGGTGTCCCTGTTGTCTGATGGGCGCCGGCCTGGGGCCGGAGGCTCCCAGCTCAGTCACCCGCGGCCCGATGTTGGGACATGGCTGCCGTGTGCCCTGGTCATGTACGTGCCTCTGAGTCACGCGTGCACACACGCACGCACACCGGGGAGACCCCTGAGCAGCCCCCTAGGGCCCCCCGAAGGCTTTGGAATGACAGCTTGGGTGGCACGGTTAAGCTCACAGCCAGAGTCTCTGCCCCCAAGCCACCCCCAGTCGGCGTGGCCCTTCACAGGGTGACAGTGGGAGACCCCATGCCCCCCTCGCACACTCGAGGTCTCTGCGCTGCGGCGGGTGTGGGCAGCGAAGGGACATGAGCACAGCCGTCGGCTCGGGTCCTCACGGCCCCGCGGGGCCGTCCGGACACACGGCCAGTGTGGGGGCAGCTGGGTCTCCCACCGTCACCACCTCCGGGGGTGCAGCGGCATGTCTGGGGGTCGGCCAAGATAGGCCTGAAGTGCCTCCAGCCAGGGAGCCCCGTTTCTGTGCCTGGTGGTCGGGGTTCTGAGCGGGGCCAGCGGGATGAGTAGCCCCTCTTCGTCCCCCCATCTCGAGGGGGACAGATTCTCTGTCCTTGTGGCACGGAGCTGTCGTGGGCCTTCCCAGAAGAGCGCAACCCCATCCCTGGGCTCCAGGTGTCCCCGTGTGCCTGTGACGTCCCTGTTTCAGGGAGAGGCCGGGAGGAGAGGGTGCGGGCCGAACCCCAGCCTGCCACCGCCTGCACGGTGGCTTTGCCGAGCCTCCGTGGGCACCAGGAATAGCGGGCACGGGGCAGTGCCTCGTCGGGATTTGAGAAGGCCGGGGGGCTGGCAGCGTGGGCGCTGGGCTGGCCTCGTGTCTCCTGTGGTCCCCGGGGTCGGCCCTCCCTGCCGCCTCAGGACCCTTGCCCCGCGCCTCCTGCCCACGTGTGCGCCCAGCAGCTGGGGCGGCCCTGCCTGCTCTGGGCTCATGCCAGAGCCACCCCCTGCCCACCCCCAGGCTGCTCTGTGCCTGGCACCGTTGACATGCAGGCTGGGTGTGTGGAGAGCTGCCTCCGTGTGGCGCCCTGGTCCACCGGGGGGCCCTGTAGGGCCCTGCTGAGCCTGTGGGGGTGGGGCAAGGAGGGACGGAATGGAGCATGAGGCCCTCAAGTCTTGACACACCCTGGAGGCCTGCGTGGAGGAGGCGGCACTGAGCATTCTGTTCACTGAGCCCCTGACCTGAACCTAAAGCTGCATTCGGTCGGTTCAACAGACATTTGTGTACCAGGCCTCGCGCTGGGCCTTCAGATGGGGCCCCGCCTGGGGAGGCAGGGGGCGGTCAGTGCTGTGATGGGGGTGCGGCAGGGGCCACGGGCCCGGAGGGGGTGTCTGGAGGCCTCCCTGCAGGGGAGCTCAGGCCTGTGGGGCAGGGGGTGGCCCCGGAAGATGGGCCTGGAGTTCAGGCTTCATCTGGAGGGTCTTCAGTTGGGAGGGAGCTGGCAGGCTTTGCGTCTCCCCAGGGCCGCCCGGCTCCCCAGTGGGGACTGAACCGCTGAGGTGGGGAGACCGGCGGGGGCTGGGCTGCGGGTTCTGGCCGTGGTGACCCCGGGCCGGTGCTGTGTGCATAGGCGCCCTGTGAGGGCCCGGCTGGAACGCGAGGCGGGAGGGTCCCATGTGTCTGGGGTCCCCAGCGATGGGGACACAGGTTTTAATCTTCTGGTAAGCTTCCTGCCTGGCGGTCTGGAGTCTGTGCAGTGGGGCCTTTGGGGAGACGATGACCCAGGAACCACACCCCCGCGGGCCCAGCCGCCTGTCGTGTGGTCCTCGGGGCTGTGGGTCGAGTCCCCGGGGCAAACCTTTTAAGTAGACGAGCCTGCGGACAGACCCTGGTGGCAGGGTCGGGGCCGTGTGGGGGTGCGGGGAGGCGTGGCTGCGTGCTGGTGGACGTTGGGGTGTGGCAGCCAGCGGGCGGAGGTGGGGGGACACAGGCGGGGCTGCCCGGGTGTCCCTGGGGGGCTGGGCGGGAGGGAGGGACTCGGTCTCCCCTGGGGGCTGTCCTCTGCCTCTCCTGCTCATTTGTCTCCCGGACCTGAGGGGGTCGTACGGTGCAGCGTGCCCGAGGGGGACCCCGAGGAGACGTGTCCACGTCCCGACCCGGGACCCGAGAACGTGACCTCACGTGGAGAGAGGGCCTTCGCGGACGCAGCTCAGTAACAAAAAAGGAAAAGGCGAAAAGGAGCCTCTGAGTGTATTTCGAATTATGTTTTAAAAACCCAGTACTAATGCCAGTTTTGAGAAACTCACGGGGGTTTCCGTAGTCGTTATCCTCACGAGTAACTTGTTGGCTTGGCAAACGGCCATTACGAGTGCAGGGGCCGAGCTGGGGGCCCCCACAAATGTCCGGTCCCTTGGAGCATGAGGATGAGACCTCACGCAGAAGCACCTCTGCACGTGGGACGGAGCTCAGTGTCCTGAGAGGCCGTGGCCATCCCGCGTGCCTGGGCGGGCCCTACACGCGGTGACGACGGGCGTCCTCACGCACGAGAAACTAACAGCAGGGGCCACGTGACCGCACAGCCCCCAGCCCAGGGCGATGCCTGGGGCCCCAGAAGCCGGGGAAGGACACAGCCCCCCTCGCCCCACCCCTCCCTGCCCAGGGTGAGCCCCCACCACGCCTGAGCTGCGTCCACGCACAATGTGGCATTACTGCCCCGGGGTCTGTGGCTGCCATATGCCCCAGTGGGGAGTTCAGTCTTGGCCTGAATCCGGGGCTGGGGGGATCCTGGGGTCGGCCAGCTTGGGCTCACAGTCGCCGTGGCCTTTGACGTGCTCCTGCTGGCTCGTAGCCTCGGGGGTTCCATCAGTGGCTGTGACTCCCCTCCGGGATGTCCAGGGCGTCCCGGGACGGAGGGCCAGCTCCACAGCCTGGAAGCCCCTGGAGGACCCGTTGAACCGCGCCCCAAGCCGCCGCCTCCTCACATGGGATGACGGGTCACCTTCCGCGCGGGGTTTAGAGGGAACAGTGCCACGCAAGGGCTGGGCCCGCAAGGGGACCCGGGGCACAGCCACGCAGGACCGGAGGCCGCCGCCGTGGGAGTCCGATGTCGGGTGGGTGTCGTGGCCCGGAGCACTGAGCTCATTGGCTCCACGGCGGGGCACCTGCCCTCGTGTGTTCCGGGGCCTTTGGAACCTTCCAGGGCGGCTTTTATACAAACTGAAGCGTCTCTGATACGATTTGGGGTTTAAAACGTCAGCACCTAATCTGTTGAATCACATGTTCAAAACCCCGTCTGGCCCCGGGCTTGAGGTCCCTTGACGAGCCCTTGGTTTATCTGCCTGGAAAGTCCTGTCCTAGCCGGGGGGGGGCCTGGGGGGGTGCGGGGGGGTGCGGCGGGGGGGGGTCCGGACCCCTGTCATTGCCTCACCGCCAGCCTTTGTTAGCCTCCCTCCGTCAGCTGCTGCCCACGAACGTCATTCCCTTTCCTTTTTGAAAATTGTGGTAAAATACACACAAAATTTATCATCTTAACCGTGTCAGGTACACAGCTCAGGGACATGAAGCACATTCCGTCTCCAGAGCTTTCCGTCTTCCCAAACAGAAACTCTGTCCCTGTGAAACACGGACCCCCACGCCCCCCCCCCCCCAGCCCCGGCGCCCGTGCTCCGCTCTCCGTGATCCACCGCTATGTTTCGGCCTCCCCGAATTCTGGCTTAGACCCAAGGGTAAGCCCGATGGCCACGCTCTTTGGTGCTGGGGCTCCGAGGGCTCCGGGAACAGCCCGTGCTTTCTGCGCACGTGTGCAGTGTGGTCCGCGTGAATGATTCTGACCTTCACCGGAAGCATCCCAGGGTGGAAAGGTGCCTCGGGGTGGGCTGGAGAGACCTCGCCGTGGGTTCACGGCGCCTCCCGGGAGTCTGGGCACACCCCCGACTCAGCTCCCCGCCTGCGTCCTGCCCCCCCGCCCTGGAGAGCCCTCCCGCTGTCTTGGACGGCGGCCCTGGCAGGCCTCCCGCATTCTGCCGTGTTCCCAGGGCACCTGGCCGCCGCAGGTACAGGGATGATGACCGATAAGACTCAGGACGTCCCAGGTGCTCGCGGTCCCGGCCCCTGGCCAGCGGCACAAGCAGGGCACTGTCCCTCGGGGCCGACGTGGCCTCGGGGGGCGGGCGCCTCTTCTGCACCCCGCCCTGCTCCCGCACCCTGACCCAGAAAACGGGTCAGATCCTTCTCTTCCTGGTCCTCGTGTCCCAGCTCTCGGGACGCATAGGCAGCGGGCTGGGCCGGAGCCGTGGTCTCCGCCCCGTGGAGGCAGGAGGTCCTGAGCCCCCCGAGGGCAGGGACCCCGCCTCAGCGTCTCTGGGGCCCGCAGGCCCGCCCGGGGCAGGACAGAGTAGACACGAAGCACACTGTGTGTGTCACAACACCTGAGCGACCGTTTAGCCTTCAGGACGCAGCGGGGCTGGGGAAGCACGACACTTGGGCGTCCCCCGTCCCCCCCGCCCTCGGTGGAGAACCCCCGGTGGCCGTCCCAGGAGCGGCTCCTCAGGCGGGCTCCCACCCCCCGGCCCAGTCTCCGCCGCAGCTCTGTCTGCACGGGGGCCTCCCCGTGACCTCTGCCCAGGAGCTCGGGGGTGAGCCCCTCCTGACGTCCCCTCCTGGGGGCCGGCGGGGTCCGTGCGCAGGTGGGACTTGGCCCCAGTAGTCCTTCCGTGCCCGTGGGCCTCCCATGGTGGACGCTTCACGTAAACGGAATCACGCGATACGTGGTCTGTAAGCGTGGCTTCTCGACGCCCGTGTTTCGGGGTCTGTCCCGCTGTAGCGGGGGCCCGGGCCTCGTCCTTTACGGCCGGCTGACCGCGCCCCGCTCCGTGCGCCTGGTCCCCGGCCGGTGGGCCTCGGCCTGGGTGGTACTTGGAGTTCTGAGACGGGGGGAGGGAAGGGGCGTGGCCCCCCTGGGCGGGGGGTGGCGGGCAGCCCCTCCGTCCCCGGGCCTGGGCTTGTGTCTGGGGGGGGGGGGGGGTGCGGAGCGGGCGGGCTGGCCGCGGAGCTGACCGCCATGTCTTCCCGCCCTGCAGCTTCCTCATCGTCCTGGTCTGCCTCATCTTCAGCGTGCTGTCCACCATCGAGCAGTACGTCGCCCTGGCCACAGGGACCCTCTTCTGGATGGTACGTAGCCGCGCGAGGGGCTGGACCGCTGCCCCAGCCGCCGGGGCTCTGGTCTGCCAGGCGAGCGGGCCATGGCATGGAGTGAGCTGCTCTGGGCCTCTCCCGCCCGCACGGTGACCCCGGACCGATGTCCTTCCCACCCTGCCGGCCGGCAGCTGGGGACCGGAGGCGTAGAGACCCCCACGCTTGCCGGGAAGACCGCCGTCAGGCTGGGACTGGTGGTCTGGGAGGGCTTCCCGGAGGAGGGGGTTCCGAGCTGGGCTGGAAAAGGAGCACAGGAGGACCTGTCTGCACGGCTTGCCGAGCCTGCCCGGTGGCCTGGGTGGCGGGGTGACTCCTGCCCTGGGTTGAGGCCAGTATGCCGGCCCCCTGGGGGTCTCGCCCCACCCCGCGCCTCTGGCCGCCTGCCTGGCCCCGTCCGCCAACCTGCGTCTTCCCGCCCTGCCTCGAGGTGCCGTTTTCATGGTAAACCAGAGCCCGGGGACGCATGGACCCGCTCGGAGACCTGCTGCTCCGTCCCCCTGGTCCGACTTCTCCCCCAGGACCGCGTGGCTTCCGTGACCGTGCGCCGAAGTCTGTCCTATCTCGCGACGTAGCGTCTGCGCGGCCGACTGTCCTCGCTCGTGTGGTCTTCCCAGCGACCTCTGCCGCCCAGCTGCCTAGCGTTCGGAGAAGTCTGGGGGCAGCTGGGGGACGAGCGTGGGGAGACTGTCCTCGGTCCGGTGAGGTCTCCCGTCCACGACCATCGCGCACCCGTCTGCCAGGCGCACAGGCTCACGATGGGGGCTTCAGACCGTGGCGGTGACGGCTGTCCCTGGTGACAGCGACAGTGGTCACTGTCGGCTACCGTCACAGACGGGTGCTCGGACCGCGCAGGGCAAAGCCGCCTCCTCCTCTGTGTCTTCTGGAGGTCGCGCTCGCTCGCGGCCCCCTTGTACGTATGAAAGCTGTTGGTGGCGCTCTGTCTGGACGTGGGGTCGCGGCCGGCAGAGGCGTGTGTGGCTCGCGGGGCCCAGCGGGGGTCGGCGTGGTGGCCGTCGCGGCTGCCGGGCCCCCAGCCTTGTGGGCTGGGCGCGCTCCCGGGGCTTCTCGTGAGGAAGGGTGCCGGCCTCGGGCTGGCGGGCAGTGGGTCTTCTCTTGGCCGGCGGTTTTCTCCGAGTCTGACGTGAGGGTGTTGACTCCGGGCAGCTCTCTCCCGCGTCCGTGGAGATGGTCGCACCGTGGAACCACTCGCTGGCCCAGCGTATCGTTTTCATCGTCCTGATAGGTTACGCTTTCCCGTGTAAAAGCAGGGACGTGCTCACCGTCCAAAAGCAGGATAGTGACACTGACAGCCTTTGGGTGACAGAACTCTCCCCCGGTCCTGGGCGCCCACGGGAGCAGCCGAAGGTGCCGGCCTGGCCCGTGCCAAGGCCCTGGGGCCTGCAGCCCGGAGGAGGTTCCTCCTGCATCCGGGCAGTGTGTCAGGCGCCACTGTCCTGGAGAGGAATGTCCCCGAAGCCCTGCACCAGTGGCCCCGGTACAGGCCGGGGGAGGGGTTCCACCTCCTCTGCAGGTGAGACGTGGGTGACGCCTCTCACCTGCTTCCCAGGGTGGGGACTGTCCTTCCCGCTGGGCGGCCTCAGGTCCCAGCGGCCAGCAGCTGGGGAAAAGCGGGGAGTGTGGGACATGTCTCTGTGTTTGAGGGTATCACATGATGAGTCCTGGGCCGCACGGAGCACGTCCGAGTGTCCTGGGGCGGCCGCAGCAAAGTCACCCAGACGTGTGGCTTAAACAGCATTTATCCCCCACAGCCCGGAGCCCGGAAGTCGGAGATCAGGGGCCGGGATGGTCTGTTCAGCGAGGACCCCCTTCCCCCTTGCAAGCGTGCCCTCTCTGTGTCCTCACACGGGGGGGGGGGGGGCTCTCTGGCGTCTCTTCTTACAAGGACACTGACCTTACAGGACCAGGGCCTCATTCCAGTTACCTCGGTTTACCTAATTGTCTCCTTAACGAGCCCATCTCCAAATGTAGTCACATTCCAAGGTGCTTGGGGGTTGGGACTCCCACACGTGAATTTGGGGAGCAAACAGTTCGGCCCATGAAGCCTCCCGAGTGGCTTGGGGTAGTCACCCTGGTACCGGGAGCTTTGCTCTTGGGTTTTGAGAGGCCCCGATGACATCTGGAGTCTGGGTGGGCGGAAGGCATGCTGAGTGTCCCTACACGCAGCGGGCTGTGTGAACTGGGGGCCCTGAGTTCAGGTGGCGACTTGCCCCGTCCTCGTGAGCTCAGGCAGGGCCTCCAGGCGCAGCTGGGGGTGGGGGGGACAGGACGGAGGCTGCCAAAGCTGCCAGGCCCTGCCGGCCGGGACCCTGGCAGTCATGGCCCGCACCCCGATGTGTCGCCGGGACCCCAGGCCTTGCGCCGTCCGTGGAAACCAGACCCACGGACGACGGCCCCAGGGTGGGGGCAGCCCCTGGCAGCCTCAGGCCCTGTGTGGTGTGGCCTCCACTCTCCTCTTGCCCAGGAACACCTCCCTGCCAGACAAGGCTTGTCCCGTTCAGAGCACATAGTTCATTCCATGGCACGGGGCTGCTCAGAGCATCCCACCTGCCCCCCCCAGCATCCCAGCAGCCCCTCCAGAATCCCACCTGCCCCCGCAGCATCCCCTCCAGAATCCCACCTGCCCCCCCAGCATCCCAGCTGCCCCCCAGCATCCCAGCAGCCCCTCCAGAATCCCACCTGCCCCCCAGCATCCCGGCTGCCCCCCAGCATCCCGGCTGCCCGCCACCATCTCGGCTGCCCCCCACCATCTCGGCTGCCCCCCAGCATCCCAGAAGCCCCTCCAGAATCCCACCTGCCCCCCCTTGCATCTCGGCAGTCCCCCCCCCCCCCGGCATCCCGGCACCCCCCCCATCTCCATTTCTCCTGGGCATCTCCTCTGCCTGCCCGCCCTCAGTCACAGCATCTTTGAGGCCTGCGTGCCACCTGGTGGCCGTTGTGTGAACTGCATGTGCACATGCCCCGGCTGTGGACGGGGGGCTCAGCAGGGGCTGGGAAGGGGGAGGCTTGTGGGTGCTCCTTCCTCCGGCCCCGGGTGGGGTGTGTCAGCGAGCAGCCGCCCTGCCCCCAAGCGGAGAGCCCACTCCCACTGCGTCCCACCTTCCCTCCACCCGTTTGAAGGCACAGACCCCTGCGGCCTCCCTTGTCCCCCACCCTCTTGTGTCCGCTGCCTCCTGCCACCCTCGTGTCCCAGCAGGGGCCCTCTCTGCACGCAGCCCTCTCTGGGGTGGGCAGTGCCTTCTAAAACAAGCCTCACCGTTCCCAAAGCTCCCTGTTGCATTTAGGAGAAACCTGGCCCCTCTGTCTGGGCCTCCAAAGTGCCACACATTCAGGCCCTCTCCCCCTCCCTCTACGTCACTCTCTCCCTCTACCCCAGTGCGCTGTTTGCTGACCCTTGGACTCTCCCCACTGCTGCCTCGGGGCCTTTGCACAAGCTCTGCTCTTGGCCTGCTATTTCTCTGGCATGCCACATGACTGGCTTCTTGTCCAGCTTTGGGCCTCAGGCTGGCTGTCACTCTTCCTGAACCTGCCACCTGGGGGTTCCCTGCTCCTCTCTCCTGGCGCACCTGCTCTTTCCCAGCAGTCTGAGCGTGCCGGGGAATCTGTGGGTGGGTTTGCAGCTTTCCATCACTGTGCACTGCCTGAGGGCAGGGGTCCAGTGTTGGTACTCTCCCTACATGCCCAGCATGGTGCTCCCAGAATTTGGACATCCCTCCTTTGAGCCCCCCCCACAGGACACCCGCAAGTTGCCGTGTGGTCCTGGGCCTCAGCACCCCCCCCCCCGACCCCCGCCACCACCGGTGGAATAGAGGGGGTGGTCAGGGCAGCTTCAGACTTAGCCCGCTGGTGGCCTTGCTGGGTTTCCAAGGACGTCCCGGCTCCGTGGCCGAATGGAGCCGGATTGCTTCGGGTCGGGGGGTGGGGGGGGGGGGGGATTGAACTGGCTGTGTCCGGCTGCCACTGGAGAGCCCTGACCACGGGGGGTGGCGGGCACCGGGGATATACCAGGGAACGAGGCAGCCCGGTCCCAGCCTCCAGGGACGGATAGGAGTCGTGTCCCTGGCGGGGTCGGGAAGGAGGGGCACGGTGAAGCAGGGCCAGGTCCGCACAGGTGCCGAGGGCTTCTCCAGGGAGGGGGCCCCCTGAGAAGGGCAGGGGAGACCAACAGGTACTGGGGGCTGGGACAGGCAGGGACCCCCGCCCCCGCAGCCTACAGCCGCCGGGCCCCTGCGGGCGGGAGGACGGGAGGGGGACTTCCTGGCAGTGGCAGAGGTGAGGTCGGGGATGACCCCGGGGCCGAGGAAGAGCCCCCTGGCGGGCGGGGGGAGTGGGCCTGAGCGGTGGTGGCCGGCAGAGGGCGGGGCCGCGGGCCACCAGGTGGCGCTGTCGTCCGCGAAATGCGGGCACCGCTGGCCGGGGCCCAGAGTGCGAGCGGGAGCCAGACCGCAGGCGAGAGCCCAGGAGGGGCCGAGCGTGGGCTCCGTGCGAGGGGCCCGGCGACCCGCGCGCCGCGGACACGGTGGAAAAAAGTCCCCCGAAGCTGGGCTTTCCCAGGGAGCCCATTTGCCCCCGTCCCCTTTCACAAGCCTGGCGTTGGGAGGCCGAGCTGTTATCTCGGCGGAGCGAGGAAGCCCCAGGGCGGCCTCCCGGGGATTAAGCGTTCTGCTGAAGCAGGCATATTCGAGGGCCTGCAAAAGCCATTTGGGGAGGGATCTCGGCGCTGCGGGTCCGGCCCCGGGGCCGTGAGCGGGCACACGTGCGACCCGAGCCCCGCCGGCCGCTTCCCGGGGAGGGGCCCTTCCCGCCACGGCGCGGGCACGCGTGTGCGCGCGCCCTGCCCGTTGCACGCGCGGAGCCCGCGGCGCCCCTGCGTGTCCGCCCGCGTGTGCGCGTGAGCGCGCGGGCGTGTCCGCGCCGCCTGAGGCGCGCTGTCCGCCCGCGTCGCCGTGAACGTGACCGTGAACGGGCCCCAGGCCTGTCGGTGGCCCTTTGTTTCTGCCTCTGCTGCGGGGGCAGAGCCCCCCGCCCTGGGCGGTGAGAGCCCGGGCCCAGGTGAGGGGCCGGGTTTGGGTTTTGTGTCTTCTCGACTCGCACACAAAGAGAGGCCCTCAAAGGCCCGGCACAAACAGCGGGTTCCGTGCCTTCTGGCGCTGAGCATACCAGGGGATTGTCCCGCGATGCTGTGGTTAGAAACCCCGTGAGCCGCGGCCCGGAGGCCTGGGGGATGAGGTCATCGCTCGCGGCTTCCTCCCTTGCTGCCGGAGGCTCCCTCAGCCCCGCCGCCGCGGTGACCCAGCCCTCCTGCCAGCTGGCTGGCCCCCCTGGGGTTCCTGCTTCCCCGAGGCGCCGCGCGACACCCTCCTGCTCCCCCCGGCCTCGTTGCGAGCTGCAGCGCGAGGCCCCCCGGGACCGTGGGCACCCTCGAGGGCCATCCGTGGGTCCCCGTTTCTCAGAACGAGGTCCGGGTTCTGTCCCCGGTACCCCGGCCCCTGCAGACCTGCGCGTTTCCAGCTTCCGCCCTCCACGCCCTTCAGATGCCAGCGAAGACGGCTGGGCTAACTTCAGGGCCGGCGAACGCTCTCTGCCGTGCCCTTCGCTCGCACGGAGGGGACGCAGCTCACGGAGCCTAAGTCACTTGTGGCCAAGGTTTTCCACCAAGAAACCCTGAGGTCTCGTTTGCTCCGGGGCAGCCTCCTCCTGGGGGGGCCCTTCCCGCTCAGGCCTCACCTCTCTGCTTGGTGAACTCCTACACATGCGACAAAGCCCCACTCCACAGTTGCCTCCGGGGCCCCTTTCTGCTAAACCCGTGGCGTCACCTGCTTCGTCCACTGGAGCCCAGGGTGCCCTGGGCAGACCGCATCTCCCTGCTTCACAGCCTTGAGCTCACGTGTCCCCCTTTCCCCAGCAGGGCTCGCATGCAGATAGGTGTGGGCTCTCAGGGGCAGGACACGGGCTTCACGTCTGCACCCTGTGGGCCCTGCCTGAGAGCGGCCGGTGCCCAAGTGCAGGGCAGGGGCGACCCCTCGATCCCCGAAGAGAGTGTGTGTGTGTCTGTAGTCCCCAAAGAGTGTGTGTGTGTGTGTATGTCCATCCGTGATCCCCGAAGCGTGTGTGCGTGCGTGCGTGTGTGTCCGTGTCTGTGTGCACGTGTACCCTGATAGGTCACACTTGGGCTGTTGCTGGCACACATGTTCAGATTGTCCTTCTGCAGGGCGGGGGCTGTCCGCTGACCCTGGGTGGCCCGACTTCCACGGGCAAACCAGACCTTTGCTAGTTTCGACAGAAGCACTGAGATAGATGTAAAGAGCCCCGAACGGCTGCGGTCTGCATTCTGGATGTTTCTGTGCCTGTGGAAGAAGGGCAGGGGACCTCTTCTCCCGGGTCTGGCAGGCAGAGGTATGTGTCGTGCTGTGTGAAGACAGTCGGCCTGGGGTGCTCACTGCACGGCCCGAGGTGTGGAGCGGCCCGTGGCCCTGCTCAGTGTCCTGCTTACGTGCCCTAAACCCAGGTGCCGACCCAGGGTGACAGCGTGGAGGGACGCCGGGACGCTGGTGGGCGGGGTGAGGGCCCAGGGCCTGTGAGCAGGGGCCTGATGGGCACGGTGCTCGTCTGGTGGGGGCAGGCTGCTGGGGGGCCATCTCTCCTGTGCCGGGTGGGGCAGGGAGGCCCTGGCAGGCCCCCCCAGATGCCCCTCAGTCCAGGGCAGCCCCTGATGCCCCCGTACATGTCCGCAGAATTGGAAACCAGTGCCCTCCAGGGGACTTAGCCGGCTCGCCAGAGCCCCATGCTGGTGGGCAGGGACCCCTGAGAATGATACCCCACCCCCTTGGTGGCCTGAGGCACCTCTAAGACCCTGGTGCTTTGACACCTGCTTGCTGGGCTTCAGCCCTGGCTCTGCCTGACCATCCCCCACACTCGGGCTCTATGCCTCGTCCCAGATTTTGTCGAACGAGTGGGGTTGTCACGGGTCGTGACCCCCGTGACCTGGGCGCGGCGGCCATTCCTTCGTGGTCTTCCTCCTCCTGAGTTTTGAGGGACCGGTGCCTGCTTCAGAAAGGGGACAGTGCCCCGGCCCCCGAGGACGTCTGAGCAGGAGGAAGCGGAGGGCTCGAGGCTTGAGGGGCCCAGGGCAGCAGCTAGGCCATCCCATCACCGGGGACATAGTTTCTGCCCCACCTGGGACCCCGCTCCTGGTGAGGGTTACAGGGTTTGGGCCGGCTGCGTTCCTGTCCCTGAGGGGACATTCCCTCGTGAGGGGTCTGCACTCAGCCCAGGTGTGTGAAAGCAGGAGTCCTCGGCTGTAACCGGAACCTTCCGGCGGTACACCGGGGCCCTGTGTTGGAGGGTCAGTGGCTCGCTTTCTGTGACAAAGACACCCTCCGTGAGGCCCACAGCCGGCCCCTGTTATCTGTCGCCAAAACTGTCGTATCGATCAAGTCTGTTCACAGCGAGGTGGGGGGCCTGGGAGGGAGGTGGCCGAAACTGCCACAAGCATCCGAAACTTTCCTGAAGAACGCCGCACCCCGTCCTGCGGGAGGGTCTGAGCTGGGCCCACGCTCCTGGCCCCGGCCGGCCAGGCTGGCCCTGTCCTTGGGGGCTGCTCAGCCTGCAGTTCTCTCTGCCTGGGTGGGGACAGGGGTGTCCCCTGCTGCCCCCGGGTCACCCGCGAAGCGGGGCACCTGTTCCCTCTGGCCCCTGCACCCCGAGTCCCCTACAGATGCCGCCCCACTCTTGGTTCCAACTGGACTCCTAAAGGAAAAGGGAGGTGGCCCTTGGCTTGTGCCGAGTGCCGGATCCCCGTGGTCCTGGGGCGACTCCGTGATGGCCAAGTGGAGGCCCCGGGGCCCCAAGACCAGCCAGGCCTGGCCGGTGCCGGCCTCCCCTGCTCTACAGACCGCCGGGGCCTGGGCCTGGCTGTGTCTCCATAGCATTTCCTGTTTTCAGGCTGTTAAACTCTGTGATGCAAGGCACGTGCTGGCATCTGTGCTGGGGGCCCTGGTGCGAGCCCTGGCCGGCACCCCGGCCGCCCTGGGCTGTGCGGGCCTCCTCGACCCTCCTCCCTGGGAGACTGTCGGCCCCGTGCACGGGACCACCCCCCCCCCAGCCCCTGTCCCCCCTGGGGCGGACATGACGGCCGCCTGTCGGGAGCAGGGGCACCGGGGCAGGAAGAGCCAGGTAGGGGGACGGCCCGGGTGGTGGCCCAGCAGGCCGAGCGGCCTCTCCGGGCACCTGGGGTGCACGCGTGTGCGTGGTTTCCAGGCTTTTCCCCCCATAGTGGCCAGGCGTCTGGGTGGTCTCAGGTTCCCCACCGTACCCCGCTGTCTTTTCTTGCCTGCTTTCAGAAATCGTGCTGATTCAGCTCCGGGTTGGTAACCGGAGACGGAGCGGCCCCGGGTTGGGGCGCAGGCAGGGGTGGCGGGGACGAGCGGGGCGCTCTGGGCGGGTGGGGGGGCTCAGCTCAGCCTCTGGTGTTGGGGCGGACGCAGGAGTCCCTCCTGCCCGCCTGGAAGGTGACGGCCGTCGGCGGGGCGTGTTCGCGTGCCCCCGGGTCTCCCATCGGCTGCCCCCCCCCCGGGGAGGAGGGTCCCCGTATGGCACTTTGGGTCGGCCCGGAAGGCGCGAGCCCGCGAGGGAGGCCTGGGCTGCCCGGGGCTCCCAGGCCGGCTCCTGTGTTTTCTCTCCCGCCTGGCCCGCCGAAACCCGTTGCGAGCGTCTCCCTGAGGCCCAGGACAAAAGTCAGACACTGGGGTGGGGGCCCCTCGCCGCGGCCCCGCAGGCTCCCCCATTCGGGATTTAGCGGGATTAGAGTGTGCCGTCCGCGGGACAGGTGTTTCCTTTATGCTGTGCCCGAGGGCTGGAGAGACGCTCGTCATTAAGTGCCACATTCAGTGGGGGTCCCCGGCTCGGGGTAGCTGGAGGGCCTTGTTTTCACATCTGACCCCGGCCAGCTGGAGAGCCTTGTTTTAAGCACGGGGCAACAGCTGACATAACATAACGGGGACCGGGCTGAACAGGCAGCGTGTCGCCGGGCGCAGGCGGGCCTGGCACTGGCACTCGGCGGGGGGCTCCCAGGGGGCTGCCCCGGGGAGGTCGTCCGGGGTAATGGGATGAGCCCGGAGGGGCCTCGTGGCCGTGGGGTGCGGTGCTGCCGGCCGTGTTTGCCAGCTGTCGCCGCCCGGGTGAGCGGGCTGCCCGAGTGGCTGGCCGCCGGGCGGGGGCCACGGGCCCATGCAGGTGCCGGAGTGATCGCCCCAGGGTACTGCATTCAGACGGGTTATAATCACGTTCTCTGCCTCCCCAGGTCACACAGAATGAAAACCAGAGCCCCGGCTGTGCAGCCATTGAAGTGTGTGATTGTGGGTCTTTGCAGGCAGGAAGAAGGGGGCTCAGGGCCGCTCGGTGGGGTCGGGAGCCACCGCCCGCTCACCCCGCCCCCGCCCCCCGCCTCCCCCGACCTCGGAGTTGGGGTGTAGCAGCTCCCCTAGTGTGTGCTTTGTTTTCCGGCTGTAGAGTCATGTGATGGGCACGTTGGGTGGGGCAAGTGGAGAGGGGGGCCGTGGGTGACCCCCAGGGCCGGTGGCTGCTGACAGCCCTTTTTAAGAATGGGGTGGGAAAGGCCCTTGGCCAGGAGCCGGTCCGGTGTGCCCAGAGCACCAGCTGTCCGCTCCTCCGGGCTCTCGGGCGGCCCCCGCTGGGCCAGGAGGGCCCGATGACACCCGTAGGTTCCAAGGAGCTTCTTCAGGCTCACGGGAGCTGGGGGTGATGCTCTGCACCCCAGGCTGTGGCTGCTGGCCACCTGGGAAGGCGAGGTCCAGGCCTCCCCTTGGGTGGCGGCTGCGGGGCACAGACCCCCAGCCCGAGCCCGGGGCGAGGGAGGCCACGCCAGACCCACCGCCGCTGCACCGAGAGAAGTTCCTTGTGCCGAAAGCCAGGCTGGGGCGGCCGTGGCCAACGGTACCGTTTTCCCGGCTTGGTTGGGGTCCAGGGCAGTTGAGGGAGCAGGTCGAGAAGGACGGGCCTGGGCTGGCCCTGGTGCCTGGTGGAGAGGCAGGCGGGCAGAGGCCCCCCCCCCCACGCACGTGCACACGGGGACAGCACGCACAACTACACACACGTGTGCACAAGCACGCTCAGTCCTGGAGCTTCGGGCCGGCAGGGAGTGAGACCCCTCGGGGCCGCGTTCCATTTGCACATTTAATCCAGAAACTGTCAGCGCAGAAGCCTGGAGGAGAACAGAATGTCAAGTGTGTGCTGAGAGGCGCAGCCTGCCCCCTTTCCTGGCGGGCGATGATCTGGTCAGTTTCCGAGCACGATGAGCTGAGAATAATTTGTGCATTCAGAGCAGGGTTCGCGGGGAGACCTGGGGGAAGGGCAGGACTCTTTCTTTTACTTGTAGTTTCTTGGGCTGCCCTGAGTCTCTTCTCCCGGCCGCTCCCTGCACCCACCGAGGAGGGTCGGGGCCGAGCCCTGCTGTCCTCGGCGGTGGAGGCCGGGCCGGGGTCCGCACGTGACTCACTTCTCGGTGTTGCCTACCCCGTGATGTCCCTGAGCCCGGCGGTTGCCGGGGAAGCCGGTGGCCCCGCAGTCGCCGGGGAGCCGGGGAGCCGGGCTCGTTCCCACCATTGGGATCCCTGAACTTTCCCCGAGACACCCCTCATCTGCTCGTGGTCTCCGTCTCGGTGTCAGGTTCAAGGTGATTTTCTCGGAAACGAAGACATCTGTGAGACCGTTTGGTGGCTCTGGGACATCGGGAAACACCTCTCCTCCTAGGGGTCCGGGAGCATTAGTTCCCAGGGCTAAGACCCCCGTCCTAAGGGCCGTCGCCGGCCCCTGCATAGACAGACGGCGAGAGGCAGCGGGAGGGGGCTGTGGGACAGCTGGTCTGGGAAAGACTGGCTATAGGGCGTGGCCCTCCGAGGCGCCCAGACCCTGGGCCTCGGCAGGGAGCCTGCAGGAGGTGGTCGGGGTCGAGACCCCCCGAGACCTGACCCTGCTGGGCCTTGGTTTTGTCACATGTATACGTCGAGTGACGTTGGCAGCTCTGACCCCAAGGGCCGTTGGGGTTGGGCACGTGTGGCGTGAAGGTTCTCCGTCCAGAGGGCCAAAGGGACGTGGTGGATGAGGTGCACAGTGGCCTCCCCATCTGGGCAGGCGTGGGGTGGCAGGGTGGGCGTGCCGGGGAAGGGGCAGGAAGGCCGTCTGTGCCGCCAAAGGTGCCCTGGTCACGAGCCGGTGACCTCGCTGTGCGCTGGCAGTGCGGGCACAGGTCTACACCAGGCACCACGCCACTGCTTTGTTTCCTCTGCCTCTGATGGAAGCCAGCCGTGTCGGGCTCTGCCTGGTGCGTGGTAGGTGCCGCATCTCAAGGGCACAGCTGGGTGTGACACGTGCAGACGCAGTGACACAGCCCCCGCCATCAGGACAGCAGACACGATCCTCCCAAGTGTCCTTGTGCCCTTGAGGTCCCTCGTCCCCTCCCCCCCCTCCCCCGCCCACTCGGGAGGTACCCGCGGCCGGTTTCCATCAGTACTGACCCGTTTGCATTTTCCAGAGCTTTCTTCAAATGGGCGCCTACGCCCGTGCCCTCCTGCCTGGCTCCTTTTACTTGGCACCGTGGTCCTGAGGCTCATCCCGGTGGCCGCGTGTGCCGGGAGCCCTTTCTTCTTGATGCCGCGTCGCGTTCCGCCACATGGGTGTCCCGCCGTCTGTTGATGGATCGCACGTTGATGAGCATCTAGGCGGTTTCCGGTCACGAGCCGTGGTGGGGACACATGTCCAGGTTGTGGTACGGACTTGTATCTCCTGTTTTCTTGGGTAAACACCTAGGAATAGAGCGGCCACATCGTACGGGAGGCGTTCGTTGAAGTACCGAAGACACTGGCAAGCGGGTTTCTGCTCGTGGCCCCACAGCCACGTGGGGACATCTGGCTGCGCCACGGACTCGCCGCCACCTGGCGTGATCCGTCTTTTCCTCCACCCAGCACGCGTGGGCGGTGGTAGCTCAGGTTTTAATCTTTATTCCCCGGTGACTACGGATGCCCACCTCATCTCCATTCCCGTTCGTATGACCTTTTCGGTGAAGTATCTTTTCAGATCTGCCATTTTAAGATTCAGGGGTTTGTCTCGTTGCTCAGTTGTAAAAGCTCTTTGTAGATCGTGGATATGAGGCTCTGTGCTCACAAGCATTTCTCCCCCGTCTACGGCCGCCCTTCTCATTTACGGAACGGTGTCTCTTAAAGACTAAAAGTTCTCAATTTTAACGAAGTCAGGCTTATTGCTTCTTCCTGTTTTACGCTTTCTGTATTTAAGGACTCTTACTCTGTCCCAAACACACGATTACTGAGATTTTCTTCTCTACTTTCTTCTGGTAGTTTCAGTGCTTGTCTTTCGGTCCGTGAGTTAATTTTTACGTGCCGTGTAAATTGCGGGTTGAGATTCACAATCTGTTATGTGAGTGCCCAGTTGTTACCGTGCTGATTGTTGAAAAGGTTATCCTTGACCATCGAACCCCACTGACACCTTTTAAAAAGTCAACTTAGGAGAACGTGGGCTTACTTTTGGACTCTTTATTCCAATGCATTGGTCAGCAAATCTGTGTCTGTGCCTTCATTACTGTAGCTTTACAAGAAGGCTTGAAATAAATTAAGACAACCACCCAACCTTGTTCCTCTCTTGCAAGTTTCTCTGATTTCCCCAGGTCCTTTGCATTTCTTTTTTTTTAATTTTTTTTAATGTCTTTATTTTTGACAGAGAGAGAGAGAGAGAGAGAGACAGAGCATGAGTGGGGGAGGGGCAGAAAGAGGGAGACACAGAATCGGAAGCGGGCTCCAGGCTCCGAGCCGTCAGCACAGAGCCCGACGCGGGGCTCGAACTCACAGACCGCGAGATCGTGACCTGAGCCGAAGTCGGACGCTCGACCGACTGAGCCACCCAGGCGCCCCACGGTCCTTTGCATTTCTACATAAATTTTAGAACCTTTTCCAAGGCAGCCTGGTGGGATTTTGTTGGGGATGGTACTGAACCCAGAGATCAGCAGGGGGAGGCTGGGTCTACGGAGATCAAATCTTCTGGCCCTTGGACGTTGTACATCCCCCATTTATTTAGATTTTTAATGTCTGCCCGGCTGTGTTGTACTTTCCAGAGGAAAGGTGCTATGCATCTTTTCTCAGACACCGAAGTATTTCCTATTTTTTATGCTCTCGCCTATAATATTTCTTTGTTACGTTTGGTTTCTGATTATTCACTGCTGGTATTCCAAACTGTAATTTCGGTATCTTATGTCTTGAATCTTTCCTAATTCAATTCTTTCTTCTAGTGGCTCTTTTAGTGGGTTCTGTGGATTTCTTACACTGATAATCACGTCTTCAAGTAAAGGCTGTCTTAGCTCTTGCTTTGCAGTCTGGACGCCCGCCTTTCTTGCCCAACGGCACGCCGCCTCACAGAGGCGGGCAGAGCGGGCGCCCTCACCTTCCCACTCGTGGTAGGAGAAGCGCGCTGAGCCTCTCGCCGCCGAGCGTGATGTCTACAGCAGGTGCCTGTAGACCTCCTTTGCCAGATCAAAGAATATCCCTTCTAATACAGATGCTTGAGAGGTTTGTTAACACAGGTGGGTGTTGAATTTTGTCGAATGTTTTTTCTACATCTCTTGAGCTACTCACGGTGAATCGCGTTGATTGATTTTCGAATGTTAAACTAAGCCTGCGTTCCTGGATAAACCCTACTTGTTTGTGTTGTATTTATTACCCTTTATATAGACTTCTGGACTTCATTTGCTCTAATCCTGCTAGGAACTTTTTTGCATCTTAGTTCACGAGGAATATTTTCTATAGTTTCCTTATAACATTTCGGATTTGGTACCAGAGTGATGCTGTCGCGGTTGAGTGAGCTGGGCTGCGTTCTCTTCATACGGGAGAAGAACTTTGTGCAGAATTGGTTTTATTTCTTCCCTAGTCGCATGGTGGAATTCATTGGTCAAGCTGTCTGGGCCTGGACTTCTCTTTCTAGGAAGGTTGTTAGCTAGATTCTGAACATACTTAATAAAATATCCAGGCGACTTATTTCTTCTCGAGTAAGCTTTGGTATTCTGTGTGTTTGAAGGAATTTGTACGTTTCACCCAAGGTGTTAAGCTCAGTGGCAAGTTCATGATGTTACGTTTTCCTTTTAACAGCCGTGGGACGTGTAGTGATGTCTCTTCTCTCACTCTTGATATTGGTAATGTGTCTTTTTTGTGTGCGATGGGTCTGGCTAGAGTTTCCTTGATTTTATTGACCTCAAAGAACCCACTTTTGATTTGGGGTTTCAGTGTTTCTGTTTTGTGATTTCATTAGTTTCTGCACTGATTTTTATTCTTAAAAGAGCTTACTTGGTGTCACTTGGCTGTCCTTTTTCTAAGATTTCAGAAAAAAATGTAACGTTTGTTTATTTTTGAGAGAGAGAGAGAGAGAGCACAAAGCAGGGGAGGGTCAGAGAGGGAGGGAGACACAGAATCCGAAGCAGGCTCCGGGCTCCGAACTGTCAGCACAGAGCCCAACGCAGGACTCAAACTCAAGAAACATGAGCTCATGACCTGAGCCGAAGTCGGACGCTCAGCCGACCGAGCCACCCAGGTGCCCCTTCTAGTTTGTTAAGGTGGAAGCTGAAGACGTCGTTAGAGTCCCTCTGATACAGAGTTTGACGGTATGCATTCCCCCTGACGACTTCACTTGCATCCCACACATCTTGACGCATTGTTATTTTCCTTGCATTCAAAATATTTTCCTAATTTCCTTTTTGTTTTCTTCTTTGATGCCTGGATTATTTAGGAGCATAGGACTTACTGCCCAAACATGTGAGGATTTTCGAGATACCTTTCTGATATTGATTTCTGCTGTAGTTCATTTGTGGTCAGAGAAAATACTTAATACGATTGGATTCTTTTTAAATGTATTAAGACTTGTTTTATGGCCCCAGCATACGGTTTGTGTTGGTAAATATCGCACCGGGCGTGGGAAAACGGCACGTGTCCTGCTGCCGGGAGGACCGTCCCGTGGACGTCGACCAGGTGGCCGCGGCCGGCGGCGGGGTCTGCTGTTGTGGTGACCGCAGGGCACTGAGACCTCCAGCTCTAAGGAAGGGGCTGTGGGCTGGTTCTTCCAGAGCTGGTCACTCTCAGAGTGTGTTGTGAGGCTTTGTTACTGGTGTGTCAGTATTTGGGGCCGTGTGTCCTCTGATGAATGGGCCCCCTTATCACCACGAAGCTCCCTTCTTTATCCCGAGTCACGTGCTTTGCTCTGAATTCTACCTTGTCCGCTACTAACTCCGGATTTCTTTTCCTCCGTGTGCCCATAGTGTGTGTTTTCCACGTCTCTGGCCTTTAACCTACGTGCGTCTTTATACTTCAAGTGGGCTTCTCGTGTGAAGTTCATGCTCAGTCTTACCTGAATCTAAAGGTTTTCCTCTTAATGCATCGCTTAAGCTCGTGTGCACCTATTAGCGTGACTGAGATGCCTGGTGTCAGCTGTCAGTGTTTCCATAATCGTGTATATTTTGTCGTAGCCGCCGTGGTGGTGCTGTCTGCAGGACGCGTGTTCTCTGCTCCGTAGAAACACCCTGATGTTCCGGAAGGCTCCCTCCTGTCTCGACAGCTGCCTGTGCACTCACGCTGTGACGTCTCCCCAGTCCTTACGAAGATCGTCACCGTCCCGTCACCACCTGGCACGCTGACACTCGTCCACACCCCCTCACGCCCGCCCGCCGCCCTCACGCACCACACGTGACCCTCCGGCCTCCTGGGTTTCGGGCTCCGGAACCCGGTGGGCAACCGGGTGCCCAAGGGAGAGACAGTGACACATGCGGTTGTGGTTCTCAGTCGAGGGGTCCCCAGTGGCCTCGCTGGGCAGTGTGGCTGTGCGAGCAGGGGAAGGACAGAGTCGCACAAATATTTTGGTCACGAGTGCTCCCAGCAGAGGGGACGGCATGTGGTCCTGTCCCCTGCCCTGTGCCAGCCCCGGCCTGGCTGGCCCTTCTGTGCTGGAGCTGGATGGGGCCTCGGCCACCTGCCTGTGACCCCCGCCCCCCCACCGCGGGAGAGCCTCTGTCTCTGGCTGTGGGGTGTCAGGGACCCCAGGGCTCGTGGGTCGGACGCAGGGGGCTCGCTGGCCTCAGGACAGGAAGGCGGTTAGGCCTGGGGAAGGACGGAGCAAACCAGCAGCACGAAGGTGCCAGCGTTTCCCGTGGCGGGGCGGGGGGCACACGCAGCCCCCCAGGGACAGCGCGAGGGGCCGGACAGCGTGGGCGCACACGGGTGGGGTGTGTACCAAAAACACTTCTTTAAGATTTCTTTTATAAAACGGACAGACTATTTTTCACAGCATTTTTAAGCTTACGAGAAACTGCGCAGAAAGTGCAGAAAGTCCCCGCGTGCCCCCCGCCAGCACCCTGACCGTGCCCTTCTCTCCTCAGCTGGGCCGTTCGTCACAATCGATGGGCCGACGCGGATCTGTTACCGTTCGCCCGAGTCCACCCTTTCCGTGGGGGGTCACCCTTGGTGTCTTTTCTGTGGGTGTCGACCGATGTGTGCGGGCGTCCTGTGTCGTGCAGAGGAGCGTCCCCGCCCAACGGTCCTCTGTGCCACCTGTGTGCATCCTCCCTCCCCTGCTCCCCTGCTCCCCTGCAGCCGCCGGTCTTCCGCTGTGTGGAACTGTGCTGACTCCTCGGCGGGCGTGTCCCAAAGTGGGGTCCTGGCGCCGCGTCGGCCTCGGAGGCGGGGTGAGCCCTGACCACTGTGGCCTACAGCTAGCGCCTCTCTTGCTCGTTTTCTCTTCCGTAAGCGTCCACGCTCCTTGGCTCCGAACTGGGCCGCGCTCTGAGCATCCACAGGGTGAGGGCGACCCCGTGCCCTCGGGGGCAGGTCTGGGCTTGGCCGTGTTGAGGCTAGAGGTCGCTCTCTGATCCGGGGCCACAGGGCTCGGACGTGGTCCCAGGCAGCTGTGTGGGAGGCACCCGGCCCACGTGTACCCTGTCGCACCTGGGCACAGGCCTCCCTTCGCCCCTGGCCCGAAATCTGCTGTCCCTCGTCCGGAGCGTGCTGGCCGCCCGCCCGGCTCCCTCCCTCGGCCAGGCCTCACCGGCACCCACAACATGGCGGTCAGGACAGACCTCCTCACAAAGGGAATCAGATCGAGTCACTGCCTTGTTTAGAACTCTCGGAAGCTTCCCACGGCTGTGAAGGGACAGCCACACCCCTCCCTGTGACCGACAAAGCCCCTGGGGCCCCGCCTCCTGGACTCGACCTCCCCGACGTCTGGCCTGCGCCACGCGTGACCCTCCTGTCCTGCGGGCTGCGGCTGGGTGGTCACTCCCCGGGGAGGCCTGCCTTCCCCCCGGTCCCCGTCCCTCTGCCCTCGCTCCTCGCCCGCGGTTGGGTCCCCCCGAGAATGAGCCTTTTCGGTCACGGTGCCGGGGGTCTCTGCAGGGGAGGAGCCCCGTGAGCGGCGGTTGGCTTTCTTCCGTGTGGGGGACTCTCACTGTCGCCCCACCGCCCCCGCGTCAGGTCGCTCTGGGGATGCGGCGCAATGGTGTGGGCGGCAGGCGGAAGAAGCCAACATACTTCGAAGGTCACAGGAAGCTCAGAACTCTGCACATTCCCTACTGAGCAGCTCTGAGTGCACGCGGGGGGCGGGGCGGGGGGCCGGAAAGCCGCCTGAAGTGAGCTGGGCGCCCGCGAGCGAGGGGCCGGGGACACACCTCCTAAGGCCGGAGTGCGGGGGTGGGGCCCCAAGTTAGCGCCTGAGCCCGGGTCCCCCGAAGGCAGATGGGATGTGGGCAGTGAGTCTGGGGCTGGTGGAAAGCCTTCTGGGTGGGGCACGGCTCAGGGGCTTCTGGGAGGAGCCTGGATGACCCCGGTGGCCGCAGGGTGAGCTTCGGGTCCCCTGGACTCAACCCAGGACCCGGCTGCGGATAGGGTTGGGGTCCCAGGTGCGAGGTGTGGACACAGGCTGGTGCTGGGGCATCTCGGCACCTGTTTCCTGGGCATTTCTTGTACCCTCTGCCCCGCACGAGGACGTGAGCCGGAGGGGGTGTGAGGCACCCTCGGGAGCTCTTGACGGAGAGGGAGACCGGCGGCCCCAGGCGGTCACCAAGACGCGAGGTGATGGCTTGCTGTGCTAGGTGCCCAGGGAAGTCACCGAGGAGGACAGGGGTTGGGGGGAGACCTCCTGGGGGGCGATCGGGGACCGCAGCCCAAGTCCCCGGTGACAGGAGCTCGGTGGGCCTGGTGAGGGCCAGTCGTCCACTCTGGGCACTCGGAGGGAGGCGATTTCTGACTCAGGGTGTTTTTGTGTTTGTTTTTTTTAATGTCCAAAAACCAGGTCTTTGATCCGGCACATCTCTGTTTTTACTGAAGTAACTTGTTTCTTGCAGAAGGGTCCGCTTACTCATACGTCTCTCCGGCTGGTGGCATTATTCGTCTGATTTCTTCTTCCCCTTTTCTCCTCAGGCCCGTGGGGCGCTCAATCCCCAGCAGCGAAACCCCGCCTTCTAGGTGCGCAGGCCAGCGAGTCCTGGCAAATGTCTGCCGTCGTGAAATCACGATCTGGAACATTCCCATCACCCCCAAAAGTCCCTGGTGCCCCTTGGCAGCTCACCCCGCCCCCGCGCCCCCGCGCCCCCAGCACCTGGTAATCACGGATGTTTCCTGTCCCCGCGGTCGTGCCTTTTCCAGAACGTCATATGAACGGCATCCTGCACCACGGAGCCACGGCGTCTGGCTTCTTTCACGGACCAGAATACACGTGAGCTTCATCCCCGTTGCGGCGTTCACGACTTTGTTTCCTCTTAATTGGAAAGGATAAAATGTACCACAGTTTGTTTATCCGTTCACAGGCTGATGGACATTTGAGCCGTTTCCAGTTTTCTGCTGTTATGATTAAAGCCGCCCTGATTATTGCATACAGGTTTCGAGTAGGCCCTGTGTCCTCATTCCTCCTGGGGAAAGCCCTCGGAGCGGACGGCCGGGCCAGCACGCTGACCTTGCTGAGAAACCCCACGCCGGTTCCCACGTTTGCTCCGCGTGCCGTTCTTTCCGTCGTCCACGCACGACTGCTCTGGGTCCCCGTCCGCGCGGCCACCGCTCACGGTTCTAATCGTGTCTCCCCAGTGCCCCGCGGCCCCGCGCATCTCTCCCCGCGCTGTTCCTTCTCTGACAGAGGGCTCCGTTCTTTGCCTGCCTTCGCGATCGGGGCCTCTGTCCTACCGGTGGGACAGCCAGTGGGTTGTCACAGCTGGCACGTTCTAGATCCGAGTCGAGACGTTACATTGGGACGATCAAGTGTTTGGCCAGCATTCCCCACCCCCCCCCACCGCCCCCCCGATCCGTGGTTTCTCTTTCCTCTTAACACCGTCTTATGGGAGAGCACAAGTTTTCAATTTTGACCAAGTCCAATTTTTCAGGTTGTTTTCTTCTTTAAAGGCTCATGTTTTTTGTGTCCTGTCTAAGAAATATTTGCCTAATCCAGGGTTACGGAGACTTCTCTCCTATATTTCTGTAGAAATTTTATAGTTTTACATTCTGTGTTTATATCTGCGATCCATTTCAAGTGTAATTTTATACGCAGTGACAGGTATTAAATCTTTCTTGCATGTGGTTATCCAGCACCGTTTTTCCATCGAATTAGTTTGACACCTTTGATGAAAATCAGTTGACCGTGTGCGTGGCTCTGCTCCTGGACTTTCTAATCTGTTTTGCCATTACCACACTGTCTTGATTAATGTGACTTTTGTAGTAAGCCTTGAAATCAGGCTGTGTTAATCCCTCAATTTTGTTCGTTTTCAAAAGTATGTTGGCAATTCTAGCCTTTGCATTTCCATGTAAATCTTGGGATCAGCTTGTTAATTTCTACCAAAAAAAAAAAAAACAAAACAAAAACCCGTCAGAGTGTTGATTCGCGCCGTGGTGAGCCGGTGGTGGGTCAGTGAATCTGAGTGTCCCCGCGGATCCCAGTAACATTGTGTTTTCTGCTTCACGGCCGGGCTGTGTCTCTGTGCTTTTTTAGATATTTTTCCATATCGCTCATCCGTGTTTTCTGGTCTCGAGTGCTCAGATCTCCTACGTGATTTGTGCGATTTGCTATGTCGTGTTTCTGACATCACCCAAACGGTGCACTTTTCTTAATTTCGCTTTTGGATGGCTTGTTCCTAGCATGTTGACCTGGAGTCCTGTGGCTTTGCTAACCTTATTCGTTCTGGAAGCTTCTTTTTTTTTTTTTTTTTTGGTAGATTTTTTAGGATTTTCTACGGAGATGATAGTGTTGTCCCAAACAGAGTCAGTTTCATTTATTTATTTTTTTTCCATTTCAACCTCTGTTGCTTTTTGTCCCTTGTTCTTGCCTGATCGCTGGCTGGGCTTCCACGGTGACGTTCAGTAAATAGTGAGGAGAGACCAGACCCCCCGCTTCTGCTTCCTGATCCTGGGGGGACGCTTGGTCTCTCGCCGTGAAGCGCGATGCTAGCTGTGGCTTCTGGACATGCCCCTTACCAGCTGAGAAGCCCCCCTCTTTCCACTTTTCTGGCAAGAGTGGCTATCGAGTGTGGCTGCTGGATTTCGTCAGACGCTTTTCCTGTATCTATTGATTATATATGTGTGTTTTTCTCCCTACTTTATTAATACGGTGAACTACACCGAGTGATTTTCAAATCGTGAACCGACCCTGAGTTCTTAGTATAAAGCCTACTTGGCCATGGTGCGTTTTTTAAAAAGTACATTGTTGGCTTTCATTTGGCCAACGTAACAGAGAGTTTTCACATCTGTGCTCACGAGGGATCGCGTCCGAGGTTTCTTTGCTCTCAGCGTCTTCGCTTTTGGCATTAGGTAATCAGTTGGGAACTGTTCCTGCTTTTTGGTTCCGGAAGATTTAGGGCAGAAATGCTGTTTTCTTCAGTGTTTGATAGGACATGCAAAGCCATCGGGCCTGGGGTTTTCTTCGTGGGAAGGTTTTTGGTTAGAAATTCAATTCTTTTCACAGGCTTAGGGCCGTTCAGTTTATCGATTTCTTCCCGGGTAACTTTTGGTAGTTTGTATCTTTGACGTTTGTCCCCAAGGAGCCGGCCCCCCTCCCCATCTTAGGACCAGGGTCGGTCCCCTCTGTGGGAACGGGGGGACCCGGGGCTGTCCAGACACGGAGGACCCTCCTCGGTGCCCTGGCAGGGGGCACGGGCTGGAGGCTTGTATCTCAGAGCCGCTCCAGGCCCCCGCCCAAGCTGGCCGCCCGGCCGGGCGCCCCCTTCTCTGGTGACAGGGACGCAGCCGGTGGTGGGGGTTGAGCGGGGACTGAAGGTCAGACCTTCTCTGTTGCCTCCCAGCCCCGCTCCCTGGAAGGCCACCCCTTCTCGGAGGAATGAAATTCAAGTAGACGGCCCTCGGAGACCACGGCAAGTCTGCTTTTCTCTTACACTTTTACTCTGTAAACTCCAGCCCTAAAACAACATACATCCTTCTGAAGCTGTTCACATATTAGCTCTTAAAACAGCAAAATCCGTGCACAATTTCCTCTCAATCCCTGAAAACATTCCTGAAAGAAGAAGAAGAAGAAAAAACTGTTTAAATTCACCGCCTGTCATTAGAATCTCTGGAAGTGCCAGCCGTCAGGACACCGAGGAGCGGGGCCTCCGCACGCGCGCGCCCCGCGGGGACCCGAAGCCCACGCGGGCCTTCCTCCCCCGGCCAGCAGCCCCCCGCCGCCTCCGCTAAAGCAAACACCATTCAAACCAAGGCAGAGCCTTTCAACGCCTCAACCAGATAATTAGGAAGGGTTTTCGTCCCCAAGTCGCTCTCGGTTTGGTCAACTTCTCGTTCTGGGTGAATTCTTGAATAAGACGTTTTTAGCAGCTCGGGCCCTCGGCAAATAAAGACTCGGCCGCCGCCCTCTCTCCCCCAGCCCTGCCGGCTAAGGTGGCCGTCGCAGGGGTGGAACTTCTTTGGGGTTAACGGCCCTCGGCAGCGAGGTTCCGGGGCTGAAAATAAACCCCATTTAGCCGGCCTGGAGCCGGAAATAGCCGTGCCTGGGGAAGACGAGGGATTTGCTTTAAATACGTGTAAAGCTGGCTGCCGGGCCGCCTGATGGTGTCTGCAGCTGGGCACGGGCGGTCCCGGGGCCTCCCGCGCCCCCACCGCAAATTACAGGGCGGCCCGCCCGGCTACTCCCGTGTGCGCGAGGCCCCGAGCGTGATTCACGGGGCTCTTGGCCCCCAGGCCACGAGGTGGAAAGCCCCCCCCGCCCCCCGCCGCCTCTCTGACTGTTTAGTGTCCTGGAACACGGCACCCCCCACCCCGACACACACACACCCAACCTTTCCTGCCCCTGGGCCTTTGTTTCTGCTGGCCTTAAGCCTGGGATAACTCTTCCAGCATTTCGGGGTCTGTCTCCAGAGCCCAGATTTTCCCGTGGAGCAGGGAAGGCACACAGGCCAGCGTTTGCCCACGCACAGAATGGCGCTGTCTCACCAAGGCCTACGGGACAGGACCCCTTCCCAGGAGGAGAAAGCTTTGGGGCCTGTGACCTGGACGTCCACAGGGACCTCCGTCCAGCTCTTGGTCTGACCTGGACGACGACCCCGAGCCCCCGGATGTGACTGCTGTTCCCTTCGGGCCAGAAGCCCGTGATCAAGGGGTCGCCATGTGGATTTCCTCTGAGGCTGGGAGGGGAGGGGGGATCTGTCCCAGTCCCAGCGTCCGGTGGTTCCGTGGCTCGTAGATGTGTCCCCCGCACCTCTGCTCTCTCTGCGCACAGCATTCTCCCTGCTTGTGTCCGTATCTCCCCCTTTTGTCAGGACACCAGTCATATGGGATCAGGGCCCAGCCTAGTGACCCGGCTTAACTAATTACACCTGCAAAGACGCTGTTTCCAAACAAGGTCCCGTTTGCCGTCCATGGGTCAGGACTTTAGCATATGAGGTTTGGGGGGAGACCCTTCAACCCCAAACGGTGCCTGGGTGAGGGGTGAGGAGTGGGTCTGTGGAGCAGGAGACACTCGGGATCACTCAGGACCTGTCCTGCTCTGGTGTGGGAGGCAGGTGGCCCTTGGGGACTATTGCCACCTGGCTAGCACCCTGGGGGTGGCATTGTGCTCGGAGCCAGGGACTTGGTCAGAGGGAGACAGGAGAGGCCCCTGTGCTCAGGAATTCTTGAAAAAGATGCGGGGTGTCATTGAGTCCACTGAAGTGATGTTGGAAACTGCTTTGTCCACCCACAGTGCCATCGACGGGGGAGAAGGGACAGGGGGAGATGAAGTCACCGGGGAGGCAGCCACTGGGAGGGCTACAGTATAAGCTCTTCCGACGGGAGCAGGGGCTGTTCCAAGCTTCAGGGGTGAGGGCGCAGCGATGGAAGAGGATAGTCCAGTGAAACTTCCCCGCTCAGGAATGAGAAGGGAGGGGATACTATGCTGATCACCTCTCCAACTCGAAGGAAAATGAAGGAGACAACATCAGACAGCAAACAGTAAGTAAATCGAATCGGATGTATCCAGTTTTACACTAAATGTGAATGGCCTGAGAACCTCTGTTAAAAAGCAGGGACTCTCAGAAAGGTTTTTAATTTCATTTTTAACAAATACGTCGTTCAGAGGAGCTCGGTAAAGCAAACTAATAACGGACGGTGGAGAACGAAGGAACGGCCGAGCCATGCTGAGCGCAGGGTGAACGGTGTCGGCACTCAGACAGGCCCAGGCAAGGCACCACTTCTGGAGGAGACGGGGTTGTAAACTCTGACATGTCAAACAGCGTAAGAGCTCCGTAAAGCAAAAGCTATTGGAAATGCGGGGCAAAGCAGGTTAGATGTGATCACTGCAGGAGGCTTAATTGTACCTCTCAGAATGGGACGATTCTGGCAGACGCAGGATACATGAGGGTGTGGACGGCTTATGTTGCAATGGATTCTAACGGTAACCTGTGGTCCCTGCTGCTTACGGCTGTGTAACAAGCGTCCCCCAACCCACGAACCAGTGCTGTAACTATGGATCTTCCTGACCGGGATCTAGTTCCTTACGCCCACAAACATTTGTAAAACCAGTCATTACACCCGGCTGTGGGGGGGAGGGGGTGGGGACCCAATACACTTTGAAAAATTGGGATGAAGTTGGCTGTGATCAAAACCCAATACAGTTAGAAATAAAGGATGACGAGGTTACCAAAAAGGCTCAGCTATTTGGGAATTAAGCAGCGAATGCTCTCGTGAATAACCCCCAGGACGAAGAGGTGAATGTCGGGCCCACCTGCCAGGCAGGGTCACGGAAAGGCTCCCTCTGCGCCGTGGGAGGCACCTTCCGGGACCGCACCCCGACACCGACCACGGACACGTAATTTTCATCCCATCATCCACAGTTGGTTGGTAGTGGCTTCCTTGTGTTGTAAGTGTCGCCTCCCCATGTGCGTTGAAATTCACTCATTGAAAGCAACTAATGAGTAAAACACACACATTAGATGGTCGCACGTACCACGTGTCTACCGAGGGCCCTTCACCGCGTGCTCCGGGGGATGGCCACGGGCTGTGTAGCCACTTCACCAGAATCTGTGATAAGCCCGGTCCCGGACAGGGAGAAGACAGCTGCCCGGGGCCCACTTCCTGGCTGTGTCTGCCTCCCTCCCCACACCCCCCCAGTCAGGTGTCTGTAGCGGTGGGGCCCTGGCCCACCTCCCGACCTCGGGAGCACCCGGGTGGGGAGGAGGCGGGCCGTGCTGACGTGCCCTGCGGTGCGGGCACGCTGTCTGGTGCGGGAAGCTGGGTCCTGGCACTGGTAACACGTGCAAAGTGACTGTGGCAGAGAGAGTCATTCTTCCCCTCCGGCGGGGGGGCGGGGGGGGTTCTCTCAAGGCTGAGCTAGGAGGCCTGGGATCCGAGGATTACGGGCCTGAGGATGCGCCACGGCCGTGGGTGTGGTCGAGTTGCTGGTCTTGCTTTTACCCTCTGAGCCCCCTGGATACACACACAGCCGTGGGGCCCGGGCCCTGGAGTCTGCAGGTGCTACAGAGGAGGGGGCCGGGCTGGACGCCTGACTGGAGCCACTGAGGCTCCTCCGGGTGGGCAGTGAGCTGTTGGCCGCAGGGACGATTGCTCAAAAGCTGTCCTCCGCTTTCCTTGCTCCCTAAAAGCCCGTCTGGCCCCGCAGAGGGGTTTCCCGGGAAGCCCACGCGTGGAGAGTCGGGACATCTGTGCCTCGCCCCATTGGCCACTGAGCCTGCAAAGCTGTACTGGCAGGTCTGATCGCGGCTCCCGTGAGGCCGGGGTGGGGGTGGGGGGTGGCACAAGGTGAGCCCCGGGGACTGACCCCAGCCAGGGCGTCAGGAGTGGGGGGGAGCCCTGGAGCCTCGCCGTACCCCCAGGCGCCTGCTGGGGTGTGGGACAGGGGTGAGGGAGGCAGCCAGCCCCCCAGCAGCCTGGACGGCGGGCCTCCCTCGAGCGGCCTGCTCGGGCAGCGACCGCGGCCCCTCACCAGGCCAGGGGACCGGACGGCAGCTGTTGCCCACTTGCAGGGCCCGGCTGCTGGGTAGATGGGAATATCCGTCCCCATGGTGATGGATCGAGGCTCATGGCCTGGCCTGCTTGGCCTGCAAAATGGCCACCCCAGACAGCTGGCAGGTAGGGCTGCCTCTCGGGAGAACGCGGACCGGTGCCTCCTGAGTCGCCCCAAACCCGTGACTGTGTTTAAGGGGTGGGGCAGCACCCAAGGCCCATCCAGGCCGTCGGCCTCCAGGCGGGGGGCTGCTGTCAGATGGCTCGCGGGGCCCTCCTGGGAATTCAGGGTGGCTAGCCTATTGGGGAGAGGCTGTGGGGCCCCAAACCACCGGTGACTTCAGGCAGGTGGGTCCCAGACCCATGTTGGGGGGGAGGTGGGGGTCCATGTCCCAACAACAGGGAAGTATTGTCTGGCCTGGGGACACTGGGTCTTCCTGGGTCCCCCAGCCCCCCCGGAATGCAGCACCCACCCCGGGTGACGGGGCGTGGGGGAAGAAGCAGGCATGTCCCTCACCTAGAGTTTCCTGTGTGGCCCTTAGAGCACCAGGTGGGTGCCCTGCTGGGGCTCGGTGTGGACCGTGCTCCCAATGTGAAGACAGACCCCCAGCTCGGGAGACAGCTGAGGAGGTGGGGAGGGGTCCCCTGGGCTGGGATGAGTCCCACTGCCTCGGCAGGAGGGAGGTCGGGCCAGGGAGACACAGGTGAGGTCCAGGTGGAGGCGTCAAAGGCTTGGGGTGCATCACACAGGGTCAGGGGTCAGATCAGGAGGGGCCCTCTGTGCTGCGGGCAGAGTGGGGGTTCCGACACGGGTCCGGGGTGGACTCGGGCCTCCAGGGGCAGCGTGCGAGCCCCAGACCGGGTCAGGGTTCTGCACGCCTCTGTGCCGAGCCCCCCTCCCACCTGCTTGGCTGCCCCTGGGAGGTCACTTCTGTCTTGAGGCCCTTCAGTGCCACCCTGTCTTCTGGGTCTTTCCATGGCATCTCCACAGGCCCAAGCGGCCTGTCTAACGTCAGCCCTCCCCACAGCCCTGGGAAGTAGGCACCCCAGGACCCCCACTTTACAGACGAGGACCCCCACTTTACAGACGAGGACGCTCGGACGTTGGCACGGTTGTGGGGCCCACCGGGGTCACCGCCTGCGTGTTGGGGATGCCGTATCCTGCCGTCCTGTGGGGGAGAAGGGCCCTCAGTGGCCTCTGTCCCGGCGCAGGGCTCCCCTCGGGCAGCAGGGCCCCTTCCCTGTACCCCCAGTGGCTGACCCGGGGCCTGGCCCACAGGCTGTGTGGACCGGGGAGCAAAGGGGTCCAGGCACACGGGCCCCCGCCCCAGCACGGGCCGAGGTGGGGCAGCGCTGGCGGGCGCGGGTGGGGCTGGTGGGCGCAAGTGTGTGCCGAGGGCCCCAGCTGTGCCCAGCACATGTCACCGGGAGGCCCCAGAGCCCTCACCGCGGGCGCGCGGCTGGGAGCAGCTGGCCACGGGCAGCTCCTGAACAAAGGGTGCTTTGAGCGGCCTGCACGCCTGCTCTGTACTCTGCAGCCAGCTGACTGTCCCGGGAATGCGCAGGCCAGCTCCCCCTGCGGCTCGTGGGGTCCCGCTTGGAGTCAGAACAGCTGGGCTGGCCCCTGTGCTGTAGGGACCACAGCCCCCCCCCCCCCCCCCCCGCCGTGGGGACGCCTCCCGGCTCGTGGGAGGAGAGGAAGACCCTGACGCTGGTTGCCCACGGCCCCGCCCTGATGGGTGGCCTGGTCGGGTCCCCGTGTCCCCCCCCCCCCCCCCCACCCCGTTCCAGGTCTCCGGGACCCCTTCTCCGCCGGCGAAATCCCGTTGACCCCGGGAAGCACAGGCATCCTGCCCCCTGTGGCGGCCCTCGGTGCGGGGCGGGGGGCGGGGGGGGCAGGAGCTCCTGCAGAGCGGCCCCCACCCCCACCCCGGGGCTGTATCCCCAGTGGGCCACATCCAGCACCCACAGGGCCACCGGGGAGGCAGCTGTGCTATTCGTCCTTGACCCTAATTCCTGCTCTTTGTCATTTCTCACCTGACAACCCGCGGGCCCCTGCACCCCACGGTCCCCGGTGCTTAATCCTTTGTGGTTCCGTCTCTATCTCTCTCCGAAATTTTTCATCATCGAGATAATGGAACAGTCACATCAGAGACCGCAGGAATCACAAGGATAAGGACCTGGGAGGCCGCCTTTCTGTTTAGCAAAAGAAGAAATATTTTCCGTCCCAAGAGTCGGGATGTGAGGCCGGCTAATCTAAGCGGGTTTAACCTTCAGGCCGTCTTGCTCTCTGTCACATGTGAGTGGTTCGTGGCGGGGACGTTCCCAGCGCTCCTAAGTCATGCGATGCCAGCAGCACTGAGCCTCAAAACACGCGGGGCCTTAGACGATCTTCCCGCTGATGAGGATGCAGTAGCTGATAAAGAAGGAACGACAGATAAGCCCCCAGCGACCTCCATCCTTCTCGTCGTTCTACACGGTTACGAAACGCTTGAGTAACCGCCAACCTTTTCCCCGTGTGCGCTCGCAGCGGGAGAAACCAGATAAGCCCCTGCTTTTCTGAACCTTTATCTCCACTCTTGGGATTTGCAGAACTGCTGTCACAACAGTTCCCCCAAAACAGCGAGGGCAGGGGAGGGCCGGGGTGTCTGTCAGCAAAATGGCAGGATTTCAGGCGAGGACCTCACGGCCAGGTCCCGGGGGCCGCGAGCCCGTGCCGTGCGTGGGGCGTCCAAGGCAGGGCCCAGAGCCTCCCGGGGAGGGACCCCGAGCTTGTGCAGGGCCCCACGTCCCCTGTCAACACCGCGATGAAACGGGGCGAGGGAGCGTTCAGAGACCCCGCCCTCACTGCCACCCCCCCTCCCCAGGTGGACCCTTTGCACGCTGCCTCCTCTGCTGTCCCCGCAGAAGGGGACCCGGCGGGGTGCCTGGCATCGTTCCGTGAGTTCCCCTGACACCGGGCTAGCAGCGGGTCCGTGAAGACGGGAGCTTGTGCCCCAGGCCGACCACGCGGTGACTCTCCCAGCCCCAAGTGGGGTGACGTTCGGGGCCCGTCTTTCCACCCTGTGGGGCCGCCCTGAAGGCCCGCTGCGGGGCCCGTGGTGTGTCTGTTGTGGTCGAGCGCACAGAGCACCACGTTCGCCATTTCCAAGGGCGCAGTCAGCGGCATTCAGTGCATTCACGGAGTTGTGCAACCACCACGCCCGTGTAGTTCCAGAACTCTCCCGTCCCCCCGGAGGAAAGCCCCTCACCGGGGGCAGCCGCTCCCCACTCCTCCCTCCTCCGGCCCCTGGCGTCCACTCATCTTTCTTTTCATAAAATCGTGGTGAAATACGCGTGCCATGCACTTTATCGTATCTGTGTCGAGGTGCACGCAGAGCTCTGGGCGCTGAGCACGTTCATGCTGTTAGGCAGCCGTCCCCACCCTCCGTCTCCAGAACTTTCCGTCTTCCCAAATAGAAACTCCATCCCCATGAAGCACAGACCCCCAGCCCCGGCGCCCCCCGTGCCACTTTCTTTTTTAAGAAAAAACCCAGGGGCGCCCGGGTGGCTCTGTCGGTTGAGCGTCCGACTTCGGCTCAGGTCACGATCTCACGGTTCCTGAGTTCCAGCCCCGCGTCGGGCCCTGTGCCGACAGCTGGGAGCCCGGACCCTGCTTGGGATTCTGTGTCTCCCTCTTCCTCTCTGTCCCTCCCCTGCTCGCGTGCTGTCTCTCTCTCTCTCTCCCTCAAAAACAAATAGACATTAAAAGAAATTTGTTTTATTTCAATTTATTTGAAACAGCAAAGCAGTTCACTCATTTCTCACTGCGCCCCACCCCCCATCGACCGTCAGTCTGTTCTCCGAACCCACAAGCTTGGTTTCGCGTGTATGTGCGGTTTCCACACAAGTGAAATCTCAGGGCATTTGCCGTTTGCCGTGGTGCCCTTGAGATCCAGCTGTCGCTGTGGACGGCAGGGTTTCCTTCTTCCATGGGCAGCCTCCGGCCGCCGCCCTGCCTTGGCTGTCGTCAGTAACGCTGCGGTGAACGTGGGGGTGCAGGTATCTCTTTGAATTAGCGTCTTCATTTTCCCTGGATAAATCCCCAGGAGTGGAGTTCCTGGGTCTTACGGGAACTTTCACTTTGCGAGGCACCTCCACCTGGGCTCCGTCCGTGGGGGCCACACCAGGTTGCGTTCCCTCCAGCGGCGCGCGAGGGCTCCCTTTCTCCACGTCCTCGCCAACACTTGTGGTTTCTTATCTTTTTTTACTCGAGCCTTCGTGACAGGCGCGCGGCGCTATCTCACCGCGGTTCCGATCCGCGTCGCCCTGATGGCGAGCACCCTTCTGGGTGTCTGTTGGCCGTCACGTCTTCTCTAGAGAAATGTTTGCTCAAATTCCTCACCTATTTTCCAACTGGGTTCTTTGTTAGGACTTGTTTGTAGGATGATGCTGGATCACACCAGTAACACCGCTGAGAGCCACCCCTAACACCCAGCACCGGGGAGACCCACAGGAAGGGCCCAACTCCGGCCCGAAACTCGCGGAATGACGCGGGTCAGGGTGGGGGGCTAGTTGGACGCTTGGACCCGTGAGGTCCGTGTCTCAGCTTTTGGCAGGTGGCAAATGCTTGGGTCTGTCCTCTGGTCTCAGCACCCGCCCTGGCCCACCGGCCCCTCGGCCATGAAGCTGACACCGGCCGGGGTGGGGGGGGGGGTCCCCCCGTCCCTCTGGTTTGACTGTGGTCTCCGAGAGCTCCTCTCGGAGGACAGCCTCTGTCCTTGTATCTGCAGGGCAGAGCTCAGGGCCGCACTCCCTCAGCGTCCCGGCCTCCCGGCCTGCATCCTTGACCTGCTGCACACCTGGGGTCACACAGGCACCACGTGGAGCTGGCCGAGAGGGCCCCTGGGCTGGCTGTGCTATCGGTGGGGGAGCCACGTGGCTTCCACAGGGGTGGTGGGTGTGGCTCCCAGGAGGTGGGGGGTATTGAGCCGGACCGAGGAAGGGTAAGGACCCAGAGTGGGGAGCTGGGGGGAGGGGAGCACCCGGGGTGTGGGCCTGCCGCGGGCCAATGGGAGGCTCTCAGGATAGGGTAGGGGGGTGGGGCCCTGGGAAGGGGGCCACAGACCCCGACCCTCTGGTATGGAAAGTGGGGAGCGACAGCAGAGGCTTGAGCAGTGAGCCTGGGGGCAGGTGACAGCTGTTGGCAGGCTCTGGGCGCCCTTTAGTTCACCTTTGGGGCTTGCTTAGGGCCTGGAAAACAAAGACAGAAGAGTCTGGGGGCCTGCTCCTGCCAGGGTGGAGAAAACTCAGGGCACAGAGGGTGGCCAGGGTGGGGGGATCACCCTTCCCGGGTCTGGGCCACTGGGGCTGGAAGCTGACCTCCCTTAGTCCGGAACTAATGAGCCTGCTGTGGTCCGGGGGGACGTCGTACCTGAATCAGGGGTGACACCACGGGATGACAGAGGTCAGTCCTCCTGCAGTCTCCCCGCCACCGGTCTCTGCAAGTGGACGGTCAAGGCCAGTCGCAGCCTCCAGCCCTCCTGTGAAAACATTCCAAGGCCCCTGCTGGTCCACAGCCCCCGCCGGAGCCCAGGTCAGTGGACAGGTGGCTTCAAGAGAGAGCAGTGGGCCGGGCTGGCCGGCAAGCCTGCCCGTGGGGTGCTTGAGCCACGGCGAGCCCCCCGCAGCCCCAGCACGCAGCACCCAGCTCTGAGGGCCTGGCTGTGGCCTTGACCCTGAGTGCCACCCCACCCAGCACTCCAGGCAAACATCCGTCCCACCGCCTCATGCCCCGTCCCCATCCCCTCCCAGCGTGCAGGCAGCATGGCACCTCGAGCTCAGCCCCGCCCGGGGCCTGGGCCTCGCTTACACGCGGTGAGCGCCCCATGCGGCCCGCCGGGCCTCGCGCTGCATTCCAAACTCAAACAGGATTTGAGGATTAGCATTGTTTTAAATTATTCCTACACCTCACCCCTCCAGGGGGGCGTGCGTGTTCTCAGGCAGCCAGCCCTGGGAGAGCGGGGGTTGCTCCGGACCAGGTTCTCCCCACGAGTGAGACGAAGATGATTCGGGTCTCAGCAATCAGCAATCCCTGATAGTTACTTATCTTGAGGTCTTTCAGAAGACGTTTCTCGTGCTTTGAGTCTACGCGTGGCACGGCTGAGGAAGGGATTTAAATGATAAGAAATGCACGAAAACAAGAACGAAAACTATGGAATGACTGATAAGCCGGATGGTGTGTGGATGTGCAGGCAGAGCGGGGAGGGAGGCCCCGAGGACGGCTCTTTTGGGGACCCCCTAGTGGCCAGGTGACCCCTTCTCCACAAAGATGCCAGTGCCCGTGTCTCCACTTGGGGAACGCGGAGGTGACGGCCGAACCCTGGAGGCCCGCGGTGCATTCAGACCTCGCCCATCACGGGCTCCTCCCGCCTGCCGGGATCCGGCAGGGCCGGGTTCTTGGGGGACACGTGACCAGGACGGAGCCTTGCGAGCGGGGGGCTGTCGGCCCCGCTCTCTCGTCCGCCCGGTGGATCCACACCGAGTGCCGGCCGGGGCAGGCCCTGGGTTTGCGGGGCTGCGGAGCGGGGGATGGGCGGTGCGCGTGGCCACTGCCCCCGTGAGGTCACACGCCCCCTGCCCCCTCCAGGGCACACACGACCCCCCCCCCCCCCGAAGGATTCAGTGTAACGAACACAACTTTTTTGCAACAGGAAAGACGTAAACTCTCCTAGGCTTCCCCCATATCCACTGAGCTTGTCTGCAACACTGGGGGCGGTGTCCAACCACCCCCTCGTGGCGGGGAGGGCAGGGGCGCGCTACGGACTAGGACCTGCCCTGTCACCCCGTGAGGCCCCCTGCCAGGGCCGGACTCCAGGGGCAGGAGGATCAGCATTGCCGTCTTCGTCCGGCTCCTTCCCCTGAGCCCGCGGTCTGGCCGCGGACACGCCACGCCCTCCCCCCAGGCCCCGTCGTGGTCCTGGCCTCCACGGTCGTCCTCCGCGTGGGCTCCACGGGGCAGGGTTTTGGGCCACCCCAGGGCCCATCCCTGCTGGGGCAGGCGTCGGAACCTCCTTCCTCTATAAGGCTGAGTGATATTCCCTCGTACAGATGGCCCCCATCAGGGCTTGGGGGGACAGCGCTGAATCTCTACGTCACTCTGGTGCCGGCAGCTTCTCTGCGGTCCGGGACGGGGGCTGTGCCTCCCTCCTTTCGTTTCTTGGCATGATGTTTTCAGGTTTCGCCGCACCCGGCTTTTGCCTCCTTTGTTAACTCACAACTACCAGATTCCTTCTGATGCGCCCGTAAACGGAATTGTTTTCGCCGTTTCTTTCAAAGATCGTTCGCGGTTGGTGGAAACGGTACAAGCGACACAGAAAGGCCGTTGCTTCGCGCTTCTTGACTCGCGCCCGCCTTGCTGAGTTCTGCAGCGATCTACCCGGCGTGCTGTGTGTGCGTGTGGGATCTTTGCAGTTTTCCACGCGTCAGCTCACATCCCCTGCGAGCAGAGATGGTTTTGCTTGTCTTTTCCGATTGCGATGGCTTTTGTCTCTCTTCCGCGCCCAGCCGCTCTGGCTGCGTCGTTTAGCACAGCGTCGAATGCGGCGAAGGAAAAGCTCCCGTCGATAGTGCGTGCTGTGGGGTTTGCAGGTGTGGCTTTTGTTACGTGCAGGCACTATCCCTGCGTTCCTGATTTCACTGGTTTTAACAGGAAAAGGTGGGCAATTCTGTCACATGCTTTTCTCGCAGCGACTCAGGTCGTGCGTTTTTACCCCGTTCTGTTGACGTGACGGGTTGTAACTGATCGGTCTCCGTACGCCGGGCCCCCCTTCCGACGTCAGTTCCATTCGGTCACAGCGTGTGATCTTTCCGACAGGCTACTGAGCCGGCTGCTTGTATTTTCTCGGGCGTTTCTGCACCGCTGCTCACAACGGAGGCCGATCTGGGCTCCTCTTGCCTCACGTGTAGCGTCTTTGTCTGGCTTCATTCTGGCCTCGCAGGACAAGTCAGGAAGTGTTCCCCTCTTCGGTGTTTTGGAAAAACTTGGGAACGGTCGGGGTTACTTCTTCTCCAGATGTTTGGTAGGTTTCACCAGCGAAGCCGTCGGGTCCACGGCTTGTCTTCATTGGGAGACTTGTGCTCACCGGTTCGGTCTGCTCGCTAGTTGTGGATCCGTCAGGATTTCCCGCCCCTCCTCATCCATCTGTCCGTTTCACCACATTGTCGTTTGTTTCCCTTTGAACTTGGTTTTCATACCGTCTCTCTTCGCTTGTCCGCCTAGCCACCCGCCCATCACCCGTCCTCGGTAGCCTGGGTGTTAGCCCTCGGGGTCCTGGCGTCCCCTCCTCGAGGTACGCTGACTGCAGACTGAGCCCTGGCCGTGGAGCGGCTCCGCCAGAGGTGTCCTCGAGGCCTCTGCCCTCCTCCTCCTCCTCCTCCTCCTCCTCCTCCTCCTGCCACCCACCTCCCTCCCCTACCCTGGGGCGCTCCGGCCCCCGGGCCCCGGCAGAGCTGACAAGTGTCCCCGGATGCTGTGTCCTTGGTGGCGTGGTGGCTGTGAGGTGAACGAGGGACCATCTCACGAGGATGGATGCTCTCTGACGCACAAATCAGGATGCACGGCCTGAGCTCTGGGGGCTCGGTGGCTTAAACGAGTGCGGCTGGAGGACGCGAGCCCAGGTCGTCACGTGCCTCAGGGCCAGGCGAGGACGCGAGACCTGAGCCGTTGCTGAGCCCGGGTGTGGATGTGGCCTGGCTGGGCCCCGGTCTGAAGAGCAGCAGGTGTCTGCTGGGGGGGTGGGTCCAGCCTTGGGCCACTGGCCCGTCCCGGTGGGCTGCGTGCTTCCCGCCCCCCCCCCCTGCCCAGACCCAGGCCAGGACCCCAGGCCGGCCGCTCTTGGGGGTCTCTGGGCGGAGGCCCCGGCTCACGCCCCTCTGCCCCGCAGGAGATTGTGCTGGTGGTGTTCTTTGGGACGGAGTACGTGGTCCGCCTCTGGTCGGCAGGCTGCCGCAGCAAGTACGTGGGCGTCTGGGGGCGGCTGCGCTTTGCCCGGAAGCCCATCTCCATCATCGGTGAGTTGTGCCTGCACCCAGGGGAGCTTCGCGTGAGGTTTCGGGGCACGGGCTGGCACCCTCCCCAGAAAGGGGGACCCGGCAGCCTGGGAGCGGGGCTGGGAGGTGGGCCGGGTGGGCCCGTGTGCCTGAGACAGAGGGCCGCTCTCCCGTCCGAGTGGCCCTGTCCTCCTGACCGCCAGGCCCCTTCCCCCGAGCCAGCGGTCTGGCTGTTGACACGCTGCCCTTCCCCCCCCCAGACCTCATCGTGGTCCTGGCCTCCATGGTCGTCCTCTGCGTGGGCTCCAAAGGGCAGGTGTTCGCCACCTCGGCCATCAGGTACACCTGGGCCACAAGCTCTCCCGGCTGGGGGTGCGAGGGCCGCGGGGCAGCGTGCTGGGTGGGGGCACGCGCTCAGGCACCACAGCGAGGTCGGCCGCCCGGGTTTGAGAGCCAGCGAGAGCACCTCTGGGCCTGGGGCTGTGACCTCCCCCATCTGGGGGCCTCAGTTTGCCCATCTGTAAACCGGGGTGATCCCAGGGCCGTGCCCAGAAGGTGGTCTGGGGACCAAAGGGATTTGGAGGTGGACAGGTCCAGCTGGGGCCCCCCCGACCCAGCCCTGACCCTGTGCTTGGGGGGGGGGGGCGGGGAGGCTGGCACGGCGGTGAGCGGGCAGACCCAGAGCCAGGCTCTGAGGGGCCGAGCGGGGGCCCGGGGCTGTTGCGAGGCACCTGGGCCGGTGAGTCGGGGGCAGGGGCACAGAGGTGTCTCCCCCGCAGGGGCATCCGCTTCCTCCAGATCCTGAGGATGCTGCACGTTGATCGCCAGGGAGGCACCTGGAGGCTGCTGGGTTCTGTGGTCTTCATCCATCGCCAGGTGGGTGGTCTGGCTGGGGCGCTGGGGTCCCGGCTGTGGTGCCCGCATCCTGGCCGGCCGGGCGGACGATGTGCCCGCGTTCCTTCCAGCTGGGGACAAGAGGCTGGGGGCAGAGCTAGGGGCAGACGTGCAGGGTGGAGAGAGAATCTGAAAGCGGCAGGCGGGAACAGTCCCCCGACCGAAGACGGGCGCGTCACCACGGGTCTCGGGGCAGAGCCGGGCGGCCGGCGAGCCTGTGTAAGCCGGCCCGTCTGTCCAGGCGGCGGCCGGGGCCCGACCCTGGCCAGTGGGGAGACGGGTGGAGATGGGCCCCGCGTGGGCATGTGGACCACGCGGGACCCACGTGGGACCGTCTGGGACAGGCCGAGCTCGCACCGGGCAGGCCCCCGGCCTGTGCCGCCTGCCGGGAAGGTCACAGAGGCCTGGGCGGCCGTGAGTGCTCCGCTGACCCGCACCCCTGTGCCCGCACTGCCCCCAGGAGCTCATCACCACCTTGTACATCGGCTTCCTGGGTCTCATCTTCTCCTCGTACTTCGTGTACCTGGCCGAGAAGGACGCCGTGAACGAGTCGGGTCAAGTGGAGTTTGGCAGCTACGCGGATGCCCTGTGGTGGGGGGTGGTAAGTAGAGACAGGCGTCCCGGGCAGCGGAGGGGCGGGAAGCCACCACGGGGGCCGAGGGCACTGCGGGCTCGGGCCACGGGCTCCTCACGCGAACGTGGGGAAGGGTGCCCGCGGGAAGGTTTGCGCCGGGAGCCGGCAGCGCGGGGGCCCTCGCTCCGAGGGGGGGACCCACAGCCGACCCTTCGTCTCCGGGCACGTGCCGGGGCTGGGAGCCGCTGCCCCCAGCCAGGCCGGGCCCTCTGCTGCCCTTCACCCTGGTGGGGGGGGAGGGCGGGGTCAGGCGTGTGCCCTGCCGTCTGGGAGGGTTTGCGCTGGCCCCAGGACTATCCCTGCACCAAGGAGCGCCACGTTAAACGGCAAACAAGCACCGTGACACGAGGGCGGGGGGACCTCCCGAGAAAGAAGTGGTCCCCTGTTCTGCCCGGGCACCAGGCCTGCCTGCGGGTGCCGTAGCTGGGCCCGGCCCGGAGAGGTGCCGGTTCCCTCCCCACAGGGCCCCCAGGCTCTCCTGGCTGTGGAGATGGGCTCCTTGGGTGCACTGAGTGCAGGGCCCGGTGCCCCAGTTCCACCTATAAGTGGCCCTGCTGGGCTGGGCAGCTCTCGGCTCCCTGGGCTGCAGGAGAGGCAGTCATAAGGGAGAGGGCCCCACGCGGCGGGGTGCGGGCAGGGGTCCTGACGGGTCAGCCTTGCAGGGGGCCAGGGCCCTGGTGGGCCAGCCTTGCAGGGGGCAGGCAGGAGGCCTGGCGGGTCAGCCTTGCTGAGGACCAGTCATTGCTGTGGACAGCCAGGTGAGGCCTCAGCCAGCCACGTGCGCCCTGAGTCCTGGCCGCGTCCTCGCCGTGTGGGCCATGGAGAGACTGTTCAGGGCATGAAGGGCGCCCCTGACCACACCCTCCACCCACAGCCTGGCTTCGAGGGGAGGGGGGTTCCAGGCACTTGACTGCAGGTGGACCCGGGCCCGGGATCAGCACGCACAAGGCCCCGAGGCGGCCCGGGGCGGACACGTGCTGTGGGGAGAGACAGGGGCGTGGGCCACGGGCCGGGCCCCCACACTCCCCAGCTTTCCGTGGGGTACGGTGCTCCCTCCTTCAAAGTACTCTGGGGTGTGAGCAGCCAGTGCCCCGGGAGGGCCTCCCACGGGGCCAGGAGCAGGGGGTCAGGGAGACCACAGTGGATACCGGCCCCTGCTTCAGGCTGAGTGCGGCTGCGTGGGGAGGGGAGCCCCTTGGAGCTGGGGGTGGGGCGGCCGATGTCCGGGCTGATTGGGGAGGGGCTGAGGAGAGGGTCCTGGCCTTCACGGGGTGTGGTGACGCCTCGGGGCCAGGCCGTCCCCGGCCCTGGCCGTGTCTGTCCCCAGCCTCTTCCTTCCGGAAAAAGCGGGCCTTGCTCTCCCCTGGGACTCCCCGCCGTCCTCCAGAAAGGAGGCCCATCCCAGTCCGTCCAGGTGCGGCAGGAAGCCACCCGGCGGCCCCCCCCCCCCCCCGGGCGGACACATGCCCCTGCCGTGTCCGTGTTCCACGCCCGTGAGGCCGAGCACACAGAGGGGGCTCCCGATGTGGGCGAGTCTGTGTGTTTTCTGGAAGCTTCCAGCGTGCCAGGCCGCTCGAGGGACCCGACTCGGGGCTGAGGAAAGCCCGGGTTCAGGCCTCCGTCTGCCCGTGCGCCCGTGCCCCCGTAGGCCCAGGCGAGGCGGGGCCCGGCAGGTCTGGGGGCGGGGAGGGGCGGGGAGGGGCGGGTCCCGGTGGGTCCCGGTGCCGGGCCCGTGCGGGCACAGGCTGTCCGGAGCCAGGAGGAGGTGTGTGGGTGAGCGCCCGGGGCCCGGCTGATAAGCGGTGCCCAGCCTTGGCACCGGCCTCCCCGCCTTCCCGGGGCCGCCGAGGCTGCTCCCCTGCCCCCCGCCCTCGGCGGAGCAGCGCCCCCACTCCCACACCTGTGCAAACATCCGCCCGCCGGCCGGGAAAACGGCCCCTTTGTGCCCAGCTTGGCACCGGTGCCCCAGCCCTCGCCGTCAGCTGCAGCCCCAGCCTCGGCCACCGCGGGCCCTGGCCCGGCCATTGTTCCCGCCGGGCCCTGCGCCTCTGGGCCGCCCCGGGCCCCCCGCCCCCCGGGGCTCCGGGGCAAACGGCTCCCATTCATCGCCGCGGCTGCCCCTGCAGCTGTCCGGGCGGGAGCGGCCCCCGAGCCTTGAGTTATGGGCTGTGTTCCTGGCGCGTCGCGGACAAACAGAGCTCAAGGAAAGCGAGACGGGGCCGGCCCCGACTGGGGCTTTGAAGCCAGTGTGGCGGCCTGTGACTGCGCCCGGCAGTCGCTCCCGACCCGCTCCCGAGGCCCGGCCCCGCTCGCGTCTCCGGTGGGGTGGGGGGCGCCGGCCCGGCCCCGAGGCGCCCCGTCCGGGACGGGCAGAGGAGGGGGTGCCACCAGGGGCCACCCCGGGGGGGCGGAGGGGGGAGGGCGAAGGCTGCTGGCCGTGCTGGGGCGGGGGGGGGGGGGGTTCCGGTCCCCACACCGGGTCCACCTCACTCCTCACGGCCGGGCCGGGGGCTGGCCAGAAGCCAGACCCGCTTCGCAGCGTGTCGCGGGCCAGAGCCCGTGAGGGGGCGTCTGGGCCGCGGGAGTCCGGCGGGTGGGTGGGAGAAGGGCTGTGGGTGCCACGGGGGCGGCCCCGGGTGTCCTCAGCACGGAGGTCCAGCGGCGTCCGTGGTACGAACGAAGCGCGGACGGGCCCGTGGAGCGGTTCCGTCCGTGGCCCCGAGGACAGTGGCTGTACCAGGCTCCCGGGGTGGCTGTAACCAAGTCCCGCAGACCGGGGCGCTCAAAGCGTGAGAAACGTGTCCTCCCCCAGTCTGGAGACCAGAAGTCCGAGATCAAAGCCTGGGCAGGGCTGCGCCCGCCGCGGAGGCTCTCGGGGAGGGTCCTTCCTGCCCGTGCTAGTTTCCGGGGGGTTCGGGTGTCCCCGCGCTGGTGGCCGCATCTCCTGCCTCTTGTAAGGACACTTGTCGCTGGCTTGGGACCTGCCTGGATGAATGAAGCAGGACGATCTCAGCTCGGGATCTTAACGTGACCACCTCGACAGAGGCCCTGTTTCCCAAGGCACTCCCGTTCCTAGGGTCTCGCGGACACGAATGTTGGGGGGATGCTATTCCGCAGCCCGGGACCGCCGTGTGCCGGCCAGACTTCACGAGAAGTCCCCTCGCCTGCCCCAGTCCCTAGGTTGTCCAGCTAGGGTGGCAGCTCAAAGGCTGTGTGTCTCCCCCCACCCCCCGCCGTGCCCCCACGCCGGGTGGGGACACCCGGCTCTGGCGTGCAAGCCCCCTGTTCCCCCAGGTGTGGCGCCCCGTGCCTGGCTGCTGAGGTGTTTGGGGAGGATTTAAGACCTTTTTCTGTGCCCTTGGAACAAAATGCGTTTGTTTGTGTTAAAGTTTGAGTGGAGGGAAAAGCCGTTTTTGCAAACACGGGCTCCTCTGTTTAGCGCCCGGGGGTCTCTAAAATCGGGAGGCTGCTGGGCTCTGTTTACCCCCCGCGTCTAAATTTAGAATTTAGCGCAAAAACGCTGGAAGCCCGTCCCTGCGTTTCAGCCCGACCCTTGCCAGTCTCGGCAGCTGGCGGCTCCAGAGGGGTCCGGGCTCCGGGGCTCCTACATCCTGGTGGTGTGAGGTCATAGGGGTCTGGGGGCTGAGGAAGGGGCTACGTGAGGACAGGACCCCCCCCAGACGTCCACGTGCACCTCATCTGAAGCTGGAAAAACCGAGGCCCTGGGCCCCCAGGGTGGCAGGCCGGGCCCCCAGCCCAGCACTCAGACCCCAGCCGTTCCAGGCCTCGTTCTCTGCTGGAGCTCTCCGCAAAGCCGGAGGGTGCTGTGCAGCTGGGAAGCGAGGTCCGCAGGACCCCAGGCACAGACTTGTGCCCGTTAGACATCAGGTAGGGGTGAGCGTGGTGGGCTCTGGGAGCCTTCCCCAGGGAAGGACCCGGACAGTGGGTTTTGCAGGATGCGTAGGAGTGCGCAGGGTGAGCACATCTTCTTGTACTCGCTGTGCACTGGCTGATCCCTGGGGAGGAGTCCTCACGTGACCTGGTAGGCCCAGTGAGGGTGGTACACGGGATCGATTTCTTCTTGGGGCGGGGGGGTTCAGCTCATGTCAGTGAGGGTAGGAGCTTTCCAGCTTCGGCCCCAGGGAGAGACACGTGGTCAGCCTCAGGAGACAGGAAGACAGGAAGCCGTGGTCAGGAGCGGGGGGGGGGGGGGGGCAGGGCAGAGCCACACGTGGAACTGCATGTCAGCTGCATGGCTGACCGCGTGTGCGTCCTGGTACAGGTCGCCCAACCTCCGTGAGCCCATCTGCAAACTGGGTACAAAATGCGGGCCTCTGCCCACAAACTGTGGGAGAAGTCAAATCAGCGAGGACACGGGAGGTCTGGGGCCCCTGGGGCCCCAGGCGCCCGGCGAGGAGGCGGCGGAGGCGGGCTGCACATTGTGGGGGCCTGTCACCAGCCCGTGTTCTCTGGGCTTTCCCCAAAGGCAGACGCTTGCGACAGACCCTTAGCAAGCTAACTCACGCTAGGGTGTTCATGGCTGCCGTGATGCCCCAGTCACACCCCTTAGCCCTTCTGCCTTCGAGAGTCCTGCTCCGCCCCTGACCGGCTCCCCACCTCCAGCACCTTCCTCACAGGATGGCCCCCTTCCGTGCATGTGTTTTGGCCTCCCGGAACCCCAAGGACCCCCACGCTTCTGATCCCCATCCCAGGCCCTGGGCCAGGCCCACCGCAGGGAAGGGGCTCGGGAATGAATGATGCCCTTCATCAGGCCTGGTGGTGGAGACAAGGAGGGCGGGCCACGAAGTCCACAGATGCCTCCTCAGCTGCACCGATGAACTGGGTCCGGGGCCAGCGAGCACGTGACTGGTCCGGTCCTCAGTTTCCCCGTCCATAAGACGGAGGGGCCGCAGAGTGGCTCCGAGGGCTGACGTGGGGCTCTCCGCGGGGGCTGCAAGCCCAGGAGGGCAGCAGATGTGTCTGTGGCCCGGAGCGCCAGGGTTTCCGCGAAGGGGAAGATACGCTCACTGAGAGGCTCTGATCTGCGTGGGTCTGGGTTTGTTTATTGAGTCCTTCCCACGGAAAGGAAGCCTGGCCGGGTGGTTCCCTGGCCCCCACATGCGTCTGTCCCCTCCATGACCGCTTCCCGCCAGCCGGGCTGGGGCCCCACAGGGGCTGGTGCCGGGCGCACCCTCAGGACAAGCGCCCGAGAAGCCTGCTGCCCGAGGTGTCCCGCCATCCACCCGGCCCCCCGCTCGGTCGGTCTGTGACTCTCCCGACCCCGGCCGTGTCCTTGCAGCCTCCTCGGGGCAGGCTGGTGGCACAGCGTCCGGCCCGGGGTTTGCTCTGCAGCCTTCCCGGGGTCGTGGGAACGTGCCCGCTCAGTCACTTACCAGAGGTGAGGCCTCGCGCACCGTGACTGCCCTCTCGGCCTCAGTCTCCCCCTCGGTAAGATGGCCCCTACCTCACGACACTGTCACAGTCGGCCAGCAGTGCTAGCCCCTGAGTGTACCCACCAGCGTGGTCCTCACGCCTGCTCGCGGACGGACAGCCATGACGTCTCCGGCGGGCAAGGCCCGTGGGGTGGCCGCGGGCCACCCGCCTCCCCGGCAGGTCGGGGTTTCTGGGCTGGCCCTCCCGTCTCGCTGGGGGCCCACAGGGCCTCCCGCACCAGGGCGGACTGTGTGTGAGGGGAAGCTTCCAGGTGCCTCCACGTGTGAGCAGAGACACAGACGCCAGCACGCGCCCCCGCGGCGGCTTCCAGAGGCCGGGGACAGCTCGGTCCCCTGCCCCCACAGGCCTGTCCCCGGGGCCACACGGCCCTGTCCCCAGCGGTCATGCTGGGTCCCCCCACGTTTGCGGGCCCGGGCGTGCACGTCTGCCCCTGGCGCGCCCCGGTCAGGGGTGCGTGGCAAGCGCTGGGCAGTTAGTACCCTCCCGCAGCTGCCCGTGTCTCTGAATTCGGGAAAAACAAACAGCTCTGTGGGGATGGGCCGTTTCCTCCAAGAGCCGAAGGACGTCGTTAACTTGACAAAGCAAGTCTGTGATGGGGTCTGAGAGGCGTGTGCCCTCCCCGGGGTGGGGGATGCCCGGTCGGGCACTCCTGATCTCCGCCGGCCGGCCAGTCCCCAGGAGCCCCAGCACCCCAGACGGCGCAGGGCCAGGGAATGGCACGAGGGGGCCGCCCTGCGGGGTGCGGGCGTGGGGGGACAGGGCAGGGGCGGCCTGGACAGCCCTGGGGGCTAGTGGGGCAGGGTCCCCGGAGACCCTCTCCCCCAGCAGACAGACCTCATCCCGTCCGCAGCCCCAGCTCTGCCTTCGCTCCGAGCACCCGGGCCCTCGGCGCAGGCAGCTGTGGGCCAGGCCTCACACATGGGGCGCAGGCCTTCCGGGGAGGACGGCCCGCAGCTGAGGGGCGGCCCCCGTACCTGCCAGCTGACTGTCAGGCTTGCCCCTGGCTCCGCCCCGCCAGTACCCACGCCGAGGCCCAGGCGTGCGCGGCCCGCGTGCAAGTCCCAGAGCGTGGAGGGCTCGGCGTGGGCGCCGGCCCCTCCTTACGTGCCCTCGCTCGTTCCGAGCGTGCGTGAGATGCTCGCACGCGTGTGTGCTGTGCCGCCTGTGTGGGGGGCACATTTGTGGGCACGCACCCACCTCCACGGGCTCGGCTGGTCCCTTTGAGGGGCCGGGCGGTAGGCAGCTCAGTGCGCTTGGCGCTCGCGGCGAGATGTGTGGTTTTGAGGGACGGTGACGTCGCGGGAGGCCCAGGACCACGGCAGGTGCCCCGGGCCAGGCTCCACAGCGGCCGGCCCCTTCGTGGACGCCCAGTGCTTGTCTGGACCCGCTGCGTGCTGATGCGCTCGCTGGTGCCACCGGGCCTCCTGCGCCGTGGCCCCTCTTGCTGCGAGCGGACATGTGTGTCCCTGCCTGCCTGTGGCCCCTGGGTTCCTCCCTCCGTGCCCCGTGGCTGGTGGAAGGCACCCACCGGGGTCCCGGGACGGACGGCGATGAGGCGGACCTCGCCACTCCCCGCCTGGGCCTTGCTCTCAGTCGGAGTCCATTAAACGGGCCTCCCGGGCCCCGGCCCTGCGTCCCGCCTTCCTCTGGGACTCCTCCGGGCAGGATGTCAAGTGAAGGCCCCGCCCAGACCTTCCTGGTCCTGCCCTGGGCCTGGCCTGGAGGCTCCAGAGGGGAGAGGCCGGGCTTCCCAGAACGGACTGGCCGTGACCACAGGGCTGGCACAGGAGGACCTCAAAGGCAGAAGGCCACGTGGCCACTCTGGGCCACCGAGCCTGCTGCTGTGCCGTGCCGTGCCGTGCGGGTGTGAGGCCCCAGGTCCCCGGGCCAGGCTCCTGCAAAGCCCACGGGCGGCCCCAGAAGCCAGGCAGGCAGGGGCGGGGCGTGTCGGGGCTGAGCGGTGCAGCCAGGGCGCGTGCTCACGTCCTGCAGGATGTCTATTCAGGCTCACGCCGGAGGCCCCAGGGGACAAACCTCGAAGGCAAGCAGGACGCAAGCCTGGGGGGCGGGGGCGGGGCCGGCCCTGGGCCTGTGGGCCCACCGCAGGCTCTGCCGGTCGGCTCCCCCACCGAGAAGAAGGCTCGAGCTGCGTCTGGTCCTCTAGGAAGAAGGGCGACTGGAACATCTGGCACCCGGGGCGGCGTCAGGAAGCGAAGCATCATCCCCGTCCGGGCTCCTGGTGCAGGACCAGCCTCAGTGCGCACTTCCGGCCTCCCGGGGGCTGCGGCACGGCGACGTCGGTGGCCCGGGGGGCGGACTCCTGCGGGCTGGGGCAGGCCCTCCTGTGGGGCGGGCCCCCTGGCCGCACGTCTGGTGGCAGGCCCCCTGCGCACGCCCGGGGACCCGCTTCCCGTGAGGCACCGGGTCTGGGGGACCCCGGCCGTCTGCAGGGCTCGCGCCGGCATGGTCTCAGCCTCGGCCGTCCCGGTGGTGGCGGCTGGAGCTCCGCGTCTGTGTCGGCAGAGTGGCGGGTTCGGGCCCGACGGTCACCCGTCCCGGGGCTCTGGGCCTGACCGCCGCCCCCCTGCGCCTCCCGCAGGTCACGGTCACCACCATCGGCTACGGGGACAAGGTGCCCCAGACGTGGGTCGGGAAGACCATTGCCTCCTGCTTCTCTGTGTTTGCCATATCCTTCTTTGCGCTCCCGGCGGTAGGTGCTCCCGCCTCCTCCGGGCTCCCGGGCGGGCAGGGTCCCCCCGAGAGCAAGCCCACTCACAGAGGCCCCTGGGAGTCCCCTGCCCCCGCTGCTCCTGGAGGGTGCTTTGCAGCAGGTGTGGGTGGAGGCCGGTGGGGCGCGGCCGGCGCATTCGGCCCAAGGGGTCTCGGGGAGACACCGACAGCAGCCGCCAGGCGAGGGCAGAGGCGGAGTCTGTGCGCCTGGTGGGGGCGCTGGTTCCCTTGCGCGGTGGCCTGGGCCCCGCTTTGACCCATGTCCTTCCGAGCAATCACAGATCACGAGGGCCACACCTTCTAGCTCCCCGAGCGCGTGGAGGTGTGCGTGTCACATGCGTTTGGGGCACCTGCTGTGTGGTGAGCGTGCGTGGGTTGTGTGTGTGCTCTGTGGTCCCCTGCGTGTGTCACACAGAGCATGTGTGCATCTATGTGTGTGCGTGATTGATCCCGTGTGGACGGGGAGCTCCCTCCCTGACGAGCCGGCCCCATCCATCCCGTTGGCGATCCTGGGGAGGGGGCCGCCTCCTGCCCGAGCCAGCGCCCCGGTGCTGCCCCGTGTCCCCAGCACCTGTGCCCCACAGGCCGGGCCGGGCGGTGGCTGCCTGCGTGGACGCGAGCCCCCGTCTCTGCTCCTTCCCAGGGGATTCTCGGCTCCGGCTTCGCCCTGAAGGTCCAGCAGAAACAGAGGCAGAAACACTTCAACAGGCAGATCCCGGCCGCAGCCTCTCTCATTCAGGTGACGTGCCTCCCGTCCTTAACGTCCGGCCTGGCGTCGGCGGGTTAAGTGCAGGCTGGCGTCCCTTCTGGGAACCAGGAACTACCCTCGGCCACAAAGCTCACGAGACCTTCTTGCTACGGGTCCCTCTGGAACACAGATGAGCCCGTGCTACCACACAGACGCGCTCGGGCCTTCTGGGAAGCGTGGGCGATGCCGACAGGGTGGGCACGGGAACGCGGGGCGCCCACCTCCCTCCCTGGAGGTCCTGTTGGAAGAGTAGGTCCTGGGGGGGCGGGCCAGGGGACAGGGATGTGCCCTGGCCCGTCCCGGGTTGGGGTGAACTTGCTGTGGGCCCCTCACCTTCCAGCCACAGTGGCCTCCTTTCGTGGTCACCCCCCTGCTCGGCACAGGGCGAGTCTGGGAGGGAAACCCCAAGGGTCTAGGGCCCTGCTTGTGCAGCACGGGTACTTCCAGGGTGTTCCCCACATCCCACGGGGCTAGGGACTCCCAGGTGGCAGCAGGTGAGGCCTGGCGAGCCGACAGCACAGCCACGCTCTGGGTTCACAGGCCCCTCAGTACCCAACGGGGACCCCGAGGCCGCTTTGACAAGGCCTGGGTGCTGGAGGAGACAGAGGCTAAGAGCGGCGGGGGAAGGAGGGTGGCCTGGAGCCCCTGGATGCTCAGTTCTGTGACCCCAGGCTCCCAGATACACCAGAGGATGGCTGGCTCTTAATTTAGCGGAACAAAGACTTAGGCCGAAAACTGGGTCCCAGACGGTTACCGGCCCCTGCCCGGGGGCAGAGCAGGGATGAGCGGGCTCAGGTCTCGCCCGGGGAGCAGCTTGGCGGGGGTCCTGGGGCACAGGCCCTGTGGGTGTCCAGCCGTACATGTGAGGACCTCAGCCACACCCAGTGCCGAATGCCCCTCAGGGACGGTCCTGGGGTCACCCCCGGGGCCCTGGTCTCCTTCGCCATCCGCCCCGGGCAGGGCCCCCTGCACAGGCAGCAGCCACCAGGTTTCGCTCAGCCAGGGGCGCCCCCTCATTCCTCTGAAGCCCTTCCGGACCCTTCCGGAACCCACCGTCTGGGGCCTGGACGGTGGACCTGGACGGGAAGGAAATAGCAGCCGCAGCCATAAAGCCGAGGGGCCGGGCCCCCTCAGGCCTGGTTTTACGGCCCACAGCTTCTCCTTTCGGGGAGACCATAAATCAGGCCCGTAAAACCAGCCCAGGCCGCCGTGGGCAGGCTGCCGGCGGGAGGGGAGCACGGCGGGGTCCTGGCGGAGCCGGTGCTCGGGGGTGAGCACCCCTGTGAAGCCCGGGCTCGGGTGCTGAGCTCGAGGGGTGCGGACACGTCCACCACGGCAGGACTGGGGCCCAGAGGAGGGAACGTGGACCGGACCCGGGCGGGAAGCGGGCGGCGGCCTTACGTTTGTGGGGATGGTGGGACACAGAGGTGGCACGTGGCCGTGGAGGGGCCAGGCCTGTGGCCGTCCCCTGAGCGTCCCGGGCAGGGAGGGCTGCTGTGTCTGTCCAGGTCCCCATCCTGGGTGGTGTCACGGCCTCCCACGAACCCTGCCAGCTCCCCTGTCTGCTCCCTGCTGTCTGTCCCCTGCTGCCTACCCGGACACGGCATGTCCTCCACTCGGATCCCGTGCAGTGGTGTCCCCTCCTCTGGGTCATTCCTGTGTGGCGGTCGCCACGGGCATCTCTCTAGGATGTGGGTCCAGGGCTCCCCACGGCGGCAGGCCGTGCCCGGGCTCCGGGACCCCATATGTGGGCCTCTGGGAGGGGCCCGCCCCCCCACGCCCCCTGCCCCCCTGCCTGGTGTCCCACAGGCCCTGGGTGTCCTCAGTGTCTGTGTCCGTCCCTGTACCCGCCGTGCGTGCCCCGAGGAGAGGCAGCCGAAGGGTGTCTGCATCTGCGGGTGGGGCCTCCGTGGCGCCCGAGCTGTGGGTACCGGCCCGTGGGTTAGGCCGTGAGCCGCCTGGCGCGGGAGCAGCCCCGGGAGGTGGGGGGCTGGCACGCAGGCCAGGGTGCGGGCGGGCCCGGCGGCTGACCGCGTCTCCCCTGCGCTTGTTCAGACGGCGTGGAGGTGCTATGCAGCTGAGAACCCCGAGTCCTCCACCTGGAACATCTACGTCCGGAAACCCACCCGGAGCCACACCCTGCTGTCCCCCAGCCCCAAGCCCAAGAAGTCCGTCATGGTAACAGCCCCCACCTGCCTCCTGCAGGGATCCCTCGTGAGCGGGGGGTGGGGTGGGGGTGGGGAGGCCCTGGGGGCCACGGCTGCTGGCCGGGGTTCGGCCCTGGCATTTCAGCGGCGCCACATCAGGGCACTGGTGCCACTCTGGGCCCTGGGGGTGGGCGCCTGTGCTGGGTCCTGCCACCTGGGGGTCCCCCTGGCTCGGGGCCACGTAGGACTGGTGCTCCCAGGCCAGGACTATGGGAGGCCCACAGGGGGCGGCCCTGGGAACAGGACGGGCTGGGTTCTGGCCAGAGGTTGGGAACAAGGCTCTTGAGAGGGCCCTGATGTCAGGCTTTCTGTGCTGGGGACAGCGGGTGCCGGTCAGGACGGAGGTCTCTCCCCAGCTCGGGGAAGTCGGTCTTCGGGTCGTGGTGCAGGGGGCTCGGGCAGGCTCTGAGCAAGAGCGTCACGATGGGGCCGGTGTGGGGACTGAGGGGGGCACCCAGGCCTCCCGTTGCCAGCCGCCCCTGACGCCTCTGCACTCGCTGTTCCCTTGCCAAACGCCCTCACCGGCTCCCACACCTCCTCCTCCACGTCACCTTTGCCGGCCCCAGGCTGTCCCCCCGATGGCCCCCACCGCGTGCCGGAACTCCCGGTGGCCACAGCCCTGGTCCCCACGTGCCCGCTTGTATGTTTACCTGTCCGGTTTCCCGTCCGCCGGCCCCTTCAGCCCGAGCCCCCAGGCAGCGCCTGTGCCGAGCCCCCCACAGCACCCCGTCTGCTGGCCCTGAGGCCTGGCTCCCTGGCTGGTGCCCTTGGGGGCTGCTGAGGGGTTCTGGGGCTGGGGACCCCCGGGAAGCGCCAGCTTACTGCTCGTGGTCTTAGGTAAAGAAGAAAAAGTTCAAACTGGACAAGGACAACGGGGTGAGTCCCGGAGAGAAGACGCTCACGGTCCCCCACATCACATGCGAGCCTGTGTCAGAAAAGCGGAGGCCAGACCACTTCTCCGTGGACACCTGCGACAGCTCTGGTGAGGATCCTTCGCCCAGGGTGGTGGTGTGGGGACAGGGATGGGCGCTCAGCTCCCACTGACCTGGTGTCCGCCCGCCAAGGCCCTGCCCTCCCCCCACAGACCCCACCCCGGAGGGACCCTTCCTCCAGCTCTGTTGCGGACTCTGGGCTGCAGGTGCCGGGCCCCGCCTCGGTCCCGCTGTGCGGCCAGCGCCCCATACCAGGCAGAAGGGAGGTGGCCCATGCGTGCGGACCCCCCGGTCTTGGTGGCGGGGGTCCCGAGCCAGCGCTGCGTGCCCGCGTCTGTCCTCGACACCGTGTGCCTCTGCTCGTGCGTCACCGCCGTGTGGGTCTCTCCTTCCTTGGACCTCTTCCCGGCACCCACCAGAATGTGCTAGCACATTGGCAGTCGGGAGGGCAGTGTCACTGTCTTAGACGTGGCAGAAGGGGGACAAGCGTATATTGTTCCTGACCCTTTGTGCTTACGGGCGCCTGGCCCGCCAAGTGCTTGGTTCTCGGGCGGCTGACCCCCGGTGTTTCCTCCTGCATTTGGTCACAGTCCCCTGGAAGAAGGGCAGAAAGTGTTCCGGAAAAAGGCCGCGGCTGCTGCCTGCTCCTTGGGGCTGTCGGTGGACCGGACGGGGGCGCCCACCCCGCCGGGCACCGGGCCACCGTGGCCCCGTCGCAGGCTGTTGGGATTCCGCTCTGGCCTGAGTTTGGCCACATCGCTGGTGAGCCCCCGGGACGCGCTCCCCGCCGCCCCCCGGAGTGGGCACAAGGAACAATTGTGCCAACGAGTGCCCGGCGGCCCCCCCAACTCCGGATTCAGGGGCAGGACCATTGTCGCGATGCAAATGGGGGCTCTCTGCAAATGCTAATGGGCAGGTCGGTGTGGGTAGAAGCCTCTCGTGCTGTTTGCTGAGTGTGGAACCGTCCATTCAGCCCGCTTGCTGTTATTAAGTACCCAGTGCCGCCTGCAGAATGTTAATGAGGCACGAGTGCAGGGACAGTCAGGCACCCTTTGTGGGGTGCTTTCGCAGGGAGTCTTCCTTTCCCGCCAGCACGAGTCAGCCCAGCCCGGAGCCGCTGTGTTTCCGGGGCCTCCGCTGTGGGCCCCGAGTGGCCCCCAGCCTACGGGCGGTACCCGGGGCGCTTGAGAGCCCTGGTCGGGGGAGAGGGGGCCTCATCCCGGCCAGGGCCCGCAGCCCCAGCCCCCACATGGCAGGGCGCAAGCAGCCACGCTGAGTACCCCCCCCCCCCCCACCGGCCGCACCGAGGCCTGGCGCCCGAGCCTCATGCCGCACCCCTGCACACCCCGCATTTCTCGTGCAGGTTCCAGCCCCCGGCTGCTCACGCTGTCCTGGTCGTCAGGACCCTGCTCCGTGCGCGTGAGGGTGAGGCCCCGGGGCGAGGCGGGCCTTGGCATCAGGCAGGAAGGCGCACGGGCGTCTGGGGCACGAGCACCCGGCTCGGCCTGGTTGGGCCCGCAGGCTTCCTGGAGGAGGTGGTGTTAATGCTGAGTACAGCTGGCCGGGGAGGGGAAGGAAGGATCAGCGGCTGTGATGGAGTTGCCGTGGGGGAGCAGCCGCGCTTCCGGGCGGGATCACGTCGTCACCCCCCACCCCCGCCCCGGGCCCGCCACCTGCACTCCTCAGGTGGGGTGGGTGTGGGGCCTCCCTCCTGTGGAGAGGCCCACGTGGGCTCCTGCCGTGCTGACCCTCCTTCCTAAGACGGGAGCGGTGCCCAGGAGCCTGCGGGTGTCGGACGGGCGCTGGGAGCCCACGGGGCAGGCGTGGCTGCGGGCAGCCCTGTGCCCTCTGAGGCTCGCCCAGGAATGGCACGGATGGGGACAGGGCAGGACAAGCCTCGGGCCAGGCCAGCGCCTGGAGTGACGTGGTGGCTGTGGGGCTGGGGGTCAGAGGAGTCAAGGCCAGCGGGAGGAGCTCCCGTAGACCCGGGCAGCCTGGGGGCGACCCCTGAGGGCAGGCGGGCCGTGAGGCGCTGGGGGCACCCTCACTTCCATCTCAAGGTGGTCAGGGCCGCCGAGTCCCCAGCCTGTGTGGGGCCCGCCGCTCACGGGCCCAGTTCGGGGGACGCAGTCTGCGGCCCCACCCGCCGGGCCTGGCCTGTCGCCCTCCCCTCGGGGGGCGGCCCTCACGGGACTACGGGCCCCGCGCTCCGGATCCCACCCCACCCCCCTCACACGCCGCCCCTGCCCCGTGTCTTGCTTGTGGATCCCCTGAATCTGTCGCTTGTTGGGTTCGTGGACACTTGCCGATATTTACCAGCAGATCCGCTGGATTCCGTCTCAGGGTTTAACATCCTTCTTCCTGAAGGCCCTTCGGCGGTTCCTTCAGTGACGGTCTGTTGGGGGTCAACCCGGTCTTTGCCCCGAGCCTCCGTGTTCCGACTTTGCTGTCGGATGGGGGTCTAGCTGGGGGAAGGTTCCGGGTTGAGATACGTATTCTCTGTGAACGCTCGGCAGGCGCGTTGTCCAGCTGTGCGGCCGTCCTCGGGAGTGGCCCGGCCCCCTCTGGAGACTTCGAGGGCCTTCCCTTGGACGTCGGTGCTGGGTGGTTCCGGGACGGTGACCCAGGGCGGTGGATTATCTCTGTTCGTCCTGCTGTGATAAACCTGCGGGTTTGTGTCTTTCATCCGCTGTGGAAAGTTAGCACGGTCCCGTCACAGGTTACCGCCTCCCCTAAATGCTCTGACCTGCCCCCGAAACGCCTGCCTGACCCCCGCGTCCTGGCCTCCCGGGCCGTCTCTGGTATTTTCCTGCTCAGTCTCCCTGCACTGCATTCTAGCAGCTTCCTTCCAGTTTGCTAACTGCGCAGCTGTGTCTAACCCACGGGTTAATCCACCCGCCGAGATGTTAGTTTCCGTTACTTCTGCGCCTCCGCGGGTGAGGGCGTCATCTGCTTGGCCCGTGTCTTCCTCGTGACTTACAACTTGGAATTTCCGAGTCATGTGAACGCACTCATTCCATCACCAGGGTGACGTCACGTCACCGCCCGCGGTTCTCGAAGAGTCTAACTCTGCTCCCTGTGGCTCCCCCAACTTTTTCTCACGACGGCTTATTTCCCCGTGGGTCTGTAAGCGTGGGCTCCTTCTCGTGGGCCCCCCCCCCCGTGCGCCCTGTTGAGGGGACGCCTCTCTGGAGAAGCTGTCCCTTGCGTAGGGTGACCCCGTGAACCTGTGCAGAACGTTTGTGGTGCAGGTTTATAGGCACGGGGTTTTCTAGACGACCGTGAGGGGTCAATGCGAACCCAGCCTCTTGTCCGAACGAGCCTCTCCCCACGTATCAGGGGAGGCTTTTTACTTTTATTCCGAGAAAACAGGCCAACACCAACGAATTTTCTTTTTTCTCCGTGTTGGCCAGTGCGCGGGCTGGTTCGCTGGCTTCTCTCTCGCTTTGTGCGTGTCATTTGAGTGCGCCCTCCCGCCGTCCCTCATCCAGTCCACACCGTGGCTCCTGGCGTGAGCGGACGCCGTGCTGCCCGCACACGGCCACCGTTCCAGAGGCGGCTTCACCCCTGGCCCTTGGGGATGCCCCCCGTGGAGCCCACAGGAGACGTTTGCTCGTTCCAGTGAGCTCGTTTGGGAGTTCGTAGAGAGAGGCCTTTGACGAAACCAGGTCTACTCGTTGCCGAAACCCAGGTCCTCGTCCTGGCGACAGAGTGTCCCCAGCAAGGGAAGCCCTGAGCTCCTCCACGGCAGAGGGCTGGGCGGTGACGCTCCGGGTTGGAACTTCCCTGGGGGTCCCTCGAATCACGAGGAGAGTTTTAACACAGACCCGGGCTGCCCCCACTGAGATTTCAGGTCCCAGGGTGCGCGGGGAGGCCCGGGGGCGTGTCCGTAACGAGTCCCCAGGTTACTCTGGGCGCTGTCCCTGTGACCCTGAGGATGAGGCCGGGCACCAGGCTTCTGTGGCTTCCAGGGCGGCCTCACCTGGGTTGGAGGAGAAGGTCCTCGTTTGGGGCCCCGTCCTGGCCCCCGCACCGGGGTTCGGGTTGGCCATTCATTATAACGGCTCTCTGTCGACAGAAGAGAGGGAGGATCTCGGCAAAGACCACCCCCGAGTCAGCTCCAGCTGAGACACTTAGCGAGGAAAGACGGGCTGCTGTCCCCCTGCAGTCGGGATCTTGGCGAGGATGCCTGCTCTTATCAGTTCTGCTCCGCCTCAACCTGGAGGTTCTAGCCTGCAGGACGGTCCAGAAGCAGAAATCCCGGGCGGACGGTCCAGAGGCGGAAACCCCGGGCGCCCAGGCTGGGAAGGAGCAGGTGAGTGGAGCCGGGTCAACACTCAAACGTCACGTCTACACCTGTGTTCCGGCAGCCCGTAATCTGAGGTCGACAGCGTTTACGGTAACATCGAAAGCATGGCATCCTGGGGCGCCTGGTGGCTCAGTCGGTGGAGCGACCGACTTCGGCTCGGGTCACGATCTCGCGGTTGACGAGTTCGAGCCCCGCGTCGGGCCCTGTGCTGACGGCTCGGAGCCTGGAGCCCGCTTCGGATTCTGTGTCTCCCTCTCTGTCTGCCCCTCCCCCACTCACGCTCTGGCTCTCAAAATAAATAAATAAACATCTAAAAAAATTTAAAGATTTATACGAAAAGCAGGCCGCGTTTGAACATTGACCCAAGAAGATGTACAGATAAGCACGTGAGGATATGTTCCGCACCATCAGTTATTAGGGAAGCGCAAACTAAAACCACCATGAGACGTTACTACGCGATTATATTGGCTAAAATTAAGAACGTTTTACCGCGTGTCGTGGCTTCACGAGGGAAGCTTCCATCACTCACGCGAGTGCTGCCCAGGACGCGGGCACCGAGCCCTTCACGCACTCCCGCTGGACACTCGAACGGCACAGCTGCTCTAGAGAACAGGCTGCGAGTTTCTGAGAACATTATGTGTGCACCTGGCATATTATCCAGCCATTCCGTTCCTGAATGAGCATCCAGGAGAAAAAAGAACAGAGAGCAGACGTGTATACGGACGCTTGGACGTGGAATATCACCGTCGTAGTGTTTTCTGAAAACTGGAAACAGTGCAGATACCCCTCGTGGTTTAGCCCACACAGTGAAATAGTCCTCAGAAATCAGAAAGGACGAGCCATGAGTATACACACCGGCCTGGATAAATGCCAGAATAATGATGGTGAGCGAAAGAAGCCAGACTGAAAGGAAGGAAGGAAGAAAGAGCAAGGGGAAGGGGGGGGCAGGGAGAGAGAAAGAGAAAGAGAGAGAGAGAAAGAGAGGAAGGAAGAAAAGCAAAGAGTACATGTTGCTCATTCCATCTGTGTGAAGGCCCGGGAAGGGCAGACTGGTCTGGGACCACAAGGCCAGCAGGTGTGCGGGCGCGATTGGGTTGGGAGGAGGAGAAGGGCACAGGGAGACCTGGGGCCGATGGGTATGTTCACGATCTCGATCGTGACGACGTTGTCGCGTGTCAAAAGTTACCGAGCGGCACGCTCTAAACACGGCCACTTTGTTGTGTGTCCGGCACGCTTCAGTGAAAACGTAAAATAAAAATGTCGTGCGTAGCAAAAACAAAATCCCAAACCATTTCTTAAATGATGATCTGGAGGAAATAGTCGCGGCTCATATTGTACACGTGGGGCTAATTTCACCCAGATACCAGGAAGCTCTGTGGGTCATGAAGACGAAAGGGTAAAAGCTATAAAAACAGGTCTGGAGAAGAGGAATCCCGAGATTCTTACCAATGAACAGATGCCAATAACCTCAGTGGCGATCACAGAAATGTAAATTAACGCGACGGGAGCTGTATTCATCTATCGAGACTTTGAAGAGTGAGGAGCCTCGTGGGCCAAGCACGCGCGAACCCTCAAGCTGAGTCACCACGTTGGGCGGATAAACGGATAGAGGCTCTATGGAGACAAAAACGGCCACTGCCGTGAAAATTCGAGACGTGTGCGCCCTTGAACCCTTCCAGAAATGTATCCCGCACTTGCGTTGCACGTCTGCAAGACGACCCGTTGTCAGGATGCTCATTTCTGCGGTCGTTAACCGGCAAAAGGTAGCCAACCGTCTACACCCGCGGGTGGACACCCCCTTACGGGAAGCACGGTGTGCGCGTTGAACCCGTGAGACGTGTCCGCGGCGTGCCCCCCTCCCCCGACGGCTGATCGCGGAGGCGACTGTACCCCAGGCTCAGAAAAGGAGGCCGTCTGCCACCACGTCGGCGCGGACACAGTGTCTGCACCGGGGAGACCCGCCCACCTTGTCGCGCGTCCCACACCCGTCGGAAAATAGCTCCGGAGTCCCCTTCTCCAGGGGCTCAGCAGCGCAGCAAAGTTGTAAAACCATCTGGGCCGGTACGTGTGCTCAAGGAGATCTTTAATTTCTTTTTAAAAGTCTGCTTTATGGTAATTTGTTCTAAATAAATGTGCTGCCTCTTTGGAGGTAATTTATTCATTGCTCTTTAATCCTCAAGGGTTTCAATTATGTTGCCTCTTGGTGGCAAGTTACTTCTAGTGAGTTGAGTTCTTCTCTGTCAGCTCTTTGTTTCTTGCCTGAGCTTTGAGTTTTGCCTGTTTTCCCTCTAAGCTCATGAGACATTTATCTGCTTTATATATATATATATATATATATATATATATATATATATATATATATATGAATGATGTATATAATAATTATATATTTAACATGATATTTGTTATACATTATTATGTATACAAATACATAATATTTGTATACATTGTATGTATACATACATACAATAGCATGTATCATATATATTTATAACATGTATTATTTATATTCTATTATATTAATCTTTATAATAATAATATAATATTTAATATATATAATATATAACGTTTACTTTCTTAGCCGAAAACTACCATTTCACTGTTTTTGTTTTCTATTTCCCCAACTTGGGCTTTTATATCTATGTATCCCGTCTTCCTGATTATTCACTTTTTTAAAAACTTGAGTGAGACGCACACCTAGTGTATCTAAAGTCTCGCTTCTACGAGGCGTTTTAGAAGTCACATATATTTTCCTCTGATGGCAGCGCTAGCTGTGACGTAGATCTTACTGTGAAATGTGTTCCTTTTCGTCGCGTTCCTGGTCGCTTTTACGTTTTGACTTTCTCTTTGGCCTAAAGAAATGTTTTCCTGCTTTTGAAGCAGAACATGTTTTATCGCTGTTATTTCTAACTTAACAGCCTTACAGTGAGAGGACGTGGGCTGCGAAGTATTTGCTTTTACTAAGTGAAGATTTTCTTTGTGTCCAAGGGCAAACATAAAAGCATTGCTTTTGTAAATGCTCCTTGGACTTGTTAAGGTTATATGCTCTGTTTGTAAAACAGAGTTTTATTTGTGTACTCAGACAGATAACACGTACGTTGCGATGGATCGCACACACACGCGCGTGCATGTGTCCGTAGCATCATTGTGGTCTGTCCCACCTTTCCTTATTATCACTACTATTCTTTAAGTTTATTTATTTTGAAAGCGATAGCATGGGGGGGGGGGGGCAGAGAGAGAGAGAGGATCCCAAGCCGGCTTATTATCACTACTATTTTTTAAGTTTATTTATTTTGAAAGTGATAGCATGAGCGGGGGGGGGGGGGGGGGGGCAGAGAGAGAGAGGATCCCAAGCCGGCTTCACTCCATCAGCACAGGGCCCCATGTGGGGCTCAAACTCACAAACCGTGAGGTCATGACCTGAGCTGAAGTCAAGAGTCGGACGCTTAACCAACTGAGCCACCCGGGCGCCCCTAGCATTATTATTTTTAAATCTAGTGCCAAGTTCCGCGGCAGGAAAATTAAATCCTTCCTTTACAGTTTTGTCCTTAAAAGCCGAGTGGCAGATTCGGGGAGTGGCTCTGAGTACAACCTGACGGCCGGCCTTCCTGGGGCCGAAGGAAGTTGTGCCGTTTTCTCTTGGGTGACCCTGGGCAGGCCACTGCCTTCTCCCAGCCTCGGTTTCTGAATCCGCGAAATGGGGACCCTTGTGGGGTTGTTGTGTTGACCAAGCGAGTTAGAACACGCGAGTGCCCCACCCCCCCACCCGCCCCGGGCCTGTGTGTGGCCAGCTTCCTGGTGCCTCTGGCCTCCCACCCGGAACCACTCTCCCGGGCGCCCACTCACTCTCCACCCAGCTTCTCACCCCACAGATCCTGGGGCCGGTTTTTCTTTTAAGGTTGTATTGCCCTCCCATGGCTCGTGCTGTAAACGGGCTCGTCACGGATTTCCGAACTCACGGGATCCCGTCCCGCACGCTGTCTCGCCTTTCCCGCTCAGCTGCACACGGTGTGCCTCCTTGCTGGGGCATTCAGCCTGCAGCCTGAAGTCTCTCCTTCATTCCAGGATGTATTAGTTTGCTGGAAACTTCCATAACAAAAGACTGCAGACTGGGTGGCTTGGGCAACAGAAATGCATCTCGCCCATCCTGGAGGCGGAAAGGTTTCGGGTCACGCTGTCGTCTTTCCTGGGCTTGCCGATGGCCACCTTCTCGCCACGTCCTCCCCCTGTCCTTCCTCTGCGTCCCCGTTTGTCCAAATTTCCTGTATAGGGACACCCGCCATAGTGCAGTGGGATCCGCACCAGCAGCCTTGTCGGAACTGACCTCTTTGAGGCCCTTCTCCAAACGTCTGAGGTGCTGGGGTCGACAGAGCTAGTGTGTGAGTTGCAGGGACTCAGTTCAGCCCCTGGCTCAGGATCAGGTGCATTATTAACATCGTGGGCGTTGCCGGGTCACTTTCGAGGGCTCCCTTCCTGGCACCCCTGCGGGCTACCACCGGCCACCCGGGCAGGGCTCTGTCTTGTCAGCCGAGCGAAGCGGGTTTTCTCCCCTGCGGCACCAGTGACATCGGGGGCCAGACCGTGCTTTGTCGAGGGCTCAGCTTCCCTGGCCTCTTCTGGGGCCAGCGTGGTGACCAGAGAAAGGTCTCCCCTGGGCAAAATCGCTTCCAGTTGAAGACCACTAGGCCAAGGGGATACCTCAGGGTTCATTTTGCCGCATTCGTTTTACCATTCGTACCCCTTTCTGTAGGGATCTTGATGTACCTGGTTCTCTGAGTCCTTTGACAGTAAGCTGCCCACTCTGGAGACCGTGGCCCCGAAATGTTTGCCGTGTTTTTCCTAAAAACAAAAGTCCCCCTTTTACAGCGCCCTGCACAAACGTGGGTCCAGCCCTCTCTCCAAACCCACCTGCGTTCCGTTGTGCCAGTGGACGTGACCCTGCCCTTCATAGCTGTTCGCAGTGACCGCTGCCATCAGCTGTCCTGTCTCCAGAGCCTTCTTGAACCTGGAACATTTCCAGTTTCCGCCTTTTACGGCGTTCGCGTTTCTGCGGGCCACAGTCCTGCCACTTCTTGGGGATTTGCAGGATGTTTCCCTTGTAGTTAGATTCAGGTTGTGCCTTCCCAGCTGGAACATTCCATCAGCGACATGGTGTCCTTCTTGGGGTGACCCACCCCAGGACATTTGATTCTCTCTGCCCTGAAATGGGGTGTGACTTTAATCACCCGCCGAAGACTTGTCCTACTTTGCTTTGTAACCGATAAGCGACAGGGAAATCGTGCAAGGCCATGAGCACATCTGGTTCCTTATTTTAAGTTTTTTTTTAAATGTTTATTTTATTTTTGAGACAGAGTGCAAGCGGGGGAGGGGCAGAAAGGGTGACACAGAATCCGAAGCAGGCTCCAGGCTCTGAGCTGTCAGCACAGAGCCCAACATGGGGCTCAAACCCACGGACCGTGAGATCATGACCTGAGCCGAAGCCGGTCGCTTAACCGACTGAGCCACCCAGGCGCCCTTCCTGTTCCCTATTTTAAAACGTCTCTCAGATGCAGAGATTTTCTGGAACCATGTTGATTATGGTGGCTGATGCCCTCTCAGCTCTAGCACACCTCCCACAGAAGTACTAGGAGCTGCCTTTCCAGCCAGAATGGTATTTATTCCAAGAGAAGACATCCCCAAGTCGTTCTGTGGGAAAACCTCCCTTCTCCCCCATCTGTCTGTTTCTGGGACTTATTATCTATATGCATGGGCTCATGGATTTTTTTATTATAATTCTTTAGTGTCCTTAATTATTTTGATATTCAAATTGTCCCAGATTTGGCCAGCAGAAGCCTTTTCAAGCTGGCTTCTGTGTCCTTGGGACATGCTCACATTTTTTTTTAGCATTTTTTTAATGTTATTTTTAGAGACAGAGAAAGACAGAGCATGAGCGGGAGAGGGGCAGAGAGAGAGAGAGGGAGACACAGAATCTGAAGCAGGCTCCAGGCTCCGAGCTGTCGGCACAGAGCCCGACGCGGGGCTCGAACCCACGAACAGTGAGATCATGACCTGAGCTGAAGTTAGACACTCAACCGACTGAGCCACCCAGGTGCCCCGATAGTTCAACTTTTTATTTTTATTTTATTTTATTTTATTTTATTTTATTTTATTTTATTTTATTTTATTTATTTTTATTTTTTAAATGTTTATTTTTGAGAGAGACAGAGAGAGAGTGAGCTGGGGAGGGGCAGAGAGAGAGAGGGAGACACAGAATGTGAAGAAGCTCCAGGCTCCGAGCCATCCGCACACAGCCCGACGCGGGACTAGAACCCACAAACCATGAGATCCTGACCTGAGCTGAAGTGGGACACTTAAATGAGCCACCCAGGTGCCCCCCCCCCCGTTTTTTTTTTTTTTTTTAACATTTCTTTATGTTCTGGTATAAGAAGAGTCAGGCTAATTTCCTACACCCTCTGCTCCAGCCCCAGAGTCGGCCAATTTTCCAAGGAGCCCCTTTACCCCAGGGGAGGAAATGACTGGAAACCAAACTCTGGGCCCTGCATAGCCTGCGGAGAAGCCAGGATGTTCTGGTTGCCTCGTCCTTGGGCTGTAACATCAAACCTGCTGAGGAGGGTGAGGGTTTTCCTGTCACTCCCTGCCTCCTCCCATTCAAGATTACAGGCGTTTGATCAAATACTGTCGTCTCCAAGCACTTGGATTAGTGATGTTCTCCTCTCTCCTTTCGATGTGGTTTTTTTCGCACATTTGAAAATGAGTTCGGCACATTTCTTTTTCCTAACTTGCTTTTTAAAACGCCACTCTAGGGGCGCCTGGGTGGCTCAGTCGGTTAAGCATCCAACTTCAGCTCAGGTCACGATCTCGCGGTCCGCGAGTTCGAGCCCCGCGTCGGGCTCCGTGCTGACGGCTCAGAGCCTGGAGCCTGCTTCGGATTCTGTGTCTCCCTCTCTCTCTGCCCCTCCCCCGTTCATGCTGTGTCTCTCTCTGTCTCAAAAATAAATAAACGTTAAAAAAAAATTTTTTTAAATAAAAAATAAAAAATAAAACGCCACTCTATCGAGATACAATTTACGAACCTAAAATTCACCCATTTGCAATGTAATTTCAGTAAACTTACTGACTTACGCAATCATCGCCACCATCTAGGTTTAGAATATCTGCCACCCACTCAGTCGGTTGAGCATCTGACTTCGGCTCAGGTCGTGATCTCGCGGCCCGTGAGTTCGAGCCCCGCGTCGGGCTCCGTGCTGACGGTTCAGAGCCTGGAGCCTGCTTCCGATTCTGTGTCTCCCTCTCTCTGCCCCTCCCCCGCTCATGCTCTGTCTCTGTCTCAAGAATGAATAAACATTAAAAAAATTTCTAGAATATCTGCCACCCACTGTAAGACCCACTGTGCCTACTGAGAGTTAATCCCTGTTCCCACGTCCGGCCCCCAGCACCCCCTCATCTACTTCCTGGTGGTGGCCATGGTTTTGCCTCCTCTGGAGAATTTGTTTAAGTGGAATCGTATAAAGGGCGCCTGGGGGCTCAGTTGGTTAAGCGTCTGACCCTTGATTTCAGCCCAACTCATGATCTCACGGTTCATGAGTTGGAGCCCCAGTGTCAGCACAGAGCCTGCTTGGGACTGTCTTTCTCTCCCTCTCTCTGTGCCCCTCCTGCTCACTCATGCATTTTCTCTCTCTCAAAAGAAAAAATAAAGAAATAAAAATAGACATTAAAAAAATAAATGGAATTGTATAAAATGTAATCTTCGTTCACCCAAATTATAGCACATAAAAGTATTCCATTTTATTGTGTGTTTTTAAAATTTTTTTAGTGGGGGAGAACACAAGCAGGGGAGAGGCAGAGAGAGGGGGACAGAGGATCTGAAGTGGGCTCCGTGCTGACAGGCTGACGACAGCGAGCCCGACACGGGGCTCAAACTCACGGACTGCGAGATCGTGACCTGAGTCAAAGTCGGATGCTCAACCGACTGGGCCACCACCGAGGTGCCCCCGTTCCATTTTGTTGTTAAAAAGTAAAAAGTATTCATTATGTGGATAAAACACATTTTGTTCATCCGTGCACCGTTGAGGGACGTTTGCACCGTTTCCACCTTTTGGCGATTATATGTAACGTGGTTATGAATTGTGTGTTCACAGGCTCACACGTCTCCTGGAGGGAGACCTAGCAGTGGAATTGCTCAGGTGGTAACTTCCTTTTGATATTTATTTTTGAGAGAGAGAAAGAGAGAGAGAGAGCGAGTGAGCAGGGGAGGGGCAGAGGGAGAGGGAGACACAGAACTTGAAGCAGGCTCCAGGCTCTGAGCTGTCGGCACAGAGCCTGACTTGGGGCTCAGTCCCACGAGCTGTGAGATCATGACCTGAGCCGAAGTCGGACGCTCGACCGACGGAGCCCCCCAGACGCCCCTCAAGTGGTAACCTCACGTTTAAGGTTTTGAGGGATTGCCAGACTGTTTTCCAAAACGGATGTGCCATTTTATATTCCCACCCACAACCTATGAGGATTTCTGTTTGTCCATACCCTTCTTAGTATTTCTTATCACTTGTCATCTCTATCGTAGCCATTCGGGTAGGGGTGAAGGAGCATCTCGTTGAGGCTTTGATTTGCATCTCCCTGATGGCTCACGATGTTGAGCATCTTTTCTTGTGCCCGTTGATCGTTTGTGTGTCTTTTTTTGAAGAAACGTCTATTCAGCTCCTCCATCCTTTTCTACAAATGAGACTATTTGTCCTTTTATTTTTGAGTTGTAGGAGTTCTTCGTATGTTCTAGCCACAATCGCTTATCAGATACGTGATTTGCAAATATTTTCTCCCATCTGTGGGTTTCTTGTTGCTTTCTTTAGAATGTCCTTTAAAGCACAAAGCTTTGATTTCGATAACGTCCAGTACATCTTTTCTCGTTGCCCACGCCTTTGGTGTTAGGTCTTACAAAACACTGCCAAATCTCAGTTCGTGCAGATCTATCCCAACGTTTTCTTCCAAGAGCTTTGTTACATCTTGGTCTTTGATCCAGTTTGAGTTAATTTTTGTACCCGGTATAAGGGAGTGGTCCAAATTAATTCTTTTCATATTGTTCCAGCACACCATTTGTCCCCGAGGTGATTCTGTCCCCCGTGAATACTTTCAGCACCCATGACAAAAATCACTTGATGATGGATATAAGGCTTTGTTTTTTAGACTCTCATCCTATCCTATTGGTCTAAATGTCTTACCTTAAGCCAGTACCGCACTGTTTTGAATGCTATTACTCTGTAGCAAGTTTTTAAATTGAGAAGTCTAACCACCCCCCCCCCCCACCCAACTTTCTTCTTTCTCAAGATGACTTTGGCTATTCTAGGTCATTGGAACTTCCATATGAATTTTAGAATCAGCTTGTCAATTTGTACAAAGAATTCAGCTGGGCTTCTGGTGAGTATTGTGCTCAGTCCATAGATCAGGTTGGGGGAGTCCTGACAACACGGCAACATTGTCTTCCAGTCCATGAACATGGGATGTCTTTCACTTATTTAGATCTTTTATTTCAATAATATTTTGTGGTTTTCAGAGTACAAGTTTTGCATGTCTTCTGCTCAGTTTATTTCTGAGTATTTTTTTCTTTCTTTATCATGGTAAAGTATACCTAAAATAACATTTACCATTTTAACCATTTTTAAGTTTCTAAGTCTGTGGCAGGAAGCACACTTACATTGTTGCGCTTTATTCTTTTTTGATATTTTTGTACATGAAACTTTTTTCTTGATTTCATTTTCTGATTGTCTATTGAAAGTATGTAGACCTACAATTGATTTTTGTACACTGACATATCTTGCCATCTTGCTGAACTTGCTCCTTATTCATAATAAGTTTTAGTGGATTTCTTGGGATTTTCTATATATAGAATCATGTTAGCTGTGAATAGAAACACTTTTACTTCTTTCTTTCCAAACCAGATGCATTTATTTTTCCTGCCTAATTGTCCTGTATCGAACCTCCAACGTAGTGAATAGATGTGGTGGGAACAGACGTCTTTGTCTTGTTACAGATCTTGAGAGGAAAGCACTTAGGCTCTCACCACTAAGTACCATGTTAGCTGTGGTTTTTTACTATATGCCCTTTATCAGACTGAGGAAGTTCCTTTCTGTTCCTGGTATACTAAAGCCCTGTTTTATCATCACGGAAGAGTATTGAATTTTACCAAATGCTTTTTCTGTGTCTTTTCTTCGACCGATAATCATGTAGTTTTTGCCCTTTATTTTACTGATACGGTGCATTAGATTCATTGATGTTGAGATGTTAATCCAACCTTGCATTCCTGGAACAAATCCCACTTGGTCATAGTGTATAATCCTTTCTTTCTAGTGCTGGATTGTATTTGCTGGTATTTTGTTGAGCATTTTGCATCTATTTTGATAGGAGTTGCTGTTTGGCAGTTCTCTGTTCTTGCCACGTTTTTTCCTGGTTTGGTAGCAGGGTAATGTCACCCTTGCAGAGTGTGTTGGGGGCGTTGCCTCCTCCCGTTCTACTCTCTTTTTTGGAAGAGTTTGTAAAGAATTTTTATTCTTTAAGTTCTTGGTAGAATTTATCAGTGGAACCATCTGGGCCTTGTGGGCTTTTGTTTGTGGGTAGTGTCTTGATTACTAATTCAATCTCTTTATTTGTTCTAGATGCGTTCAGATTTTCTACTTATTTCTGATCGGTTGTAGTAGTTTTTTGTTTTTTTTTTTTTACTTTCTAGGAATTTGTCCATTTTATCAAAGTCGTATAATTTATTGTTATGAAATTGTGTGTAGCATTCATTTAAATCTTTTTTATTTCTGCAAAGCCATTTCTAATTGTAGCAATCTGAGTTTTCTCTCCCTCATTAGCCTAGCCAGAGTTTCCCAATTTTGTTGATCTTTCAAATAATGAATGTTTGGTTTCATTGACTCTATTATTTTTCTGTCCCCTATGTCATTAATTCCCACTATAATCTTTATTATTTAATTTCTTATTCTCGCTTTAGGGTTAGGTTTTTTTCTTTTTTTTTCTTCTAGTTTCCTCCAGTGGAGAGTTAGGTAAATGATGCGAGTCCTCTTTTCTTTTTTAATGTGGGCATCTACAGCCATAAATTTCCCTTTTAGCACTGTTGTAACTGTATCCCAGAAGTTCTGGTATTTTGTGGCTTCATTTTCATTCATCTCAAGGTACTTTCTAATTTTTCTTATGAATTCTTCTTTGATATATTGGTCAGTTAAGAGTACGTTGTTTAGGGGTGCTGGGTGGCTCAGTCGGTTGAGCGTCTGACTTCAGCTCAGGTCACGATCTCACGGCTTGTGGGTTCGAGCCCCGCGTCGGGCTCTGGGCTGACACCTCAGGGCCTGGAGCCTGCTTCAGAATCTGTGTCTCTGTCTTTCTCTGCCCCTCCCCTGCTCACGCTCTGTCTCTCTCCCTTGAAAATAAATTTAAAAAAATTTTTTTAAAAGAGTACATTGTTTAAATGCCACATATTTCTATTTTATTCCATTGTGTTAGAAAACAATCAGTATTATAATCCTTTAAAATGTATTGAAGTTTGTCTTCTGGGACAGCAATATGGTCCCTCTTGGAGAATGCTCCATGGGCACTTGAAAAGACTATATATTCTTTGGTTGTTGTTCGTGTTCTGCAGTCATCCATTGGGCATAGTGGATTTATTGTTCATATCTTCTCTTTCCTTGTTGATATTCTGCTTTTTTGTTCTATGCATCATTGCAAGTGGTATACTGAAGTCTCAAACAGTTGTCACACTGGCTGTTTCTGTGGCCACTGTGATTTCAGCGTAACACCCCCCGTACGTGTGGTTGCTGTTCACATGATCTGTCTTTTTCCATCCCTTTGCTTTCAATCTGTGTACTTGAACCTAAAGTATGCTTGCTATAGACAGCGTATCATTGGACTTTATTTTTTAATCCAGTCTGATTAGCTCTGCCTTTTGATGGTTTGATCCACCCATGTTTAATGTTACTGATACAGTCGGATTGATGTCTGCCCCTTACTTTTTGTTTTCTATCTGCTGTATTTTTTTTGTTCCTCTCTTTCTCCTTTACTGCTTTCTTATGCATTTAGTGAATATTTTCTAATATAGTTTTTAAGATTTTTCTAAATAATTCTTCACTATTTCCTTAGTGGTTGTTCTTATATTCATCATCTACATGTTAACTTCAGATTTACACTCACCTAAGCCTGGTTAGATACAGAAGTTGCCCCGATATTCCTTTATTCCGTTTTACCCATTTCTGTGATATTATCGTTAAATATATTTATGTCTATTTTTATTACAAGCCCAAAGGTGTATACAGTGTTTGTCCTATTAACCTTCTTAATGAACATTTTGGATCCCTTTCATTTCTTCCCGTGGATTCGAATTACCAACTGGTGGCCTTTCCTTAGCTCAATACAGCTTTGCAACAACCAACCTGCTTGGAGTTGGCATTGACAAATATATTACATTCTCTATGGTACAAGCCAACAATACAACTAAATACATGTTTTATACATTTGCTTTCTAAATTAGCTCTGAGAAATGGGAAGAAACACGCATTTATATTTTCCCATGTTATTACATAATTACCTTTATGGATACGTTTCATTTTCTATCTGCGAATTCGATTTCCTATGTGGAGTCACTCCCTGCCTGAAAAATGTCCTTCCACAGTTCTTGTAAACTGGCTGTACTGACAAGGAATTCTCTGTTTTTATCTATCTGGGAATGTCTGTATTCTGTTTTCCTTTTAAAAGATAATCCTTCTGGATGCAAGATTCTTTTAATTTTTTTTTTCTCTAGATATGTTACCTCACTGCTTTCTGGGCACCATCGTTTCTGATGAAAAGTCTCCCGTTAATTTTTGTTGGAGCGCTCCCTTTTTCCTATTCCTGCCTTCACGATTTTTCTCCTTGTCTTTGGGTTTCGGCGCTTTGACTATGATGTCATCTTCAAATAGCGACCGTTTCCTTTGTTCTTTTTTTTTTAAATTGTATTTCTTTTGGGGGGGGGGTGTTGCTTCCCTAACACTGTTGTGCATAGCGCTGCTACAGCCACGATGATACAAGTCCCTGCTTTCAATTCTTTTGAGATTATACCCAGACGTGGAATTGCTAGATCATATGGTAATTCTAATTTTAACGTTTTGAGGAACCACTGTAGCATGTACCGTAGAGGCTGCACCATTTCACATCCCTCCCAGCAGCACATAACAACTTCCCCACTTCCTCACGAACACTCGTCTTTCTCTGTTCATTAAAAAAATATTATTCTTATAATAGCACCCCCCCCCCATGGGTGTGAAGTGGTATCTGGTTGTGGTTTTGATTAGCATTTGCTTAAGGACTCGTGATTTGACCATTTTCTCATGTGCTTACTGACCATCTGTTTATTCTGCTGGGACAAACGTCTGTTCAAGTCCTCTGCCCAGTTTTGAGTTTTTGTTTTGTTTTGGTTGTTGTCGAGTTGCAGGAGACCTTTATATATTCTGGATATTACACAGTTTTCTTTTTTTCCCAATATGTATGTCTTTTATTGACTTTTCTTGTGTTATTGCAGTGCCTATAACTTCCAGTACTCTGTTGAGTAAGAATGATGTGTGAACATCTTTGCCTTGTCCTTGATCTTCAGAGGAAATCAGTCTTTCACCATTAAGTATAATGTTAGGTACAAGTAGTTTTGTTTTGTTTTGTTCTTTGGTAGACAGTGTTTATCAAATTGAAGATGTTCCCTTTTCTATTTTTTTCTGAGTGTTTTTGTCATGAAAAGATGTTGGATTTTTGTCAAATGCTCTTTATGCATCAGCTGATATGACCGTGTGATTTTTATTATTTACCTATTGATATCGTACATTACATTGCACGATTTTGAATACTGAAACAACTTTGCATTCCTAGAACAGATCCCACTGGTCATGGCGGATATTGCTTTTCATATATTGCTGAATTCTGTTTGCTAACATTTTAAAGGGACTTTTCCATCTCTATTCATGAGGGATATTTGTTTGTACTTTCCTGCTTTGGTACTGTCTTTGGTTTTGTTACCAGGGAAATTCTATATAAAATGAATTGAAAAGTGGTCCCTCCTAGTCTGTTCTTTGGAAGAAATTGTGTGGCATTATAATTAATTCTTTCTTAAAAATTTGGGCGAAATCTCCAGTGAAGCCATCTGTACCTGGGAATCCCTTCTTCTGAATTTTTAAATTAAAATTTTAATCTCCTGAAAAAAATTTAATCTCCTGAAGTTATAAGGCTAGAAAAATGACCTATTTCCTACTGGGTAAGTTGTAATGTGTGCTTTTGCGGAATTGATCCATTTCATCTAAGTGGTCGTATATATGTGTGTAGAGTTGTTCTGAAATATTCTCTTGATATCCTTTTGATGTCTTCAGTGTTTCTGAGGGAGTAGTTTTGTATAGTTCTCTTAGTAGTCACCCTAGGTATTACAATATAAATATGTCATTTATCATATTCTGGTATCAGTGCTTTGCCTCTTTAAGTGAAGAGTTGAAACCTTACTTCCCGTTAGTTCCTGTTACCTTTCTGAAAATTTATTGAACAAATTGTATGTGCAGTATTGTGTAAGTGTAAGGTGTACAGCATTCCTATGATATACTTATATACTGTAATATGGTTGCTGATGTATCTATCACCGTGTGGAACTATAATACGACATTATGCTCATTATACTGTGCCTTAAATCTCTACAGCTTATTTACTATTCATTATAATTTTGTCCCTTAAGCCATCACTCTTATCCCTCCCTGAGCCCCCACCCCATTCCCTGGTAATCACCATGTTCCTGTCTTTTACAGATTTGGCTTTTTTTTTTTTTTTTTTTTTAGATTCCACACGTAAGTGATATCACACAGTACTCGGCTTTGACTTATCTCAGTTAGCATAATGTGCCCAAGGTCCATCCATGTCATTGCAAAATGGCAGGATATCTTTCCTTCCTCGTGGCTGAATAATGTTCCACTCTGTGTGTGTATCTTTTTAATCCACTCATCCCTTGATGGGCATTTGGGTTGTTTCCGTATTTCGGCTACTGTGAATAATGCTGTGATACACATAGAAGTGTATATATCTCCTTGAAATCCCATTCTCATCTCCTTTGGATATATACTTAGGAGTGGAATTCTTGGATTGTATTATCTACTTTTAAATTTTTGAGGAACCCTCACACTGCTTTCCATGGTGGCTGAACCAATTTAAATTAGCACCAACAATGTATAAGGCTCCCTTTTTCATCACATCCTTGTAAGTACCTGTTGTCTCTTCTTGATGATAGCCATTCGAACAGGTGTGAGGTGATGGCTCATTTTGGTTTTGATTTTGCATTTCCCTGATGGTTATCAATGTTGAGCATCTTTTCATGTGTCTGCTCGTCAGTTTTCTTAAAAGCAGGCTCCACACCCAGCGTAGAGCCCACCACGGGGCTTGGACTCACAACCCTGAGATCAAGACCTGAGCTGAGATCAAGAGTCAGATGCTTAACTGACTGGGCCACCCAGGTGCCCCTGCTGGTCATTTTTATGTCCTCTTTAAAGAAATGTCTAATTTAGTTCAGTCTGGTTTTTAATCAAATTGCTTGGGGTTTTATTTTATTGAGTTGACTGGGTTCTTTGTATATTTTGGCACCATGTCTCCCAAATCATTGCCACAACCAATGTGGGTGATCTCCTTCCCTATGTTTTCTCCTTGGAGCTTTTTGTTATCAGGTCTACTGTTTAAGTCTTGGATCCATTTCAAGTTCATATGTGTGAGTGGAGTGAGATAGGGATCTAGTTTCATTGTTCGACACGTGTTTCTCCAGTTTTCCCAACACCATTTGCTAAAGAGATCGCCCTTTACCCATTGAGTACTCTTGGCTCCCTTGTTCAATATTAGTTGACCATCTATGCTGGCATTTAATTCTGGGCTCTCTGTTCTGTTCCATTGGTCGATGTGTCTATTTTTGTGCCAGTACCATACAGCTTTTATTACTATGGCTTTGAACTAGTTCAAACTAGTTACAGTTTTAATCACACATACACACACACACGGTAACATTATAAACTAGTTTATAGTGATACCTCCAGCTTTGTTCTTTTTTCTCAGGATTGCTTTGGCTACTGGGGGTCTTTGTGATTCCACACCAATTTTAGGATTGTTTCTTCTATTTTTGTGAATAATGTCTTTGGTATTTTGATGGGGATTGTGCTTAATATGTGGATGGCTTGGAGTAGGATGGCCATTTTAACAGTATTAAGTCTTCTGATCCTGAACATAGGATGTCTTCCCATTTGTTTGTGTGTTCTTTTTTTTTTTTTTTTCCCCCAGAAAAGGTATGTGGTTTTCTTTGTATAGACCTTTTACTTCTTTGGTTAAATTTATTCCTATTTTCATTTTTTACACAATTTGGAACGGGACAGTTTTATTTCTCAGATGCTTCCTCATTAGCGTGAAGGAATGCGATTGATTTTTGTATGTTGATTTTTGTGTCCTGCCACGTTGATGAAATCACTGATCAACTGCACTTTTTTTTGACTAATTCTTTGGGATTTCCTATATACCAGCAATAACGACAATTTTACGTCTTCCTTTCCAATTTGGATTCCTTTTGTTTCTTTGTCTTGCCTGATTGCTCTAGTTGGGACTTCCAGTACTTTACTGGGTAGGAGTCGTGAGAGTGGGCACCCTTGCTTTGTTCCTGGCCTTAAGGGATACGCTTTCAATTTCTCTCCATTGAGTATAATGTTAGCTGTGGGTTTGTCATGTGTGACCTTTATTGTATTGTATTGTATGTTCCTTCTAAACCCGGTCTGTTAAGGGTGTTTATCATGAAAGGATGTTGCGCCTTGTCAAATGCACCTGTGGAGATGGTCGTGCGACTTTTATCTTCCATTTAATTGCTGGGTGACATAGGATGTTTATTGATTTGTGTACGTTGAACCATGCTTGCATCCCAAGGGGTAAAATCTCACTTGGTCACAGCGTTTAATGTTTTTAACGTGTTCTTGAATTCGATTTGTCAATAGTTTGTTGAGAACTTTTGCATCTATATTCATCAGAGATGTTAGTCTATAGTTTTCTTTGGATGTGACGTCTTTATCTGGTTTTGGTCCCAAGGTAACACTGGCCTTGTAGAATGAGTTTGCAATGTACCCTCCTCCACATTCACTCCCTCTTGTCCCCATGGTTTTGGATGACAAATGCACCGCCATTCAAATCAGTGTTTCTCTGGAATTAGCGTGCCAGTTTTCTCCTCCCGTAAGATTTTGTCTTTAGTTTTCAGCAGTTTATAATGTGTCTTGGCATACGTTTGTTTGGATTTATGCTCTGTATTTGCTTGGCTTCTTGAATCTGGAGGACTGTATCTTTCACCAAATTTAGGGAGTTTTCAACCATTATTTCTTCGAGAATAATTTTTGTCTCACTTTCTCCTCCCCTTTGGGACTCCAAGGACAGAAATGGTAGCTCTTTTGTTATTGTCAAACAGGTCCCTGAGGTTTTGCCTTTTAGTCTCAGTCGATTTTCTGTTATTCAGATTAAGTCAATTCTATCGATCTAGCCCTAGCCCCAAGTTCACTGATTGTGTCCTCTGTCATCCCTACTCCACACTGGAGTCCCCTCAGTGAGGTTTATTTTGTTATTGTATTTTTCAATATTTACATTTTAATAGCTTCTGTTTCTTTGCTGTGATCTTCGGGTTTTTTTTTTTTTTTTCGTTTGTGTCAACAAAATTTGTAATTGCTTCTTAAAGCACTTTAATAATGATGTCTTTAAACCTTCTCCAGTAATTCTGACACTTGACTTGTTTTGGTTACAGCATTTCTTGATTATCTCTTTTCCTTTATGTTGTGACTGTCTTGATTCTTGGCATGACAAGTGATTTTTGTTTGTACCCTGAAAATTTTAGAGATTGTATTATGAGACTCTGGATCATACATACATATGTGCCTGTGTATAAAAACCTAGCTTTTTTTGCAGACTGTTCCCCTGTTGAGGCGTAGCAAGAGGGCCAGGTAAACACGAATGTTGAGCCTCCCCCCGGGACCTCCCACCCAATCCCACTGCAGAAAACGTAGGGCACTGCCTTTCGCTACTTCATTATAAGGGGGTGAGTGAAAGTTCGGTTCCCTCTTGCCTGCAAACACCTTCTCACCAGCTCACACTGTCACGTTGCCTGGGTGACACATAAGATGGGCTCCCTAGTGGACCCCCTGACACCAGAACAGGGCGAGGCATTAAGCAGACTGCCACACAGCTTCGTCATGTGGGCACGTGACTTCATTCGGCAGTACCAGTTCAACGCTCCACTCTTAACAATTGACAAAACGAGTCAGAGAATCAACAGGGACACAGCAGACACGAATACTGTTATTTTACTCTTGAATTGTCTGTCATTGCCGAATTGCCTAGTCCATTCTGTCAGCTCTTGCTTAATGGATTTTAGGACTCCGTTAGCTGCATATATGATTTTTATTTCTTTATAACTTTCACAGTACGTGACTTTTATTTCTTGCCGATGAAGTGACCCTTTTATCATTATAAACGTCCCTTGTTGGCTCCAGCAAGAGTTTTTTTTTTTTAAAGTCAGTTTTGCCTGGGGCGCCTGGGTGGCTCAGTTGGCTAAGCACCTGACTTTGGCTCAGGTCACGATCTCCCAGTTCATGGGTTCTAGCCCTGCATCGGGCTCTGACAGCTCAGAGCCTGGAGACTGCTTTGGATTCTGTGTCTCCTTCTCTCTCGGTTCCTCCCCTGCTCACGCTCTGTCTCTCTCTCTCTCAAAAATAAATAAAGATTAAAAAAAATTTTTTTTAAGTCAGTTTTGCCTGACATTTAGTAGCCACCCCGGCTTTCTCGTGTTTAATGGTTGCGTGTCATTTTTCTCCATCCATTTACTTTGAACCTATTTGTGTCTTTGAACATATAATGTATCTATTGTAGGCAGTATATACTTGGTTCCTGTTCCAGGCAGTCTGGCCATCTCTGCTTCTTTATTGAGAGTTTAATCCGCTTATAGTTAATATAATTACCGATATAGTAGGACTTACATCTGCCATTTGCTACTTGTCTTCTGTATGTCTCGTGTCTCCTTTATTCCACTCTTCCTCCCTTACTGCCTCCTGTTGTATTGAACAGATATGTTTTAGGGAGCCAGTCTAAGTCCTTTGCTAGGATCTTTGTCCTGTTTTCAAGTTGTTTTCTTAGCAGTACAGCCTGGGGATTATAGTAAGCATCTCAACTGGAAACCACCTGCTTCAGGTCAATACTGAATATGTCTTCAAATGTCTTTGTCTGGCCCTCCCTCCTCTCCCATTCGGGACTCGAATTGTACAGACGTTGCTACTCCTAATGCGTCCAACAGGCTTCAGGCTGCGTTTGGTTTTTCTTTTATGTTCTTCGGGACGAGCCATCTTTCCCAATCTATCTTCAGGTTTATTGATCCTTTCTTTCTCCTACCAGCACACCTCTGCTGTGCAGCCCCTCTGGGTTTTCATCTAAGTTACTGTACCCCGCAGCCCCACAACTTCCATTTGGTTTGTTTCATAAACCGTTATCTATTCACTGATAGCCTCCATCTGATGAGTCCCTGCCATCACCCTTCCCTCGGATTCTTCACATGTGGTTTCTTTTCATCTTTTGACCGTGTTTATGATGGCTGCTTTGAAGTGTTGGCCTGTGAAGGCCGACATGTTAGTGCCCCCCCCCCCACCCGAGATCACTTCTGTTGACCGCTCTTTATTCCTGCTTAAGGGTTACACTCCTGGTTTCTTTGTATGTCTTACAATTTTTCGTTAAATTTTTTTTTCATTTTTCCATAATTATAGGAACTCCGGATTCTGCTTCTCTCCCCTGCCCCCCTAATCCGGGGTGATTATGCTGCTGGGTCTCCCGTAGGCTTGTTTACTCCCAGCCTTCAGAAATTCTGCAGCTCGTGATCTCCTGCAACACGTAATCACTGGTATCTCTGCTTGGGGTTTTTTTTCTTTCTTTCTTTCCTTAATGTGGTTTTTTTAAGCCTGGCTTTCTTCATGTCACCCCTGGATCAGCATAGCCCAGCGGTCAGGCCGCGATTGGTCAGAAGCGTCGTTTGAGCCATCGGAGCCAATGAGGCACCCCTCCGTTCGCTGAGGTGATCTGCGTGTGAGTTGAGACATTCAAAGTTCAGGCAGTTTACAAGTCTTTCATGGTGGCTCCTCTGTGCCTGCATGGAGCCCCACGGTCAGCCAGGGATAAGCAGATAACAGGTGTCCTCGCTCGTCTCTCTTGAGGGTGCGTGCCATCTGCCAGATCTCAGGAATCCCTTGAAAAATTCTTGCGGGGCCGTAGCTTGCCCCAACCAGTACTGCAGCCTCTGGTAGCTGTGGAATCAGCATTCCCCAGTTATCTACCAATTTGCCCCTGGGATCACTGTGGTTGGACGTGGTCCGTGGGGTCTCCCACGAGGCTCCCAGTCCGGCTGGCCCTCTCTGTTGGCACAAAGACTGAAGATCCTCGGGGCCACTGCGCCACCGAGCTGGGGGCCGGAGGTGGGGGCCGGCGGGGGGGGGGCTTGGGAGCAGCCCCGAGTGAAATTGCCACAGGCCGTGCTGTTCTTACTGAGGTTCAAGAGCTCTTTCTTGAATAAGCACGCTTCAACCTGACGTGTGCCTTCGGTTCATTTCTGGAGTCCTTACGTGGTTGTTCCTGACAACTTTGTCCAGTTCTACCGTTCCCTTTTAGGGACAAATTTTGTCCAAGTCCCCATTGCATGTTTCCAGAGGTGTGCTACATGTCACCAACTTAATGTAGTTTAATTTTTTTTTTGTATACATAGAACATTACTGTACGTCCACAGTGAAAGCCACATGGAAAGGTCTACTGAGAGAAATCTCCCTCCTTCCTGTATCCCTTCCATCCCAATGGAAGGTATGGGATCACTACGTTGGAATACAAATGTGCATTCAGATTGGTTAAATGTTGCCGAACCCCCCAGCACAGGGATCGTGCCATTTTGCACTCCCAGCAGCAGTGGGAGGCTGTTCCCATGTGGCTTCACCAAAGGAGTAGGGCATCGATACTGAATTTGTATCCCTCCGATAGGTAACACACGGTATCTTGAGTCGGCTTTAGCTCGCGTCCTTCGTGGTACAAGTGAAACTGCAATCTTCTCAGAAGCGTGAGGGCCATTTTCACCTATTTCCCGAGCTGTTAATATATTTTGCCTATTTTTCTACGGCCACGTTGGCTCTTTACTCCTTCCAGTTTTAGGTTTTGTGTGGATCACTGCCATCAGCCTTCTGTCGGTGACACATGTTGCAAAGATTTCCTTCCATTTTGTCATCTTTTAATTTGGCTTCAGGTGTTTTTTTTTTTTTTTTTTCCTATGCAAAGGTTTGCCTCAATGTACTTGTAATCAAATGTAGATTTTTAGAGGCACGAAGCTCTTTTACCGTGCTTGGTTTATAGAGGAATTCATGGTGTCATTCTGGTTTTTGTGCAGTTTGATCAAGGAGGCGTCCATCCGTTGGTATCTTCGCAAGTTTTTAATAGGAAGGATGGGTTGATAAATTCTTACGCATCATCACGTTTCGTCTTAAACCTATTCGTGTGGGGAAATACGTGAAGTTTTTGTATCAGCCTTCACAAATCATGTTGGTCTTTTATTTCCATGTTCCACTTTTATCAGGTTTATATTTCAATGTTACACTTGCTTATAAAAAGTATTTGGAAGCTTTCCTTCATTTTCTGTGCTCTGAAACAATATATGTAGTACTAAGGCTCCAGTCTCTAAAAGGTTTTGGTAGAATTCCCCTGTGAAACTTTCTTTCACAAGGGAAAGATGTGGCACTTTCTTTCAAGGCAGTTCCTTGGGATTTTTTTTTTTCTTTTTTCTTTCTTTTTTGAAAATCAGTGTGCGTAAGCTTTCTATTTCTGCTGAGATCAATTTTAGATAAACTGTATTTTGCAAGGAAGTTATCCATTTCATCTGAGTTTTGCAAATTCTTTGCATAGAAGTGTACCAAGAAGTCTATCATTTGAAAAATGTCCTTCACGGCACTTTCTCTGGTTTGTTTTGTATGTTTTGCTCTCTTTTATCCCTAATTCCATAGTAGTTGGCCTATTTTTTCTCATGGAACCGGGATCTTTATTATATTAATTTGCTCTGCTATTTTAGTGTTTTCTGACTCATTAATTCCTTTTATCTTTGTTCCTTCCTTCCTTGCGCTTTCTGTTGATTTACTGTCCTTTTTTTCCCTGGCTTTTTCGGTTGTAGTGTGTGTATTTTTATTTTTACTGATCTTTGTATTTACGCCAATAAACGTGTGCTCAAAAAAGGATATTCGCTATGGTCATGGTGTCGTGTTATTTATATATGCATATATGTATATCATATATATATTCACAAAAAACTTATGAATTACCTTCTTCAGATTTTTTACATCTTTCCTTGTTGTTCGTTTAATTTGTCATATGAACGTGGAATGTTAGCCTCTCCCACATCCAATGTGTTTGTATTTCCCCCGCCATATCGGGTAGCTTCTATTTTATATACATGGTTGCTGGGCTGTTTACTGCAGAGTTTCACATAATTGTTATAACTTCATCAAGACATACAGCTTTTAGTATTAAAAGTATCCTTATTGGTCTGGTTTAATGATTTATTTTTTAGCATCAATGATGCTTTCGTCGATATCAGAGTCACGCCCCCTGCCCTGTTGGTGTTTACGTTTACCTGATAAATCTTTACCCATTCCTGTATTTTTTCAGCCATTTCAGTCACCGAATTTGAGATGACTTTTTTTTTTTTTTAACTGCATAGAGTTGGGTTTTGCTTTCTGAGCCGGTCTAAATAGCTTTTTCTTTTAAGAGGCATGTTTTTTTTTACTGTCACTTATTAGTATAACTGACGCATTTGCATTATCTCCTATTGAAATTATCTCCTGTGTTCTGTCATCCTGATTTCGTTGCTCTGTTCTGTGTGTGTGCTCTGCTTTTTCATTAATCACTTGGGGGTTTAAGAACGTTTACATATGCTTTTCCCTAGCGGTTTCCTTTGCATTACTGGTTTCCTTCTGGCTTAATACCCCTTTTTCTCACTCGGCCTTATATTGTTTGATGTGCCGTTTTAACTGTATCTCTGGATTCCTATCTGTGATGTTTCCAAGTCCTACTATCTGTACCCTACATCGGGTACATACTGTCTACTCTCTCCTTGTCCTCTCAGACTGGTATTCTTCCTCTTGTGTCAGAACATAGGACGTTCACGTTATCATCCAGCCAAGACTCTATCTGGGTCCCCATCGTAAGTGAAATACACAAAGCATTCACCGTCCCTTCTCTTGCCACAGCCTGTCCATTCTCCCAGTGGTTGCACGTTGCTCCCCCTCTGGTGTGAGTCCCTGAGCCAGGACGCTGTGTGCAACATCCATACACACGTACAACAGGTTCTCCATCACCTTGATATAGGAAGGTCAGCCTGGCTGAATGTAGAATCCTTGGCTTGCACTGGCTTAAGGGTTCTGAAACTGCCGTCCCACCGTTGGTGAGAAGTCTCTCGCCAGCATGCTTCTCTTGCCTTTGTAAATTACTTCATCTTTCTGCTCGGAGGCCATCTCCTTTATTTGCAAAGTCTTACAGTTTTACTAGAAAATGTCTCAGGATCGATTATTCCAGATAAACTCCCTGCTACCCACGTGGTACCAGAAATGCAAGAGTTAGATTTTACTATTTACAGGAATTTTCTTAGGTAAGGGCTTAAGTACGTTTTCTGTTGTATTATTTTTATTTTCTTCCTCAGAGACGTCCAGTGATCTGCATTTGGGGCCGCCCTTAGCCATACTCACTGTTGTTTTTGTTACTTTCTTTACGTCTCTGCTTCGTTGAAGTCTTCTGCACCCCCTTATGTTTTTTAATGCGGTAATAGTCACATAACATAAATGAATTACTTTCAAGTCCAACACTTCAGTGGCATTTAGCAGATTCACAATGTTGTCTTTGTCACTTATGGCGTATCTAGCAATTGATTGCCAGATCCGAGGTCATGTGACTTACCGCTGTGTCTTCTAAGACATTTATGGTTTTTAGTTCTTATACCTGCATATTTAGCTCTCGTATATGGTGTGAGGAAGGGGTCCAACTTCATTCTTGTGCCTGGGCTGTCCAGTTGTCCCAGCACCATTTGTTGAGGAGACTGCTCTTTCCCACTGAATAGTCTTGACACCCTGCTGGAAATCAGTTGAACATATATGTGAAGGTTTATTTCTATGTTCTGTTTTATTCCATTGGTTTCTACATCTGTCCTTACGGCAACACCACTTTCTTTTGAGCACTGTAGCTCTGCGTAGGTTTTGAAATTGGAAAGTGTGAGTCTTCCAACTTTCTTTTTCAACACCAGTTTAGTAAGTCAGGGCTCCCTGCAATTCCATAAACATTACGGGAACACTTTCTCCATCTCTGCTTAAAAAAATAGGCGGGCCATTAGAACTTTGATAGGGAATACACTGAATCTATAGATCATGGAGTAATACTGTTATCTTAACAGTACTGTCTTCCAATCCATGAACATGGATGCTATTATAAATGAAACTTCAAGTTTTCCTCCTCAGGTTGTTCACTGCCTGTATAGAAACATAAATGATTCCTTGTGGGTTGACTGTGTGCCCTGCAACTTTGCTGAACATATTTAGTAGTTCTAGTAGATGGTTTTCTTTTCTTTTTTCTTCTTTTGAGGATTTTTTGGCATTTTCTAGATGTAGGATTATGTCATCTATGAATAAAAGTAATTATTTTGCCTAACTGCTATGGCTGAAACTTCCAGCCCATTAGAGAAAAGCAGTGGTAAAAACAGGCATTCTTGTCCAATTCTTGATTTGAGGGGGAAAGTTTTCAGTCTTTTCACCAGTGAGTATGATGTTAGCTGTGGGTTTTCCATAAATGTTCTTTATCATATTCAGGAAGTTATCTTCTATTCCTATGTCCCTAAGAATTTTTATTCTGAAAGATCATTGGGCACTGACTTCTGCCATTGAGGTGCTCATGTGGGTTTTTTTCCTCTTCCTAATAACGTGATGTATGACATTGATTTTTCTTATGTTGAACCACCCTTCCATTCCTGAGTTAAGTCCCACTTGGTCATGGTATATAATCTTTTTAAAATGCTGCTGGATTTGGCTTACTAGTATTTTGTTGAGGGGTTTTGCATCTATAAAGATATCGGTATCTAGCTTTCTTGTGTTGTACTTGTTTGGCTTTGACATCGGGGTAATACTAACTTTACAGGATGTATAGCAAAGTGTCCTCCCCCCCCCCGCCCCCCCCCCCCACCGTGACCTCCTCTTTTTTGTTAGAGTTTGATTGGTTTTAATTCCTCCTTAAATGTTTGGTGTCATCATTCACCAGTGAACTCATCAGTTCCTGGAGTTTCTTCCTTAGGAGTTTGTTGACAACTGAGTCATGCATTTTACCTGATACCGATCTGATCAGAATTTGTTTCTTCTTGAGTCAGTTTTTGTAGTTTGTGTGTTTCTAAGAATTTGTCCATTTCATCTAAGTTATATAAGTTGTTGAAGTATGACTGTGCATAGTGTTGTCTTCTAATTCTTTTTATTTCTGTAAGGCTATGTGTAACATCCCCACTTTCATTTACTATTTTATTTATGTTCACGGTCTCTAATTCTTTCTTAGTCATTCTAGAATGCTAAAAGTCTGTCAGTTTGGTTGATCCTTTCAAACTCAGCCAACTTTTTATTCTGTTGATTCTGCTGTTTTTCTATCTTCTTGCACCTCTCACCAGTGTCATGTTTATTATTTACTTCTTTCCTTCTAACTTTGGGTTTACTTTACTTTTCCTAGCTCTTTAAGCTATAAAGTTAGGTTGGCGAAGATCTTTTTTCTATCTTAAGGTGGAAATTTGCAGGTATAATTCTCTCTGAGCACTGCTCTCATCGCCCATGTTTGGGTATGTTATATTTTCATTTTCATTCATCTCAAAGTATTTTCTAATTTCCCTGATGACATCTCCTTTGACCCGTTAATTTAAAGAGTGTCTGTTTAATTTCTACCCATTTGTTAATTTTCAAGTTTTCCTTCTATTATTGATTTCTAGCCTCCTCCCATGTTGGTTAGAGAAGATACTCTGTATGACTTCAGCTGCTAAAATGTACTGAGACTGCTTTGTGGCCTCACATGCAATCTGTCTTGGAGACTCTCCCATGTGAACATGAGAATGTGAGAAGAACATATATTCTGCTGTTGTTGGGTCAAGTGTCCTCTAGATGTTTGTTAAGTCCCATGGGTTTGTAGTGTTGTTCGTATCTTTCCTTGTTGATCTTCTGTCTGCCTGTTCTATGCATTATGGAGTGTGAGGTATTGAAGTCCCCAACAATAATTACAGAACCGTCAGCGTCTTCCCCAAATTCTGTCAATGCTTGCTTCATATGTATTGGGGCTCTGTTCTTCGAAGTACATATATTCGTAATTGCTATGTCTTCTTGACCAATTGACTCCTTCCTCAATATATAATGTCCTCCTTTGTCTCCATTAACAATTTTTTACTTAAAGTCTATTTTCCTTGGCATTAGGATACCCACTCCACGTCTCTGTTGGATACTGTTTGCATACAATATAATTTCCCATTCTTTCACTTCCAATCTGTTGGTCTCTTTAGATCTAAAACGAATGTCTCGTAGACAGTGTAAGCATGTAGAATTTCTTTTTATCCATTCTGCCAGTCTCTGTCTTTTGATTGAAGAATGTAATCCATTTACATGTAATGTAACTCCTGATCAGGAAGGACTGCCAGTTTGCTGGGGTTTTTTGTATGCCTTATACCTTTCTTGTTTCTCATTCCTCTTTTACTGCCTTTTGTGTTTAACTGATTTGGGGTAGTTTACAATTATTCTCTTCTCAATCCTGCCATGTATATTTAGATGCTTTCTCAGTAGATACCATGAGGGTTACACTGAACATCCTAAATTCATAAAGCTCTAGTTTGAACTGATACCAACTTGGCTTCAATAGCATATAACACACAGCTTCTGTACAGCTTCATCACCCTCTTGTGATTGTCACAGATTATATTGTTATACGTTATGTTCCCAATAACATAGATGTGTAGTTCCTGTTTTATGTATTTGTTTTGTAAGTCACATAGGAAATTACGAACTAAAAGTATGATGATATTGGCTGTTATGTTCACCCATGCAGTTCCATTTTCCGGAATTCTTTTGTTGTACAGCTTTGAGTTACCGTCTAGTGTCCTCTCACTTCAGCCTGAAGAACTTTCTTTAGCATTTTCTGTAGGGCAGGTCTACTAGTGATGACCTCCCTCAGCCTTAGTTTCTCTGGGAATATCTTAATTTTCCCCTGTTTATTTCTATTTATTTATTTTTTAGACAGCATGTGGGAGCAAGGGGGAGGGGCAGAGAGAGAGAGAATCCCAAGCAGGCTCCACATTCAGCACAGAGCCCAATGCGGGGCTGAGTCCCAAGAACTATATCATGACCTGAGCCGAAATCAAGAGTCAGACACTCAATCAACTGAGACACCCAGGTGCCCCCCCTTCATTGTTTTATTTTACTTTATTTTATTTTATATTTTATTTAATTTTAATTTTATTATAATTCCAGTACAGTTAACATAACAGTGTTCAAGCGTACAAGACAGTGTCCCCTCATTGTTGAAAGGTAATTTTACCAGATATAGAAACCTCGACTCCTTTTTCTCTCACCGCTTGAAAAGTGTCATCCCACTCCCTTCTGGCCTCCATGCTTCCTGAGGAGACATCTGACATTGACCTTATTGTGTGTTTCCATACATGATACATCATCTCTCACTCTTTTCATGGTTCTTTGTCTTTTAGCAGTTTGGTTATGACGTGCTCACTTTCACCTCTCCTTCCAGGAGTCTCATGATGGATATTTTGGTACGCTTAATGGTGTCTCACAGGTCCTTAGGGTCCGTTCCTTACTCCTTCACATTTTTTCCTTCTGTTCCTTAGACTGGATAATTTCAACTGACCTATCTTTGTCTTTGCTCTCTTTTGTCTGTTCAAACAGCCTAGTGAAACCCTCTACCGCGTTTTTCATTTCAGCTATTATGCTCTGCAGTTGCAGAATCTGTTTCATTTCTCTTTATAATTTATCTTCATTTACATTAGGTATTTGTTCATGTGTTGTTCTCCTGGTTCCCTTGACTTCTGTCTATGATTTCTTTCAGTTCTTTGAGCCTTTCTAAGAAAGTGGATTAAAAGCCTGTCTAGTATGTTTGATGTCTGTGCTTCCTCAGGAACACTAGCTGCTTGTCTTTTCTGTAAATGGGCCATACTCTGTTTCTTTACATGTTTCGTAACTTTTTGTTGAAAACCGGGTATTCTAAATATTATATGCAGCAACTCTAGATAGCAGATTCTTTCCCTTAAGACTTTTTTTTTTTTTTTTTTTTGCCGTGGGCTGTAGCTGCTTAGTGACTTCTAACGCATTTTTGTGAGATCTGTAAACTCTGTTGTGTTTGGTCTCTGAAGTTCCTTTAGTTCGTGCCCAGTTTGTATTTTCACAAAGCTTTTCCTTGGTTTCCAGGGGTCAGAAAAACAGGGAGAACTGGGGACAGGGAGAAATAAAAGAATCTTCCCATCTTTGCAGGTTTGCTTTGTGCGGGGGTACTTCTGCGTCCAAATGTCCGGGCTCTTCAACTCTGCCTTAGCCTTCACCTCTTGTTTGGGGCGAGCACCGAGCTCAGCCGGCGGCGAAAGCTTGGCATGCTCTCGGGACTCTCCAAAGCATGCGTCCTGCCCCGGGCGTGAGCTTGGGTTTTCTCAATCTCTCCGTAGACACGGTGCTTTCTGAGCGGCCTGATTTCCAAAAGACACTGTTTTGTCCAGCTTTGCCCCCAGGCTTTCCATGCTCTGTCGTGTCCCTCAACTGTAACCTGTCCCGGTGGCTGAAAGTTGCTGGACTCCCTCTGCCCACTTTCACTGCTCTGCTCCTTCCAGGACCGAGGCTCAGGGCCCCCGACACTGGGAATGTGAACTTGCCCTCAAGATGCCACCGAGCCGGGGGCGGGGTGGGGGGCGGTTGGCAAGGGCAGGTGGAAACGCCACGGAGCGTCCGGCCTCTTCCAAGTCGCCAACTTCTGTGACTCTGCCACGTTGATTCTGGCAGGTTTGGCTTGACTTTCCAAGGCCTCCGAAGGGAAGGGCCCTTGAAGGTACACACTCCTCCATCCTTGCCGAGGCCTCTCAACGTGCCCGTTCTCGACTGAGCGCCTTAGCCTTCACCTCCCGCCTCTGCGTCCACGGGCTCGCGACGGCGGGAGCACCGCTCGAGGCGGGCTCGTCTGTCCACCCGCAGGAGACCCGAGGCCCTCGTGCGCGGACTCCTAGCGCGGCTGGAGGCACACCCGGGTCTGCTCTCATCCGCACGTCTTGGTCCCGTGCCCCGGCGGAGGGTCGGTTCAGAGGCCTGAAGGGAGCAGGGAGCCTCTGCTCCGCACACCTGGCCGGAGGTCGTCCGGACCCGTGCCTCCTTCTTAGGGCGTCTGTCCGACCCGTCACCACGTCTTGTCGACTCCCTGGGCCGTGCCCACCCCGTGCCTCGCCTCCTCTCCGGCCACCCTCCTGGTCCAGGCTGCTGCCCTGCCCTCTTCGCCGGTCACTCCGTCTCCGGCCCTGCCTCCCACGTGCCCGCCCCCCATTCTTCACACAGCGACCCGAGGGAATTCCTTAAAATATGAAGTGGACCTTGTCGCTGTCCTGCTTAAAATGCTCCAGCGGCTTCCTGTCACAGCGTCTTGGGTCAGTTCCGCCGGAAACAGAGCCCAATCCAGGAACCCTCGCGCAGGACGCTTATTGAGGAGAGCTCCACGGTGGGCGGCCGGGGAGCTGCACAGAGCACCCAGGGCTGCCGCCACCAGCGGCTAAGGCGGCCGGGGTGTGTGCCTGCCTGCCTGCCGGGGGCCGCCCCTCGCCGCCTCTGGCCCAGCCCGTGTGCGGCCGAGCGGGCCCCAGGGTCAGAGACGGTGCTCGCAAAAGCACGTGGCAGGTTTGGCGGGTCTGGGACGGGTGTGCCGAGGGCGCACGGGCGGGGCCCGGCGCTGCCCAAGCGTCCCGGGGAGCAGGGGCCGTGTGGCATTTGCCGCCGTGTCCCCTCTGGGAGGCTTGGTGGGGCCGCCCGACCCACACGGGGCTGAGTCGCTCCCGCAGCCAGATGAGGCCAGCCACGTGCCCCTCGCCATCTGGAGCCGACTGGTCCTCAAGGAAGCGTCTTCCTCGCTGCTCCACGTTTTCTCCAATGACTGGAAATTCCTCACGCTTGACCACTTTGACTCCTGGGCCCGCCAAGAGGCCGGCAGCGTCGGAAGGGGGCCCGTGCGGCCATGCCGGCCCGACGCCCCCGTGCCTTTCCGTGCCCCGAGGTGGGGTGCGTGGCTGCGCTCCCCTCGGGGCCCCCTTGCCCTCTCCCAGTCCCCCCCCCCGCCCTCCTGCAGCCAGCGGGGTCGGGGTGGGGGAGCCAGGCCGAGTTGACGATTTCTGACATGGGTTGTTAACATGATTTTGACGTGGAGCCTCCCCCCCCCCCCGCCCGACGCCCCCCACCCCCGGCTCTGGGGTGGCTCTGACTGTCCAGGCTCTGGCCCGGGGAGCCGTGGGGAGCCTCTCGGCCCCGGCTCTGGCCTGGCTGGGAGGCGGCCTGGGAAGGGACCTGTGTTTCTCAAGCCCGCGCCCTCGGGGCCTGGGGGTGGGGCCCGAGCAGATGTCTGGACTTGGTAGCCAGGGCCTGGAGCCGGATGCTGAGAACGAGGCCTGCAACTCATTTCCCCATTAAACATTCTGAGAACATCTGCACCGGCTTCCAAGGCTTCTCCCTCACTAATTGCCGTGATTATTGTGTGAAGTGAGGAGCTGGCATGTTTCCGTGCTGTGGTGAGGAAGGTGAAAACATCGCTCTTAATTAGATTAAAAACATTTTTTTCTCCCTCTGTAATTTTGCCTTGAAAATCAAGGCCACTTTTTTGTTTTCTTCATCCAAAGACCTCCAGAAACTTTCCTCCCCACCTCTCCAGAGGTTTCTTGGGAATGTCCTGTGAGCTCAACTCTTGGAGAAGACAGTGCTCAGCCCAGATTCCATTGTATATTAACGTTTCCCGGGGCCGCTCTCGCTGCCGGGAACCGTCCCCCTGAAACCGTGTCTGGGGAGGCTCGGACAGTGCCTTCCCGGAGCACGGAGACCCCAGAGGGTCGCAGGGTTGTGTGGGTGGCGGTGCTGCTCCCTTTCTGCCGACCCTGGCCTGGCCTCCCCGGAGCCCCCGCTCTGCAGACCCCACCCTTGGGCGCACAGACGTCTCTGGCCCCTGTCGGAGCTGAGTGTGGGGAGGGGGGCCGCTGGGGAGGGTCCTCGGCGCCCTCCACGCCGGGCCTGTGGGAAGCCCGGGGTCCCCGGGGCTGGCCAGGGCTGCCAAGGCCGCCCCCGTCTCCCACACCGCCGCTGTGACACGTCTACGCACGTGTCCTCGACTGGACGGGAAACCCGGCCCGTTCCACCGTCAGGGACACCTGTCCTCTCCCACCGAAGGGGTGGAGAGACGGGGCTCGCACCCCAGCAGGAGAAAGCCGGCCACCAGCTCGCGGGAGCCCCTTCCCGAGGGGTCCCCAGGCCCGCCTTCGTCCCCTCTGCCCAGGGCCCCCTGAGTTCATCCCTTGGGGCCCACGCCTCACCCCTGTCGGTCACACACATTCCTGAGGACTCTCTCGGTAACAAACGATGGAACCCCAAACTCAACCGAGCTGAAGCACAAAAGGGACATTTTTTGGCTCGTACATCTGGACCCAGCTGTTTCAGACACAGCTGGACCCCGGGGCTGGGATGATCGGCCTTGCTCGTTCCCACTCTCCCCCACCCGCCCTGCTCCCCCTGTGCTCTGGCCCCTGGGACGGGTTGGCCTCAGGCAGCCGCTTCCCAGGGGGACAAGATGGCCGCCAGCTCAGCAAACCCAGCAGACAGAGGCCGTCGCTTTCCCCGTGCCTCCTGCCAGAGTCTGGGCCCAACGAGAGCCAGGGTACAGGCCATCCTCAGGCCTGCCTCTGAAGGCCAAGACCTGGGCCCCAGGCCCCCTCTGGGGACAGCCAGTGGGCACCTGGGAGCGGGGAAGGGGCCGCTCCCTAAGGGAAGATTCGAGAAGCTGTTCCCAAAGCCGGGCCTGGCTGCCGGGCAGGCGAAAACAACAGGTGTCCACTCAAGCAAGGTATTTTCCTAGCGGGACCGGGTGCCAGCTGTGAATATACATTTTCGCTCCGCTCCTCGCCCGTTCCTGGCAGCTGTTGTGGGAACGGCTTTTACACTTTCTGCCCATGTCCCTTACTTCTCGCCTCTGAGTGGAGACACAGGTGGCGGCACGGCCGTGCTGGCTCGGGGTCTGTGAGCCGGGCACAGGCAGCTGGCACAGGCCCGGGGCCGCGGCTCAGCGATGTCACGCAGGGCCTGGCTGCAGCTGTCCGGATGCCCTGGGGAGGGGGTGTGCGTTCACGGTGTAGATCTACGGGGCTTTGGCAAATCCGCCGGGGGGGGGGGGTGGATTTCGGGGGAGGGGGGTAGGGAGGGGGCTTGGACTGGGGAAGGACAGGGGCAGCTTGTGTCTACCCCAGTGGGACAAGCCGCCCCCGGGAACGCGCCTGTGCCTGAGGCCTGGGGGGAAGACGGGAGGTGACAGGCGAGGTCCTGGCCCAGACCTGAGGGCCCGTGTGGGGGCGGGAGAGCTTTGGGGACCGAGGACTTGGGTTACACCTGGGAGATTATGCAGGATTTTAATCAGTCACGAGGCAGGGCGGGTGACTTTACCAGGCAGATTCTCCCCGGGGGTGGAGGGCAGAGGGCGGGCGGGGGTGGGGGGGCGGGGGTGGAGTGCTGGGGGAAGGGGAGGGGCTGGAGTCCGACTTGGTGCTGGAGGCCCGGCCTGGTCTGCGTGACCTGAGGCACAATTTGTAGCCTCTCGGAACCTTCCTGCTCATCTGGATACAGAGATGGGAGCTGTGATCCCGTGGGGCTGCTGGGGCAGTAGAACGAGGTCATACCCGAGCGCCAGATGGGGAGATGGGAGCCCCCTCCCGCATCTCGGGGGAGCCAGGCATGCCCCCGAGTCGGGGTTCAGCCGGCCTGGCCGTGTGGGTGAGGGGGCTGCGTGGGGTCAAAGGACACAAGACCTGGTGTGCGGCGGGGACCGAAGGCTTTGGGCACGCGTGTGGCCGGTTGGGGCTCCGGGTGGAGGATGGGGAGTGCGGGGCCGGGGGAGGGAGGGCAGGGCACGCACACAGGGACACCCACAAATTGCCGCCTCCCGCCGTGGGGAACGTGCCGCACGCCCAGAGTAAGACACACGGACACAAGAAGTTAGGAGACGAAAATCACCCACCCGTCTCTTCACCCAAACACGGACACAGCTAACATTTTGGTGTATTTCCTTCCAGTCTTTTTTCTGTGCCCATATTTTTTTTTTTAAAGGAACTTTAAATCGCCCTCCTGAGCAGGGCTGCTGGCCGGGAAGGGAGCTGCTGCACTGCTGGGTTCCGTCCTCTGGGGGGAGGGTGAGCCTTGGCAGCCCGCATGGCCAGCTGTGCTGGTCGCCAAGCCAGAGGCTCTGCTCGCCATCCCAGACCTCCCATTTTCCTAGAAAACACAGTTGTTCTGCCCTGAAAACTGAGGCCCAGATTCTGGCCTAGACCAGGCAAAGGCGGCCAAGGAATTAAAGCCTCGGAGAACTGGGACGGTCTTAATGGGAGTATGACTTCACTGTCGCCGGGAGCAGGGCGCAGCCCTCTCCTCCCCAGGGTCCAGCCCTCCGGGGAGCCCGGGGTCCGGATGAGCTGCCCTGTGGGCTCCGCCCCGGGCCCGGCCAGGCCTGGCCGTCCCTTGTCTGTCCTCATCTCCGGCCCCTCGGAGGTAGGGGTTGCGAGCCTCTCGGGACGGCACTTGCCCTCCCAGGGGCCCTCGCCTGAAGGGGGCAGTGTGTCGCCGTACCTGGGGAGAACCCGCTTCCCCTCCCCCCAGCCGCTGCAGCTGGGGACCAGGGAGGTGGTCTAGGGCCCTGGCCCCTGCCTGCCCGTGGTGGGGGAGGCAGAGCCCGCGGTCTGTGACACAGAAACGGGGAGAGCAGCGCCCTCCCTTTCGGTTTGGAAAAACACACCTGTGGAACCCCTCGCTGCCCCTCGCTGCGGGGCCCCTGTGCTGTTCCCAGGATTAAACCAAACAGTGCACATTCTTCTCTGGCAGGCGCAGGCCCCACCCGCCCTGGACAGCCAACCGACGTGCACATTTTAATTTCCTAAAACACCAGGGCCGGGTGCTTCTCAGGGGTCAGGTGGCTCACCCTTGGCCCGCGGGGCTTTGGAGATGGCACTTGTCACCTCGGGTGCTCAGAAAGCAGCCCCACTTTCCAGCCACCGTTCCGCCGCTCTCGCCTTCTGTATACAAGTGATGCAGACATGAAAATATGTATTTGTGTTCTTTTTCCTTTCCTTTTTTTTTTTTTTTTTGAAAGAACATTTGAATCCTGGACGAAGCTTCAGCCCTGTCACTTGACAACTGTATAATATAACCCAGGGCACTTGAATCTCAGCCCCGAGCCTCTGAGATGGGGCAGCCAGCGCTCTCGCCAGGTCCCGGGCCTGTGAGCCTCTGAATGTAGACACATTCTTCGAGGCTTACCGGTCACTTTCCTGTGCTCTCTGGGAATGTCACGGGCAGAGATCCCTTCACTCAGCCCTTCTCCCGGGTGTGACTAAGTCATGTCTGTGCGGTTTCCTGCTGGAAGTCTGCCCCTCACCCCCACGGGCCGTGAGCTCTGAGTTTATTTACAGCTCTCTGAGTGCTAGTCAAGGCACAGCACCTTCGCACGTGCTCTCAGGACATTCTGATCCCTCCTTGGTGACGTGCCTGTTGCCCATTTTTCCTTAGATTGTTTGTATTTTTCTTACAGATCTGCATGAGTTCTTTGTACTTCAAGGGCACCATTCCGCCGTAGCCGTCTTTTCACCCTGGAAGGTGGTGCTTGATGACCAGGTCTCAGTTTTAGTGTCCCGGAACCCACCGGTCTTTCCCCGCGTGGATATTGTAACTTTCAGGAAACCCTTCCAAAGCCCGAGGTCATGACTCTATTCTAGATTCGGTTCCACAGGCTTCAGAGCTTTGCTTGTCTTCGTTAGGTCTTCAGTCGCCCGGAATGCTAAGAATGAAGTCTTGGTGTGCAGCATGAGGGTCCGATGGGATGTTTCTCCCACGTGGACGGCCAACTGTCCCCAGACATCCTCTGCGTGCCGCGTGAGGCCGCCTGGGGTACACAGCTAAGCGTCCCTGGGCAGGTGGGCTATTTCCGGACACTGGGCCCCGTCCTGCTGGCCCGGCTGCCACGCTCCGTATCCACAACACTCCGTCTCGATGACCACGGCTTTTCGAGAAACGCTGGTGCCTGGTGGAGCGAGCGCTCCTACCCCACTGCTCTTCAAGAACGTGGTCGATTTAGCTTTTTGCTTTTCCAGATCAATTGTAGAATCGGGTGCCAGGGGTGTGAAGGTCTGAGGAGACTCTTCACTACGGAGCCTTCTCGACAACGGAGCAAAAGCGTATTTCCGAATTTAGTTCTATCTTCCTGAATGCCTCTCACTAAGGTTTGGTAATTTCCCCCCTAGAGTGCTTGTACGTCCTTCGTTAATACCGAAGAATTTTCCGTACTATCGTATACAGGATTTGCTTATCTTTTGACTTCAGGGTTTTTTATTTTTTTGCTTCAGCCTTCAGAATGCTTTTTTTTATTTACATGAAAGGCAAAACTAGCAGTCCCCATCCCCACTTTTACCAGCCTCCCCTAATGCCCCCACCTTCTGTAATCATTGCACCGTTATTAAAACGAAGAAGTTGCAACAACACTATTATGAGGCACAGTCCGGCTCACTCGTGTGGATTTTCCCAGTTCAACTACTAATGTCCTTTTTCCATCCCAAGACCCACCGAGTACGGTTACCGAGTGCGCTCCTATCCAGCAGGTCTCTTCCGATCTGCAAAAATGCCTCCTCGGTCCTCCCTTGGTTTTCGTCGACCTTGACGCTTGAGGGATACGTCCGGGTTTGTCTGGCATCTCGGGAGACTGGGGGTACAGGTTTGGGGGGAGAATGCCACGGAAGTCAGCTTTGCCCACCGCGTCATATCAGGGTCCACGACATCAGCATGGTCTGTCGCTGGTGTTGCTAACCATGACCCGTGCGGTTGAGATGGTGTCAGACAGGTCCCTCCGCTCCCCGGGCACCGGTTTCCCGTTTCCATAGCCTGGTGGTTGGAGCGAGTCCCGAGTCGGCTGTACTCTAGGGGAGGGGGCTCGTGCCCCACCTCCCCCAGGACAAGAGAGTGGAGGGAACAGCTGTCACAGCCACCACAGCGGCAAGGAAATATCTAAGGCGAGACACTCTGAAGTTTCTCCTTGAAGTTTCACCTGCCAATCTGACCGTCCATCCGTGGAGGAAGATTTGTCCCTCTCTCGCGGTCGTTTGTTTGTTGATTTGTATCCGTACGGACTCAGGCCTACTTCTTTTTTGGGCCGGAATTCAATGCTATTATTTATTTGTGCCACTCAAAACGTTCTAGCTTTGGCCATTGGATTGACAGTCCTTTTGGGTTAGCTCCCGCGTCCGTCTGACATGTCTCCCGTCCCTTCCATTTGTGTTTTGCGTGTCCCCTTCCTTTCTGGCACTGAACAGCGCTTGAGGCTCCTCGTGTATGTGCCTTGCCCCAGAATCCTCCTTTGGCCAGAGAGCCCTGGTTCCTTTTACCGGGAAGCGAGTGACTTTTAGGCACCAGGTCTGGTGCAGGGCGTGACCGCTGCTCCTGGGCCGTCACTGCTCCTGGACTCCCCAGTGGGCAGAGCCAGCGGGTGTATGCACGCAGCCCGAGTACACACGTGTGGTATATTTAGCGAAGCAGGAGTTCACGCCAACATTTCTGGCCACAGGACTCCTTCCTGCCCCGCCCACCCACTCCACATACACACTCGGTGTGTTACTTTATTTATTTATTTGTTTAACCTGTGTATGTGCGGTCCCCCCCCCCCCCCACCCAGAAGCGTAAGTACCGGCCGGAGCGCTAATGGTTATGGCAGTCAAGAGACTGTTTCCCAAGGCTTCGTAGGCCGCCTCCTCCTTCCCTTCCTCTCCGTGCCGTGTGGTAGGTACTGTCATACGTTCCTAACACGGAACTCACTTTTTTCACAGTCTGCTTTCATTCCTAGGACCCTCCAACAGGCTGGCTGGGGCTTTTTTTTTTTTTCTTTGTATACAGTAAAATTCATTCCTGGAGATCTGCAGCCCTGTGGGTTTTGACAGATGCCTGGATTCGTGTGTCCACCACCATAGCACCCTACGAAGGAGTTCGACAGCTCTAGGAGTTTCCTTGAGCGTGCCTTTGGAAGTCAGATACTCCCCCCTCCCAAACACTAGCAACCATTGATCTGGTTTATGTCCTTGTAGTTTTGCCTTTTCCAGAATGTCATATAAATGGAATCATATAATGTGCGGCCTTTTACATCTGGCTTCTCTCACTGCTGAGCAAAATGCATCCGAGAGTCCCCCACGTTGCCGCAGGACCTCTTAGTTCATTTCCTTCGGGTCCTGGGTGCTGTTGCACCGTACGGACGTGGCGGTACGTCCCTTCACCGACTGAAGGACATCTCGGCTGTTTCCGGGTCTTGGCGACTGTGAGCGAAATTGCTGCGCACGCTTACGTACAGGTGTTTGTGGACGTGGATTTCCGACTCGCTTGGGTAAATCGCTGGGAAAAGGACTCCTGGGTCACATGGCAAGTGCACGGTCAACTCTGTAAGAGACCGCCCAAGTCTTTTCCAAGGTGGCTGCATCGTTCTGCACTTCCGCCAGCGGCCGGAGAGTTCCAGGCGCTCCGTGTCCTCCTGCTTGCGTGGCGACGTCAGGCTTCGGTTTCTGTGTTTTGATTTCAGCCATTCTGGTGAGGGTGCCGTGGCATCTCGCTGTGGTTTTAACTTGCATTTCCCTAACAGCTGCCGGTGTCGACTGAGCCGGGCATCTTTTTAGGTACTTGCTTGTAACTCACTTCATAAATCGGGTCGGGGGCTTTCCTGCTATCTGCTTGCACGAGTCCTTTGTATATTCTAGATACAAGTCCTCGCCCAAACAGCTGATGTGGAAACGCTTTCTTCAAGTCCGTGGCTTATCTCTGCGTCCCTTAGCGGCGTCTTTTGCACAGCAAATGCCTGGGATTTTGATCAAGTCCAACATTTCCATTTCTGCCCCTCACAGATTGAGCTTGTAGTCTTCTGCTTCAAAACTCAGCGCCAAACCCAAGGTCCGGAGATTTTCTTTTGTGATTTTTCTCAAGAAATTTTAGTTTATGCTTTAGTCTCTTAGGAGTGTATCCAATACCTTTACAGTTTCAGATTGTGGACGATCGCCCATAACGTTAGGCAGAAATGCCAAATGTGTTAAAACTTACACACACACAACATTCATACGTTTATATTACAAATAATTTAGGAGGCAGCCGTATTACTCTGAAGTGGGAAGATCTTCCTTTTTCACAAAACAAAAGATAGGTGTTATCACCTTAAACACATAAAACACTCTCTATGAGAAAAACACCCATCCTAAGGGCTGAAAGACCAAAGATTGACGGGGGGAGATATCCATGCCTGATGTAACAAAAAGTTAACATCTTTAATATATAAACACTTCCTACAGATTGACAAGCAAAAATGGGCAAAAGATATGAACAGGCAATTCTGCAAAAGGAAATGCAAATGGCCTCCAAGCCACAAAAGGCATTCAACACAAAAGGAAAACCAGATCCGGTCTTCATCCACGCGTGGCACGCCCCGGGGAAGGGTGCCAACGGCTGGTTCGCGCCTGGATGTGGGGGAGCTGTCATATTCACACACCGCTTGCTGGTGGAGTCTGAATTGCTAGTTTCTTGGGAAAGCAATCCAGCAACATCTATTAAAATTACCTAGGGAGCACCCTCTCACCCAGCCCCGGTGTCAGGTTTTCATACAAACGGGTGGCTCAGCATCGACTCAAAGTAATGGCTTAAAGCTAACAGAGCCTAAGGAGCTATCAAACGCCGAATGGTTGAGTTAACCGTGGCAGGCGTGAACCACAGACTATTATCCAGCTACCAAAACGCAGCCCCACATCTGTATACCTGCAGAAAAATAAGAGGAGCATGTCTCAGAGTGACAGGGACAGCACTGTCCCATGTGGGTTTAAAAAAAAAAAAAAAAAAGAGGTCTTACCTGGTGTCAGCGGCCGCTGAGCAGAGATGAGCTAGGAATCCCGTCGGTGGTTGACCTTGGAGGACAGCCTTCGTGGATCTTTGAACTGTGCCACTTTCTACAATGAGTACTTAATTTCTTTTACAATAAAAACGTCAACTGAGGGTCAGGAAAAAAACCCACACTGAGAATCAGGGGACGGATAACGTATTCTCAGCAGCGCTGAGCACCAGCACCAGACTGTAGGGGGTGGGCCCGGGAGCCTGAACGTTACGCTGACCCTTCGTGGCGGGTATGGGTAGCAGGTGTGACGCTGTGAACCGAGCGAGGGCCCGGGAGCTCACCGGCTGCCCCTCTCTCCCAGGCTTGCCACTCCTTGCGGGCAGGAGCGCGACTGCCCTGGGTCTCCGCTGACACGAGGCCCTCCGTCTGCGTGACGGGCACGGCATGGTGGCGGGGGTCCGGGTCCCTCGCCGGACCTGTGCCTGTCGGCCGTGTTTTATCGTTGTGCCCGACCGTTCAGGGTGAACCCGGAGACAGACCTAGACGCCCGGGCTGAGCCCTCGCCCTGCCCGGGTGTCGGGGGCCCTCCACTGGTCCCCAGCCTCGGGCACGGGGCGGGGGGGGGGGGCCGCCTCAACCCCCACACCGGATCCCCGTGCGGAGGCCCCGTGTACCGTCCCCGTCCCTCGCGCATCCCTGCAGGCGCATGTCCTGTTGGTCTGTGGGAGGGCTCGGGGCGTGCAAGTCTGCCCCGCGGCGGGGTGGGGGGCGGGGGGCGGACACGCGAGCCCGGCTCTGGCCAGCCCCGGGCCCTTCCCCGGCGAGCCTTGCGTGGAGGCCTAACGTGCTGCCCCACACCTTTGCCCACAGTGAAGAGCCCCATGCTGCTGGAAGTGAGCACGACCCACTTTTTGAGAACCAACAGCGTGGCCGAGGACCTGGATCTGGAGGGGGAGACGCCGCTGGTCCCCATCACGCACGTGTCACAGTGAGTGGCCGCTCGCCCGCGGAGAACGGGCTGGAGGGGCGCGGGGCTCAGGAGGGCCGCCTGGGTGCCGCGCCGGGGCCCAGGCCTGCTCTCCCGGAGCCCGCCGCTTGCCGCCCGCCCTCGGCAACCTGGGGGCCACCGGCGGCCAGGGGCCGGCTCCAGCGCCCAGGCACCGAGCGGGGAGGAGAGCGGGGGCGCCTCCCGCCAAGTCTGGGAACACGATCCTCTTGTTTGGACTTATGGAAAACCAAACTGATCATTTTCCACTTGTTTTTGTGCTCTGAGCGTCTGAGAAGATTGTTTTTCTCTCCCCTCGCCCCCTCCCCCGCCCCCCAAAAGAGAGACGACTTTGTTTTTCAGCAGCGTTTCCCCGTAGAACCCTGGCCAGGGCCAAGGGGCAGATGCCGCTGCTGTCCTCAGGGGCTCCTTCAGGTGGAGGAAATGGCTGATTTTCCACGCCTTCCACTTGGCCTTCCCCCGAGGCACAGCTGGCCCGGGACGCACGCCCGTCCTCCCCCGCCATCCCGGCACGGCCAGGCCAATCCCCAGGGCCCGGCCATGGTGTGATTCCCTTGCGATGTATGACTCAGTGCTCCCGGCAGGGGCACCCAGTGGTGACAGCACGTGGTGGGGTCAGTGGGGCACTCGGGCGCTGTCTGGCCGCCGCCCCGTCGGGGACTCCCCGGAGGAGTCCTTCTGTGTTGGGACGTGCGCGCTCCCCTCAGCCCTTCCCAGAGTCACTTGCTGACACGGTTTCCTCTCCACGGACGTTTCTCTGGAGGGCGTGTCCGTTCTCCCAGGGTCTCAGGGTTGCCGGGAGCCGTGTGCGCCTCTGTCAGAGCGAGGCCCTAGGCCTGCCGCCTCTTCCCCAGCAGGGGACTGGGGACTGAGACAGCCGGGACCCAAATGGCAGGGCCTCCTGGCCGCCCACGCGGGACTGGCGGGAGTCGGGTGGCCAGCAAAAGAGGAAGGCAGGACCTGCCCGCCGTCTTTCCCTGCGCAGCACCGCCTCCCCCCAGGCTCACGGGGGGTCAGGCCTCACCCGGCGGCGGTGGGGGAGGCCAGTGTGCACAGGACCTGTTTACCGGACTCGCGTGAGCCCGCTGGGGCCCTGGGAAGCGGGGGCGACTTGTCCCCACGGACCCGGCGGCGGAGGGGGCTTCTGGGCCCCCATCCACCCTGGAGGTGACCGGACAGGCTTGCTGGGCGAACGCGCCAGGGCAGAGGTGTGAACAGCCAGGGAAGCCAGGCCGTGCGGGTCCAGGCCGGGGCCCGAAGGCAGAGTGCGGACTTGGGCACCCGGGCCGAGGCGTTTTCAGAGTCCAGGGCACAAGAGAGACCGCGGGGTGGTAAAAGCCGGCGTTCCGTGGCTGGTGTTGTGTGCGACTCCGGTGCCAGTGGCCACTCGGGGCAGGGACAGCCATGACCCTCGGGCAGGCGGATTCCACGCGGGCGTCACGGTTCCCGCTGCCCCTTCTCGCCGCTCTCTCCCGTCAGCCCGTTCATTCTCCCCGCCGTGGCCCGGCCCCGCGACACACACAAGGAGTCCCACCCTGGAAGGACAGGGCTGCCCCACCAGCTCCCTGGCCCTGCGAGATCCCCACAGGGAGGCCCAGGGTGAGGGTGATAAAGGACTGGGGATCCAGGGGCCCACAGCCAAGCCCGCAGCTGCCCTCAACAGTCACCCCTTCGGGGTGAGGGCCGTCAGCATGCACCCAGCTTCCCGGGGAGCCCCGGGAGGCGATCCAAGCCAGCAGAGGCCGTGTCATCAGGGGCACCGGGCCACTTCTCTTCTAAAACTGCGGCCGTCAGACCGGAGCGGCCCGGATGCTTGCTGCGGATTGGGTGCTTCACCGTCCCGAACGCCCGCCGTGGGCCTTCTCAGGCCAGCACTCCCAGTGTGGCGGGTTGGCTGGGGGGTGGGGTGGGGGAGGGGGGGTGTCTCCTGTCACCCCCGGTGCTGTCCGGGCCTACACCCCAGTCCTTGCCCAGCCGGGTCCCCATGCTAGAACCTGTAAGGGCTTCTTCCAGCAGACCTGTCACCACACTTGGTCTGTGGTGGGTGCTGGGAGCAGGGAGCCGAGGTGTCAGTAGAGGGGACACCTCAAGGCATCGTTGTCCCATCAGGTCAGGGTCAAGGTGGAGACCGCAGGGCATCTGCGTGAACGTGTCCTTAGTACAGGGTGCTGTGCCCTGGGGAGCCCCGGTGAAGGACGTGTGATGCGGGCCCAGGGAGAGGTGGGGGGGGCCTCAGAATCTAGACGCCCCCGAGGCTGCAGGCTGGGCAGAGGCCTCCCCCCCCATGGCTGGCAGAGGTGGCTCTGGGGGCGCCACGACTGCCCTCCGTGCCTTCACCTCCTGCCCGGCACTCCTCCTGACGGATGCCCCCAACTAAACAGCTCCGGCTGCTTGGGGACACGTCAAGGCTGCTGCAGGCAGCCCGGCCCCGCGGGCACCTGCCTTGGTGTGTGTGAGAGGGGCAGGGGTGTGCGCGGGGGTCTCGCAGGGGGCAGAGAGGGTGGGGAGCAGTTGCTGACAAACAGATTCGTCCTTCTCCAGCGTTTTACTGATGTTCAATGTATTACCACGTTGGGTCGGATCCAGGATTCAAATTAAAAGCATAAATAAAGACACATTTTGTTTCCATCTCAAGCTCTCCCCACCCGTTGGGCCCCAGGGAGGTGAGGTCACTGCAGCCTTGATTACGGGAAGGTCCCTGGGGCTGGGCGAAGCTCCTCTTTCCGGGGCCTCTGGCCGGGATGAGGGGCGGGGAGCCGGGGGCCCTGAGCAGCCCTGGTGCAATCTAGAGAGTCGCCGGGGCGTACCGTGTTAGGGAGACAGAGTGGTCTCGGCCACCCCAGCCCCCCACGCGAGCCCCGGAGACCCCATGCAGCCCAGCCCCGCCCCTAGCTCTAGGGAGCCGGGCCACAGGGCCAGCGGAAGGGAGCCCCGTGCGCACCTGCGTCCCCCGCCCAGAGCCTTGCCACAGGGTTTCCGAGGGGCCGGCGTAAGGTAGAGATGGGGCGTCGAGGACAATGGGGGGGTCGGGAAAGCCCCCTCCCCAACTCTGAGAGAGGAGAGGAGCCCTGCCCCCAACAGGAGCCGGGAGGAGTGCCTGGGCTCCTGCCCCATCTGCTGCCTTGTGGCCACTGACGGCCACTGGCAGGACAGCAAAGGGGGGGGGGGGGCACCTCTGTGTGCACACTTGTGCCTCCCCATCTGCAGCCATCAGATTCCCACCGTCTTCCCAACATCTGCTCGGCCAGCCTCACCCCAGGGAGGCCCAGGCAGCCAAGCCCTCTGGCTGTCGAGGCCTCCGCACCAGCTCCCTGAGCCCCGAGTACGGGGCCTGGGACCCTTCTGGGGGCTCTGTCTCCTCTCAGGCTCTCTCTCCCTGGGAGTCCTGAAGCCCCAGGCTGGGAGGGGCTCCAAGACGTGGCTCCCACCCCCCGCCCCCCCCAGGCAGGACCCGCACCGGGGCCAGGCCGGCCTCACCTGAGATGAGGTGGTGAGGGGTGTGGGTGCCTCGGCATGCCTGTTAGCACACCTGAGTGGGCAGCTAGGCCCGACTGGCCTCAGCATGAGGCCCCGACCGGGACCGCGTACGGGTGTGGCCCGGGTGCCCCTCTCCCAGGGGCCTTGGGACACGGCAGCCATTTCCACGAAGCCCCCTCCACCCCTGCGGCCAAGCCAGCCAAGCATGGCCAGGAGTCCGCGTCTGTCCCGCTGGCTGCACGCGGACACCCAAGGCAGGTTGTGTGAGAGGCCAGGCCCACCGGGACTGCTGCCGCCTGTGGCCACCCCCACCCCGACGGGTTCCTCCGGAAGTGGTGACCCCCGGCCCCCTCCGTGTCTTCCGTCACAGCATCCTGGACAGGCGAGGCTCAGCTCCTGTGTACCAGTCGCCCCCAGCCCATCCTGCTCCGCCGGGGACAATATAGCGGGACACCCTGGGCACAGATGGGCACGGGGAGGGCCTTCCAGGGAAGGCAGAGCTGAGGCTGGGGCACTGCGGGGCCCCTACCAGGTGGCCACGAGCAACTGTGTGCTTGTGGGCCGTCCTGTGACAGGACAGCCTGTAGGTCCTTGAGCAAAACCAGCCCCATGTGCCTTAATTAGAATTTCCGTGTCTCCGGCTTTCTCCTGGGCCCTGCGGTCTCATGCCGAGACGCTCGATCTCTCTTTTCCAGCAAGGCCCCCGCGGCCCAGCTTTCACCCACGTCACTACTAAGGTCACCTGAATTCTGCGTTTGCCAGGGAGGCCAGGGAGGCCAGGGCCAGCCCCACGCCTTCTGGAAATGGGGCAAGTGTCACAAGGCTCGGCCCTGTACTCAGCTCCAGGGACGGCGGGGCTAGCTCTTTGGATGGGACCAGGGTTGCCAGGGGCATTTCAGGGACCCCAGGGCCAGCTGCGGCTCGCTCCCGCGGACCCTGGTGGAGGCCCAGGCACTGTGTGAGTGGCCACCTCCTTGTTCTGCAAACCTTGGTGGGGAAGGACGACGAGGCTGCTTCGGGGCCAGAGAACAGGGGGAAGAGGGAGGGGGCCTTCCAGGCACATTAGAGACCGGTCTCTTTCCGGACCGGTGTCCTGTCTTCTCGGAGCTCCAGACCACCTCCGTCCGCACGAGGTGCCAAGGAAACCCCGTGGGAGCCCGCCCGGGAGTGCCATGTGGAGCTGCCTGAGTCAGAGCCTCCCAGCCCCGGCCAGCTCAGACCCGTCTCTGAAATGCACGGGGGGATTAGATGTTCTCCTAATTAAATTAAAAGCGAGGCGGAGTGGCTCAGTGGGAAAGGGACGGGACTAGGAATCAGATGCCCTCGATCTGGCTCCCAGCCTGCACCGGCCCAGCTGCAGGCCGGCCCCTGAGGCCCCTGCTCTGGGGAGTGGGCCCTCTTCTAGGTGGAAGGCCCAGAGGAAAGCAGAAGGCTTCTTACGTCCTTTGGGGACCGTGACAGTGAACTCCTGGCCCCGGGCCACTCCCATGGCGGGGCTCGGCGCTCTCCAAGGGCAGGGCAGGGCTTTGCCGAGGCCGGCCCCGGCCAGGCAGGCAGTGCCGGAGGAGGTCAGGGACAGGAGGGCATCCACTTGCTAGAGGCGGCTGGAGGACTGCAGTGACTCCAGAGGTCACGCTGGTGTTGCTATGGAGACATCTGCGGTGGCCGCGGGTACCCCACGGCTCCTCTCTGTGCTCTGCTTAAACCTGCGAGGGGAGACTGAGCCCTAAGGCAGCCGGGTCGGGAGGCCTGCGTGGGGGGCGGAAGGGGTCGGGGGGCCGGGCCGGCTCAGAAAGGACTGTCCTTGCATAGAGAGTGTTTTCCACTTTCTAGTTGAAGGAGACGAGCACGCAGGTCTCCACGGGACTCGGCTCCGTTCACCCTGGGCCCCGTGTGACTAGCAGGCAGGTTCCCAGGAAGCCCCCGTGTCCCCAGTCCCCGCCATGCCTTCGGAGGGTGACCACCGTCCCGGCTGCCAGCGGCACCGCTCGGCCGCGCCCGTTCCCGAACTTTCCGCAGACAGACTCGCACAGTGCGCACACCCACCGGCTGCCTTCCCGGAGCCGGGCCGCGCGGCCGCGGAGAGCGGTGCCTGCCGGCCGGCCCTCCGCGGGGTTCGTCCGTCCCGTTGCCCGCGGCCACGGGCTGTTACCGTCGGTGCTAAGAGCGTCCCGTGCGGGCTTCCTGGGGCGAGAGCAGCCTGCCCGTCTGGTGAGAATACGCCCAGGCGTGGGGCCGCTAGGCTCAGGTTCGACACCACCGCCTACCTGCTGCCCCCCACCGCGGCGGCGGGGCGGCGGGCCCGTTCCGCATTGTCACCAGCACCGGGCCTCTTTCACGGCCCCTTTCAGCCACGCTGGGGAAGCGGGGGCAGGGGGCAGGGCTCGCAGCACCGCTCTGCGATCTGAGGGCTGGTGCAGGCGAGCCTGTTCTGTCGTCTTTTACTCCGCGCGTGCTGTCCTCCAGGCACGTGCTCGTGTCTCCGGCCCGCTTCGTGTCGGGTGGCCTTTTCTCATCCGTTTACAGCACTTCGTTCTTTCTGCCTGTACGTCGCCTGGCTAGGACGGGCGTCAGAAACGCGCGTGCCCGCGCCCACCCACGCCCACGTACGTACTTGGCACGTAAGGACCGCCTCCCCCTCTTCCGCCGTCTTCCCTTCTCCTGAGGGTGTCTTCTGACGAACAGACCTTTAAGTGAACTCCTAATGTGATTCAGTTAATGAAACGTTTCCTCTCTGGATAGTGCCGTTTGTGTCCTATTAGAGACACTTTGACTGCTCCAAGGTCATAAAGATACTCTGGTTTTTTCTGAAGCTTTATTAGCTCACCTTCCCCGTGTCGATCAGCCGGGCATCTGGAATCGATTTCTGCGTCCAATGTGAGGCCGAGGTCAAGGTACATTCTCCCCCACCGGGCTGCGCAGGCGGGCTCAGCACCCTTCACGGAAAGCCCATCCTTCCCCCGCTGCCCCGCCAGGCCCACCCGGTCACCCTCCGGCTCGCTGTCTGCGCGGACCTCGGCTTCGGAACCCCATGTGGTCCCGCTGGTCAGACTGTAGTTCGCCAGGGCCATGCCTCACGGTCCCCGTGCTCCGGTCCCGGGTCTTGACAGCCGGTGGGGAAGGCTCCGGCCAGGTCCCCCGCTTCGCCGCTGGCCTGTGTCCGTTTGGTCCACCCCTCCACCCACAGCCGGTCGCCCCAGAAAACCTCCTGTAGGTGGGGGGGGGGGGCTTCTCTAGACTGTGGGGAGGGTGACCATCGTTGCAGGATCGAGTCTTTGCGACTGTGGCCCCGATGCGTCCGTTTACTTAGGACTTCTCTTTTCGTGGCCTGTAGTTTTGCGTGCAGCGATGGTGAGCGGTGTCTGAGATTTATTCCTCGTCAGCTGACGTTTGTATGTCCACCAAGCCCAGAGACGCTGCATTCGCAGGAGCCCTGGCCAGCGTGGATCATGTCCTGCCTGCAGGACACCGGGGCAGTCTGCTGGCCTCCCTGGGCCCTGGTGCCCTCTTACAGACACTGGAGGTGGGTTCTCACGGCGCTGGTATGAGCCCTTGAGGACACGTGGTCGGGAGTCTGGCCTTGCACCTAATTCAGGAACATGCCTGATAAATGTCAGCCAGTGTAAAACGTCCCCCTGGGACGGAAGAGCCCATGGGGACATCCCTTCCTTCACCTGAGAGCTTCTGGAACCGCCACGTATCCATGGGGATATCAGGGACTGTCCTTAACAAGATGTACCCGGAGGCCATTGAGCCCCGGGCCTCGAGATGGGCTGGAGGCAAGTTCACAACCTCTAGTAGCTGGGAAAGGGGGTCCGGGACCGTTGGGGCCCCTGGCTCCCGTGGAGGTGCAGGGAGAGGCCTGGGCCCGCCGTCCTGCTGCTCAGGGGTGGGGCGAGGGGGGGCCGGAGGACCGTGCCCCGGAGCGGCCGCACGTGCCCCAACATGCTTGGGCCACTCACGCCCGTCACGGCCGGGCCCACCCGCCGAGGACGGCACAGGCTTGCGGCAGAGCGAGGGGCGGCGTGGGCCGTGTGTCCCGCCCTCCCTGGGCCCTGTGCGAGGCGGGGATGGAGGTCTAGCCCTCATTCTCTGGGCAGCTCACTGGTGCCCAGTGGTGCCCAGCAGGGCGACGGCCAGAAGGCGGCGGCCGTGTGCCCAGGCTTGCTGGTGTCCAGGTGCTTGACGGAGCCCTGCTCTGTGTGTCCAGCTCTTCTGTCAGGGTCGGGAGGGGAGGCTGCCCTTAGCCGAGACGCACAGCTTGTGTCCTTGGGGGTCGGTGCGCCCGTTCCCAGCGCCCGGCCCTGCCAGCGTCCCCGGGAGGCAGGGGCAGAGCCGGGGCTCGTGCAGACACGCCGTCTCTATGGGAGCCCAGGTCTGTGAGGTGGAACCCGGGCCGGTAGCCTGAGGGCCGGCAGGGGGAGAGAGGCGACAGGGGGCGTGGCGTCGGCCCGTGCCCCTCTCTTCGCCGGCGGGAGGGAACGGCGCGCGGAGGCCAGTCTGCGTGCCGGCCGGCGGTCTCTGCGGCCGCCTCCTCCGGGGAGAATCCTGCACGGTCAGCGTCTCCCCACGCCACGGCCCGGGCACCACCAGGCAAGGAGGGCAAGGGGCCTCGCAGACCCACAGGCTACCCGGGGGGCTCCCGGATGGCTTGGGCAAGGCCGAGCTGCCTTCCCGGGACACAGAGTGACAGGCCCAGGGTCACGGCTCCTGCTGCGGGCCCAGAGCCCCCCAGAGGCATCCATTCTCGAGATGTGCCGGCCCTTTTGGGACAAGGCAGGCATCCCGGGCAGGGGCGGACCACAGGGCGGAGGTCCGGCTGTAAATCTGTGAGGTCTGGATGGCCCGCGGGAGGCCTGGGGCTCCAGCTGGGAAGGAAGTCCTCATGGAGGAAAGGGGGAGAGCAAGTGGTGGCAGGAGGAGACAGGAGTCCGGGTCCAGCCTCGGAGTCTGGCGTCCACGTCATCCCCACACCCTTAGCCCTGACCCCGCTTTGGCTTTGATCTCGATAAGTAATCTCTTCACATGGGCCGCAGCTCTGGAGGCTCCCTTTAAAGACAGCGCTGGGAGGGTCCTGGATGTCTGCACTCAGGGCCCCCCACCTCCGTGGGCACGAGGGCGGCGGAGTGGGGGTGTGCACAGAGCCCCGAGCGCTGGGTTTTTTTCTTTTTAGGGGCAATTCAAGGGATTTTCAAAGGCAACTTTGACTCTCCCGGATTTGCCTTCCAAGACTTGGGAACTGAATCGTGGGCGAGATATCAGACTGGCCGGCAGCCGAAGCAGGATACCTGCCTCAACAGTGCCCTGCTGGGGAAACTGAGGCAGGGAGTGGGGTGACTTCCCGGTGGGGGGAGGCTGCTGGAAGATGGGTGGGAGGTAAGGCCTTGCAGAGAGCACACAGCTACACGCGCACACACACACACACACACGCTCAGGGGCGGTCCTTCCCCACGGTTACCTGCGCCTGCTGTCCCCCGAGAGCCAGGCCCCCCCGAGAGGAGGTGGGCAGCTCCCGGCAGAGTGGCCCCCTCTTGATTTGTCAGTCAGCCAGGCTCTGTACCTCTGGCTTCAAGCCTTTGAATGTGCCCTAGGCTTGTCTCCCGGCCCAGCCCCAGGCGGCTCTGGGGCCCAGTGCCTCCCACTCGGTGGCCCAAGGGCGCCTTTCTTCCCCTGCCCGTCCTTGCCTTCTGGGGGTTGGCTTGTGTTTCAGAGTTTCTGGATTTGTCACATCGAACAGAATCTTTTCCACTTTGAAACACTTGAATGTTTTTTTTCTTTTTTCTGCTGTTCTTTTTGAACTGCCCTGTGACCCGCCCCCCCCCCCCCCCCCCGCCCCAGCCAAGCGTGCGGGCTCCCACCCGGAGGGTCCGCAGCAGGAGCAGGGGGCAGGCTCATAAGATGGGGTGGCGTCAGGATGAGGAAAACGGGCTCCCGGTAGGATGGAGTGCCGGCTGTGTGTGTAGGGGCCGGGGGCGAACCGCCCGGGAGACTCAGAGGGACTTCCCTGGAGACGTCCTCCCCGGTGACCCCACGGTCCACGGCAGCTCCGTGCTCATGGGCCTCGCCACCACCCAGCCGTCTCCTGCCCTGGGGAGTGGACTTCTTCAGAGCACTGAAGAGTGGCCGGGCCTCGGGGGTGGGAAAATATCTCTGTACGTGTCAGGAGATGGACAAACCGGGAAATGGGAGTCCCGGGGAGCTCCCGGTCCCGGGAGCCCCAGAGTCCCAGGGACCGGTCCCTGAGGGGTCCCTGTCCAAAGAATATGCCAGCTGTCGACAGAGCCGGGGCCGGGCCCTGGGCTCCAGCCTCTGGATCCCGTGCCCCTCCGTGCCCCGTGCCTGCTCCTTACCCTGCTGACTCTCCCACCCGCAGGCCCTCCCCCAAGGGATGGGGAACAGTGTCCCCCAGGCGGGTCCACCGCAGGCCAGGCTGGGGAGCAGAGGCCAGTGCTGACCCGTGAGGTCTGAGCTGGCCAGAAGGAACAGTGAAGGTGGCCTCGCGGTGCCCAGCCAGAGGCCCCAGTGGCAAGACCGGGGCAGAGGTGCCCCCACGCCCGTCTCAGGAGCACCAGCGAAGCCCTGAGCGGGGCCAGAAGCCCGGGCTGCAAAGCTGCAGCCTCTCCCCAGGCAGAAATGCGAGCCCCCGGGAGTCTGCCGCTTTTGGAAACAGTCTCCAGCGCAAACAAAGGGCCTGTCCGAGCGGAGCGCAGCTTGGCCTGGACTCAGAGCCGCCACTGCCTGGGCGCCAGGCCTCCCTGGGCACCGCGCACCGGAACACCGCAAAGGCTCCTTCCCGCTGCTCACAGCCCTCGTCGGCCCCCGTGACCTACAGAAGGACCGCACCGTCCACCTGTTGCTACCTGGCCGCACAGGTGGCAAGGTCCCCATGACTTGGGTCAGAGAGAAGCGAAGCGTGACCAGCCTGTCCACCGTGTGTGGCTGATCATGGGCTTGTCTCATTGACTGGGCTGGTGTGGGTCTCCGTCTGTAAATGTTTAACTCCCGAGGATGCCAGATCCCAGGGCCTGAAGGCCCAGCCTGGATGGGGGGAGGGGGGAGTGCTTCTCACTGGTATGTGGGTGTGTGTGTGTGGGGGGGGGGGGCGGGGGAGATCATCTGCAGCCGGCACCCCAGTGCTGCAGCAGGGGGGGCACAGGTGGGATAAGAGGAGGGACTTCCCGCAGGGAGCTCAGCCCCAGGGTGTGCCGGTCAGGGAAGGAAGCCCCGTCTTCTCCCCCCACAGCCGAGAGGCGGCCACGGGTGGGATGCCCAGCTCTGAGGGCCCCTCCGTGGTTTCCGGCTGCTTCGGGGCTTGGGGTGCGGCCCCCTCGCCTGTACTTGCTGGCTGCCCCATGAGGGCCTGGCCTGGGTCTCCCCGCTGGTGGGGAGGGAGGTGTACAAGTTGGGTTGTGGGGCCACCCAGTGTGGGCTCAGGAAGGGAAGGAATGTGACCGAGGCCGGGTGTGGCTGAGGAGAGCACAGCCAGTTGTGGGTTTTTCTTGGGGCCCAGATAGACGTGAGCAAAGATGGAGGGGCCCTCTCTCGCAGCCCCCGCCACACACACTAGGACCTTTCTTCGGCGTGTGGCTACGGAGCTGGAGGCCAAGGACACCCTCTGGAAATCTGAATTCCATTCGCTCTTGGCAAAGAGCGGCTTCCTGCCTGGAGAAGGTGTGTGCGTGTGCGTGCGTGTGCACACACGGCCACGGGCGCTGGCAGGGGAGAGGCGCGGGGGTGGAGGGGTGTCTGATGAGACGGGGGAGGCGACCCCCGTGTGCTTCCCGGCACCGGATGGCACTCGCAAAGCCTGTCCCGAGGACTTAAGACAAACCCTGGAGGAATGAATCAGAAACGTGCGGCCGCGTTGCCTTTGGAATAATCTCAGGCTTAAAACAGTCCCGGCTAAACAGCCTTTGAATTTGAAAGCCAGGACTTTTTGCAAAATAATTCAAAAAGTTTGTTGAACCTTAACCCTTCCCTGATGAGCCCTTCCTTCTGAAGTTAACTCGTTAAAGCTGCTCCAATCCCGGGCTGGTGCCAGACCAGCTTCCTGGAAACCCTCGCCAACTGCTGGCCTTTGGAAAGGCTTGTCACCCTAATAGCTGTTAAAAAAAAAAAAAAAAAAAACGCTCGCTGGGCACCTTGGCTGCAGGGTCTGAGAGTCCTTTGTGTTTCCTCCAGAGCAGTTTTCCAGGCCTCGCTTCTGGGGCTGACAGGCTGCTGCTGTCGGCGGCCTTACACTGCTGGGTGCTCGGCTGCCCTCTTCCCGCCCAGCTTCGCCAGCGCTGTGTCCCAGCCTCCCCACGCCTGGGCAAAGACCCCCCCAACAGGCTAAGTGTGGATACGTCCCGAGGGGCTCGTCAGCCTCTGTGTCCCCTCCGCTCCCTTCCCCCGGTGGTTGGGGCAGGGGGCAGTGCCCCAGTGGGGACAGACCGGGGGCCCCCTGCTCGGCCAACACCGTGCGCCCCCCCTCCCCCCCCACCACCGGATGCCCAGCGTCCAGACGGTGCTGTGTCACAAGTGCAGATAACTTGCTCCTCCCCAGCCCCGAGTTTTTGGCCACACACAATGCCCGGTCGTGAAACAGGGTCCGGGTTCTAGTAGTTTTTCAAGCTTAGACTGTGAGCACGCGTTAGGAGGTATTTCCGGGGACACAGACAGGAGGCAGATGCGTTGAAAAATACATCGTCTTGTTAATCAGAATCAAGGATTACCTGAAGTGGGAGGGGAGGGAGTTACACAACTAAACTATTTAATGAGACACGGCGGTCAGAACAGACCACGGGCGTGTACGGTCCTCCCTTTACAGAGTCACGCGCCTCCAGGTTCCGCGACGACCGGACAGACGTGACGTTTCGTTTCCGAGGAGAGCTTGCGGCTCGGCAGATGGGTGGAGGGCACCCTTCCCACCGGGGCAGGGGGGGTGGGCTCGCTGGGAGCCTGCCCGGGGTCTGCTCTCACTCTGCTTCTGCCTTGCGCTGTCAAAACCCCCTTTGTGCCGGAGTGGGCCCTGCCCCTCCGGGTGACACGAACCAGAGCCCGTGGCACCGTGCGGCCGAGCTCCCCCCACCCAGGGCTGCCCCCCACGCCCGCCCAGGGCTGCCCCCACACCAGCCGCCAGCACCCCCCCCCCCAGGGCTGCCCCCCACCCCCGCCCAGGGCTGCCCCCACACCAGCCGCCAACACCCCCCGCCAGGGCTGCCCCCGGAACAGCCTGGAAGGACACTTGACCCACTGCAGCGCTACAAAATAATAACAAGGATAAAGCGGGCCTTACACGCACACGGCAGACCAAATTCAGAGCGCCACAGGGAACACGGGGGAAAACTCAGTCTGTCCCCACCCCCGAAGTCTCCTTCCTGAAGGTGAGCACCGTGACCGGTTTCCGATCGTATTTTCCCGGGAGTTGCGTATGAGCGGATACGTCCGCGCATGTATTCTCCCAACGTACACCGCCTTTCTCCGTAAGTAGTCACGTGTTACACATATTGCCTGCGGTTTTTTGCCGGACTTAATGTGTAGGCGTGCCACACCTCTGAGCCACCCGCAGGGCACCGATTGTAATTATAGGGGGCACTGCCTCGGAGAAGCACCGTTGCCGAGGACCCGTGCGCACGGGGACGCGCCCACGCACGAACCGGGACCGCTCCGCGCAGCAGGGTTCAAGTGCTGCTTCCGCGATGCTTGCGGGCTCCTGGCCCGTGTCCCGGCGGTCCCCAGATGGGACCGTGCTTGGGGTAGCTCTGGGCTTGATGGCACTGCTTCCATAAACACGGGGACCCAGACGTGGCGGGCTGGGAGGGCCCTGCTCGGGGCGAGTCGGCGAGCTTTCCGTCAGCGGACGCAGGGACCGAGGGCCGCAGGACTTAAGTGCAGCTGGCGGGACGGGGCCGGCGGTGGCCCACGCGGTGACCCGCAGGCAGGGCGGTCTGGGCGGGAAGCAAGCGCGGGGCATCTGAAGAGAGCAGCAGGCGTCCTGCTGTACGGGCACCTCCCAGCTGTCACCGAGGGAGCCCACGCATTTCTCGGTGAGCGCGCAGCGAGGCCGTGGTGCGCAGTGTTCCAGGGAAGATGCCTGGGCGTTCTGGAGAAGGATCTAGATCAGGACATCTACGCACCTCCTTTCTATTAACATTTGCAGAGCGTTGTACACAACACGTCCTCCTCGGATGGATGCGCGGGGCAGCTAAAGGCAGCCATCAGCCACTCGCACAAACTAAGGAGCTGCCCGGGGCGAAATCGGTCCATCCCTCCCCACTGAACGCTACCCGTGGGTCCCCACCGCGCTCACCCCTGCTCGCGCTCTCTCTCTGCTGACGGAGGCTCTTTCTAGGCTGTCCCTTATCAAAGGGGAACAATACGAAGTAAATCAACTAGGGGGAGAACTAAAAGTTTTGCCAAGATAGGAGATTTTGCGAAGTTAAGGGAAGTGAAATTGAAGACGCTCTCTCACAGATCAAGCGGAGTTAAACACCGTCAGCACGGAGGAGAAAATCAAGGCTGATGCCTAGATAAGCATTTCAAAGGAGAGCAAACGAAATGAGGAAAGATCGAGCGTGGCCCCCGGCAAAGTGATGGAGCCCACTGCCCACTGTTCCCATAGCTACTGTTGTTATCTTTCAAGGTAAAGTCACATCCCGTCACACCCCTTTTTCACGTAACGTCTCCCTCTTAAGCGGATTCCTTTCAAAAGGTCCATTTCCTCCCATCCACACGTTCTGACCCACGCTGCCACGAGGGCCGCACCTGCCCACACAGTGAACGAGGCCGAGTGCGCCCATCTGCCCGCGCCCTCCCCAGCAAGTGGTCCCCGATTTTCTCTTCCTTCAGCTGATGGGTGAGCGCAGTGTCCTGGCATCTGTTCCTTTTACTACAAATGAGGACTTCAGCTCTTCAAGTATTTAAGAGCATTGCCTTTTCTTTTTGTGTGCTGTCTCCCCGAACTCTCATTGTTTTTTTATTTTTTTATTTTTTTTTTTAACGTTTATTTATTTTTGAGACCGAGACACAGCATGAACGGGAGAGGGTCAGAGAGAGGGAGACACAGAATCGGAAGCAGGCTCCGGGCTCCGAGCTGTCAGCACAGAGCCTGACGTGGGGCTCGAACTCACGGACCGCGAGATGGTGACCCGAGCCGAAGTCGGCCGCTTCACCGACTGAGCCCCTCTCATTGTTTTTTAATACCTCTCCTTACTGACTTATAGGAAGTCATGTCGTTGAAAATGTCTCATCCCAGTTCTTCCTCAGTCTTCTAACTTCTATCCTACTTTTAAATTCTGAACATCGACTTTGGCGGTCTTCTGTGACTTGGGGTCCTCGCTGTGAATTCTGACGACTTCTTCATTCTGAAATCGCTGTCACGGTTCCGCCATCTTTATCCCGCCTTTTCACATTTAATGGGGCTTCATCTGGATGTTGGGGTAAGAAATCATCGCATCCGATGTGTCCCCCGTACATCTAAGTAGCTGTCCCGACACCATCGGTCGGAGGGCGCCCGTCTTCTCTCCGCCGACGTCGGCTGTCGCCTTTGTTGTGCCTCAGACTCTTCCCATAATCCGTGTCCACTGCTAGACCGGCTTCTGGGCGGCCGACGGGCCTGGTGATAGGCCGGACGCGATGGTCTCACTCGGGAGCTTTACGACGTCCCCAGCGGCGTGGCGGGGCCCCCTCACCTCCGTTACTTGCGGGCCAGCGCGAGGAAGCCGCGTTTCACATGGTGCGGTCAACCAGGGAGTCCACGGCACGGCCGCCGATCAAAACGCCCTTCAGAGGCAGACACGGGATTGGTGGAACGGGACACGCTGGAGGGTTGGGGACCGAGCCCTCACCTCGGCAGCAGGGCATGTCAGGGACCCAGCCGCTCGCGGGGTGTGGGGCTGACCCAGGGCCTGTTTCCCATGCACGCTAAAGGGCACCTTAGGAAAAGTGAACTCAGGAGAAAACGGCAACAGACACGAAATCTAGGCCGTGCAACCGCCACCCCCCCCCCCCCCCCCAACAATGCCATCACCAGAAGGAAGGCCCTGACCCATATGCTTTCTGGCCGGAATCAAAACGGCCCCACGTCCCACCCCAGAGAGCAGGGACTGTCTCCGTGTCTTGCCCTGCTTACCTCTGTCCTCATAAAACCGGCCCAGACGAGTGCTGCCCCGGGGCCCCGGCCCCCTGCCCCCTTTGGCTTGGTGTTCTGCGTTCCCGACTTGGGAGCAAAGAGTCGTGCGTGGTTACGGGCAGGTTTTGGAGCCCATGGCCCAAGTTCCAACCCCGACCGCACCACCCGCTACTGGGTGGACCTCGAGGCAGGAGTGGAGCCGGGGTCTCGGTCTGCCCATCTGTAAAATGGGGATAATAGGAAGGCGTGCCTTCCAGAGGGCCGTCGGGAGGGTTGAACGGACTCCTGCGTGAAGCCTCGACACCGTCACTGACACGCGGGAAGGCGACGGTGCGGGCCAGGCCGTGCGCGCCTTCGCCGCGGTGGGTGCCTGGCCAGGCCACGGGGTGGGGGGGGGGGGGGGGGTTTGGATGAGTCAAATTGGCCTCAGGAAAAAAGGCAGTGCACACTCACGAGCCTGTTTACGACCACAGGCACTCCAAAATCCACTGCCTTCTAGATCACAGGGCCGGCTGCCGCCAGAGCTCAGAAGTTTTCAAGACACACAGACGTGTGCCCTGTGTCCGCAGAGACTTCGGGACCAGCCTGTGTGATCAGGAAAGGAGCGTGTGTGTGTTTCGTGACCCTCTGTAGTCCGCTGGCGTTTTCTGCTGAAGCTGGGATCTATTTAGATTAACCGAGAATTCTCTTCACAGAAACAGCCTTTCTAGCCACAAATAGAGAAGAGGTTTATCTGTGTGTTCAAAGGAGCCGTAACGTCCCTCAGCATTTCTTGGCGCTTTGGGCAGGGTTTGTGCATTTAAAAATTCATCAGTGGGTACTTTTAGGCCCGTTGATTTTTTTTAGTATGGGCATTGCGATTTTTTTAATCAACCTTCATTCTGAGAGAATCGCGGCTTCGCATGCAGTTGTAGGAAATAATCGCTTGTGTGTGTCCTTTGCCCAGTTTCCCCCTCAGTGACATCTTGAAAACTGTAGGGTAAGATCGCGGGCAGGACGCAGACACTGATCCGGAAGAGCTCCTGTCCCCCACAGGGTCCCTTCTGTCACCCCTCAGGGCCATACGCACTCCCTCGACCCCACCATGTCCTCAGCCGCCGGCAACCGCCCCTCCATTCTGTCCTTCGAGTCTGTCCTCATGAGAATGCTCTGTGAGTGGGACGGACGACTTGGGGCCTTGTGAAATCGACGCTTCACCCGACACCACTCCCTGGAGACCCACCGGGGCTGCCCCGTCTCCGTGCATCCTCAGCCTGGCGCCACCCAGGCTTGGACTTTTAGAGCCGGTGGACCCCAGTCACTAGTATTTTCTTTAGGCTGGTTTGCATCACCATGGATGAAACAGGGGCGCGTTCCGGTGTAATGCCGGCCTCGCCAGATCCCGACACCGGTGGAGTCCGGGCTCCGTTAGCGGGGCTCCGTTAGCGAGGCTCCGGATGATTTCGTCAAGAATGTGATTATTTTAAAACAGATGCTCAAAAAAAAAAGATCCAGTGAAAAATGTTTTTGTTTTGCTTTCAATCTCCTTATTTTTAGCCCCTTGGTTGAGGTATGACTGGCATACCAAATCTGTACGTGATGAACAGTGCGGCACGAGGGGTCTGGAGGGAGGTACGCGCCCGAGACCATCGCTGAGACCTAAACTCTCCATCAGCTCCCGCCTGCTTTATCGTCTGCATTATTGTTCTTTCAGAAGGGTGCTCCACACAAAACCCGCCCTCCTAGCAGGCTGTGAAGGCAGCGGGGCTAACTGCGGGGGGAGGGGGGGGGCGGGGAGCCCTGGGGCCGTCCTGTGGGGGCGGGGAGGGGGGCATTCCTGCCTTGAGTGCTCCCCCCAGAGAGGGCCTCACTCTCTCCTGGTACCTCCTGTCTCCCCACCAGCCCGCTCAGCAACGTCTGCCCCTGTCCCCCCTGCTATGGGACCCCTAGTCGTCGTCTTGAAGCTCCCTGCTCACCCGCATAGAAAGGATGGCTCTTGGAGCCGGGGTGACTGCACCGGTCCCCACGAGAGTTCTGGCGGAGGGGTGCAGTCGGCCGACCTTCATGGCGTCAGGCTCCCTTGATAGGAAACGGGGCTTCCCAAAGGCCCCCACCTGGTCCAGGCTGGGCCAGCCCGTGAAGCCTGGAGGGGACTTGCCTTCCGCTTCTCTGGAGGTTTCTAACTGTACCCCCGCCCCCCAACACACACCCTGAGCTAAGACGGGAAAGGGGCAGCTCGGGTCTGGAACTCCCGCGGGCGCCCCCAGGGTGGATATGTGCAGGGTCCGGGCCCTCAGAGCTGCAGGCATCTAGAAGATTCTGCGGTACCCTGAAGGCAGATGGAGGAGAGGGTGCTGCCTCTCCCCGTGTGTGCGTTCTCCCACGAGGGAGATGCGAGCGAGCGCGTGCGCCAGGCCCTGTGCAGGCCCCAGGGGACCAGCCGGGGGCAGCCCTGTCCTCTCAGAGGCCCGCCAGTGCCGTTTAGGTGAAGAGAAAACTCCCCAGCCCTGCACACACTCTGGGCTCAAGAATAATCTTCAGAGAGTCAGAGGACGCGTACTTCCCCTTAGCCAGGCACTGCCCTAAGCGCTTTATAAACACGATTTCACTAATCTGCCACATCAGAGCAGCTCTTGACGTAAGAACGTTATCACCCTTGCTTTATACATAATCAACCTGAGGCTTGAAAGGTTAAGTCTAGGGCCCAGGGTCACAACGCTCGTAGTGACCCTGGAGTGGTAGGTCTAATGAAGTCACCGTGCCTCCTCGGACATTCCCTCGGTATCCTTTTAAGCATGCCGAGCCCTCTCCCCCCCCCCCTCGCCCCCGCCGCCGCTCCCCTTCCCCAGGCTGGGAAAGACTCACCCTATGGGTCCTAGCTCAGATGTCCCCACCTCAGACCGGGCCTCCGAGAACCCCACACCCTGCCCCCCATTCTTAATGTGTAACCGCGTGTGTATTTGCGCTCAAGGGTTTCCTGGCTGTCCCCTGCAACTGCGAGGGGCCGGTGGAGGCAGAAACCAGCCTTTCTGTTCAGCGTCGTTATCTTTAGTGCTTAATCCGCGTGGAGCCCATCACGGCCCCTCTGTGAATGTTTGATGAATAAATCGGTAAATGAATAAGCGAGGGGGATTTGTGCCCAGGCCGTCAGGTACGGGACCCCGGCTGTGGTCCGTCCGTCATCCCGGGGGGGAGGGGAGGGGGGCCTGCTGGAGCCCACGTCGCCTGCGGCGGGTCTCGGAGCAGCCATGAGGCCTCAGAACTCTTTTCGGAGCCCCCCTCAGCCCCCCTTTTCCTCCAGGGCTCATGGCTCATCCTACAAGGCCATGGCAGCTGGGAGCCCAGGGTCTGCCCGAGGTCCCTAATCACAAAGGCTCTCTTCCCCGAGGCCCACTCCCCTCTGTCGCCATTCTACCCGTGGGGAGAAATCAAATGCACGAAGTGCGATGACCCTCCGGGGCCTCGTACGGAGAGGCTACTTGGGTTTTTACAGATCAAGAGACAGAGGCGCGGGGAAGGCAGGTGCTCCCGGACAGCAGGCGGGGGCGCCCGGGGAGGTGCTCAGAGAGCCGCCTGTGCTGAGGCCAGGGGTCTCCCTGCCACGGGCTGCGCTCCGATGCCGGCCGTGCCTGGTGGCCCGAGTCCTGTCCTCCCCAGGCAGGAAGTCTGCCCCCGCCTCTTAATGGAGTCCCCTCCTGGGAACCAGGAGCCGTTACATCTTCCTGTTCCCAGGCTAACGCTCACCAGCCAGGGAGGTGTGGGGACGGCCGGTGTCAGGAAGGAGGCCAACACCTGCCTGAAGGCTCCTACCGAGGGTGAGAGAGCGGAGGAGGGACAGGGACGGAGGGACAGGGTGGGGGGTCCCGGCGCTCCCCCGCAGGCCTGGGGATGGGCAGGGGCGTTTAGCTTGCCAGATAAGCCACGTGGAGGCCGGGTTTCCCGTGAGGCCGCTGTGCCTGTCACCACCACCTACAAAGCCTGGTCCTGGGGGCTCTGGGCGGCCGAGAAAAAGGAGGAATCGCGTTATGATCCCATCAAGGTTGGTTTTCCTATTAAAACAGGACTCGTTAAAACACAGGGCTTCGTTCTGAGTAAACATTTCTTTTCTTTCTTTTAATATTTATTTCTGAGACAGAGACAGACAGAGCACGAGTGGGGGAGGGGCAGAGAGAGAGGGAGACACCGAATCCGAGGCAGGCTCCAGGCTGTCCGCACAGAGCCCGACGCGGGGCTCGAACCCACGCACTGTGAGATGGGGACCTGAGCCGAAGTCGGTTGCTCAACCGACTGAGCCACCCAGGCGCCCCTCTGAGTAAACATTTCTAACTGCTGCGGAGAAGCAGAGATTTATCACGCAGAGCAAGAATTAAAAGCCCCCTGTATATACCCCGACGGAATCTGTGAATCCTGCCCTGAAACACCGCTCCGTCCGATCTGCTCCTCGTCTCTGCTCCCGGGAGCCTGTGTCACGTTCCCGTCTGGGTACTGGCGGCGTGGAAGGGCCCGGAGCCTGGCCGGGGCCTCGGGGCCTCCGCGCCCGCTCCCAGGTTGAGCGCCAGGTCGGCCCAGACGGCCTGGGCTCCGGGACACAGCCCGGACACAGAGCTTTGTCAGCGTCCTCTCCCTGGCCCCACGCTCACGGCTGCCTCTCTCTTCTAAACCATAAGCACAAAAGATGGCCAGAGGTACACTCTCCACGGCATTTTTCCGAGACAGACAAAACCCGACGAGAGCCTTTTGATTCCTTCCACTTAGAAGCATTTCCCTGGCAACCCTGTCTCTCCTTAGTCAACACCAGCTAACTTCATCCGTCCCCTTTATCAAGACATTGTTTAGAGCAAATAACTCATTAGCTGGTCCCGCAACTTGGGAACCCTTTCACACCGGCTCTCAAGAGGCCTTTCCCCTGAGAACAGGCACGCCGGGCCGGTGGAGAGCGGTGCCGTGGGGGCTGTCTGGTCTCGGCCGGGAGACAGGCAGCTGTCCATTTATCCACCGTGCCCACTACCCTCCGACTGGATTAAGGAACCTAACAAAAGGGGAGCTGATGTGGCTGGAGTGACCTACCCTGTCTCTCTCCGTGTGGCCTCTCCCGGGGCTCCCGGGGGGCCCCGGGGGCTCGGTCCCCACAGACTCCCACAGCATCCTCTCTCACTGGGAAACATGCTCCTCTGGCAAAGAGACTACATTCCAGAACTTTCTAGCTGACCTCTCCTCTCTTCCTCCGTTTCCACTGTTAGGTGTTAGAGAAAGCACCAGACTTGCTTTCTTGGTGTCCCTGAAGGACTCTCTGGCAGAGGAGAAAGATTTTCCCTCGTCTGTGGCGCCGAGGTTGAGGCTCCCCTTTTCGGCGGGGGGGGGGGGGGGGGGGGGGGGGGGCGGGGCAGGGCTGGGGGGAGGAGAGGCTCGCTGGCCTGGCCGGGAGCTGGCAACCGAGACCGAGGACTTGCTTCAGCTGAGGGACCCAGGAGGAGCCCCGCGGCTGCCGTGCCCGTCCAGGGGTGGGGGGCAGGCTCTGCCTCAGTCTCTCCCTTGCAGTGGGGGCTGCCTCCCCGCGTGCCCTTGCTGCCTCCTCCAGAGAGTTCCCAAGACGTAGATCAGGGCTTTGCGCAGACTCTTCTCTCTATGGAAGGGTAGATTTGTGTTCCCGATCTACCCAGGACATCGTGGCTGCTCCAGGGGACGGAGGAAGAGGTGAAATGCCTTCGGCTTTTAAAGTCCTGCCCTATTCATCCCCGATCTCCTCCCGCCCTGCCTCAGGTACTCCTGCTTCCTGGCTTTAAAATGTGCGCCTCTTGGACAACCCGTGGGCGTGACAGATTGGGGGACCGTGCTCCCCACTGGTGCAGGTGGTCTGACGGTCAGACAGGGAGGGGCTGCCCGCACAGCCCCCCCGCCCCATCTAGGCAGAACGGCCCCTGCGTGGGGCTGGCGAGTTCGGCCCACAGGAACATGGCTTCCGTCTCCTTCTCGATGGTTCTCAAACCCCCACGGCATACACACCGTGACCTGTGACATGCATAACCATGGGTTTCCCACTTCGGGGCCCCAGCCACGTCACGTGGGGCCCCACTGCCTCACTGGGGCTGGACAGGGGTCAGCGGACCTCTGTTCACCCAGACCTGCACCCTGAAGGGGAAGCCCTCAGGGTCGCCAGAAGCCCAGCGTGCCTCCCACCAGACAGGCCACACCTAAGCGTGGGACCCTGGCCCCACTGCGCAGCGGGACTACCCACGGGAGTAACAGCTTGTAGCTGCAAGGTGGGGCAGTCACCCCAGGCGGGGTAGAGACACAGGCCCACACAGACGCTAGAGGCCCCAAGTGGGTCTGGGGCTTGTGCGGGCAGGCCCCCGCCCCGGGGGCCCTGACTCGATCTGCCCAAAGGGCCCACGCAGTGCGCACATCTTGGGAGCAGGCAGCCTCCTGGCTCGCCAGGGGCTCAGCCATCACCCGGGCTCGGGGAGGACGAGCCTGGGGAAGTCCCGAGCACCACCGGTGAGGCCTGCACGCTCTGGGAGAGTCGGGGTGGGGCTTGCTGTAGCCCCCTCTGGCCCCCGTGGGGGACGGCGGGGCAGAGGAGGGTGCCAGGCCGGCCCCCCAGCAGGTCTGAGTCGATGGCCAAGTGCGGGCCCTCGCTGTCTCTCGGCTCCTCACTTCTGGGTTTTCCATGCCTTCCTGAGAACACAGCTGTGCCCGCCCATCCGGTGTCCCTCCAACCCCCACTGGCTCCAGCCTGGCTGTGTGACCCTCAGGCCCCGTGACACACAGAGCAGCGTCCCCGTCCCAGTAAACGCCGCTGGCCGGGGAGGCCGGACCCCAGACCCCAGTGCTCCGTGCCTGGCCAGGGGAGGAACACGCTCGGCCGGGCTTGGCGGGGCGTCACCCCCCAGCCCCCGATCAGGAGACCCAGATCCCTGCGCCCAGAGCCCCTGCCTGCCAAGTCTCTGTGATTGTTCTGAAACAGTTCCCACCAGCAGACACCCCCGCCCGCCCCCCGGGGCAGTCGCCTGCGCAGCCCAGCCGGAACAAGAGCCCCGGCGAACGCACAGCTGCTGTAAGCGGATCTCGGAGCCTGGCTGCCAGCACTTTCCACGTGAGCGCGTCTGCTCCCAGGCTGAGCCCCGGACTGTGCCGAGCACGGCTGCTGGACCGAACACGGGTCCCCACCTGGGCGGCAAACCTGTGTCGGAGGTGGGGACGGGCACCCCGTTGTCAGCCGCGGCCCAGTGGCCTGCAGCTGTAAAACCACACCCCCTCGGCAGGAAGTACCCCTCTGCCCACCCCCACGGAGCAGTCTCAGCCCTGGCGGAGAGGGGCCCCAGGGACGGACACAGCGGGCCTGGACGGGGCAGATCAAGTGGACAGTAGTGCCCAAACCCCTCCGGAGAGATCTGACACTGGCCTCGCCCACCACCCGCAGGGTCTGTGACAGCGTTGGGCTCCCGGACCTGATGGCCTCGGGACGAAGGCCGGGACGGGCTGGCCTCCGTGGAAGGCTCCGGTCCACGGATGCCACCCCTGCACCCACCTGTCCAGGCGGCGTCCCCGCCTGCACGGGAGCCATTCTGGGAACCTGGGACTCGGGACTGTTCCCTGTGCGGTCCCCTCCCGCTGTGGGGAGGCGCTGTGGCTGCTGGGGGAGGGGCCCTCTGCTGAATCGGTGGCCATCCCTCCCCAGCCAGGTCCCAGAGCCCGGGAGCTGAGGTGCCTGGGCCGGTAGCCAGCAAGGCTTGGGGACACAGAGGACAGGGGTCTTCCGGCATCCCGGCCGGCCATGCTCCCCAGCCACCCAGCCCGGCCCCTGCCCAAACCCTGGTTCCTGAGGAGACTCAAAGGCCAGAGTCGGGGCGTCCTGCGGACATCCTGACGGGATGGAAAATCCCCAGCAGTTGGGCCCCGGGCTGAGCCGTGACACTGACTTCTCCCGCCTGCTGGGGTCAGCCGGGCCCACTGCTTCCTGCTTCCCTTTGATGTCTGCGTGTGAGGGAGGGGTCGGCACCCCCCTGGGTGCGGGCACACTTGCTCGCTCGCTCGCTCGTCTGCAACGGGGAGTCTGCGCTTGTGGGGCCTGGGTGTGCTGGGGTCAGGCAGGGGGCCCGGCGGGGTTGAGAGGGAGGCCGGGCGGAAAAACCCCAGCCTTCGCAGAGCCCTCCCGAGGGCGAGGGAGGGTCTGCCCCGAGCCCCCCAGAGGGCACTTCGGCTTGCTCGGGGGCCCTCCCGCCTACGCGGTCTGGTCTGGGAGGGAGGCACCGTAACGAGCCTCTGTCTAGATGAGGAAACTGAGGCCTCTGGACGGTCCCAGCAGGTCACTCGCATGGACTCCTGGGGGCCTTGCTCTTGTGCGTGGGAAACTTCCCAAGATGCTTCGCTGGCCGCTGCCGTTTTACGGCCCTCGGTGCGGGCGCTGGGTCCCAGGCTCCACGTGGGCCCTCATAAGTCATAGGAGCCGGGCAGACAGGCCTGGTGGCCCTGGTGCCGGCCTTCTGCACGCTCCCTGCCTCCAAGCCAGGCGCTCTCCTGGACGCTGGGCCCAAGTCTGCCCCTCAAAACCGGTCCAGTAATCCCAAGAGCTACCTGCTGGTTTCACTCAGTGTGCAGAAGAGGAAAGTGAGGCAGAGAGAGGAGGTGACCCGCCCCGCCCCACTGACACCCCCACCCGTCTGCACTAGAGCCGGGATCCAAACTGGGTGGCCTGGAGCTGCTGTTTCGTGGCACCGTGGGCTCCCACCACCCCACACCTGCAGACTCAGCCACCACCCCCCCACCCCCCGCCAGGCTTGGCCCTCCTGCAGAGGTGCCCGAGGGTGACAGGGCAGGCTGAGGGTCATGCAGCAAGGCTGAAGCTGACCTGGGGGAAGGGGCTGTGTTCTCTGCTCCCGCCTCCAACTAACTGGGGGGGGGGGGGGGTGTCTGGAGAGCAGGCTGGCTCTGCCCGGACGAGCCCCGGAAAATGGCAAAGGATGACCAGGGTAGTGGGGGCCGCAGGGCCCAGGACAGGATCCCTGGAGGCCTGGGAGGCGGGTGTACCCTCTGCAGGATTTTGAGGAGCAGTTATCACCCCCTCCCGTTGTGCCGGATGGCGTGGGAGCTGAACAGTCCGGCCCCCACCTGCCTGCACAGGTGGGCCTTTGAGACCCGAGGAGAAGAGCCGTGAGGCACAGGTGACCGGGGAGAGCCAGGGCCCTCCCCTTTTAATGACTCTGGTGCAGGGGGTCAGGGGCAGCAGCTTTGAAGCCAGCCCTGCGGGATGTTCCAATCAGCCCCCGCGCAGATAATCTCCCACCCGACCCTGGAACTCAATGCCAGTCTTGGGGTGCCCCCCCACCTTCAAGCCTGAGGCCTTTTTGGTGGCCTTGGGAAGTGGAGAGTGGAGGAGGGGGAGGCCCTGCCCGCCAGGATGCATGCCCCCAGAGACCCCTGGCCCGTACTCTGCCTCCCTCCAGGCACCAGCTTCCTCAGCAGAGCCGGAGAACCACCCAGCCTCCTTAGCCCTGGCGCCTGGCCCCGGCAGGCTGGCGTGACCCCCACCATGTCCCGCCGCAGTCCCAGATTTCCTCCCTTGCCTCGTCTGCCGGCCTAGGAGCTCACAGAGGGCCCCGTCCGACGGTCCCGGTTTCCCACCACTGGGCCTGTGCAGGAGGGACAGCACGATCGATGAATCCGTGAAGTAGCAATCTGCTAGCGGGCTATCTTCTGGATTCTCAAACATCCAAACATTTCAGGACCAAAACAGAAGCCGACCAGTGGCCCATGGCCCCGGCGGTGGGAGGGGGAAGGGCAGCAGGCAAACAGCGGTTGGGGAGGGCAGCGCCGATGCGCGGCCTCCGGGGACTGCCACCCTCGGTGGCTTTACGCGAAGCTGGGGGGGGGGGGGGGAGGGGGCATCTGCGCCCTAGCAGCCCACGCAGGGGGAAGGCTGCCTCCTTGGGGTGGCGGCTGGCCCTCCCAGGTGTGCAGCCGTGGCCTCAGGCGTCCCTCTTGGGCTTCCGGGCCGCCTTCTCCGACGACGGGGACGGCGGCGGGCCACGTGGCCATGGGGACAGGCTACTTGGGCAGCCACGGCCCCCGCAAGGGCCGCGAAGGGGCGGGTGAGCCCCGTGTCTCCTCCCTCTCCTGGTTCTGCAGCGGTGACTTTCTGTCTCTTCCAAGGTTAGGATAGGGGGCCCTGTGGCCCACCCCAGGCTCGAGAGGACTCGGCGGGCCGGTCTCCCCAGAGACTGGGCTAAATCCTGCACCGTCGCCGCCCAGCGGTCTCAGCTGAGACACTCCATTCCGTGGGGCCGGGCTGTTCTTTGCTGCGCCCACCCGTGCAGACAGCGCTCCCTGCCTGTAGGGCTGTTCGGAGGGTCAGTAGCGAACTCGAGGAAGTTGAGGCACTGGGTGGTCCAGGAGCGCCGTTGCCGCTGGGCTGGCTGTTCTGGCGGGTGACAGTCTCCCTCTCTCGAGAACGTCCCGCGGCCAAGAGCGGGACCAGTGTGAGAGCAGAGGCCAGGGCGGGGTCCTCGGGAATGGCCCCGGGGCCCGGCAACGTCTCCACCTCCATCGTGAAGGTGCTGAAGGGGCTGGGGTTTGAGCAGGAAGTGACTCGAGGGGAGAGAACCATGGGCGCTGGGGGGGGGGGCTCGGGGGGGGGGGGCTGTGCGTGTTATTTTAGCGTACAAGTTACGGGCGTGTGTCAGGAGCGTGGGTGCAAGGGGGCCGTCTGTTAGACTTCTGAGGGGGTTCCATCCCATCCCGGGGGCCGGGGCTGGAGAGGGTGCCCCGGAGCCCTCACCCCCCTGGGAGCCGGCTGCAGGGGCGCAGGAGTCTGAGCCGCTCCTCCCTCCGGGGTTCACTGGCGAGTCAGGGCCGCGCGTCAAAGTCCACCAGGTGTGGGTGGAAGGCAGAAGCTTCGGGAGAGAAGTCCTGTCTCAGGAGGCAGGCCGAGCTGGCCGGCGGAGGGAACGGGGAGCCTTTGTTCTGGATGCTTGAGGACTCCTGGCGATGCGGGGGTGGGGGCTGTGCAGAGTCCTTCTCAGGGCCTTCTGGGAGGGGCGCTCCCAGCTCAGCTGTGTTTAAAAATTAGCAAGCAGAGGAGTCTGAGGTCCTGCAGTTAACCCCTTTAGAGCCTTGGAGGCCCGTCTGAACTGCTAATCGGGAAGGCTGAGAGCCCAAGAAACTGCGGGGGGACTGCTGTCTGCGTGGGGTCCCCCGGGCGCCCTTCCCCCTCCCCAGCTCCCATGTTGACAGCCTCTTTGTTTTCTCCTCTCAGCCTATTCAAGGCCGTTTTTCAGCTTGCTGGCTTTCCGTTAAGATTGGGGGGATTTTCCACCCTCGTGAGGTTATGAAACAGCAAGGACGAGGCCTCCCCGCGGGAGTCGACCCGGCTTCCTGCTGCACGTGCGGCAGGGAGCGCCTCTTTGCCGCCCCAATTCCAAGGGCAAAGTGGGAGCGGAGGGAGGGCAGTGTGGGGAAGGGGCCTCTCCCTGTCGGCCCCGGGAAGAGGTGGCCGGTGGGGAGCCGTGGGGCAGGCGCGTCCCAGGGGGCCACCGTTAAGCCACTGGCCACCCGCTGCCCAGAGTCCGAGGACCGGGGCGTTGGCTCCAGAGACTGTGACCAGGGGGCAGGTGACTGGATCCTGGGAGATCCGCTCCGAAGGCGGGGCTGACAGAGATCCAAGGGGGTCCCTCCCTGAGTGGGACATTTCAGTGGCTGCGGGTGCCCTCAGTGAGGGCAGAGTCAGCAGCGCAGCTCTCCCGTCTGGCCTCCTCCTGCAGCTTCTCCCCGGCCTGTCCTGCAGCCTCCTTCCAACCCTCGGGCTCCTGGGCTGCCTCCACCAGAGGGCCCCTTGCCTACAGCCCTTGTCCCGTGCCCCCCTCCCCACCTTCCCCCAGGGAGCGTCTAGGACCCTAGGCTGATTCCGGGTGTAGGCCCTGTTCCTCCGGGGGGTTCCTGCGCGGGCCGGCCTGCGGATCGCTCCCCCGGGAAGTGCACACCGGGGTGGGGGGCCCTCCCCTCCGGACCACCAGCCCCAGGAGGGCCTGGTGAGGTTGCCACAAAGATCTGTTCGAGGACCAAATCTGTAAAAGGGGGCACTGACCGCCGCCCTGCCTCTCAGACGTAGTTCACCGCCTGGGAAAGCTCGAAGTCGGCTACGCCGCGGCCTGTGTCGCCAGCAGGTGCGCGCGGCGAGGGTCCACGGCAACCCCCCACATGGGTTCCGGCATACGGGGGCTCTGGACGCGCGCAGAATGAAGGGGCAGAGGAAGGGTTCCACTTGACTACACTGGGAAATGGCTCCCTCCTGTCTGGAGTTAATTGGCTCCTAGACGACTTCCTGTCACACCGTTGGATGCTCCGTGCCTCTGCCCTCCCGAACACACTCACACTCAGGCAGAAACGTGGTCTGGCCCTGGCTCCAGTCAGGCCCCCTCTGGGAGGGCCACACGTCAGGGCCCAGGGTCACCTGTGTGGCCTCTGGCCCCCACTGCCGTAGCACCCACCTGCCCCGCCCCCCAGCCCTGAGCGGCAGCGGCCCTGCTGCTCTCCCACCCCACCCCCACCTTGAAGCTTGGCCAGGACGGCGGCGGTGGGGGCCCCTCTGCAGCCCGAGGAGCTGGGGACAGCCCTGTGTGCCGGGCACTGGCCCCCCAGGGAGTCCCCATTCTGTGACACTAATTGCTACAATTAGCAGGAGAAAGGCCTATTAGATCAGTTTCTTCTCCTGGCTGAGGCCTGGCTGCTGGGGAGGGCCAGCCCAAGCCCAAGGCTTTTCGGGGGAGCAAGGACCCTTCCACAAATGAGGCCACATTTAAATTGCAAACAAGGGCCTCGCCCAGCCCAAGGAAAGGCTCCCAGAGAAAGGCTTCGGTTTGGCAGACGAAATGGCTGGGGAGTGGGTGCCTGCACGGCTCCGTGAGCTCTCCTGGCTGATCCGATGGGAACGGGGGTCCTCCAGGAGTGGCCCGGTCCTGCCGGGGGCCTGGCCAAAGGGCGGGGGGAAGGGGGCACGAGGGAAGGAAGGACAGTGGTAGAGGCTCCCCCTGCCCTGCCCCGGGCCTGCTTGCGGGCGGCGGCCCTTCCGGATCTGCTGTCCACTGAGAGCCACTCTCTCACCAGTCTGCGTCCCTGCAGGAGGGGAGAGGGCCCTCCCAGCCTCCATCCGGGCCACAGATGCCCGTGCCCCAAGTGGCTTGGAGTCTGCAGCCGAGACAGTTCCGGGTGGCAGCCCAAGGGCCGTAGGACTCGAGGCACCCGCCAAACCTGAGTCACACCCCTGGCCAGGGAAGGGGGTGCCTGCGTTGGGGTCTCTCTCTCTCTCTCTCTCTCTCTCTCTCTGCGAGGGTGAGGTGGGGCAGTGTGTGCAGAGGCCAGGGCTCGTTTCATTTAAAGGAGCAGAGACCATCCCGGTCCCCAGAGTGGCCCTCACTTGGGGTCATCCCAAGGGGACACGTGGCAATGTCTGCACACAGTTTTGTTTTTTTATGTTTGTTTATTTATTTCTGAGACAGAGAAAGAGCGTGAGTGGGGGCGGGGCAGAGAGGGAGACCCAGAGTCCAAAGCAGGCGCCAGGCTCCGAGCCGTCAGCACAGAGCCCGACGCGGGGCTCGAACCCACAGACGGCGAGATCGTGACCTGAGCTGAAGTCGGTTGCTCAACGGACTGAGCCCCCCAGGCGCCCTGCGCAGTTTGATGATCACAACTGAGGGGCTGGGCAGAGGCCGGGCGAGCCGCTAACCACCCTATGACACAAAAGACAGCCCCCGGTGACACAGAATGCGCGGGCCTCAAATGTCCCCAGCACGGTGGCCGGGAAGTCCTGGTCCGAGGAGCCAGGACCCCCGTGCGCTGCTCTGAAAATGGACTCACGCGTGCCCGGCCCGGCCCCTTCCTTCCTTCAGGAGCAATGCCCGACGCACCCAGCGGGCCGAGCCTGTGGAGGGGACGACCGCGGTCTCGTGAGGCCTCCCTCTGGGTGGAGGACACGGGCGGGCACAGAGCGCGAAGGTGACTAAGGAGCTAGAAAATGTGTGGCCTGTGCTTGCAGAGGCGTGAAACGCAACGGAGGGCTGACCCCGCGGGCGGCTCGAGGGGCCGACTGTGGTGGCTGCTGGGGGAACGGCTCCCTGACACGCAGCACTTCAGGTGGGACCTGAAAGGGGAGGAGGAGTCCTCACAGGCAGTCCAGGGGGACGGGGACGGGCCAGGCGGGCGGGCGGGCGGGCGGAGGGGGCTGGCGCACGGGCCCCTGAGGCGCTTGGCTGGCTTGAGACAGAGGCAGGCGTGCCGGGAACTCAGGACAAGGACAGACAGCGGGCAGGGCAGATCTCGTAAAACCCGATGGAATTTGGATATTGCTTCCTAGAAATAGAAACCACTAGAGGGTACCTGGCAGGAGAGTGACGGGACCCGCACGCATCCGTTCACTCCTTCTTGGCTGTGGGGTGACTCACAGCACGAAGCCCACGGAGCACTGTCGCCGGGCGAGGGCCTCGGGGAGGCAGCGCCCTGGTCCTTTCTTCACCCCCCCCCCCCACCCGAGACGGCGGCTCCCGTGTCGTCGATCTCTGTCGCTGTTCCCCCCGGGCCCCGCTGATGCTCGGAGCAGCTTTTAGCCAGGCCTCTGCGCGGTGCGTGGTTTTAACTGCAATACAGCGTCGCGGGCCGAGGCCCCCGCTCCGTTTGGCATCGGCGTCACCCGGCGCCCTGTCTGCGCACGCCTCCGGTCCGCCAAGTGTACGTCCAGTGCTCGGTCCTCACCGCAGCGCCGGGCTCCAGCCCCCCGCCCCCACAGGCAGGGCCCCGACGAGCTCGCGCGCACACAGCCCCTCGTTGTTCTGCCGAGCGCGGCCCTGGCCGCTTCCCCAGGAGGGGAACCGCTGGGCTGCGGGTGTGAAATGTTTTATTTGAGGAAGAAGGGCTGGAAGGCTCTCCAGAAGGTCTGCGCCTGCCCGACACTCCCACCTGCAACACGCAGGGGAGGCTCGTGTCCTGCGTTTCTGCCAACACTTGGCATTACCCTACTTTCTAATCCTTCCCCGATGAAGGCGGCCTCTCGCGTTCCTCCGCGTTTTCGACGGGACGGCCGATGAACTTCAGGCTCTCTCCACAAGTTTGTGAGCCCCCGCCCCCTGTGAACTGCCAGTCCCTGTCCCTCGTCTGCCGGCCTCGCCGGCCTCGCCGGCTTCCTCCGTTTTTCTCGTTGGCTCGCCGCACTTTGCGGGCTGTCTTGGTGATTGTCCCCTTAGCGGTTTTGCGTCAAATATCTTGTCATTTGTCATCTGTAACCTGGGCAAAGTCACATGAGCAAGAGTGAAAATGGCAAGTCCCGTCTCACGGGTGTTGACGAAAATAGTTTTGACCTTTGCCACGACGGATTTATTGAACAGAAATGCTTGATTTGCCCGCATTCGAGTTCATGAATTTCAGTCTCGAAGTTTGTGCTTTCCAGGTCCCCGTGTACGACCCCCAGGCTACCTGGGCCATGAAATTATTCTTCACGGCCTTCTCCTCCTAAACAAACATCAAGGACCTTTCCTTTTAACTCTTTCATCCATTTGGAGCCTACTTCTTCCAGGTTGGGCAGGAATGCTCATTCAGACCGCGCCCCTCGGGGCTGCTTTCCCCCGGATCATCCGTTACACGGCCCCCCACCAACAAGCCACCTTCATCCCCTGCCACCTTCCTCTAGAAGCAAGCCAGTGTCCCCCACCGTTCCTGAGGCTTGGAGCGTGCCCCGGGATCTGCTGGTACAAGGCCTCCTCTGTTCTCCTTTTTCAACGTGCACTTGGCGTTTGTAGATCTTTTTCTCGTGCGTTTTAGAAAATGTGTGTCAAGTTCCTCCAAAACTCCAGCTAGAAGTTGGAGCAGAGATGTACTCAACGCACAGGTTCGGGAGGACGTGACCCCCCTCCTAAGGCGAGAGTGCCCCATCCAGGAGAACGGAATGTGTCTCCATATCGAAACATCTTCCTTTACGTGCTTCACTAGCAGTTTCAAATTCGCTCCACAAAAGTCTTCTTTGTTGATTCGCAGACCTGATACAAACGTTGCTGCGCTCTTCCAATCGGTGCTCTCACTTGCATTCTGCCTTTCGGTGCCTCACTACCGGCCTAGGCGCTTCGGGGAGTAGGGCCCGGGGTGGGGTGAGGCGGGGGCGGGGGGGAGAAGGGGCGCGTCGATCTCCTCTCCAAAACCTTTGCTGAAGTGTCTTCCTGATTCTAAAAGCTGACTGTTTTTCGTGCAGCTCAGCAGATTTCCGAGTATGGTCTGAGGACCCCAGAGAGCCCCTGAGGCCCTCTCACACAAGGTCAAAACCATTTTCGTCATACTAACTACTCAGACGTTGCTGCCTTTTCTGCTCTCGCTCTCACAGAGTTAAGGAGTTTTCCAAAGGCAGCATGACCCTGCTGGAACATGTGCTCGGGTTTTCTGTGTTGCTCAGTTTTAGCTTCCAGGAAGGTAACTCTCAACAGACACAGCCCCTGTTAACACGAGTTCTTTGGGGGCCTCCCTACTTTTTCAGAGGACAAAGGTCCTGAGGCCGCACTGCTTGAGAACCCCCTTGTGGGCGACACACCTCCAGACGGGCTGCTCCCCCTCTCTCAGGCCTCTCCTCCACCTCCATCCCCTTTCCTTGCACCACGGCCCCCTCCGCCTACGCCTCCCCTTAAAGGGACGGATGCACTCTGGGATTCTCTGGCAGGCCTGCTGCGAGGTCAAGTGTTGGTACAGAAGCTGCATCAAGTCAGGGCAGTTCCCTTCTGGTCCTGGCCGGCTCTGTGGTATCCACCCCCCTCCCTAAAATCATGCGTAGGCATCAAACTATATCGTATAATTTTTCTGCCTCTATGGAGAGAACCGTATGGTTTTTCTCCTCTAGTCTCTCAATGTGGTCAGTTACACGGATAGGGTTTCTGATACTGGATCATCTTTGCAGTCCTAGGAGAAATCCCACTCGTTTAGGGAGCGTTGCCTGTGCTTTTGGATTCGGTGGGACTTCTCCAGCTATGGGACTTCAGCATGTGTGAGGGACCTGGTTCATAATTTTCTTGTGCTCTCCTTACTTGAATTTGGACGTGCTCTGACTCCCAAGTTAAAAAGATCCCTCTTAGCTGGAGCGTAAATCCCGAAACAGGCCCACTTTTCTCTTCAGCATGTTTGGAAACACATTAAAATAGAACCGTAATCAAGCAACCCAATCCTTCGGTTTTTGTCCCAGCGAGTATCTGGAAAACAGGTGCAGAGATGAAGCATTTGAGACACCATAGAAATCTGGTTAATCCTGCCTGCCTGCTCTCCTTCAGCAAGTATTGCCCGGGCAAGGCTGTGTATCAGGCTCTGGGCTGGGGGTGGGGCAGGCAGCAGAGAACAGAACAGCCCCTCCTGGGAGCTCTCCGCCCCACGCAGGCGCAGCAGCAAGCAAAGGGACTCGCAAATGCACCTAACACGCAGATATGCTTGTTCTAGCAATGTCTTTGTGCCTGGGGACCCTCCATCTAGGACAGAGCTATTGTGCGGAGATGAATTCATCCCTTTCATGACCACCACAGTCCTGTGGGAAGGCACTCATCCCCATTTTACAGAAAAGGCAATTTGACCTGCTCTGGGAACACTAGGCGGTGGGGGGGAGGGGAACTGAACTGCCAGGCTGTCTATGCCCTGCTACTGTCCAGACCGTGACCTCAGTCACCAACTCCAGTACCGGACAGGACCAAGAGTCCCAGGCCCTATCCCATCCCCCACCTGGCCCCAGGATTCCAAGCCCCAACCCCAAGTGGACCTTGCACTCAGAATCCCCACCCTGACTCAAGCCTCGACTTCACATTCTGTGATCCCCAACTCATGTCCCCTAACCCCAACTTGCCCCCCCGCCCCGCAGCTGACCCACAACCAGACACCTTCCACACACAGCCTCTGGACCCTGACTCAGAAGCACCACCCTGGCTCCAGTCTGCACTTGGACCCCAACCCCGACCTGGATCCCCTGCTCAGAACTCTGACTCTAACTTGCACTCTAGACACCCCACTAGCACTCCCGGCCCTTGACACAGAGCCCCAACACAGACCCCGGACCGAGACTCTGGTCCTCCACCGGGACCGCCGCCGACAGGCCGGAACCCCTGGCCCTTGGTCCCGCGTGTAGGCCAGGGGGCGGATTTCAGACACAGTCTAGGACCCTGGACTCAGAACCACGACATGAACTCCGATCGCCGACTCAGAACTCTCGTCTTAACTCCGACAGACTCTGCCCTGACCCCCAACTTGGAACCCTGAGTGCCTACCAGAACCGGGAACCTGGACTTGGATCCCCCACACGGGACCGCCACAGGGACTCCAAACCCAGCTCCGATCCCCGGACTCGGATCCTCCGCGCAGGACCGCGACGCGGACTCCAAACCCGGCTCCGATCCCCGGACTCGGACCCCCCGTGCAGGACCGCGACGCGGACTCCAAACCCGGCTCCGATCCCCGGACTCGGACCCCCCGCGCAGGACCGCAACGCGGACTCCAAACCCGGCTCCGATCCCCGTACTCGGACCCCCCGCGCAGGACCGCGACGCGGACTCCAAACCCGGCTCCGATCCCCGGACTCGGATCCCCCGCGCAGGACGCAACGCGGACTCCAAACCCGGCTCCGATCCCCGGACTCGGATCCCCGGACTCGGACTCTCCGCGCAGGACCGCGACGCGGACTCCAAACCCAGCTCCGATTCCCGGACTCGGATCCCCCGCGCAGGACGGCGACGCGGACTCCAAACCCGGCTCCGATCCCCGGACTCGGATCCCCGGACTCGGACTCTCCGCGCAGGACCGCGACGCGGACTCCAAACCCGGCTCCGATCCCCGGACTCGGATCCCCCGCGCAGGACGGCGACGCGGACTCCAAACCCGGCTCCGATCCCCGGACTCGGATCCCCGGACTCGGGTCCTCCGCGCAGGACCGCGACGCGGACTCCAAACCCGGCTCCAATCCCCGGACTCGGCTCCCCGGACTCGGACCCCCCACGGAGGACCGCGACGCGGACTCCAAACCCGGCTCCGATCCCCGGACTCGGACCCCCCGCGCAGGACCGCGACGCGGACTCCAAACCCGGCTCCGATCCCCGGACTCGGATCCCCGGACTCGGACCCCCCGCGCAGGACCGCAACGCGGACTCCAAACCCGGCTCCGATCCCCGGACTCGGATCCCCCGCGCAGAACTGCGACGCGGACTCCAAACCCGGCTCCGATCCCCGGACTCGGATCCCCCGCGCAGAACCGCGACGCGGACTCCAAACCCGGCTCCAATCCCCAGACTCAGAACCCCGATGCAGGACCGCAACGCGGACTCCAAACCCGACTCTGATCCCCGGACTCAGATCCCCAACACAGGATCGCAAGGCGGATTCCAGACCCCGGCTCCGATCCCCGGACTTGAAACCCCCGCACTAGACCACAAGGCGGACTCCAGACGCTCTGACCCAGACTGGGATCCCCGATGCAGGACCGCGAGGGGGACTCGAAACCCCGGCTCCAACGCGGATTAGAATCCCCAACGCAGGACCGTGAGGCGGACTCCAGGCGCAGAATCCAGACCAGACTCGGAACCAGGACACTGGACCACGTGGTGGACTCGAAGCATGGAATCCGACCCGAACTCGGAACCATGACGCAGGAATGCGCGGCGGACTCCAGACCCCGGCTCTGACCCCCAGGCTCGGAACCAAGAGGCTGGATCGCGTGGTGGACTCCAAACGCGGAATCCAACCCGGACTCGGAACCACGCACTGAGCCACCAGCCAGACTCCAGGCGCGGAATCTGACCCAGACGCAGATCCCCGACACAGGATCGCGAAGCGGACTCCAGACCCCGGCTCCGATCCCCGGACTCAGATCCCCGATGCAGGACCCCGAAGCAGACTCCAGGAGCGAAATCCAACCCAGACCTGGAACCATGACACTGGGCCGCGTGGCATACTCAAACCCCAGCTCTAACCCGGACTCAGATTCCCGACGCAGGACCGCGGATCCCGGCTCTGATCCCTGTACTTGGAACCATGACGCAGGACCGCATGGCGGACTCCAGACCCCGGCTCTGACCCGGACGCGGAACCGTGACGCAGGACCGCGTGGCGGACTCCAGACCCCGGCTCCGACCCCGACTCGGAACCGTGACGCAGGACCGCGCGGCGGACTCCAGACCCCGGCTCCGACCCCGACTCGGAACCGTGACGCAGGACCGCGCGGCGGACTCCAGACCCCGGCTCCGATCTCCAGACTCGGATCCCCGACGCGGACTCTGCAACCGAGCCAGGACCCCCGACCCGGGCCAGCGCTCCTGGAGGCGCAGAGCAGAGCGCCGACCTCTGCTCGCAGGACATAGAGCTCACCTCGGTGCGCCGGCGATCTCCCGTCCTGTGCCGCCAGGTCAGACCGCGCCCGCAGCGCTCGGGGGCCGGAGGAGTGCAAGCTGCGGAACTGGCGCGGCCGAGAGCAGGGCGCGGCCAAGAGGGGGGGGCCCTGCTGCGAGCCGAGCCCCGCAGTCGAGAGCAGGGCGCGGCCAAGAGGGGAGCCCCAGAGAGGAGAGCCCCACCAACAGGACGGCCCCGCCGAGAGCAGCGCGCAGACTGAGCAGCCGGACGGCAGTCTGCTCGGAGAGGCTGCTGCGGCACCCGGACCCCCGCTGACGTGGCAGCCTCCCGGCCGTTGATTGGACGAGCCTGAGGGGTGGGTTGCCGCGCGCTGCCGCGCAGATTGGCTGGGTGCGGAAAGCAGTGTGCCGCGCTCTGCCATTGGCTGAGACGGACCGGTGCCGATGCCACCTGGGCTTGGATTGGTGGGACGACTACAGTGCCACGTGCCGTGCGCCGCCCCCGCCTGGGGTCCGAATGTCCACCCCGGGTCCCGGTCACCTCTGCGCGTTCACACCCTTCTTGGCACCCCATGGGACGCTTGTGGCACTCGGCACACAAACGCACTGCTGCAGACCCTCGCCCCATGGGTCCGCAAAGGCAGGCAGACGGCCTCCCACCTCCCTCCGGGGACCTTGTAGGGTATATTCGTGCTGTCAGGGGCTCTGCTAAGGGGTGTCCTGGTGTTCACTCATCAGGAGACCTTGTGATGGGGATACCCAGACTCTGTCAGGTGGGCTCCTGCAGGAGGCTCCAAAACCTAACCAGGTCACTCCAAGGGAAGTAACCCAGGTGCTCAGCTTCCTGCCTGAATCACTACAACTCTCCGTGCAACCTTCTCCTTATCCACCTGTGCCTAAACGCTGGGTCCTGTCACTTGGCTACTATCCACCCACCCACCCACCCATCCATCCAACCATCTGCCCATCCAACCATATAGCCACCCATCTGCCCATCCATCCATCCATCATCCACCCACCCACCTACCTGCCATCCAACCATCCATCTTCCCATGCACCCACCCAACCATCCACCCACCCAACCATCCATCCATCCATCCATCCATCCATCCATCCACCCATCCATCCACCCATCCATCCACCCATCCACCCACCCATCCATCTACCCACCCAGCTATCCATCCATCAGTCTACCCACCCACCCATCCAACCATCCCTATATTCATCATCCATCCACATGCCTGCCCATCCAAACACCCATCCATCCAACCATCCATCCACTGACCCACTCACCCATCCAACCAACCATCCATCCACCCACCCACCCACCCACCCACCCATCCATCCATCCAACCATCTGCCTATCCAACCATATACCCACCCATCTGCCCATCCATCCATCCATCATCCACCCACCCACCTACCTGCCATCCAACCATCCATCTTCCCATGCACCCACCCAACCATCCACCCACCCACCTATCCATCCATCCATCCACCCATCTACCCATCCACCCATCCACCCATCCACCCACCCACCCACCCATCCATCTACCCACCCAGCTATCCATCCATCAGTCTACCCACCCACCCATCCAACCATCCCTATATTCATCATCCATCCACATGCCTGCCCATCCAAACACCCATCCATCCAACCATCCATCCACTGACCCACTCACCCATCCAACCAACCATCCATCCACCCACCCATCCGCCCAGCTATCCATCCATATGTCTACCCACCCACGCATCCAACCATCCCTACATCCATCATCCATCCACACGCCTGCCCATCCAAACACCCATCCATCCAACCATCCATCCACTGACCCACTCACCCATCCAACCAACCATCCACCCACCCACCCACCCGGCTATCTATCCATTTACCCACCCATGCATCCAACCATCCCTACATCCATCATCCATCCACCCACCCACCTGCCCATCCAACCATCCATCCACTGACCCACTCACCCATCCAACCAACCATCCATCCACCCAGCCATCCATCCAACCATCTGCCCATCCAACCATATACCCACCCATCTGCCCATCCATCCATCCATCATCCACCCACCCACCTACCTGCCATCCAACCATCCATCTTCCCATGCACCCACCCAACCATCCACCCACCCACCTATCCATCCATCCATCCACCCATCCATCCATCCATCCATCTACCCATCCACCCATCCACCCACCCACCCACCCATCCATCTACCCACCCAGCTATCCATCCATCAGTCTACCCACCCACCCATCCAACCATCCCTATATTCATCATCCATCCACATGCCTGCCCATCCAAACACCCATCCATCCAACCATCCATCCACTGACCCACCCACCCATCCACCCAGCTATCCATCCATATGTCTACCCACCCACGCATCCAACCATCCCTACATCCATCATCCATCCACACGCCTGCCCATCCAAACACCCATCCATCCAACCATCCATCCACTGACCCACTCACCCATCCAACCAACCATCCACCCACCCACCCACCCGGCTATCTATCCATTTACCCACCCATGCATCCAACCATCCCTACATCCATCATCCATCCACCCACCCACCTGCCCATCCAACTATCCATCCACTGACCCACTCACCCATCCAACCAACCATCCACCCACCCACCCACCCGGCTATCTATCCATCTACCCACCTACCCATCCAACCATCCCTACACCCATCATCCATCCACCCACCTGCCCATCCAAGTATCCATCCATCCATCCAACCAACCATCCATCCACTCACCCAACCAGCTATCCATCCATCTACCCACCTACCCATCCAACCATCCCTATATCCATCATCCGTCCACCCATCTGCCCATCCAAGTGTCCAGCCAACCAGCCAACCATCCACCCATCCACCCAGCTATCCATCGTCTACCCACCCATCCAACCAAACATCCATCCATCCAACCACCCATCCATCCAACCACCCATCCTACCTTCTCTACATCCATCATCCATCCACGCATCTGCCCATCCAAACATCCATCCACTGACCCACCCACCCATCCAACCAACCAACCAACCATCCATCCACCCTCCCAGCTGTCCATCCATCCATTTAGCCACCCACCCATCCAACCATCCCTATATCCATCATCTGTCCACCCACCCACCATCCATCCATCCTCCCTACACATCTGCAGAGCTCCTCCTGGGTACTGGGCGCTGCAGTAAACACTGGCAATTGGTGGCAAACAGCAGTCAGGAATCTGTCCTCGCAGGGCTCTCGCTCCATGCAGGTCTTAGCAGCAAATCTGGGGCAGTTTAGACCTTATGTGAACCCTCAGTCTGTTCTCAGAAGTTGTTAGCCCCACTCCACCCCAACCAGGATTGACTTTAAGGGAGTGAGGGGGAGGCTGGAACCAGCCGAGCAAGCAGCCATCCCTTACTGAAAACAAGCAATGAGCCCATTCATCTCAACTGCTTTTGCTTGAAATACGTGTCTACAGAGAGAGCCAGGAATCTCCCCAAGGGTGAGAGTCACTTTCTTCTTTGTGGTGCAGCCTGGAGGAGAAAGGGAAAATGGCGTCATCTTTTTACACGTCAACAGCTTGTCCTCTGACTTTCAGGAGCAATGCCCGTGCCCAGTTTGGTCATCTCTGTGTCTCCCGACCGGTCCACAGGAAGGCTGTACAGCAAGCCTAGCCCGGGCCATCTAAGTCAGAGGGTCAGCCAGCCCTCACCACATGGGTGGGTGTTTGGGGGGCATCTACCAATTCCAGTGGCAGGTTGTAACCAATACCATCGCACGGGGCCCTGCACTCAGAAGGGCCCCCCACGTAGGGCTTTAATGCTCTGGAGCCACCACCTTGAAATTCTTAATAATTTTATCTTTGAACTTGTGTTTTGTAAGTGAAGTCCAGTGGGGCCATGGAGTATGCTCCAAGGGCTGGGAGCCTAGGTTCACGTATCGTCCTGCCGCCTTCCTGCCACCTTTGCCTGCCCAGCCTCCCTCTCCCTGCTCCCACCAAGTGGCCACTGTCCCCCCTGCCCTGGCCGAGAATGGCAGGGAGGGACTGGGGTCACGGCCACACTGTGCAACACTGGGATTCCTACCTGGCAGGTAGAGGTGACCTTGCCGGCCTTGTGGAGCTGTTGACACGAGAGCAAGAGAGCGACACAGGGGACACCGCCCTCCTTCTTACTGCCCGGAGCGGGTGGGACCAGCCCCCCCACCTCTGCCTCTCCTGGCCTCCCGCACCCTCCCGTGGGAGGCAAAGACCCTTCCCGGACACCCTCCTGCCACGTCCACTTCCACCTCCCTAGGGGGGAGTCACAGACCTCAGGGGGGTGTCACAGACCTCCTGCCTGAGTGGGGTTTCCAGTCCAGCAGGAAAGACGGACAAGACATCCTCAAGGTGCTCTGGACATTCTTTGTCCGCGCCTACAGACCCCCGTGTTGTTTTCTTAGCTGGGTCTTAGCCCCAGTACTTGATGCCTCTAGTCTTTGCTAGGGAACGCGAGCTTTTCCCCAACGTTTTGGTTTCGCTTTTGTCTGTCATCCACAGATCTTGAGCGCGGGATGAAAAGCCACCTCGAGCAAGTCCGCTTAAAATGGTGATCCCCCTTTCGTAAGAGTGACGGGGTGTTGACTGGGATTTCGTCTTGAAGCCTGGTGTTTAAAATCGTGAACACCGAGTTGACTTGATGTTAACCCAAGTTGGGTTCTGATGACGTGACTGGATGGGGGCACACCTCTCGCGCGGCCCATTTCACTTGTGTATGTTTCCTCGTGGCGGTGCCGGCCCCACCGAACCCTCCAGCCTCAGGCCCCGAGCCCCCGAACGCTTGGATTTCCTCCCAACAGACTCCCTCGTGCAGAAAGTCGTGGGCACCGCGCCCTTTTGTGCTCGAGTGACCGTCTTCTCGGGACTGTGCTTCGAGCCAGGCCAAGGAGGCTGCTGCCGTTGGCTGTGACACAGGGGTCAGGGAGGATGGTTCCGGGTCACGTGCAGGCCCGTCCTCAGCCCTCAGCCCCTGGCTGTGCGTGGGGGTGCCGCTGCCTGCCGGCCCCGGTGCACCTGTTATGTGCCCACGCCACCCCCCCCCCCCTTCGCTAGTCCTTTGGGAGAGACAGAGGAAAACATTCCAAGACTGAGAGGGGTTTGTTGTCTCGTCGGAGACAAGAGACACGTGGGAATTGGCTGCAGAGGCATGTAGGGCTGGGCGGACCCCGGGCCGGGCGTGCTGGGAAGGGGGCCTGGAGCCGGCTTGGGCACATCAGAACGTGGGGAGGGCTGGCGGGCATGGCCAGCCTGGGGGCTCTGTGACCCCGGGAGCCCTGGGCTGTGATGCCTGCTCCTCGTCACCTTCTTAAGCAGGGCGGGTGCAGGGCAGAGCGCCCGGGCACCTGGTGGCCTCGACGCCCGCTTCCCGTGTGACAGAGGGTATCCGCTGTGTCTCATCTGTGCGTGGGGGGGGGGGGGGGGCGCTGACCGAACGTCCCTCGCGCTCCCTCCAGCGCTGATGTTTGGGGTTCAGAAGGTTCCCTCGCAGCCCCTGCACCCAAGCACACGCACGCATACACGCACACACAGCTGAAGAGAATTAGGCTCAAAACGTCCACTCGGCTTTTCTCTTGATTCCGAGGTATTTAGAATGGGGGTGGGGGATTAGGAGAGGAAGTTGCTAAGCTAATTCCCCCGCGTTTGCCAGCACAGAAGTGTAGATGGGGCCCAGAGCCCCGGGCGTCCCCGGGGGGTGGGGGTGGGGGGGACACCAGCCCTCCTCCCACGGGGCAGGGCAGGAGGGAAGGGCTGGGTGGGAGCCCCGCACCCCAGAGCCGGGACAACGGCAGGCCCTGGCCCGGGGCGTCTCGGGTTCGCGGCTCAGCCCCCCCCCCCCCCCACCACCACTGTCCCACCCCCAGAGGCTAAGGGTGGGACGGGCCTCAGGCGCAGGCAGGTTCCCAGAGAGCTGCTTCCCCCTGAAGCAGAGAGGCCCAGGGCCACGTGGCCGCCTCTGCAGCATCTTCCAGGGAAGGCCCTGCCCCAGCTGCTCTGGGAAGTGGACGGGAACTCGGCAGGGCGGGGGAGGGGGGCGTGAGGAGCCCAGGGTACCCCCGGGGGCCGATGCAGACGCCAAGAAGCCTGCTCTTCAGGTCGGCCGGTGCACCGGGTGCCCACCATCGGCTCCCACGTCCCCCGAAGCGGTGGCTTCGGTCGACCCGCTCAGTCCCCCTCGGTGAGACGGGCACTCGCACACGCACCCCTGTGGCTATCCCGGGGGGGTGGTCCCTGTGACCCCCGTGACCCCCCATCAGGTGGCTCTTCACTGATCCAAGGTCTCTCTGACCCTGCTTCCCACACGCTCCTTCCAGAGCCTTCCTTCTCCTGTGGCCTCTGTGCGCCTCGCGCGCCCAGATTCCACCTGGGCCTCCCCTCCGCCCCGAGACCTTGGGGTGTGTTGACCTGCAGCTGACTCCCCGCTCCCGCTCCGCCCTGGCACTCATGTCTCACCGTCCTCGCCCCCGAGCTGCCCCGTGCCCAGAGGTGGCATGGCCTCCCCGGGCAGAGCCCTCGTCTGCCAAGCCTCCCTGCCTCGTGCTCTCTGCTTTGGACCTTCACACCCCCAGTGAGGATGAGTAGACTCCACGCCATCCTGGGCTTTGCAGGCCACGGGAGGGATGAAGCATGGGGGGACGTCTCTGGGCGGTTTGGGGAGAGTGGCAGTGAGGATCAGGCCCCCCTTCTAGAAAGACCACTGTGGCCGCTGAATGGAGAGAGAATTGGGGAATAGGGGTGGGAGGGGAGATGGAGGGGGGTCTTGCCTTGTGGGGAGACTTGCCATCACCCCGTGGTGGAGGCAGGAGGCCTGGGGGAAGGTGGCACCTGTTGGGGGGGGGGGTGGTGAGAGCAGCCAGGCGGGGCTCTCACAGGGGGTGGCTTTGGTGGGACCCTGTGGCCCAGGGCAAGGAGGGCTGCAGGTGGCCCCGTTCCAGGATAACCTTGGGTCCCCACGGTACCCCTTCTCCAAGAGCAACATGGGAAGAGAATCATGGGGGAGTGCCATTAGACGGTTCTGCTGCGTGGGGGTCGGCGCTGGCCTCATGAACAGATTTGCTGTCCTGCACTGGGATGGGGGGGGGGGTCTCAAGTTCAGGCGGTCCGATGAGCGGCAGTGCGGGGTGTGGGTCGCTTCCTTCCCATCAAGAGGGCAGCTGTGCTGTGTGCATGTACGTTCAGGCATTGCACAGCCAAGCCTTGATTAGCCGACCCCGATCCTCCCAGAGCCCCCACTTCGACGCGGGTTAACTCAGCAGCTGTCTCGTGAGCACCTGCTTGGGTGCTGGTTGGATGCCAGGCGTGGGGGGTGGGAAAGCGAAGCGAGCTGGGCCCTGCCAGACCCGCCGCCTAAAGAGCCTTTTGCACCATCACCTTCCAGAGGCCAGTTCTTCCCACGGCGCATCCCCCCAGGGCATGTCTGCCCCCCGCTTCCTGCCTGGCCGGCCGTTGGCACAGCCACGACCCAGCTACGAACCCCACCCTCCACCCCGGCCCTCGGGGCTGGATGGGCCCAGGCCTTTGAGGACATTGGCATTGCCAGGATCAACCCAGAAAGGACTTTCGATGATCTCTGCCGTCCTGGGAGAAAGTGCTGATAGGAAGCCCTGTCCCCGTTGCCCTGGTGGTTGTAGATTGTTTTTAAATGTTGAAGGGCCCTCGGTCTACCTGTGTGGTGAAAACAAACACTTGTAGAGAACCCGCTACGTCCTGGGCTCTGTGCCCGTAGAGGGCAAGCCCACTGCTGTGAAACCCACCAGGCCTCTGGTGAGCAGTGGGCACCAGATGATTGGCTATGGGGGGCTTTGGGGAACCGACTGAGAATGTTCTGATCAAGCCAGACAGGCTCAGAGGATGGGTGGAATTTGGACAAAAAAGACAAGAATGTGGAGAAAGGGTGATCTGTCTGGGATACCACGTGGCCATGTGGTTTTCAGATCTGTCCGTGAGGTCTCTGAGACTCCTTCCTTCAAAAGGTAGAGCTTAATCCCCCCCGCCCCCCGCCAATGCCTTGATTTTGGTGTGGACTTAGTGATTTGCCTCTGATAAATAGAATAGATGAGTGCACCTTCCAAAACCGGTCACGAAAGGCACTGCTGCTTCCTTCTTGCTCTCCCACTGGGATCCCTGGCTCTGGAAGAAGCTGGCCGCCATGTTGTGAGGGCACCCAAGCAGTCCTGTGGAGAGGTCCGTGTGGTGAGAAACTGAGGCCTCCCACCGATGGCCTCCTGAGCACATCATCATGGTGGGGGATCCTCCAGTCCCAAGTCTAGACATCCGAAGGCCACAGCCCCAGCCCACATCCCAGCTGCAGCCTCCCAAGAGACCCGGGGCCAGAACCACCCAGCCACTCCTGGATTCTGACCCACAGAAGCCACGTGATATAATAAACATTCGTTGCCTTAAGCTGTGAAGTTGTAGGCTAATTTGTTACTCGGCAACAGCCAGCTGATATATGCCAGGTTCAGTCTGACCCTTGACAGGGGCAGCAAAGAGGGCTTGGCCTGCCCGCCAGCTTTTGCCGGTGGTCGGTGGCACCTGGGCACGGGAGAGAGAGTGCGACGGCCAAACGGCAGTGTCCGCCCCAGACGTACACGCCGTGTCTCTGCTCTTCCGGGATTTGAATTCCGTCTTCCAGGCCAGAGGCCATCTGCCTGAGGTGCCCGTGAGAACCACACCCCCGCGCGGGCCCCACTCAGAGATGAGTGCTTTGGGCTCAGCGGGTGGTCCCTGGGCAGCGGGTCCCTGTTGGGGTTTGAGCAGAGGGGCGACTCTGTGGCGACGTGCTTCTGGTTGGGAGAAGCTACCGGCTGGCATGCAACCCGGCAGCCGGAACAGGTGATTGCTTTCTCCCCCCGAGAACATCCAACCCCAGTTCTTAAACACGCGGGTGGGACAACAGGCAATGCTTGCCGCTCCTGGGACTGGTGACCAGGGACCCCGCACCATCAGGTAGTCTCCAGAACACCCTGGGCATCAGGGTCGGGGGCTGGGTCACCAGGGTGCCTCCTCGTCTGTCTCTGACCGGGTGCCCACCGGTCCGTCCCCCAGCCTGCCTTGCAGGGCACAAACCTGGTGGCGACTGCCCCTTCCCTCCTCCTTTCCTGGCACCCTGCCCTCGGGGGCTGCCGGCAGACTTGCACGTCCGTGCTTTTGCCTCCCGTCCGTGCAGCTTCCTGTTCCTCAGGTGTGGCCTGAGGGTCCGAGGGCTGACCTTGAGCTCCCACATGGATGGTTCTTCTGTGACCGGGGGCCTCCTCAGCCAGCCCTGGCCCGGTTCGCCTTCTGTGCCCTGGGAACACTGACGGGCCCTCTCATGGGTTAGCCACAGGGAACGGGGAGCAGGCCCATGGGGGTGACGGCCTGTCCTGTGTGGACAGACGGTGGCACCGGGGACCCCAAGTGGGGAGGCACGGCCTGTTTTACGTAACCAACGGAGCGTCGTGGCCCCTGTATGCCGCCCGGTCCCAAGGGCTTTGTGACGGTAATTCCTTTCCTCCTATCGCAACCTGCCGTGGCGATGGGGAGACCGAGGCCGGTAAAGCCAGGAATCACACAACCAGCAGGTACTAAAGCCGGGCTTTGCTCGTGGGCGTCCCGGGACCAGGCTCCGTCTGTCCGTCCTTCCCTCTGCCACGCGGCCTTGGTGTGAGGGACACGGGCTCTGCTCACACAGCAGCCCTGCCACTTGCCTGGGAGGTCCCGGTGTGGACACAGGGTTCACTGGCGACTCTTGCCTACATTTGCCGGGGAGGGCAGAGACCCCGCGAGCACCAGCCCGCCTTCCCTAGAGTTTGTGTGCCCAGCGGGGGAGGACGTGCGGGCAGCCGCACCCCCAGACGTAGCAGGCCCCTCGGGGTGCGCCCCTGCTCCTCAGGTCGCCTCCGGCAGACAGACAGGCGGGGACCCCTGCTCCCGAATTGTTCCACGTGAACGTGACGTTCTTCTCTAACGTGGCCGGGGACGCCTCGGAGGGTCCCCTCAGCAGGGAGAGCACGACTCCCCCGGCCCAAACCCGCCCCGCAGCAGCCGCATGGCGGACTTGAACACCTTCTCGGCAGAGTCCCCTCCTTTCTGGGGTCTGCAGCCCGACCCCCGACCCCCAGCACGGCCAGGCAGGACTGGGCAAGGCGGTGAACCAGGGTTTCGTTTGTGCCGTGGGCCCCTGCCACTGTCTCTAATTTGCCCACGTTCCTCCTCTTTCTTTGTAGCTTCCCTTTGGTGCACCCCAAATCTCTGAGGAGGGTGGGGAGGTGGGACAGGGAGTCAGCATAGGCGAGGCCTCCGGGGGTGCGCAGTGGCCCCAAACCTCAGCCCTCGACCCGCTTCTACATGCGGGAGGCGAGGGCTTTACAAAGCCTCGGCTCGAGGGAGGCAGGGATTCGGTGTCCGATGGGGGGGTGGGGGGGGCGGGTCAGCCTCCTTCACCCCGTTCCCTCCCCAGGCCCACGGGGCTGGGGCCAAAGTCCTCCTCGGGACATGTCGATGGCAGCAAACATTTTACAGATGTGACATGCTCCGAGCCTGGCAACAGGGGCGGCTCCAGCTGCTGGAGAACGTGGTTGGATTTACGTCCACAGCAAAGCACCCCGTCACCTTTCTCTGCTTGGAGTGTAATCTTTTTTTGGAAGCCTTGCTGGAAAATCTGAATCTTGTGAGCCATCAGCTGTTTATAATCAGAGAAGCATATGTTTAAAAGAGCTGAGGGGCCTTATAAACTCCGTGTGCAAATTACCTTTGGGGCTGCCTGCCCCGCCGCCCCTCCCCGCGGCTGCCATCGCTGGCGAGGGGCTCAGCGCGCTGCCCAGAATTAGCTGTCACCCCGTTGTGGCATGGGGTCTGTTTAGCGTTAGCCACATCAGCTTGGCCCCGGAGCGTGGGAGCTTCCATGTCTGCTGCACGGCTCCCAGGCCCCCCCCCCCCCAGGGCCCCCCCACCCCAGCTGCAGAGGACTTCTGGTCTCCCTGTTGCTGGGCGAGAAACGTCCAGCCTGGGGGCCGCGTAGCAAGACGTGGGTAGGAGCTCGGCCCTCCGGGGCCCCCACGCTCGGCAGGGGCAGCCCAGAGTCGGGGGCTGCCCTCGGGGCCGGCCGGGGCGCCCTGGTCCCGCGGGTCTGTTTGTTCTGTGCTTTTCGGCTCTTGTTTTTGTTTTCGCAATAGCTGTATTCAGATATCACTCGCATACCGTACAATTCACCCATCGAAAGTGTGCAAGCCGATGGCTTTTAGCGTTTCGGCGTCGTGCGACCGCCACCACTGTCTGGTTCCAGAACGTTTTCAGCACCCCTAAAAGAAACCCTGTGCCCGGGTGCAGTCGCTTCTCACTCCCCCTCCCACCTCCCAATCCCAGGAAGCCACAAATCTGCTCTCTGTCTGGACGGATTTGCCTGCTGTGGACATCTCATAGACGGAGAATCACACAGCACGTGGCCTCTTGTGGCTGCTTCCTCGCTTGCCACGGTTGTCCTCAAGGTCCCCCCATCCCTTGCGGGGGCTTCGTCCACCTTCACTGCCAAGCGGTACCCCGCCGTGTGGCTACACCCCGTTTGGTTTGTCCTTTGGTCCGTGGATGGATATCTGGGGCTGTTTCCACTTTTCAGCGGTTACGAAGCATGTTGCCGTGAACGTTACCGTGCGAGCTTTTCGTGAACACGTATTTTCATTCGTCTGGGGTCTGCCCCAAGTTGCAGAATCGGCGGGTCACGGGGGAGCTTGACGTCTAACCTTGTAAGGAACCACCCGACGGTTTCCCAAAGTGGCTGCAGCTCCTTGCCTTCCTCCCGGCTTCATGCGACGCCTCCGATGCCGCCACGTCCTCGCCCACACCTGCTGCCCTGGGTCGTTTTCACGTTAGCGATCCTGGTGGGGGCGAAGAAATATCTCGTTGTGGTTTTGATTTGCATCTCCCTGAGGGCTGACGAGGTCGAGCGTCTTTTTCGTGTGTTTATTGGCTATTCTTCATCTTTATGGAATGTCTAGTTAGCCCCTCCGCCCAGTGTCTATTACGTATCATTTTATTATTGAGCGGTTCGAGTTCTTTATATATTCTGGATGCAAGTTCTCTATCAGACGTGTTCCCCTCCGTTTTGTGGGTTGTCTTTTCACTTTCTTTGATGGTTTCCTCTGGCTCACGATAATTCTTAATTTTGATGAAGCCCAAGCAAACTACCGTGTTCTCTTGATGTTTGTGCGTTTAGTGTTGTAAACTACGTAGCGTCGTGCGAATCCGAGGCCACAAAGATGTATTCCTGTTTTCTTCTAAGTGTTTCTTCTAAGTTAGCCTCAGCTCTTACATCTCGATGTTTGATCCATTCGAGTTAACTCTTGTGGACAGAGTGAGGCAGGAGCCTGGCTTCGTTCTTTGGATACAAATATCCAGTTACCCTCGCACCACTTACTGGAGAGAGAGTCTTTTCCCCACTGAACGCTCTCGGCACCCATGTCAAAAACCAACTGACGGTAAATGTGAGGGTTTATTTCTGGGTTTTCCATTCTATTCCATTGATCTGTACATCTGTCCTTATCCCAGCACCCCACCGTCTTGGTTACTGTAGCTTTGCAGCAACTTTTGAAGTTAGGAAGTGTGAGTCCCGCAGCCTTGACAGGTGAGCTGCTCACCTGTGCCTGTCCCCGCAGCCGGGCTGGGCCAAACCACGTGAACCAGATTGGGTCTTCCAGCTTTGTTCTTTCTTCAAGATTGTTTCGCTGTCCCGGGTCCCTCGAGTGTCCATACAAATTTTGGATCCGCTTGTCCATTTCTGCAAAGAAGCCAGGTGGAATTCTAAGAGGGATTGCCATCAACCTGTAGATCATCTGGGGGAGTATCGGCATCTCAGCAATGTGAAGTCTTCCGTCCGTGAACATGGGATGTCTTTCCGTTTGGTTTAGATCGTCTTAGGTCCTGGGGAGGGGCTACTGTGCGTTTATGGACCTGATGCTGCGGGGTTTGGGGCACCAGGGACCAGCAGCTGTCCTTCCTTCCCACCCACTGGTCCTGCCCAGCCTCCAGACCCATAACTCCCCAGGGTCTCCACGCTCCTCCCAGCCCTGAGCCCCTTCCTCCGGGCTCTGGCAATGCTTCGTGGGCCCAGCTTAGTGCAGAGCACAAAGCGTTCCTCTGACCCAAATCTTTTCACACCCCTGCCTGGGGCACATACCCTCCCCTCCCCTCTCTGGGAGTATCCTCATGTCCCAGTGGGCTCACAAGTTGGCCCTCATACCCAGGGCCTCTCATGCCTCTACTCATGGCTTGCTTGTCCCTCCCTGAGTGTGATCACCACCCCCAGACTCTGGCTCCCGGAAGCTAGGATGGCTCTACTGTCTCACCTACTCTGCACCCCAAGACTACGTACAAGGCGTGGAAACCCCAGGAAGGTCTATAGGAATAACTAAACTGCTTCCCGGACGAGTAGCTTTATGGCAGTGCCTGCCCCAATCGAGAGAGAGTCCTTAATACCAAGCGAGGCATCTTAGGGCCTCACCGCCAGGGAAACAGGACTTTGACAGCTTGCAAAAGGAATTTGATTTTTGATTCCCTTTCAACTCCAGGGTCCCAGATCCGGGGTGTAGTCCTGGAGGGAAGGGTCCTGGCACTGCTTCTGGGGAGGATGCCTTTGAGGGGAGGCAGAATCGGCTCGTGATGAGCTCACCTGGAGCCAGTGACAGGTGGCTGGGGCTGTTCCACTGCTCACCTGTGTGTGGCCTTTGGTCAGGGCTGGGTCAGACCGTCTGGAGCAGGTTGGATCACTGACAGCTGGTACGCCCCAGCCTCGCTGGGTCTCCCTCCCCGTTGGGGAAAGAGGGAAATGCTCCCTGTGTTCCCTGAGAGGGCCAGAGAGGGGACCAGTTCCAAGGAGGTGGCGGCTTATGTCCTTTGGGGTCCTGGGGAGGGGCTTTGTGCAGGCATCGTCTCATTCAAACTCCGAGTATGGCTCCTTCCCACTCACCCACGTACTGTGCGTTTATGGAGCACCTCTGTGCACCAGCCCTCGGCTAGGTGTGACGGCTGCAGTGTGGTACGGTCGTACGTTCGCTGATCCCAGAGAGGTCCGGGCTGCCTGGCCTCAGGGATATCATTACAGGCTCACCAGGGCCCAGGCCGGAATGGGGATGGCAGCACCCCAGAGCCGTAGAGAGGCTCAAAGCGGGGCCCCCCGTAGTCACAGCGAGGTGTTCTGGGGCAGAGAAAAGGGCTCCCTTCCCACCGGCCTCCCCCAGGGTGCTAGGCCGGATTACGGGCCAGCCAAAAGCACATTGCACCGGAGTCCAGAGGCCTGGCTGCCGGACTCTCGGAGGCTCGCCCCCACCTCATAAGATGGCGGTAGGTCAAGGAGCTCTGAGGGCTTCTGTCCCTCTTGGAATGTGCAAATGGGTTAGACAGAGGCCTTTAGTGGGAGCCCCCCCGCCCCATGGCCAGCACAGCCTGAGGCCTTCTGTGCCCTCAGCAGCCGTACCCTGTGGCCAGGAAGCCGGAGGGGCTGAGCTCCCGTGCCTTCTATGCACATGACTCCCTTGCAGCCTCCTGGCATGGGGTGCGCACATTGTCCCCTGGACGGGCTTCGGCTGGCCATGGGGAGGAGGCTGTGGGCGACATGGAAGGATGCCCGCCCCTGCACCCCTGCGAGCCTGTTATCAGAGTGAGGCCAGCCCCCTGGTCGTAAATGGGGGTGGGCTGGGGGATCCTGGTAGGGATGAGGAACCGGAGGCCCCACCTGCGCGGTCCCCCCACCGACACAAGAGCACCCGGGGTGCAGCCAGCCGAAGCCCCCTGTGATATTAACCGCGTCACGAAGCGTTTGGCATTTGGGGATTTTACGTTAGGGAGGGATTAATGAGCCTCCGAAATGAGATCCGAGAGCAGCCAGGACCCTGCCTGAGACGCAGCTTCCGTGGATTGAGCGTGGGGAGCCCCCACTCCTCCCGGCGCCCCAGGCCAGCCGGACCTGCATTCCACTCCTCCTCCCGCCTTCTGGAAGCGTTCCCTGAATCACATTGTTCGCTGCGCTCGGTCGGGCCTTCTGGGCTCTTCCTCTGCTGTTTGCCATAAAAACGCTCCGGTCATCTTTTCCGCTGTGGTTTTTATTGTTTTATTTTATTATTCCAGCTATATTAAGTCGGCAAGAGCTACAGAAATGGTTTTTTCTCCCCCAGATTCCAGAACAAGTCGTAGCCATGGTAGATTTTAATTCATCGCCCTCCCTGCCTTCCTCCCCGCCCCCCCCCCACCCCCACCCCACACACACACATACACACTTGTGTTTTCTCTAACATTGTCCTTCTCACTGTAAATGGGCGTCTCAAGGACGGGAGCTGGAACAGGTCTCTGCTTCCCCCCCCCCCCCCCCCCCCCCATCCAGGGCGAGAAAAAAGTGAGCTCAGATCCCGGGTCAGCCCTGTTTCTGGAGGCCACGGCCACAGGCGCTGCTGGCCCCTGGCCGGGCTGGGCTGCGGTGGGAGCCAAGTGCAGGGTGAAGGCCTGGGGAGGAATCTGGGTTCTTTTGGCTGCTGGTAAGATTACCCATTAAATCCGTATTCCTCACTGAGTTCACGTATTCAGAGAATATCCCGTACTCTGGCCGTCTTACATTACTGCAATATTGCTTCCAGATGGGCAAACACCCACTCAGATCCCGGCCCTCGCCAAAGCTACGGCCCAGCGTGCTGCCCGCCACCGTGCCTTTGTTCTGTCCCCGATCACTCGGGGGGGGGGGGGGGGGGGGCGTGTGCCAGGACTGTGGTCCCCAGCCCCACAAGAGTCTCTGGAGAGAGAGAAGAGCGCGGGAAACCGAGCGTCTCCAGGCCCGAGCCGTGGGCCGCCAAGGCCTCTTCCCGGGGCCCGTTGCCGCCGTGGCAAGGTCCCGGCCCCACCGGTGCCTGGGCTGGCAGAGTCCCGCTTGTCTGCCCTCACGTCGGGGCTGGCTCAGACAGGAGCCTTCTAGCATGCTACACCTGACTGGCGTGGGTTAGGTCCCCTCGCCCTCTCGGCCCACTCCCCCCGCACAGCCCACCCCGCCCCCCAAGACCCCGCCCGGCCCCGGTGAGGCAGTGCGTGAGCTCTGACTGTGCCGTCTGCTGGGCCGTGGACCCTAGGCCTCCTCCTTTCGCTCCTCTGGTCGGCCTGAGTGCGCTCTGGGTGGGGCAGTCATCAGAGACCTGGTCTGTGCGTCTCCCGGGCTGGGCACGGGGCCCCGACCCCACGTGGGGTGGTGTTTGGCAGAAAGGTGGGGGGCGGAGGGTCGGCCGAGGCTTCGTAAAGTCCGATCCCTCGAGGAGGAGACGGCACGCCGGGCGGACCCCGCACAGGCAGAGGCGTGGCGGGCGAAAGACGGCACAGGGATCGAGGCCAGGGCACCGTCAGGTGGGAGGAGGCCTCAGAGGCCAGCTATGGAGCCCCACCGCCATGGCTCAAACGGAAGCATTCCCTTCTTGAGCAAGGAGGCGAAGTGGACAGATGGGCTCTCATTTCCCAAAGTCCAGGTCCTGGGACCTGAGTCCTGGCCCCTCACACGCGTGTCTCCAGCTCGTCAGTGCCTGGCCCGGATGCCGCAGCGGGGACCCCGGGGCGGTGCTGCAGGTCCGGCCGCGAGGCGTAGCAGACCGTGGGCATGCCTGTCATTGCCGCAGGGGAGAGGTCGTGGGGTGGCTGGGCCAGCCCAGCGCTCGGGGATATCCTGGGGAGCTGTTGGCAAGGGCACTCCAGGGCACCAGCCCCAACTTACAGAGACATTCACCACCCCCCACCCCACACACACACCCGTATCCCCAGCCCGGAAAGCAGCCAGCAGCTTGGACCTGTGCCTCTCTTGGGTCTGAGCTCTCAGGGGAGCCCATGTCTTAAAGGCCGTATCCCAGAGGAGCCAGGGAGGTGGGGTGGGACGGCCTGTGCCTGTCGCCCAGGTCCCCTTGGTGGCCAGCAGGGGAGGGAGGGGGTCCAGGGGGGACCCTCCTGCAGCCGCCCAGGCAGAAGGTGCCGTGACCGGGCCGAGGCAGGGCTCATGTGACAGAGAGGAGGAGACCAGAGCTCTGGGGACTGTGACGGCCCAGGGAGGGGGGGATGGCCAGGGGCCTTGGTTTCCAGCTGTAGGAGTGGATGGGGGTGGATGGGGACCACCGCACCTGAGAAAGCCCAGGTCTCCTCCCTCCCACCGTCCCAGGCTCTCTCGGAGGAGACTCCCGTCTGTCCCTGGCCGTGCCTGTGAGGGTGGACCGGCCAGCGTGGTCTCCTGCTCTCAGGAGCCCCGTGTCGACCTGCGTGCCACCTGGCCTTCTGGGGCGGGGGAACGGCCTTGTGAGCCTGAGCTCTGGTGACTGAGCGGGCAGGGGGCAGCCAGGTCGGAAACCATGCTGACGCAAGCCATAAAGCCATCCCCAGGGGTCTCCGTCAACCCCCCGCCCCCGGCTGGCCCGCTGTGACGGACGGCAGGGAGAGGCCGCCCTCCGCCCAGGGGACAAATTTTGGACCTGACTACCTGAGATAAAACAGGGATTTCCTGACAACCTCAGACCTGCAGCTTTCGGATGAATTCCCTCCCGTAAAAGCCCGTTCCAGAGGGCGTGAGCCACCCAGGGGCTGTGCCCTGCCTTTGACCTCGGCTGCTCTGGGAGTGGCAGGACAGGCTCCGACGGGGAGGCCAGACCCCCTGTCTCTCATCCACCTCGTTCGCCTTGGTCGCTGGGCCCACGTTAATTGCTATTTGTATCACTTACAATTTTTCACATTTGTGGTCATAAGTAGCCCCACGGCGGTGTGTACCCACTCGGGGCCACGGAAAGAAGCCAGGGGCCCCTCAGCATCCTCAGACAGGCCAGGCTCCTCTGGGTCCCCCGGAGGGACGGTCTCAGGGGCCGGAGCTACTGGCTAGCGGGCACAGTAGGAAGGAGGCAGCCCAGTGGTCAGACACGTGCCCACGTGGCAGCCGCCTAGGAGCACTGCCGTGTCTCCTCCTCTGACAGCCTTGTCCCCGGCCTCCAGCGTGGACCTCGGGCCTCCTGGGCACGTGCCTGCCCACCCAGCTTCCAGGGCTTGGCCTGCCTAGTGGCGTCCACACACACACGGTCTCCGTTCTTCGAGGCCTGACGGATTTCCACTCCCCGCCTCCCAGCCACGGCCGGGCCACAGCTGGCCCAAGACGCAAGAGTCCCGCCGAGAAAGGGAGCTGAGAAGGCGTGGGCGGTGTGGCGCTCCTCCCGGGGGGGGCGGGGGGGTGGCGGGGATCAGGCGGCCGACATCCAACGGGGCAGCACATGGGTGTTTTGGCTCCATGGCGTTATTTCTGTTTCTGCTTCTGGGGGGAGCTGTGGGCAGCCAGGAGCCCGTGGGAACGGGGTCCTGGATAGGAACTTACAGGGATCACTCCCGGCCTCAGGCCGGGAGCTCAAGAGGAGATCAACATACAGCTGCCAGAGGAGCCCCGGTGGGATGTGAGGTGCACGGTAGTCCGCGAGCCCTGGACCAGTCAGGATGACCAAGGACCTGCTGAGTAACAGACAGCCCCGCAGCTTTCCTTCCCTCTCCAGCTGCTGTCCCATTCGGGCCGGCCAGGGGGTCTGCACAGGATCCCTGCTTACGGCACCAGCAGGAAAAGGAGGGCTGAGGGGAGGAGTGTTTGGGGGGGGTCTCTTCTCTCATCAGAGTTTGGGGATCAGGGAGCAGTCCTGATCAGGACGGAGGCTGGCTTTCTAGAAGCGCGCTAGTCCTGACCATCGGGGCCCCGGCAAGACACAGAGCCGGCCTCCAGCCCGGACCCCTTTCACACGCCGCTCACTGTGGAGAGCCCTGGGTTCTCCTCCTGCCCCCCGACCCACAGGCCGGACGCTTCGTCTCGCTGAGGGGCAGCTTGGGGGGCACGAGATCCTCCTTGCGGGGCTGCGGGTGAACTTCACTGAGACTCGCGCCCGTCAGGTGCTACCGCTGCTCCCAGCAAGTGAGAAATCCGCACCGTGGGGGTTGTGTTATCATCCAGGTGCCAAGTGCACTCGGCCGCCAGGTGCACATACTCCGGCACCTGGGCCTGGAAAATTAACGGTCAGCCGGGTCCCCCCCACCCCGCACGGGCGGTCCTGCTGGCTGGTGCCACGGCCCCTCTGGCAGCCGAGCTGCCCTGCAGGGGCGGGGAGGAGGGGTCCTGAGCAGCGTGCCCTCCCTTCCCTCTCACCCCCAACAAGGCGAACACGCAGGGGTGAGGTGGTGGGGTTGCTCCCCTGCAGCACCCCACCCCCCCCGCTTGGCAACATTCAAGGCCGTCTGGGGGGAGGGGGTTGGAAATCAGCTTGTGGATCTCCCAGAGCGGGAGGGTCAGCAGCTGGCCCCGAACACCACTCACAGTTCCTCCAAAACACTCAGTATTCAAAAGCCAACAGAAAGGAGACTTTGAGGTGGCCACGGTAGAGTTCTCCCTCCCTCCAGGCTTTCCGGCCTTTTCCTTGTCCCTCTTGAGAGCCATTACCTATGCCGGCCCCCTCTGGGCCCCACCAGCCCCCTCTGGGCCCCACAGCCCCACCGGGCCCCACCGCCTGGGCTAGGAGGAGACTGGTGCTGGGGGAGGGGAGCTCCAGGAAGTCACGGCCCTCCCCCCACCCTGTATTCAGGAAAGTTCCGCAGGCCCCGCTCGCTGGCTTCTTATTTTGTTCTAACCGCAGGCTCTCAGGAGAGCAGAAGCAAAGGTCCCTGGGGACAGCACTGGGGGGGAGGGGGTGCGGGAGGAGGCGGGGAGCAGGAAAACTGCCCTTGAGAGCCAGGGAGAGGGAAGGAGAGCCTGTCTGCAGCCTTGGGGCCAGAGGACCCCACCCCAGGACCTCAGGGCAGTAACTCCCCATCAGGGTACTTCTAGGGTCACAGGGAAAGAACTAAACTCTGCCCCCCTGGGCCGGGAAGGCTGCTGTTCAAGCATTTCATGCTGTGTTGTGTTGTGTTGTGTTGTGTTGTGTTGTGTTGTGTTGGAAGGGCGTAGTCTGGTGCCCTGGCAGCTCCTGGCTTGAGGCTGATCCCTTCCTCCGGGCTCTGGGTCGACAGGCTGACACGCCTGGCCTGGATAAACCCCTTGAGGACCCCCCCAGCCTACAAGGTCGAGGTTCAGGACAGGGGTCCAGCCCCCAGCCCCTTCTGACCGCCGCCCCCCTCTCACATGCCCCCAGCCTCACACGTGCACCCTGGAGCCGGCCACCAGCTGCCTGAGCCCCTGGCCGGCCCCATACTTAGCCTCCCTGCCTCCGGGAGGGGCCCCCTCCCCGTCTCTCAGGTTCCACGCACAGACCTACGCCACCAAAAGCTCTCTGGGGTGCAGCTCCCGGGGTGTGGATGCAAAGGAAGCAGCGGGGGTAGGTGCTGGCTCCAGGAGCTGGCCTCCAGTGACCGCGAGGCCGACAATTAGGAGCCGTCAAGGAGAGCTAGGACCCCAAACCGAAGCTCCTTGCAGCACGAGCACGGCGGGGGCCCCGTTCAGTGCCGATGGAATTTGTCACGGGAAGGACAGCTGCAGCTCGGAGCACGCTAAGGTGTTGACGCCCACCCAGTAGGGTCATCTGTAGGTGCCGTCTGCCTTGTCACCGCTCCCTGGGTACATGCCGGGGGCGGGAGTCCCCGTGGCTGCGGACTTCGTCACGGCCCCGCCAGCTGAGGGCTCTCAGGCCACGCAGAGGGTCTCCAGGTCCGTGCCTCCCGGGGTGGACGTGCATCCCTGGGCCTCGTGATCCCACACGCGAGGTTAGGAACACACAGATTTACCTTCCCGAGAGGCGACATGCCCGGCACACGGGTCCCCAGCGCTTAGAGAACACGGGCCGGAGTGAGGGGTGAGTCTGGAGGATTGTCACAGCTTCGCCGGCCCTCGGCCCAGACGTGGCCTGCAGCGTGGCAAGCCGTGTCTGGTGACCTCAGTGCCCGGGGCCCACTGGTAACCAGGGCGGCCAGGGACAGCGCCTCAGGCCGTATGTCGTGTGGTCTCAGAGAAACAGCCCCGCCTCGGCCGTGACCTCCGGAGGCACATCCTAATTTTCTCTAACCTTCACTTCCGGAAAGACAGAGAGGAGCCCAGATCAAACTCTCCTATTGTAAATGCGTGACCAGGTCGGACATGTGTGCCACACACACGTGCCTGACCCCTCTTGCGCCCCTCGGAGCGGGGATGGGGGGCACTCCGTCACCAACACGCAGACCCTCACGGTCTTCCAGGACCGTGTCCCTCCGGAAACTACCTGTGTCCCTCCACCGTGGCGTGGCTCCCGCCGAGAGCCGTGGGGCTGGCGGAGGCTGGTGAGGAGACACTCCTAAGACCTGAGATGGCACAGGGCACTTCCAAATTGATCACATGTGCGAGGTTTAGAGGCTCAAGACGGAGCCGCCGTCCCCGCCATTTATTATCCTGCAAAGTATCGACGATATCCCGAAAGGCTCGCGTGCGTCAGCGGCCGGTCGCGGCCGGTGACGTGCACGCGCGGGCACGCGCTCCCTGGCTCAGTTGCCTTCCGGGGCCAGGCTGAGGTCAGGCCTCCTTCAGGCCAAGCCCACGCTGGCCTTGTGCGGGGACAGCTGAAGGCCAGGAGGAGGCCACTGGCCTTGGGAGAGGCTCCCAGAGCAGAGGCAGCCCCCTCGAAGGTCACCGGGCCGTTCCCTGCAAGGGGAGTGGGACCCAGGGCTGGCCAGCACCGGCAGTGTCTGGTTAACCCCTGCCTGCCGGAGCTCCAAGCGCCTGCGGGGGCCTTCTCGGAGCGCCCTACGTTGGGGACCTCGCCCTGGGTGCCTGGGGCCCAAGAGTGACTTCTCCTTGGCTGCGGAAGACGGGAGCTGAAGCTCAAGCAGGGCCATAGCCGCCCCATTTTGGCGGGCTGGGCTTCCAGAAGCTGGCGGCCCTGTGCCTCCTGGGGAGTTCTGGCTGTGTCTCCTGCAGCCCATGGGAAGTCAGGCCCTCGGAGCACCGGGGGGATTGTCCCTCATTTGCCCCGTTAAGCAGGGTCCGGCAGGGGAGCGGCCTTGCTGGGAGTCGGAGGCCAGCACAGACCCCAAGGCCAGCGGGGCTCGGTCCCGAGGGAGAAGGAAGAGGTTCTCCCGGGTTTCCGCATCCCAGGGGCCACGCCGGGCTCTGCTATCCTGTCCTCCCCAGCTTTCCAGGGACGAGGGCCCCTGGCACTCGCGGAGGCCCGGCCCGGATGCAAGAAAGGGGTTTTGTCTGTGGACGCTTGTGAAGAGTTAAAAAGGCAGGGAGGGGGCCGGCAGGGGCTGCTTCAGGTTACCCTTTCTGAATGTCAAGAGAGGAGCTGCCTGGGCCAGACCAACTCCAGGGAGACAAGTTACAAAACATCCAGCAGCATCCACGACTAATTTCTTCCCCTGTTTGTCCTGCAGAGGAGGCTGAGTTAAAAGGCAGTGCTTTGGGGGTTGAAAGGCTCCCTGCAGGGGTCTGCGTGCAAGGGGACCCCAAGCCTCCACAGCTTTTGTTCGAGGCCGCTAATAAGCTGACTCCTGCTGGGCGCTTTGAGGGCCTGAGGCCTCCAGTCCCAGCCCCGGCGGCTGCCCCTTTTCCAGCGCTCCAGCCCCAGCAGCCGGGGGTGTGCCCAGCATTTCCCCATCCATGGTGTGAGTGGAATTAGCAGACTATCAAGAAATATTTCTAGGGATTTACATTCCGGTGGTCAAGAGCCTTCTCGTGGCTTTTCTCCTGCGTGCAGGGGTGGGAGGCGCCCCGCAGGGCTGGCCAGGGGGAGGCGGGGGCGGGCCTTGGGGGGTCACCCTCCTCCATCCCACGGAGCCTTTAGGAGGACCGCTCCACTCGGCAGGTTGGGACGCAGCGAGCGGCGTGAGGCGGCCACTGTGTGGCTGTTTGCCACCCCCTCCCCCAAAGCGGCCGGGTGGCCACCCCCAGCCCGGCCGGCAGCACCGCTCACCCGGAGTCGTTCCTCTGTCCGCCCCTCGGGACACCGTCACTCTAAGCCCATAAGGTCCTGCTGCGTCCTTGTCACCACCCCCCCCCCCCCGGGACACGTGCACCAAGCTTCCCGTCACTTCCAGCTTCCACGGGCCCCCACAGGGCCAGCGTCTTGCGTGGACCGCCTTGCCGCGTGCAGGGAGCACCCAGACGGCCTGCCGGGGTCCCACCTGGCACAGGTCACAAGGAAGCCCCACACCCCCTCATAACAGGGCATTCCCGAGATCCCCTTGTGGGCTGGCCAGGGCGAGTCAGGGCGTGGGGGGGAGGGGTGGTGGGGAGCCACAGAGCCAGCACACCCTGTCCCTGGAGCTCACAGGTGGCGTGACATCACATCAGGCTGACAGGTGAAGAAACATGGGCTGGGTGAGGGCGGGAACGGGTGCGGGCGGCTGGGGTGGGGCTGGGTGTGATTCTTCCGCCGGGGTGATGGCTTCCCCAAGGGGGTGACAGTCGGGCGGGACTGAGGGCGGCCGGCCGTGCGGGGATGCGAGTGCAATCTGGGGGGGGTCCTGGGGCCAGGGTCTGAGGGCCACGGTGCCCTCGGAGGCCGTGAGAGAGCGGGTGACGGTCGGCAGAGCCGGGCTCCGGGTGCACCCCCGTCCCACCCTGCCAGGGGCAGACGCGGCCTCTGGCCGAGCTTGGAGCCCCATGTGCCTGTGACACAGGACGTCCCCGCCCCAGGGTTGTGGAGCTAGCAGTACTGTCCCCATTTACCATGGGACAAATGGGGGGTCACAGACTCTCTAGGGTAACCTCTCCGGGTAGCCTCCCTAGGGACACCGGGCATGTGGGCCTCACGGTGCACTAGAAGTTACGCGAACCCATGCAGACCAGGATCCTGGCTGGGGCCCTCGAGACCCCCAGCAAGCCCCTCCCTCTCTGTGCCTCGGTGTCCTCGTCTATCGGGGGGAATATGGTACCCTCCTCGGTGGATTTGGGGCGAGGCAGGGAGAGGCACGTAGGCGAGGCCGTGTGGTACTTTCTACGTTCCCGGCATGTCGAGGCCCCGTGAAGACAGTCCCAGGTCTGGTCCGTGGACGTGTCCCTGCTGTGACAGCGGTGCCTGGAAGCAGGGACAGCTAGTCAAGGACGATGCTGAGGCTCGAAATGGCAACGTGTCCGTTAGCTTTGCTCTGAAACAAACCGTCCCCAAACCTAGCAGCTCAGAGCAGCAAACCTTCCCCGAACCGAGCGGCTCACGCTTCCACGGGTCTGTCGAGCGGGCAGACTGGTACGAGCGGGGGCTGGGTGGTCTCGGATGGCCTCGCTCGCAGGTCAGGCCCTCGGCCAGTGCCTGGGGCCTCTCCAGCCAGCTCGCTGGGGTGGTTCACACGGTGGTGGCCCCAGGGTTCCCGGCAGTAAGAGAGGACGGCCCAATGCACAAGTTCAGCCGTGCTCCTGACTCGGTGGCCAGGGCACGTCACGGGCAGGGGGTGGGGAGGGGAGAGGGTGGTGGCCTTCGGGAGCAGCTGCAGGTGTGAAGGAGTTTGCTCTCTTCACCAGGCAGAGCAGAAACGCAAGCCTGGCTCCCTGCTCCTGACCCGGAGCCCGCCCTCCATCCGCCTGCCCCCTCCACCACCACCTCTGCACCCTGACCCCTGGGGCCCGGCCAAGGGGCCCCATCCTCCCGACAGAAAACCACATCTGGACCTGGGCCCTCCAGTAGGTTCACCAGGGAGCCCCCGAGAAGGAGCCCAGGAAGGAAAGACAGGCTCAGATAATCCACAGTCTCCCGCCGGCTCAGGATCGCTTCGTGGGGTCACCTTTCCGCGTGGAACCACTCACTCTGTCAGGGCGGACAGTCCTCGCTCTGCCAGGTGACGGCCCTACATCCTCGGGAGCAGCAGCCGTCGCCCCGCCCGGACTGCGTTGTGCGGGATGGACCAACACTGGCCGCCAGGGGCCCCGGCAGGTGCCCGTCGGGGACTGGGGACCGGGGCTACGGTCGCCCTCAGAGCAGGGAAGGTGGGGAGTGAGCAGAAGGGTCAGGATGCCCTGCGGGGCTGGAGCCTCATCACCCACGGGTGGGGTGCACATCGGTGGCCCCCCTGCACCTACATATGGCACCCTTTGCAGGCGCTGGAGGAGGAGGGCAGAGGAGCCGGGGTGGGGGGGTGAGTGCCAGCCTCGTGCTCTGCCCTCCCCCCTCACACCCCCAGGAGGCGATGCCATGACTATCCCGGGCTCCTAGACAAGGACGTGGGGACTTGCCTAGGGAGACAGAGGGGCCAGTAGAGCCAGGAGTCAGGATAGGGCTTCGGATCACCTGCCCCACCCGGAGGGGGCCCTCTAGGATCAAGCTTTTGGCCTCAGCACAGAGCCGGCTTTATCTTGCCCTGCTGGTCTCCAGCCGTGTGGTCTTGAACAAGACCCTTACGGGCCTGGGCCTCAGTGTCCTTAGCTGTCAAGTGGGGGCACAGTGGTTTCTGTCACACCTGATCCAGTAACCCTAACCAGATACCAAGGGCAGCACCAGGGCTCAGGGGCCGTCCATTGGGAACCAGCACACTGAGCCCAACGTCACCAGGTGCCCAGTCTGCTCGCGCACAGCCCGAGCCCAGCGGTCAAGTGTGCAATTTGCCTGAGACCGACCGACGTGGCTCTGAATACACGCCTTGAACCCGGGCTAGACCCGTCCGCTGCCCTCATTTCAGCTCTGGGGAGCCCCCCAGGCAGGGCAGTCGGAGGTTGTGAACCGGAGACAGGAGCGAAGTGCCCTGGGGCGAAGGCCGCCCCCGGGGGACACAAGGGTCTCCCCTTCCTGGCGCGATGGCGGGAGGCAGTCCTTGGCGCTCGGGGCTCCGGGCACCCCCAGCCCTGCGCCGCGGGCAGGAGAGGCCGCTCAACCCACCTTTGTGTCCACAGAATGGCTTTCACGGCTGAGACGCCCTGCCGTTCGTCTGCGGGGGGTCCCTGACCTCCCTGGGTCAAAGTTGAGGCCTCGCGTTTACCTGTGGTTGAGCAAGCAGCTTCGCCAGAGGCTCCCCGCGAACACGGGCTTGCGCCCCAGAACCCCAGTCCGGCTGGTCCGGACAAGCCCGTCACACGGGCCGAGTGCCCCTGTCCCTGCAGCGCCCGGAGCCCCTGGCTCAGGACCGGCTCCGCGGCCAAGGCTCCCTTCCAGCTGTCGGGGACCTAAGGAAGGCAGGGGTGCTGGGCTTTCTGAAACCTGCCAGCTTGTGCAAACGCTGTCTCCCCCCTGCCCAGAGCGCGGGTCACCTGCCTGGTTAATCATCCCGGGGCCCTGCAGGTCAAGGAGAGGCAGGAGGCCAACTCCCTGCTTCTCAGATTCTGCTGAACTAACCGAAACCCTAACCTTCGGGCTTCCCCGCTAATTTGTGATAAGGTCTCGCCAAGAAAAACAGCAGGCCAAAGACCCCTGATTTCTTCACGAATTCCAGAGCGCTTGGTTCATTCCGGCAGGGAAGGGGCCCGAGGCAGCCGTGGGTGCAGGGCCGGGGACGGCCTCGCAGGGGCCGCTCTGGACGACCACCTGCCCGCTCCCCAGAGATTGCTTCCAGCTGGCCTGGGCAGCAGAGGCCGAGGGCGGGCCCCGGGCGGCGGCTCAGACCAGGCTGTGCCTGCTCGTGCGACGTGTATGCAGACGTGGCCAGCTTGGGTGGGGTTCGTGCGGAGGCTCACGGGCCCAGGCTCCTGGCCTGGCGACCCTGGGGTCCCCGGATGGAGTTGCAGGGATCTGCCAGTGCCCTCGGGCCAGGGACAGCAGTGCCTCTGAGCGAGAGACAGGGCCTTCCTGGAGGCAAGCCTCAGGGTTTCAGAGGGCCGAGGGCCCAGACGTAACACAGGGGTAATTGCTGCGCTCCAACAGCTGGGGAAACTGAGGCCCAGGGTGGAGAAGTGATCCCCTCGAGGTCCTGGATCTCCACACCCTTGCCCACCGTGGTGCATGTGACAGGGCAGTGGCCAGGAGCCCAGAGGGTGCGGGACTGCGGTGACAAGCCAGGACACTGAGGCCACAGAGATGGGCAAGGCCCATTCCCGACAGGGAGGGGACGTGCCCTTCCAGAGGCTCGGGAAGCACACGCAGGCCCTTGCCCAGCAGCTTCCAGCAGACGGCCATCTCCTTAAAGAGAGACGGAACCTGTTCCGTTCGCCCCTGTGCAGGGGCCCCTCTCGCTCTGCCCCCCAGCTTGAGGCCCTGGGCGAGGAGGTCAGCAGGGGTCAGAGGACTTTTGAGCCACTCAGTTGGGGCTCAGGCTCTGCATTCCTAGGTCTCCACCCCCAAAGGGGTCTTGGGGACCCGGAATTGCCCCTCATGTATCCCGGCAGGAAAGTCTGTGCCTGCTTTCGGCATCAGTGTCCTTCAGCTCCTGAGCTCCGGTCCCACAACCCCACAGTTGGAGCGAGATGCACCCTGCAGCCCGGGAAGCACAGCCCCAGATTGGGGTGGGAGCGGTGGGGGGGTGGGGGTTCCGGGGGAGCAGCAGCACTTTCCAGGGACAAGCATGCAGCTTAGTGGGCATTCTGGGGCAGACACAAGGGGACCCAAATCCTGGCCGGCCGAGATCGGGGACAGCTCACAGTCTCTCCAAGGTCCCGTCTCCTTGTCTGTAAAACAGATAATAAAGGAAAGCTCAGTGCGTGGGGCAGGACCCTACAGACAGCAGGTAGCTCCTGGGGACCATCTGCATGTGGGTGAGGTACTGGGAGCAGCCAGGATCCCCTCGGGAACCTACGGCCACTGTCATGGCAGATCCAGCCTTGACTCGGACGACGGGGGTGCGCGGTGGCCCCAGAGCCCTGGAGAGGGAAGGCCGGAGCTGGCCTTGAGCAGAGGAGCACAGACCCAAAGTGGGAGCCGGTGGGGGAGGGCCGCGTGGTCTGGAGGGTGAACGGACAGCACCAGCGGGAAGCATGCACTTGTGCGCCCACGCCGCGAAGGGGCAGGGACATGGGCATGTCTGACATGGGTCCTGCCCCACCCTCTCATGACTCTCACACAGCCGACGTGACATGGCCAGTTCCCGCTCCCCACAGCCCCTCATTGCACCCAGGCGCTCTGGCTTCTCCCTGTTCCTCAGCCCCTTCCAGCACGTGCCTGCCCCAGGACCTTTGCACAGGTTCCCCTCCAGGTCTCACGATGGCACTGCCCTTCTCCCAGCCTCTCCTGTCCCCTCATCCTCCTCTTTTCTGCTTTGACTCTGACCGTGGCTCCTCACAGCCCCTCCCCCGAGGGCATGGTGCCTCCTCCCACCTCTGAGGCTGGGGCAGGACTCTTGCTCCCAGAGATTCTAAAACCACCCTGAGGCCGCCCATCTGCAGAGCCGGGCCTTGGAAAGGACGAGAGCAGGACACGCGGCATCGTCCCAGAGCCTGGCCCGGGGCAGACGGATGGCCAGTAAGATGGCCAGTCCGGTCCCCGAGGGCTCAGGCTGGCGGGGGGCATCCAGGAGGGCCCTGCAGAGCAGTGTCTGTCTGCCCTTGGCAGACCCCTCGCCACCCCAGAGGGCTGGCCTCCGTGGATGCTGTTGAACCGCCAGAAACTTAATCTATTATTACACAGAAACTTCTGTGAAGTCAGGGGTTTGAACTCCCCAGAAGTGTTTGCCTGATTCGGGGCCGATAGCGGGGTGATTAATGCTGGCGATAAGGTGTTGATTGGTTCTGGGAGCCGCTGCAGACACAGGGGCTGCTGTGCAGCCGGGCTGGCAATGTGCTCGCCCAACAATAGCCCGTTTATCCAGCGCCCCGCCCGCCCCCCGCCCGCCGCGGACGGGCGGAGAGGGCGCGCGGGCCGGAACCCGGGAGCCCATTCTCTGCGGGGAGGCCGCCCAGGGCCCCCTGTGCTCCTCCTCCCTCGGGCTCCCCCCAGGGGGGTGGGGGCACACTGCGGGTGACACCCCCCCCCCCTCCGCCGACCTCAGTAGCTGTACCTGCAAAATGGGATACTGAAGCGTCCACCCCAGGGGGCCGCCGGCCCGTGACGTTAGACCAAGTAGCAAAGCCCTCAAGGAGAGACAGGTGTGCATTTATTCCACAGAACACCTGCTCCAGGTGTGGGGCGGCCACGACCACGTGGGGTTGCACAATTGACACAAACCGACTCAAAGCCAGTGCAGAGCGGAGGGGCCGACGTTCCAAAGCGGGGGGCGGGGGGGGGGGGGGGATGGACAGTCACAAGACCCGTAAGGAAACGCATTGAGGAGGCAGACGAGGCTGGGGCACAGAAGGGGCCCGTCCTAGGTCGGGTCAGGGGGCGGACGTCTCACAGGGAGGGTGCTAGATCAAAGCCTGGGGATGGTGAGCTTCTGGTCATCAGGGCAAACAAGGCTGCGGACGAGGGCCCGCCAGAGGAGGCGATGTAGCCGGACTCCGGGAGTCTCACGGGGACACTGGCTTTCACTCCGAGCAGGGCACGGTCACCCAGGCTGCAGAGCCGAGGACAGACCACTGAGGGGCCGGGGCGGGCCTGGGAGGCCCGGGTGTGCAGGTGAGAGGGGGCGGTGGCTGGGCCGGGCCCGGGGAAGGGAGGTGGCCGTGTCCTGCGGCTGCTGTAACAAGTGACCACAGACTTAGTGGCTTTAAACAGCACGGATTTATTGCCTACTGGTTCTGCAGGTCCTAAGTCCACAATGGGTCTCACAGGGCTAAGGTCAAGGTCCCAGCAGGCTGCCTTCCTTTCCGGAGGCTCTAGGGGGATCCGTTCCTTTCCTTGCCCTTCCCAGCTGCTGGAGGTGCCCGGGTTCCCTGGCTCGTGGCCCCTTCCTCATGGTGCTCAGACCTCGCCTCCTTCACCTCTTCTCTCCTCCTCCCGTCTCCCTCTTTCCCGTGAGGATGCGTTGGAAAAGCCGGAAGGGAGGCAGCGAGGCGCGGCAGGGTCTGGAAGGCCCCGGGAGAGAGGCCCACTTTGTCCGCAGGCAGCGCGTGCGGGGATGAGTCTTGCTATGGCCACAGCCTCGCTGCCCCTGCCCTTGTCTGCGGTGGAGGCAGATCAGGGCCCCGGCTGCAGGCGTGTGGCCATGGTGGCTCGAACGGGCAGAGGAGAGGGAGAGGGGGCCGGGGCCAGGCCTAGGAGGCCGTGGACAGGAGCTGGGCTGGGCTCTCGGCCGGATGGACCAGCGCTTGCCCCGGTGGGACCTGGGCCAGGTCCCTCGTGGCTCCGGAAGGTCGGTCTCGCTCACAGAAAAGGGAAGAGGCGTCGTTACCTTGTGTTGTGGGCGAACGCCTACCACCGGCCTCACAGCCATATATAGAGCCAGACGGAGGTCCTGGGGCCTGGTGGAGCCGCCCCCCCACTGCCTGGACTCCCCCCGCCGGAACCTCAGCCCCGTTCGAGGCCCAGCCCGGCAGAGGGCGGGGGCCTCCCCGAGGGGAAGCCCACGGCTCCCCAGCTTGAAGGCGGCCGAGCTCCCCGAGGCCGGGGTCGGTTCTGTGGGATGTCATCACCCGTGGTCCCCAGGGTCGCGTGGAGAGGACGATAACCAGATGCCCTCATCCTCCAGCCGGAATGCCCGGCCCCTCGGGAATCAGGCCCGGGTGAGTCCAGCACATTCCAGCTGTGTGTCAGCGGGAGAGTCCCTGGAAAGGCCTCCCACCACACCCACCTCGGGGCTGGGCACGAGGGCCCAGGACGTCCAGCGAGGCCACGTCCCCCGGCGGGATGTGCGGCACTAAATGCTTGTCCTCCCTTGTCCTGGTCCCGTCCTCAGCTCCAGGCAAACCCCTCAACAACCCAAACAGGGCCTTGTCACGGCCCAGGCAGCCCAGCTGCCCGGGGATGAGCAGTCCTGGTTGTCAGGGTCCTCGGCCGGCCCTGGGCAGTGCACAGAGGGCGGACCACAGGAGTGTCTCTGCAACAAGCTGGGGCAGAGGGCTGGCTTGCGAGCCCGGGTGCCCTACAGAGGCGCCATCTCTTTGGAACCCTCTAGAAGCTCTTCCCATGGGCCTCTCTTGGCCACCTCTCAGTCCCGGGTCCTCTGATGGAAGTGCGGTTTTGGGGGGACTCAGCGAAAGTAGGTTCCTGGGCCACTGTGACAACCTTTCACGGGTGGCGAGTCACCTCTTTGCCTAGCTCCTGCCCCCAGGTCGGCAGTTTGCCTCGACCCCTCAGCGCCAGAGCTGGGAGGTCAGCCTGCAGCACCTTCCCTCGAATGTCCCTTCCTCGGCCGTCTGGCCCTCGGGAGTGTGTGCGTATGTGTGTGTGGGGGGAAGCGGGCCCCTCTCCCTGCGTCTGGCTCGTGGCCGAGGCCCCACCCCCCGCACAGCACTGTCTCTGGGGGACTTCCCCCCCCACCCCCGGGAGAGAACCAGAAGCATCCAGAGGGCCACCGTGGGGAGGTGACTCGGGGTTCGGCCCCTGAGGCTGGCACGTTGTGGGCTCTGTGTTCCTCCTCCCCCATCGCGGGAATGGAGACCAGGCTTGGCTTCGGGATGTTTTCCCTCTAGGGTTTCGAGATCAGGGCAAGCCAAGAGTCTGGGGTGCGCTCACCCCAAAGATGTCTGGCCACAGCTGTGTGTCCCGGCACCTTTCTAGAAGCCTCCGGCAGGGATTCTGCTGGGGAGGGGGGTTCACGGCTGCCATTCGCCGGCTTCCGGGTCTCTCCATAGCCTCGCCCTGGCGCTCCCTGACATCGGGCTCGGGCCGGCACTGCCCCCACCGTGAAGCCCCTCGTGCCCAGAGTGCCTCCCGGGCTCTCTGCCTGGCTCAGGACGCCTGCCCCGGCCGGCCAGGCGGACTCCCAGCTCCTCTTCCCTCTGCCTCCGCGGGGGCCGCCTCGCAGACCTTGTCTGGCACCTTCACTCCCGTGCCAGGGCCCAGAGGTGGTGTGGATGGACGGCTGTTACAGCTGAGAGCGAGCAGAGGGGCCTGAGGCCCCAGTTGCTTCCGACGGGGCCCGAGGGGCGTCTGACCTTTCCGGCCACGGGGCAGCAGTTGCGTGAGCGTGAACAATCGCCCCAGTGTGCAGGGCACAAGCGGCCTTTTCTTCCTCACCAGGCCAGCGCACACAGCTCCCAGCCCGGCTTCCCTTGAACAAACATATTTATTGTGGCCGCCATGGAGGGCCTCGCCTCACAGCCGGGGCCCGGGGGCCTCTGTCCCACCCGCCGGGGCCCGGGGAGGGGACCCCTGCCCCGGCGGTCTCCCCCACCGGGTCCCCTGCCCTGCAGGCCCCAGCCCCGTCACGCCCCAGGCGGGGTGGCTCCAGTCTCCACCCCACCCCCACCCCCACCAGCCCCCAGTGGCTGCTGGCGATCCCTCCGGGAGCCTGTGACCACCCACAGGCAGCAAGCCAGCTGCTGAGCCACAGGCACGTGGGAGGAGGGGCCTCAGGGACAGCCACACCTGAGCCAGCCCTCACCTCCCTGGGCTCAGCTCCCTCCTCCGTGAGATGGGGAGTGTCACCAGCATGGCTCCAGCCGGCCTGGGGAGCACCCTCCTGCCCGCCCTGGTCTCTGCTCCCGGGGCTGCTCTGGGCTGCTTGTCCCCAAATCCTGCAACATGTACCAGGAGGGAAGGGATGGCCTGGGCGCCTGGGGCTTCCCGGCCCCTCCCTGGGGACGCCCCGAGTGGTGGGCATTCCCAGCTGTGCTCAGCACAGGGGCCTCTCTGGTGCGTTCCCCCTCCCCCGCAACGCTGTGGCCCCCTGACCCTTGCTCTCCCTCAGCCCCCATCAATTCGCTTGCCTCCTTCCTCCACCTGGCAGGCAGATCCAGGCTCCTTCCCACGTGCCCGGAGATTGTGGCTGACCCCCAGGTCAGCGGATCCGTACTGGTTCAAGGGCGTGAGCAGGCCATCAGGCCCGCACAGGGCAGGGCAGTACCCCAGCTTCCAGGCAGCACCCCTGGGAAGGAGAGCCCGGAGACCTTGGCGGGGGAGGGGGGCGCGGCAGGGAAGGGACCCGGGGCACGGGAGCCCCGTGGGGAGGGGCAGGGATGGGTGCTGCTGTCTCTCCCCTGACCGGTGGCAGCTCGGTTAACCCCACCCACAAACCCGCCGGAGGCAGAGGACCGAGGCAGGGGGCCTGCCTGTCTCTCCCTGAAGGTTGGGAGCTCAGGTGCCTGGCAAGGGACGTCACTGCTCTGGTCCTGGTGGCCCCGGATGTGTGTGCGAAAGGTGCTTAAGACACGTGTGGAGCAAATGAATGAAAACTCACGTAGGCCTGAGCAAGAGACGGCTGGTGAGTTTCAGAACTTGCAAGTGACTCAGTCAGGCCTGAGCCCCGGTGCGTGACGTGCTGGGCAGGGGCGGCCGAGAAGGGCCTGGTGATCCCACCTGCGTTCCAAGGGCTGGCCTGTCCTGCCCTCCCTCCTCGTGAGTTTCCTCTCAGCGCTTCTGGGAGCTCGATGGCTGTGCCCACCAGGGAGGGCTTTTGTAACAAACACCGTAGGCGGTCACCATCTCCTGGTCCCTGAGGCCGGAGCCCGAGGTCCAGGCGTGGGCGGGGCCGGGGCTCCCGAGGCCCCTCTCCTTGTGTGTGGACGGCCGTCCTCCCCTTGTGTCCTCACGGGGTCGTCCCTCCGTGCGTGTCTGTGTCCCGATCCCGTCTTCTTACAAGGACCCCGGTCACACGGGATCAAGGCCCACCCCGCTGACCCCGTGTTACCTTAATTTTCTCTCTAAAAGCCCATCGCCAGATACAGTCACCTTCTGAGGCAGGATGGCATGAATGGGACGAGGCCTCCCCGATTTCTTCAGCGTCTACAGGACAACCGGAGGCAAGGAGGTGACCTCCGCCTCAGGGAGGCAGATGACTTCTGGGATGTGGGTGCAGGAAGCTCTGTCAGCTGCCGGGAGCTGGTGCAGGGAAGGGGGGCTGCCTGAGATGCCGGAGGGCCGCTCACTGGCTGGCCCGGCCCTCCCGCCTGCCCTCGGGGCTTCTCCAGTGCCCCGACCACTGTCCTAGGGCTGCTGGGATTGAGACAGGTCTACGCTCCATTCTAGTCTTGAGAAGACATGGGATTGAGGAGCACTGAGTTTGGAGGGTACTGGGTACTTGTGACTACTGGGAACCTGGATAGTATCTGGGCCCTGAGTCGCAAGATCCCTGAGCATCCCGGACTGGACAGCCCAGATCCGGGGCCTGTGAGTATCGGAGCCTGAGAGGCCTCGGGGGTCCGTGGAGTCACTGGGGCCCGTGAGAATGATGGGCCTGGGGAGCCTCGGGGGGTCAGAGGCCGCCTGCTGTACTGGGGGTGCAGGGGCAGCGTGGGTTCCGGGGTGGGGACAGTGGGAGCCAGTTCCCCGGAGAGGAAGCCCCTGGCATGGCCCCGGGAGGGAGGGGTCAGCGTGAAGTCCCAGCCACGGGGGGTGGGCTCAGGCTATCTCCTGGCCCCCACCCCAGCCCCTTCCAGGTGTCCCTTTGTGACCTCCTCCAGGGCAGACCCGGCGCGGCAAGGGCTGCTGCCCGACGCGGGCGTGGCAGGGAGCAAAGAGCGGGAGGCTGCCTTGGTGGGCCGGTGAGCCCGGCCCTCCAGGCTGTGTGCAGTCACCGGGTGGGGTGGGGCCATAGGATGGGAACTGGGTGGACACGAGATGCTGGAGGCAGGTCCCCAGGCAGGGTCTCCGGTCCCCCAGGCGGGGCGCAGGGCTGTGAGGCCAGGTGAGGCGTGAAGGGGAGCAGTTGGCCCCCGAGCCGGCCACCACGTGGGTGCAGGTGGGAAAGGGAAGAAGACGTCACCGCTTCCCCGCCTGGTCACCACTCTCCCAGCGTCTCCACCGCTCGGCCTCCCCGGGGGCTGCCGCACGCCTGAGAACCAGGAGCTGACTCCCAGCCGTGTGGCCTGGCAAACCGACTCACAGAGCCGTAAAGTTCTTGTTTTAAAAATCAGTATATTAGCTCAACTTTATAGATTTCAGAAGTGCTACTTGAAAATAAAAATATCCCAATTATGTTTATGATCCCAACGTGAATCCATTCGACTCCGCTCTGGTGAAAAACCTTTGTGTAAGAGGCCGGGAAGCCCTCGTCCTGACTCAGCCCTTACAGACCGCGAAACGCAGCCAGAGGGTCAGAGCTGGAGGGCTCCAGTCACCGGGAAGCCTCTCCTGCTCTGCGTCCCCCTCACCACCCGGGGGCAGAGGCCGGGCCTCGAGGGGAGTCGGTGGGTGTCAGATATGAGGACCGGCTGGGCCGACATAGGTATGCACAAGTGGGGCCACGTGGGAGCTGCCTGGGGGCGGGGTCAACACTCACAGCATCCGGAGGAAGGACGTTCTGGAGCCTTCTTGGGGTTTGGGGAGAACCGATGACAGGGGAGAGCATCCTAGCCTGGCCATGACCGATGGCCTGTGGTCAGTAGGGGAAACGCAATTTGAAGAAGGTGAACGAGGAAACCTGCAGACAGCGGGAAGGAGTGAGCCCACCCCCCATGCAGGGTGGGTCACGATAGGCTCCTAGGCCAAGGGGTGGGCAGCAGCACGGTCATGAGGCCAGGGTGATCAGGGAGGACTCCCTGAGGAGGTGACATTTGATTGAGCGTGACAAGAGGGGCAGAGAGTCCCCGCTTCCAGCCTGAAGAGCAGAGTGAGATGCGGTAGGAGGCGGGGCCCCTGACGCCCAGCCTATCTGCTCTGGGTGTTCCCCGGGCCTCTGCTCACCCTCCTGGGGGCAGAGACCCAGCCAGAGCCGCGGGGTGGGCCCGGAGCCTGGTACCTCTGGGGGCCAGAGGAGGCCAGCCTAGGCTCACCCCAGCCCAGCAGGGTCCCCAGGTCGCTCGGGAGGCCGCAGGGCTTGGCCTGGAAGGGGCCTCTGTGGCCTCCAGGTGTGCGTGCGGGTGTCTGACTTTCCCGGGGGGGGGGGGGGGGGTGCCCGGCTGGGCCAGGGTCCTCTCGGCAGACCGCACGCTGGGCACCAGGCACACACACCGGACGGGACCGCCCTCCCCCCCGGCCTGGCTTCTGCTCTCGGATCTGCCGCAGGAATTCGGAGCAGCCCGCTCAGTGGGCTGTAATCGGACGCCAGGCCACCTCTGTTGTTGCAGGTGCAGTGTGGGCGCCCACGGCCAGGTGGGCGGGCACAGCACCGCCTGTCACTCACGAGCCGGCCCGGCACGCAACCTTCAGCAAGGGCTTCCCCGCAGCCTCCATTTCCCTGAGAAGCAGGGAGGATGCTGGCCCGACCCCCGGGTGGGGGTGGGGGGGGGGACCGTAAGGATGTCAGGCTGGCACCTCGTGCACGCCCAGGGTGGAGGGACAGGCCACGGGCACAGCAGGGTGCCTCCCCAGGCTGGACAGGCTGCCCCAGCCTCCGTGGTGCGACGTGCTGGGGGCCCAGGCTGCACACGCCTTCCTGCTGAGGCCCTGGGAGGTGGGTGGCGGGCCCAAGGTCACCCAAGGTTACGCGGGATTAAACCCAGCGGTTCTGGCTCCCGACACAGGCTATTTCCACCCTGTTGTCCTGTTGGAGGCCCGGGCCGGTCCCCAGTGGCTGCTGTGACACATGACCCGACTTCGGTGGCTGGAAACAATACAGATTTTTCATCTTACAGTCCTGGAGGTTGGAACAGTCTCCCTGGACTAAAATCAAGGTGTGGCCAGGCGGGGTTCCTTTCTGCCAGCTCTGGGGGCTTTCCGGAAGGAAGCCACCCACGTTCACTGGCTGCACAGGCAGCCACGGCCGGCGGACCCTCCTCACCTAGCACCCATCTGACCTTCTGCAGAGCCACCTCTCCCCCTCTGACTCTGCCCCTCCTGCCTCTTGCCCTGCGAGGATCCTCGTGACCACAGATAATCCAGGGCAATCTCCCACGGCGAGGTCACCTGCTTGGCAAACTTCATTCCATCCACAGCCTTTCCCCCTTTGCTGCAGAGCGGAATTTGTCCCTGGGCTCCAGGGGACAGGACATGGGTGTCTTTGGGGGCCATCGTTCTGCTCACCATGGTGCCCTGGGTCCCACTGCAGCCCCCCATGGGACGCCTTGGGCCATCCTGCCTCAAATGGGAACCGAAGGGTGTCTTGGGAGGCTGGGGACCAGGGCACGTGAGGGCAGGACTCAGACATCGGCCAGGTCCCCTGGGAGCTAAGGGGGACGGGGCTGCTCCCTGCCATGTCCTAGCCCTCCCAGCGTGCCTTCCTTTATGCTGGTCCCCGACCTCCTCCCTTTAGCTTCATCTGCTGGCCATGCAACGTTCTAGAACATTCTGCTGCACTTTGCCAGCAGTCGTCACCCCGTCACTGTGAGTGGAGGTCCTGGGCCGTAGAACACTCCAGGCTCCTCGAAGGGGCAGCTAGCTTTGGGCACACCAGCAGCTGGGGCCGGGTCCTCTTCAGTGACCCATCCCGCCTGCCTGCCGAGCCCCTCTCGTCAGCTCCCCAGGCAGGTCCAGGCTGGGTGAACGCCTGCAGGAGCCCCCAGAGGCCCCCCGCCCCCCGCACTCTCGGTTCTCCAGTTTGTTCAGTGGTACTGGCTGTTGTAGGTCACTCTGCCGGGCATGTGACGTCGCAAGATCTTTTTACATTAAAAGGTAAAAGGAAGACAATTAAGTTGTAAAAACACGCCAGGCTCTCCTGCCCTGGCCTGCAGAGGCTTTGCACAGAGGGGCTGTCCTCTCCGGCCGTCCCCCTCCCCCAGGAGGTGGCTTGGACCCCAGACAGGACTCACACTGGCTGGAAGCAGCCGTACGAGATGGGCGGAAGGGTCCGGATCCAGGGGCTGCCTGGTGCCTGGAGTGTAGACGCCGCGGGAGGTGGCTGCCACGGGAGGTGGCCAGTGGCCTTGGGGCCCGACGGTTCCCACCGAGGGGCTGGGCCTGGTGGTGCCCGTTTGCCGCCTGTCTCGGAGCCCAGGGCCATCTGGCCACTGAACTCGGGTGCTGCGGCGGGGGCCCTCTGTCCAGTAGGGCGTCTGCCCGCCCAGCTGTACTGCCTCACAGGAAGGATTCGCTTGAATGCGGGTCCAGGGGGCTCAGGCCCCCACCCCGCCCTTTCTAGGGGGCAGTTTGCACTTTGCAGCTGAATCAATCAGAGGCAGAAACTCCATGGCGGGGGGGTGTTTACTGATTTGGCTTTTCTGTGGCCAACGATGCTCTGTGTTTGTCCAGGCTCTGTCCTGCCGGGTCCTCTGGGAGCTTTGCAAACAAGAGCCCCGGGAGGGAAGGAGGCCTCCCCTCCAGGGGGCCATCGGGGCCTCCCGTCTGAGTCAATGCAAGCAAAAGCCTAGGGGCCCCGAGGGGGTGGGTGTAGGAAGCCCAGAGGTCTGAGACCTCTGGGTTTGGGTGTGGAAGCCACCCAGCAAGGCCAGACAGAAGACACTTGACGGGCCACCATGACAGGCCGGCCCTCAGGCACCCAGGGGTGGGTGTTCCTTCCTCCTCTCCCAAACCTGCAGGCGGGGTTCTTGAATTCTCAGCAGGGCCACAAAGCCCTCTGTAGCACGGAAACAGATTCTCTGTGAATCGAACCTGAGCCAGGAGACCCCGGCTATGAGGTTTGGGAGGGAGGCAGACGTTTTTAACAGTGACTCGGGGGCAGCTGGTGTGGCCCAGACGCCCCAGCGAACTGGGACTCACAGGCACCCTAACGACCCCCCGTGCTACCCCAGGGCCATGCTCGCCGCGTGGGGACCGATCTTTGTCGCCAAGGGTCTCCCCGCCCCAGGACTCTGTGCTCCTCAAGTGGGGGAGGTCTGGGGCCACGGGTCACCTTCCTTCCCTCCTTTTGAAGTGTTATTCCAGCCCCTTCCCTCCAGGACCTGCCCTCTCTCATCCTCTGTCGGGGGTGGACTTTGGGGCTGGAAATAACCCGGCTCAGGGCTGAGATGTCGGGGCCCTTGCTGTCATTCTGTCGCAGCCGCCCCCCGACTCCCCTCTCGTGGCTCCCAGAGAAGGTGTGTCAGCAGGGAGGGGAGGGACGGAGCCAGAGGAGAGCAGCCTTACCTGGCCCTCTTTTGCCGCCTGCGTGGCTGGGCCACAGGGCTCTGTGTGTGCCCATGGTGCCGGAGGGGGACAGACCTGGAGTACTCCTACCCGACATCCCCCTGCCCACATGTTCACCCAGAGGCCCTCTCCCTGATGCCCTGCGGGAGTGTGCCCAGCACACTAGGCCACAGCCCAGACATGCTTCTTCCACGTATACACATACGTGGGCCCCCCCCCCCACGGCGTTGTAATATATCCCATTCTAGTTGATTCTATTCTGTTTTAAACAATTTCATTTTATTGATAATACTAAACAGTGTTTATAATAACGCATTGTAAGTTCATAGAAAACACATCATAAGTAAAATGTGTAATACAATAATGTTATTAGTTTAACCACATTAGAAAACTATCACGACCTGTGGCCTGGATGCCCTGTTGGAGCCCACCCGTGCCCCCATCGGGGCACCTGCTGACCCAGCCAGGTGGGTTGTGTGGTCGTGAATGGTTAAAGTTCATGTGCCCCAGTGCGTGTGCACGGACACGGATTTCAGATTTCTGTGAAAACATAACTGGAAGGATCAGGAAGATTCTGTCGAGGTGTGTCGGGTCAAACAGCTAAAAGAAAACAAAACAGAACAGAAGAGTGTCGTAGGGGATTCGCGAGAGTTTCGTGCTCAGCTTGCCCCGTAAATGCCTTTATGTTCTCTTTCCACTGGAAAGAAAAAGCCTAGAAAATCTGGATACTCTCGGGTGTGGTGGTGCAGACAGGACTTTGGTCTGCTTTGCAGGGTTAGGGAGTCTGGGGTTAGGACAACGTGTCGGAGGTGGCCGTGTATCAGACTCACCACTTCGGGTTTTGCAACCAGCCTTTTCGACCATCTACCAGCGACTGCCCAAGTGCACGGCTTTACAGGCCCGTGGCCCCCAGCAATGGCACGGGACACCGGTGCAGGCTACGAACCGCCTCGGGGAAGGAATGTTACCCCTGGCCGGTCCTCCCAGCAGGGCAGGATGTTTTAGGGGGAAATCATGCAGGTGTCCTCACAAGACATCAGGTAGGCCAGGGGGCAGGGGTGCCGGCCTGCGGGCCCACTTGTGTGTGTTCTCACCCGATCCGGGCTCCCCTGAGCCTGAGCCTGGGCTCCGGGCCCCGGTGACCACCCTCCTCCATGTGGCTGGGGACGTCAGCCACCCTGTTGCCGGTGCCTGAAACACCTTTGTTGATCCCCTCCCGGGACACACTACCGCTCCCCCAAGCCTTGAGCCCGGTGTGTGGGGGGCACTTCTGGGGCCCCTTAGGGTCGCACCTTCCCCAGCTGTCCCGCCCTCACCCGCAGGGAAGCCTAAGGCTGTTGAGTGCATCCCCCACCCTGCTCACCGCTCACGGAAGGCTTCTCTTTGGAGCCCTGGGGTCGCGGAGGGGGGACAAGGAATGGGAAACCGAGGGATCAAGATCCAAGCTCTTTGCTCAAGGGTGTGTGGGGGACGGGTCTGTCACCATGCATTTTCACGGCACCTGGTGCAGCCAGCAAGGAGGGTCTCCAGGCCGCCACCGCCTGCTTGGGACGCCGTGGGTCCACGTGCGTGTTTCCTCCAGACGTGTGAACATAGGACTTGAGAGAGGTTTCTGGGCCAGGCAGACACCAAGCCGGACCATCAGCCTGGGAGCTGCTCACGCCTCTGGGCCCTAGGAGCCGAGGATGCGTCTCTTGCCCACTCCAGTCCCAAAGAGCATCTGACACCTGCAGGGGACACGGTGCACCTGTTCGGGGCCCTCCAGAGGGGGCCCAGGCCGGGCAGCGTGGAGACTGCGGGAGCCGCTCCTGGGTACAGAGCTGGCCGGTGTGGAGCCCGTGTGCCTGCAGTCGTCCCTCTGCCACTGTGCCATCCTGTCACTGCTGTTCCCTGAACCCCTGTGTGCCAGACGTGGTCCTAGACCCCGGAGACATGAAAGTCAACAAGAGAGACAAAGTCCCTCCCACAGAGCGTAGGATTTTTCCGGGAAGGCGGCAGAGAAGAAGGAATGTCCGCAAAGAGAAGTGGGGTTTTGGCGGGGCAGCGGAAGGGGGCAAGAACAGGGCCCCGGAGAGGAGCCGAACAGCCCCGCCAGCCCAGTGTCCCTCCGTGAGCGGGAGTTCTAAGCTCTGACCCACCAAATGCGTGCCCCTGTGGCCTCGTCACGCATGGCTCCGGGAGATACCATCATGCATTTCCTTCCATCAGTTATAGTTTGCCCCTCACGTAGGCCTCTATCGCTTCCAGGGGACAGCCCGGGGTCCGGCCTCGTTTTCCTCCGCGCGGGAGGGGGGCCTTGCCTCCCGCCTCCCCAGCCCGCCCCTGCCAGGCGCCAGGGTCATCTTTTGTGGTCAGCCCTGTCCCCAAGTGCACAAGGCGTGTGGCCTGGGTCCCTCCTCCTCACCGGGGATCTGCTCTCAGGAGGATCCACCAGCACGACGCAGACCTGCTTTGCAAATAGGTGTTAATGCGGGCACACACTCACCCCCTCTCTGCCCCGCAGGTGATCTCTGTTAAAGTTTGACTTACCTCTTCGGGACATTTGTTTTTCCACGTCAACCTTATTAAGTTTCTTAATTGTAATGGGAAGCTTGCTTGGGGGTGCACTGGATTTGCCGGCTGGCTTTGGGGGAAATGGAAATTCTGACTTAGGTCGTCTCGTGCAAGAGTGAGGGGTCTCTCTGAGCGCCTCGGGCCGTCTTCGGAGTCCTCCCCTGGGGTCTGGGAGCATTCTCAGGGGACTCCTCTCATGGGGGGAGGGGTGACTCTCTTACCCCCGACAAGGCACCCTCCCTAGAGCTGGAGGCCTCTTGCTGGGGTAGAAAGCACCATGGACCTACACGGGTAGGTCCTCTGTCTGGCGTCCCTGGTGGCCTCTCGTCGCTTGTCATTAGCCTTGATAATTTCTTAAGTAGATGATCTTATCATCTGCAAATAACGACTCTTTCCTCTCTCCCAACCTTCGCGCCTAGTTCTCTCTTTGCTTTTGCATTAAGTGGGATCTGCGCGTCTATGAGAGCGTGGGGTCCCGGCCGTCCTTGTCTTACGTCAGCAGGTCATAGAAATGCGTTTTCCGTCAATTAACAGATTAATGGCACCGATAGAAATGTTTCCTGCGCTTCTGGAACTGTTGGCTCTCGCTCTTGGCTAACCTTACCAAGTGAGGGAAGCTCCTTTCTAGTCCCATTTAACAGAAATTTTAATGTAACTTTTCGCTCTAAGAACGTTTGAACTTTGCCAGATGCTTTGTGTACCAACAGGGGTTGTAAACTATGACCTGCCTCCTATTCTCGTACGGCCCCTTGAGCTCGGGATGGTCTTTAAGTTTTTAAAAGTGTTGGGGGGAAAGAAAGCAAAAGATGAATAGTCTTGCTGAGGCACTAAAAAGCCGTCCGAGGCCCGAGTTGTAATGTTCCAAGACCCGGTCGCCGGCCCCCAGCCCCCGTCCTCACCCCTTACGACCCCAGCCGCAGGGTGCGGGGCGTGCACGCTCTCGTCCCAAGGCCCCGTCCCGGCTCTCAGGGCCCATCCATCGGCCATTTCCACCTCCCCCAACACCCCCCTCCCCGGCACCTCGCCACCGTCCCCACTTTGGGCCGTGACCTGCTTGGAGGCCTGGCATCTATACAGCGCCCAGACAGATCCCAGCTGACGCGGTCAGGACGCCAGCCCTTGGCCCTCGGTGGCTCGCACCGTCTCCACCGCACGTCTCCCCCGGCCCGGCCCGGTCGTGGTGCCCCCTGAGCTCATGGCGGTCCTGCGGTAGCCTCCAGACCAGGTGACCGTGCCCCCACGCAGAGGGGGAGGGGGAGGCAGAGGTGGGGGGAGGTTTAGAACGGTTTGGGAATCACAGAATTGTCAGGAACGTGTACAGAGAGCTCCCGTGTGCCCCCCCCCCACCCACATCCCCCCACCGTTAACATCTCAGTGAGGACCGTGCGTTTGTCACGGCGAACCAACCGGCCATCGTTAACCGAAGTCCATACTTCGTTCAGAGCTCCTGTCCCCCTGCCGTCCTGTCCCGGGACCCCGTCCAGGACTCCACCTGACATCTCGTTGTCTCGTCTTCTTGGGCTCCCGTGGGCTCTGCCACTTTCAGACTCTCCTGACGTTTGATGACCTCAACGGTTTTGAGGACGTGTTGGGTGTTTTGCGGGACGTCCCTCGACAGGCTGGTCTGCGGCTTTTCTCGCGGTTAAACTGGGGTTTGGGAGGCGGACCCAGGGGGACTGCTGCCCTCCTCGTCCCTCATGACAAGGGCACGTGCTATCGACATGAAATGTGAACAACGTGTCGTGACGCGTCCCGTCCCTGTGACGCGGAGCTTGGCCGCCCGGCCGGGGCGGCGCCCCTCGGGCGTCTCCGCGACCCGCTGGAGCTCTTCCCTCTCTCCTATTGCCCGTTCGGACCCGCCGGGGTTTGGCCGTGGGGTCCTGGGTCATCCGGTTGGCCCCTGTGAGCCCCAGGGTGGGCAGACTCGGGAAGGGACCCTCTGGAGAAGGAGGCCTGGCCTTGGCTCGGATCAGAGCCGTGCCCTGGTGTGCGGGGGCGGGGAGGCTGGCCGGGCAGACGGAGTGTCAGGCCAGACGTGGGAATCCACACATGGCCCCTTCTCAAAGGCGGGTGCTGTCCCTGGGGCCCCTGCGGGGTCCTCGGGCCTCTTTCATTGGGCACATCCGAGCCTAGCCTGGCCCATGGTGGAAATGCAAATCTAATTAGTCTGGCATTGAGCCCGTCTTAAAAGTATTAACAGAGCCTTAAACTGTGCTGTTGGATGGGGATGAAGAAACGCCCTAGCCAGAAATTACCGGATGGTGACAAAGCCCCAATTTATTAGTCTTCTCCAATGGGGGCTGTGCAAAGGACGTTAATTACTTTAATGGGACTTATTTTGCTTCGTTGCCCAAAGTAATTGGTTTATTAACCTCTCCTTTCCTTTGGGGGGAGGGAAAGGCGGAGGGCCGAGCGGTGGCCCCGGGAGAGACCGGCCCGGCACGCCTGACCGGCGGCAGCCCAGCCCCCCTCCCGGGCGGTGGCACCCTGTCCCTGCCGGCCTGGGCTGGAGCGGCCCGGCACCCGTGGCCTCGTTCTCGTGGGCCGGGCACTGGCCATGTGTCAGGCGCCGGGAATGTAGCCATGAGAAAAACAGGGCCCCACAGGGGTGCCCCGGCAGAAAGGGGCGGAGCTCCGGGGAGGTGAGGGCAAGAACCTGAGGCCGGAGAGGGCAGGGCCGGCAGAAGGACACGGGGACCCCGGGGGCGGGGGGGGGGGGGGGGTGGGGTGCAGAGTGTCCAGGCCGGTGGGCTTGGTGGAGGCCCCGGGACCAGAGAGTGCAGGCCGGGCCGGGCCGCAGGCAGGTGAGGCTCCCCACCCGGGGAGGCGGCCACCCCAGGCTTCAGCAGATAACGGTGATAACAGTTCACATTCCAAAACAGTCCCTCAGCTCCCAGCCAGCCCTCTCAGAACCGGACCGGCTGCTTCCCCGCCCCGGACAGGAGGGCTCTCCAGGAAGGCCACTCTGGCCTGGGGCACTGAACACAGTATCTGATCTGCAGAAATCTGCACCCCACCCCACCCCCACCCCCGCCCCACACTCGGCCCCCGGGGCTGGGGGAGACGCCAGCACTGTCCTCACCGGCCCGGGTCGGGGGGCAATGGTTGTGGAACCAGACAGGGAAGGCCCTGGCCCTGACCCCCAGCCCCCCGAGAAAAGCAGGATGGGCGGCGGCCTCCTCGTGTCCCTAGACCAGCAGTGAGGGGAGAAGAAAGTGCCCCTTGGGACGCAGGCTGAGCCAGCGCCGGCCCCCACGACCGGCCCCACGAAGCCTGCTTCTGGGTGCGGATCCCGGGGATTTCCCTGCCCCGTTCGTCCAGGGAGAGGGTTTGTGTGTGTGTGGAGGGGGTGTGGCGGGCAGGGCTGGGCGCCTCCCGCCCCAGGGGCCTTCCCCAAGTGGGCCCTGCGGCATCCTGGAGGGAATGAGCCCAGGTGAGTCGGGGGCTGGACTGGAGGCCTCATGGGTCTGGGGGCCACTGTCCCTGCATCACCCGAAGCCCCGGCCGGTAGGTCGCTGTCTGGGCCTACAGGTCACCTGTCACGTGAGAAGGACACACTAGGCCTTCCTCGCCTTGGCGGTGAGCTTCAGGGGACCGTGCTCTGGCCAGAGTCCGTGCCTCTTGTCTGGGGGCTGCATACGCATCGCACCCCCGGCCCCCGGAGCACCCACCACCTCTCTTTACAGCTGTCGCTCTGTCCCCGAGGTCAGCTGTGGGCTGAAGGGCCGGCCCTCGGCCCTCTGTGCTGCCTCAGGCCCCAGCTCTTTGGCCAGGTGGGGTGGGGAGGCCTCCAGGGCAGGGAGAGGGGTGTGGGCCGTGCCAAGCAGGTCCCCGCTGCCCCTCCCGGGATCCAGAGCAACCCCATGGCTGCCCAGTTGGCACGAAGGGGGCTCTGGGAGGAAGGAGGCTCGGGGCCCAGCCAGGCAGTGCGGAGACCCCCAGCCTATCTGCTTCACCCCTGCGGTGGGGGCCCAAATGCCGAGCGCCCTGGCAGGAAGGGTTGATGGATGCCGTGGGGGGTGTTTGAGAGGTGCCAGGCGAGGACGCGGGCAGTGGGCGCCCGGAGACCACATCAGCCCCGCGTCTCTGAGTCCAGGCGGGAACGGGTGGGAACGGATGCTCCGGCGGCCGGTGGCTCTGCCTCGCGGGGCTGCAGCTTCCTCCGGTTCAGTGGGGGTAACGGAGTAGCTACAACGTGCTTTCTGAAGCACGGGGCCCGGCTCACAGGCGGCCCGTGGGGTGCGTGCTGGGGAGGAGGAGGAAAGCGGGAGAACGGAGGAGGGAAGGAAGGGGGCCTGGTGTCGGGCATCTTGCTGGGATGCTGGGGGCCCTCCCCAAGGTTTGGTGGGTCCAGACTCCGGGTCTCTGGGGAAGGGTGGGGCCCTCGGCCCAGGACCGTGGTCATGGGAGGTCGGGGTGCAGTGTGGGCCTTGTGGGTGGCCTGGCACATCGGGGAATCTCAGGGTGGAGGAGAGGGGTGGAGGGACACTTAACAGGGCCTTCCGGAAAAGGCTCTGCCTCCAGACAGAGGACTGCCACCACCAGAGCCCCACGGCAGACCCCCCGAGCCCGCTGTCACGGCGCTGACGGGCTGGGAAGGGCATCCGCGGGCCCTGCGAGGACCACACGCCCTCAGGGGTGACTCGGCCTGCTTTCTGCTCCTGAGAGCAAAGGGCGAGGGCCTGCCCTGCCCCTCCTGACGTGCCCCAGGGGGCCTGGCTTCTGACCCCCCGGGCTCACCTAGCCCGCCATCCATCCCTCGCTTTACTTTTGTGCCTTTCCGTCCTGCCGGGAACCCAGGTGGCCGTAGAGGCGCTGGCCGGGGACAAGGCTTTTGGAAGGAAGTGCGCACGAGTCGCTTTTCTAGAAGAAAATCAGTGAGAAGCCCATGTAATTCTTCGTAGACATCAGGGGTTTCCTCCCCTTGTTTTAATCAACGAGTCCCCAGTAAGTCATTCCAGCGAGGCCATTACCGACGGCCCATAATCTCCCGGGGCTGCGGGCAAAACGGGACCCCTGGCTCTTTCGCTGAAAACACTTTTCTTGTTTTCTTTCTCCAGCGCGCTGGAAGCATGCCAACTCGCCAGTTCCATTAACTTAATGAGGGCTGACAGGCAGCAACTACTGTCCTCATAATCTCCCCGGGATTTAAATGGGGTCCTCCCGGCCGCCTGCTCACACCCAACCTCCCCTCTGTCTGCGCGCCCAGCCCCTCCCGGGGACAGAGGCGGCACAGACGTGCGTTTCTTGCCTCAGGCTTTCAGGCCGTCGTCCCGTTCGGGGCACAAGGACGCCTCTCCCCACCCCAGAGAGCCCAGAGCCTGGCCACGCTGCCTTCTTGAGGCTCAGAGCCACCAAAGCCGCGAGCTGTGTGGCTGTGCTGGCCCCGGGGCCCCGCGTGCCTCCGAGGCCACGTCCTTGTCGTGACGGGACCTGGTCCACTCTGTCTTTGCAGGGCCTCCAGCTCCTGAGGCCTCCAAAGCTCTGGGGGTTTTCTGGAACCACCCGAGGCCCCAGCACGGGAATCCACCTGGGGTTCTCTCAAGCCCTTGCCCAAGCTCGCATCTCCTGTCCCCTGCTTCCAAGGGGAGCCCCAGGCTCTCGGGAGGAAGTGGACCCCAACATTCGGGAGAGGACCCGGTCCCGGAGCAGGGGTCTCCGTGGGCAGAGGAGAAGGGAGCATTGAGCCAGATGGCCAACGTGGGCGGCAGTCGAGGGTCCCACCGCCAGGAAGCCCTTCCCCATGAAGGGACTGGAGTCTCGCCCGTTGTCTTGGGGGGCAGTGGGGGAGGGGCAGCACACACACTACCAGGGCCGCTCGTCCAGGGTCACGGTCAGCGCGGCCCCTCTCACAGCTCACGGGCCCTTGCACAGGGGACATGGCGCCTGGCCGCCCCCAGCCGGTGTCACCCGCAGCGTCTGAGTAGAAGCCGCCTCTGTGCTGCTCCCCCAAGGAGCCGGCCGGGCAGAGGGAGAGCAGGAGCGGGGAGCTGGGGGAGGCAGGGGTGACTGCGGGTGAGGACGAAGGTCACCGCGGCAAAGCACTGAGCCCCGCGGAGCTTAGTTCCTCCCCCGCGAACAAGACCAGTCACAACGCCAGCGTGAGGCTGGATCGCGGAACCTTAGGCTCAGTTCCTGGCTCCGCCGGTGGCCGCCAGCCACAGTCACGGTCATCACTGAGGTCTGATGGTGCCCCTTTTTGGAGGGACCACGGACAGCACTGTCCGCGTCCTCAGCCACCCCCGTGCGTCCTTTGCTGCCCTCACTCGGGCCACCAGCCACACCGAGCTGTCTGTTACTGCCTCCCCTGCCCAGGCCTTGTGCGTTCGGGCCTCCTTGCTGGCCGCCACCCTCCTCCTCTCCTCACCCCTGCGTGATGCCACTTCCCGGGAGGCCTTCCCCGGCTGTGTCTCTCCTCACTGTCTCGGGGATCGCCACACTGGACTCTCCATCCCCGTGGCTTTTCTGGCAAAGGTGGCTTGGGCCAGGGGCCCCGTCCCCAGCAGCGGTCACTCCCCTGCCCAGCTGGTTTCAGCTCCCCAGAAAGCCCTCCGGTGCCAGCTTCTCCCCATGACCGCCGCCCCCACTCGCCTCCGTTCTTAGCACCCCCGGGGACGAGGTGGGTGGCCCAGGACGGCACTCACGTGGGGGTTTCGTGCTGCTCTGGGGCTACTCTGTTCCTCGGACACGACTGCCACCACGGCACCTCCCTGGGGCACCGTATACTGCACCGGCCTCCCCACGAGCTGAGAGGCCATGCAAGGAGGGCCTGGTCTTCCTTACTCACCCCTGCTTCTACCGCAAGGTCATGCTCTTAGCAGGAGTGTGGGCACCCGAGCGGAGGTGCGTTGAGTTGCCGTGGTTGCCTGAACAGAACCGGAGGGAACCGAGTTTCCCGTCTGGCCTAACTGGGGTCGTGTGAAGCAAGCTGTGTGAGCGGAGTGGACGTGATGTAAGTGATGTTGAGCCAGGTCAACTTGAACTTGGGGGGTTGCAGTGAGTAGCTTGTTGGTCTGACCTGTGTCCGGGGGCTCCCTACTGGGACCCCCTGTCTTGGGAAAACAGAGAAAATTCGTTCCTTTCCCCTGGTTCTGGGATATGCTGAAACGAGTTCCTATCTGTTTCGGTCACCTGTCCCGAGGTCCTCAAAGAATTTCGCTGCCAACCAGGGAGGTCTGCTCCGGCTGGCCCAGGCTCGGGGGGCCAGCACGGGATGGCTCTGATTTATGGATCGTTGGTATGAAAAAAATCTTACAAAGACCTCAGAGCCATATGCATTTAATGTGACACGTGACACGGCAGTTTGAGGGGAAGGGAACGTGTGTCACGTCAGGCCCCGCCCCGAGCACCTGCCGCTCATGTTTTATTTGTTCGGGCACGTTGTGAAGGGCCGAGCGGGCCACCCTCAGAGTCTGGATGTCACTGGGCAGGCAATAGGGAGCCATGGCGGGATTTGTGGGTGGGGGGAGGGAGGGTCGTGGATCCACGGTTCGTCTCTTGGCCCAGAAAGCCCCCTCTGGCAGCCACGCTGTGGTGGGTGTGTTGGAAGGGGGAGGCTGGGCCACACCGGGGAGTGGGGAGTCCCCTCTACCTGCGTGGGTCCCTGAGCACCCTCCCCCGCCCGAGGAAAGGGTTCTTCCCCCAAGATGCCTGTGCCCTGGGCAGAGCTGGGAGGGCCCGGGTGTTCCCCTCCTTTCCTGTCCTCCAAAGCCTGTCCTGTGTCCCAAAGCACCACCCAACACCTCGCGTGCCTCTCCCCCAGCTCCCGCTCTCAGGAGCCACCTGAGCGCCCACCAACACTACCTGGTTTTAGAACATTCCCGGCACCCCCGGACGCAGCCCTGCACCCCCGAGCAGTCACCGCCCCCTCCCTGCTCCCCCAGCCCCTGGGGAGAAAACATTAATCTGCTTCCTGTCTCCATGGTTTTGCATATTCTGAATGGAATGACGCAATACGTGTCCTTTCTGGCTCCTTTCTCTTAGTGAGATGGTTCTGAGGCCACCTGTGTGGTGGCATCAACCGGGCCGTGGCGGGGGACTGACTGTGCCTCCCGCCAAAGGAATAAGGCCATGGGCAAGCGAGGAGGTGACATGAAACCAACCGTAGTCCCAAAGCCAGCACGGCCGGCAACGGCGAGCCACCCCTGCTCGGAGAGATGCGGCTCTGTCCCAAGGCTGTGGGCCGAGCCTGCGTCCCAGCTTGACGACCCCATCCCCACGGTCGTTCGGGGACCGTGACGGGGAGGGTCCTAATCCCTGCGGGTCCCCGCTCCCGATCTGGACCCGAGTTCCCGGGCCAGAGCCCTACGCCAGGCTTCCTCGGCCTGTGGGGAGGTGAGCCACATCTTTCCACCCCGGCCATGGGGGCCGCGGGGGCTCTGAGGGCTCTCAGGCCAGGGGCTCGTCACCTGCTTCCACCCCCAGGCTCTGCCTCTGAGCCCACGCCGAGCCGGACGTGGGGAACAGTATGGGCCACACAGCCTCGGCCCCAGCACCGGAGGCGAATCACACGCGGTGACATTTGCAGTCGGCGCCCGGTGCTGCGGGCTGTGCTGTGATGTGAACACGCGGTGGGCTCGGGCCAGGAGGAGGGTGAGGGGCACCCACACGGCCCCTGGCCCGGCAAGGGTCTGTGGGAAGGGGTCTGCAGAGAGAGAGCTCAGCAGCCAGCCTCTACCCGGCTGGGCCTCTCCTCCGGCCGCTCTGGCCCGGAGCCACCACGGGTCAGCTCAGGGGCAGCAGAAGACAGGTGCAGGGTCACCATCGCCCCCTGTTTCACCTGACCTCAGAGCGCAGTGGCTTCTCTGACCTAGGCAGGGCCGTGCGGGGGAGGGTGCTGGTTCCAATTACTGGGATTTCACAACGTGGGCCCGCGGGGCACCATTTGCGAAGTCGCCTGACTCGGCTGTGGACTTTCCCGAGTGTACCTGGAGCCACAGGCCGGAGCTGGAGTGGCCCCGGGAGGCAACTCGAGGCTGGGGTGGGGGTGGGGGGGGACCGTGGGGCCCACTGGGCAGGATGTAGACGTGGAGCCCAGCACGGCCGGGGGAGGCCTGGAGACCCCCCCCCCCCCCGCACACACACACACACACATACACAGATGGGAACCTGAGCCCAGGCTGGAGGGTGACCTCTCATGGGGACAGGTTCCCCCAGCAGCCTGAGCTGTGATGGGGGCTCCCCTGGGAGTCCCAGATGGTGGGAGGCCTTCTGGCCTGGGAACGAGAGGCAGGCCGTGGATGGCGGGGGACTGAGGGGGACAGGTGAAGCCGGATGCCCAGGCATTATTTCCTGAAGAAGGAAACTCCTTTGGGCCGACCGGAACGTGTTGGAAATGGGGATAATGGGACGTAGAGAGAATAGAGAAAACTGTCCCTCCGAGTCCCGTCCCCAGGCTTGTGTGGGACATTTCCGTCAGTGATCTGGCACCACCAGCCTCCAGGTGGTTCCAGGGACGTGCCCCCGGGACCCACAGGCCCTGCCTTCAGTCCCGCAGGGAGGCTGGGACACGAGGCTCCGCCCACCTCCCCGGGCCAGGCAGGGACACCCTGCCTTCCCATCAGAGCTGGCACCCGGGAGCAAACACGGTGCCAGACGTTACTGACCAGCGAGGCCGGTGGTTTTAGAGCTCGAACTGAGGGGCCCTCCTCCCACACCCCTCAGGCCTCTGGAGGGGAGGTGACAGCAGCCCGGGTCTCCCCACACCATTCCCAAACCGCTTCCTTTGGACAGACCTAAAAGAGGGAGTCCCTGGAGTCAGCCACTTTTTGGGAGTGGGAGAGCAAGGATCCTGGGAGACGCTCCCACAGCCTCGGGGAGGGGTCCTGGGTGCAGACTTTGGGCACAGGTGTCACGGGGCTGGGTCTCAGGGCACGGACCTTCGGGGACAGGTGTCACGGGGCTGGGTCTTAGGGAGCGGACCTTTGGGGATGGGTGTCACAGGGCTGGGTCTCAGGGCACAGACCTTCGGGGACGGGTGTCACGGGGCTGGGTCTCAGGCCACACTAAGAACAGGAGCCCCGTCTCAAGATTAGGGTGGTCCTCTGCCCTCTGTTCCAATCATTTCTGCTTATGGTGCTGTTCCCCCCACACACCCACTTACTTTGGGTTTAATTTGGTCTTCTTTTTCTAGTTTCTTGGGGTAGAAACTGAGACCATTGGTTTGAGGCCTTCCCTCTCTGTTAGTGTAATCATGGAATGCTATAAATTTCCCTCTGAGAACCGCTTTAGCTGCATCCCTTAACTTTGGCTGTATTGTGTTTTCATTTTTTGTTGTTTCAGATGTCTGCGTACAGCAGGGATTAACTGCCCCACCAAAGTGTGGTAGAATTTGGGGTAAGGCCACCTGGGCCTGGTGTGTTCTTGTGGGAAGATCTTTAACACCCCTTTGATACCTTTAGGAGGTGCAAGCTTATTCAGACAGTTTATCCACTCCTCAGTCAGTTGCAGGGAGTTAGCATTTTTTCTAAGAATGTGCCCAATTCTGTCTAGGTTTTCCAAAGTTGTTGGCATATAGTTGTTGAGAATGTTCTTCTGTTGTCTGTTTTATCCCGATTTGTAGTATTTCCTAATTTTCTTTTGTAATATTTTTATTCGCATCTTGTCTCAGTCTCGCCAGAGCCTTGTCTGTTTTGTTGGCTTCTTTAAAGAACCAAGTTTTACTTTATTTAGAGATTTTCAAGTAAGACTTTCGTGAAGGGCAAAGAGATACCGTACTCTAGATAAGACATTCCACATTCTAAAGATGTCAATTCATTTCTTCCTGGTTGAGCAATAGATTTACTGTAATTCCAGAAAAAAAAAAAACCCAACAGGTTTTTTTCATAAGACCTACTATCCTGAGTCTAAAACGTCTGTGGCAAGAACAGAGTTGAGACTAGCAAAGACCTTCTCTAGAACACAGATGTCAGTGGGGGAGGCGGGGGGGGGGGGGGTCCCTGGGTGGCTCAGTCAGTTAAGAGTCTGACTTCGGCTCAGGTCATGAACTCCCAGTTTGTGGGTTTAAGCCCCATGTCAGGCTCTGTGCTGACAGCTCAGAGCCTGGAGCCTGCTTCCAATTCTGTGTCTCCCTCACTGTCTATCCCTCCCCCACTCACACTCTGTCTCTCTCAAAAATAAAAATAAACATTAATTTTTTTTAAAAAAAAGAAGGCAGGTATCAGGGCTTGGTGTGAGGCTGATTTGGGGGTGTGAGGTCAACACTCAGCCAGGACGTAGAGCGGGGAGCCCAAGGGGGGCTCTGGGGTATGCTGACAGCACTGGGACGAGGAATTAAATGTCAGATACGATCCTTACAACTCTTTGAACGCACGGGTTAGGGGGGTTAGGGGCACCTGGGTGGCTCAATCGTTGAAACATCTGACTCTTGATTTCAGCTCAGGTCATGATCTCAGGGTTTATGAGTTCGAGTCCCACATCAGGCTCTGTGCTGGGATCCTCTCTCTCTCCCTGTCTGTCTGCAGCTCTCCTGCTCGAGTTCTCTTTCTTTCTCTCCCTCTCTTTCTCTCTCAAATAAAAAAGTTTAAAAAATTAAAAAAAAAAAAAAAAAGAACCACGTGGGTTAGTTAGTATCTTTTGAACCTTAGCATCTGGAACTATTTCTTATCCAAGACCCAAAAGCATCGACTGTGACCGAGAAACACTGATCGAGTTGTTTCTATAAAATTAGAGTTCCTGTTCCTCAAAAGGCACCTGAAGGAAAGGGAGGTGATTTGCACGCTGGGATCTTCACTCATTTTCTGGCGTTTGCTGCAACAAATTACCTCAAACCGAGTGGCTTCGAACAACACACACTGATTATCTCTGGGTCCCGCAGATTAAATCTGACGCGGTCTGACGGGTCTGCAAGGGGGCACGGGGCTGGTTCCCCCCGCAGGCTCGAGCAAGGAAACCGTTCGCTGCCTGGCCTCTTCTGGCTTTGGGGACGCCATCGGCTCACCGCCCTGCCCTCAGGGACACTGTCGGGAGGGGACGCTCACAGCCGGGACGCTGTCACTCTCCGGCCTTTCCCCCACGGTCACAGCTCCCTCTGACCACAGCTGGGGAGGCTTCTTCGCCTTTAAGGACTCCGGTGTCTACTCGGGCCTGCCCAGAGAACCCAGCGAGATCACCCCATCTCAGGGTGCATCATCTTAATCACACGTGTAAAGTCCCCTTTGCCTTCTAAGGTGACATATTCACAGGTTCTGGGATTAGGGCATCTTCCGGGGAGCCCAACACAAACCGACCAAGAACGGGGAGCCGGGTAGGTTAGAGAGACAGCAAGAGCCCAAGTAGCCAAACGGACCAACGGCCCAGAGACTCGCTCAGCCTCCCCAGCGGAGGAAGCATCTGGGGCCACTTGGAGTGTGAAGGCACAGTTCACACTCACTTTGTGGGCGTGCAGGCGGGGCTGAGGGGCCCGGGGTCTCCCGCACTGCTGGGGGGCGGGCACGGCCAGACCACCGCTCTGGAGGGCAGCGCAGCATCTCGGCCGAGGTTCGAACTCACACACCCAGTGACGCAGCCGTCGGGGGCCCGGGGGGGGGGGGGGGGGGGGACACCCGAGCAGGCAGCAGAACGCCGTGGCGTCCTCTGGCTGTCGGCCACACGCGCGTCGTCGCAGGAAGAGAGGGAGGAACTGGGAGTATCTACACAAAGGAGTATTTTCCACCCATCAAAACAAACGAACCAGAGCGGCACATGACCGTCTGGGTAGGTCTGGGCAGCGAAACACCCAGGAAAACCATCATGCGCTTTTGTAAAGTCTAACGCACTAAAATAAAAAACCACGTGCCTTGGGCGGGGGGCTACGTATAGGTGGGATAAAATGACGTCAACAGGAAAGCAAGGATGTGAGCAACACAGATTTGGGGTGGTGTTCACCCAGGGTGGGGAGGCTGGAGGACGGTAGGGGTGAGGGCTGTCGGGGCCAAGCTTTTCTTTGGCGTGCTGGGTTTCCTAGGTCTTTTCAATATTACTAACAAACCCCAACTAAGTATGCAACAGTGTGTGAAAAATGAAACTCCACAGCCAAATGAGGTTTATTCTGGAGAAGTCAATCAAGCCCATTCAACATTCAAAAGTCAATTAATGGGGGCGCCTGGGGGGGGCTCAGTCACTTGAACATCTGCTCGATTTCGGCTCAGGTCATTCATGATCCCAGGGTCGTGGGATCGAGACCCACGTCAGGCTCTGCTGAGGGTGGGGCCTGCTTGGGATTCGTTCTCTCTCCCTCTGCCCCTCTCCCCTGCTCATGCTGTCTCTCTCTCAAAAGAAATGAACATAAGCCGTCACATCGGTGGGGGAAAGAAGAAACATCACACCCTGTCAAGTACTGCAAAATTTGACAAAATCCAACACCCACCCAACCCTTGTCTCACGGGGGCGGGGGGAGGGGGTTCCCCTTCATCCGGGCAGCGAGGAGCAGATGTGTGGCATCACCAGCCCTGCAAGGCCCTGGCCTTCTTGCCTTCCCCAAGCCGGGGCGGGGAGGGGGGTGGCCAGGTGGGTCCACCCTCCCCGTCAGCAGATGGGGAAGACCCGGAGGGTGGCCTCGCCCAGGCAGGGTGGGCACCCACCCTGCAGCCTGGGCACCTCAAGGTGATCAGGCTCCAGGGGTCTCCTGCAGGGGTCAGCGTGCCCCAGGCCTCCATCCTGTCACCTGTCCCACCTGCCTGTTCCTCTGTCAGAGCCACCAGAAAAGGGCACTGGGCCACCACCTTCCCAGGCCAAACCCGGCCCAGAGAGAAGAGAGACCCCTCCTGGAACGGAGCCAGACGGGCCCTTTCCTTGCAGACCGCGGAGTCCTTTGCCCGCAGCAGAGGGGGGCCGGCAGGCAGGGCTGTCCCCACGGTGGGCCCGAGCGGAGCTGGGCCAGGTCCTGACGTCCCAGCCCCGGCTTTCTGTCAGCCTGGCCGGTGCTGCCTGTTGGCAAAGGCCAAGGCTTTGCTCTACAGAGCTAGTGAGGGCGTCGGGCGGCAGCTTCGAGAAGCCACCGACGTGGTCGCCGGCCGTGGTCCTTTGTTTGAGCGAGGCAGGATCTCAGGAGCTCTGGGCATTCTTCTCCCCGGACCTCAGGCCGTGTCCAGGCTGGGCCATCACGGCCGGAGGGGGGCCCTTCACACCGAGGTGTCCAGAAAGCCCCAGCCTTCCGCCTGCTCCCACGTCATTGGAGGCGACTAGAAAGAGTCGGGGACGTGAGGCCGGGGTGGCGTCCCCTCCCGTGTCTCTGGCCTGGCTGAGGGGCTGAGATCCCACCCTAGAAGAGCGATCTCTGCGTCTTGGGGCCTCCCTGGTCTGCTCCCAGCTCTGCCTCTGGTCCCCCGATGGGGAATGTGTGCGCGTGTCAGCGCGCATATGAGTTCGTGTGCGGCGTCCCCCTCCTGCGCGGGATGTGCTCTGGACCCCGGCCCCTGCGTCCGCCCCTCCCTGTCCCGCTGCCTCCGGGTCCTCCCGCTCTGTCTTGGAGAGCACCCTCGGTGGCCTGGGCCGGAAGCCGGGGAGGCCGGGGCGTCCGTATCTGGGCTCAGCCCCGGCTGGCCCCGCGCCCAAGCCTATCCCACCCCGGTGTCCTATTGCAGACTCCGTCGGGGCAGCTGTCTTGCCCTGGGCGGGGGGCGGGGGGCTGGCGGCCGGGCGTACCTCGCTCACGCTCCACCTGTCTGCCCACATGCCCAGGTGAGGCTGGGGTCCCCTCGGATCCCGAAGGTCCCCCGGAGCGGCCCCACGCCTGTCCTCTCCCCACTGTCTCATCAGCACCACGGAGGAGGAGACATCGCCCGCTGGCCTGGTCCGCTGGTCCCTCCACCTGCCGGCTGGGCGGCTCGGCTCCCTGAGGCCTTCCAGCCTGGCCATTCATTCGGTTCGGGGCTGAGCATGGGCCCTGCACCCTGTAGGGGCTGGAAGACGCTCCAGGAGGAGAGAGGGAGGGACCGAGTCCCCGCGTGCATCTGAGCCGCCCTCAGTCTCCACAGGGCCCGCACCTGAACTGCCCTAGGAAACGGCCAGCCTTCTCCCGGGCCTCCAGGGAGATTCCTCACCCTCATCCCTGCATCGCCCCAGCCTCCCTGGAGCAGGGAGGCCTTCTGTTGCCCCGAGGTCCCCCATTTTGGAACTGGAGCCACCTGCGGGCCTGGCTGGGGGCTGGCCAGCCTGACAGCCAGGGTGGAGCTGAGAGCCTGGGCCGAGCCCTCAGCTGGGCGTCCTCTCCTGCCCGTGCGGTGACGCCTTCTCTCTGTCGAGGGCACACGACTGCAGGGCTCCTTTCCCAGCTGGCACCCGTGGCAGGGTCCTTCCCCGGCCACCTGTGCCCTTGGCCGTCACCAGGCGTGCACCCCCCCAGGTGCTTACAGGCTAGCCCAGGTGGCCAGGGCGGGGTTCTGTGTGTCTGGGGGGGGGGGGGGGGCCAGGAACGGGCGAGCGTCGGGCGGAGAATGGCCATGGCTGAGCGCAGACCGCGACCGGAGGCCATCCTCGAGCGCACAGGCGTGAGCACGGCGCGCACAGGTGAGCAGGTGGGCTCAGGTCTGCGAGCTGCGTGCAGGGGCCGCAGGTGCTCACGCGAGAGGACGTGCTCAGGGAGGCTCAGGTGTGGGGGAGCTGACCTGACTGCCCTCCTCCGGCAGCGACCCTGAGCCACGCAGAATCTGCTTCTCCCCGAGAACTTTATTTTTGTTTTGTCATGTTTTTTCTGAGTTTACTCATTTATTTTGAGAGAGAGTGAGCGTGAGCAGGGAATGGAGAGAGAGAATCAGAAGCAGTCTCTGTGCACCGTCAGCACAGAGCCCGGCACGGGGCTCGATCCCACGAACGGCAAGACCGTGACCCGGGCCGAAATCAAGAGTCTGCCGGGTAACCGACCGAGCCACTCAGGCTCCCCGAAAGCTGCCCCTCTTGAAAGCCTTTAAAAAAAAAAACGTGGTGTGATGTATTTATTATAAAGGTTAATATAATATATAATATATACGCTTTGTAATAAAGCACGCAGATCTGAAATGAACAGATCAGCTTAGTTTTACAAACTTAGACACTACCCGGAAGCAGCCGGATCAAGACGTGGGACGTTTCTGTCACACCGGGAGCCCCCTCCCTCCCCGTCCCGGGGAGCCCTGCCCCCTCCCAGAGCTCACAGGTGTTCTGACGGCCCTCGCCGCGGCCAGCCTTGCCTGTCCCCGAGCCTGCATGGACACACACACACACACACACACACACACACACACACACACACACTGTGTGGCCGGCTCCCTTCTGGGAACACGACGTTTCTGAGATTTGTCCCGCGGCCGCGTGCACCGCTCGCCTCTTCCGCGCGTGGCCGTCTCGCACCGCGCCCCGAGCTGTCAGCAGCGCGTTCTTTGGTGTCCCTGGAGGCACACGACACCCTCTGGCTACCTGTGCTGCTGCAGGTCGACGTTGGTCACTCGGAGCTTTACGGACGCGGAGTGAAGCCGCCCTCGGTTCCGACGGTGCCTTTCGGTGGACGTGTGCGCCACTGTCCCCGGGGGGCAGCACCCGCGGGCCTGTCGCGCCACGTCGTCGCTGACGCCTGACGTCGTCCGTCTTCCTCGTTCCGGCCATTTTAGCGAGTGTGCAGAGCACCTCATTGGGGCGTCGATCAGCGTTCCCCCGACCAGTTGTGGCGTCGAGTGCCGGTTCGTGGGCGCGTTGGCAGGTGGACCCCCGCGTCGGGAAGCGCCCGTTCCAACCTTTGGTCTGTTTTTTTTTTTATAAATCATGCGGTCTTTTCCTCACCGAGCTGTAGGCATTCTTGATGATGTCCGTATAGAGAAGCTCTTAACTTTAAGGAAGCCCGAGTGGTCAAACATTTGTCTTTTATTGTCGGTGCTTTTGTGTTGGGTTAGATCTCGGCCGTTGCCGAGGTCCCGCAGCCACATCCTGCCGTCGTGTTCTCCGGGACGGTCTTCGCCGTCCCGTTTAGGTGTCCGGCCTCGCCAGAATTACTTTTATAACTGTGTAGCAGGAACCACGACTCGCGCTTTTCCGTATGGATATCCGCTTTGTCCCGGGACCGTTTATCGAAAAGAACATTCTTTCCCCGCTGGACTGAAACCGTGCCTTGGTTCCAAGCCGAGTGATCGCATGTATGTGTTTGTGCCTCTGTATGCTCCGGGCCGTTCCGCTGAGATAGTCATCGATCGAATCTAATGCCACCTGATTAACAGTGCGACCTAAGACTGCCTCCACCGATACCCTCCGTTCCTCCCTGACGCTTGGCGGTGAGGCTTGAGCTCCGTCGCATGAATCTGCCAAGCTCGTTGTTCTTCAAAACTGTTTTGTCTGCTTGGGGCTCCTTGCGTTTCTGTAAATATTTTAGAATCTGCTTGAAATTTCCCCCCAAAATATTAACAAATGAAAGCATTCAGAGACTGATTGGAGTCACATCGAATCCGTACCTCAAAACGAGCACCTTACGGATACGGTATCTTCCAGCTCGTAAACCTTGTATCCTGAATTAATTCATGGCTTCTTTCCTGTTTTTCACTAGTGTTTCTGTGTAGAGACCTGGCTCGTCTCCGATAGGTTTATTCTGAGGCATTTTATGGTTTAGATGCCGCTGTAATTGGAACCTCTTTATTTTTTTTCTGATTGCCGCTAGCATATAGAAATGCCCTTGGTTTTCGCGTGTTGTCTTTAAAACCAGTGCTCTTGCTAAATTCATTGGGCAACAGAATGGTTTGTCTGAAGATTCTGGAGATTTTTTTTTTTAAACATCTATGATTACATCATTTGCAAGTAATGATGCTTTTACTTTTCTTCCCATCCTGTTATTCTGTCTTTTGTTTCCTTTTTCTTCCCTTGACGAGCTGGCCGAGGCTTTCAGGATGATGTCAAGTACAAATGGTGACAGCGGACGACCCTGCCTGGCTCGCTGTCTCAGAAGGAAGGTGTCTAATGTCTCACTGTGGAGTATGATGTTCACTCTACCGGGTTTTGTCTGGTTTCCTGCATGTATTTGCTTTCTACATAACACAGCGTCCCTCTGTTCCTGGTTGCTTCTCAGTCGCATTTCTGACTGTGAGTGGGTCTTGAGTGTCATCAAATGTTTCTCTGATCTTTTGAATTGATCACATGTCTTTTCTTATGCTTATTCTGTTGATTGTTGATTTTACTCTGTGATTATAAAATAAATATAATTTATTCTTATTCTGTGGCTTATTCTGTGGGTTGGTTTTTGGATGCTAATGCAACCTTGGATAAGTGGATCAGACCTCATCTAGCGTATGTCTTTATAGACAGCGTTGGGTTCAGATTCTTGTTATTATGGGCAGGACATTTGCACCTACAGTTATGAAAGATTGGCCTGTGATCTGCCTTCTGCTTCATAAAAATCCTCCAAAAGATTTGTATAAAACTGGCGTTATTTCTTCCTTAAATGTTTAGAAGAATCTACTGATAAAATCACCTAGACTTAAAGTTTTATTATTTTTTTAAATTTTTAATGTTTGTTTATTTTTGAAAGAGAGAGACAGACAGACAGACAGAGTGCAAGCAGGGGAGGGACAGAGAGAGGGGGACACAGAATCTGAAGCAGACTCCAGGCTCCGAGCTGTCAGCACAGAGCCTGACGCGGGGCCCAAACTCACAAACCGCGAGATCATGACCTGAGCCCAAGTCGGATGCTTCACCGACTGAGCCACCCAGGTGTCCCTTGTTTGTTTATTTTGTGCAAAGATGATTAAAATTCCAAATGTAACTTATGTAATTCATACTGGAAACTTTGAAGTTTTTAATGTCTTGTGTCTGTTTTTATATATTATGTTTAAGGAATTGATATATTTTAACTAAGCTCTCAAAATTATGTTTGTACATAATATCCTCTGAGTAGAGTTTTTGATCCTCGAGGTCTATAAAGATGTTCGATTTTTGATCTGTTGGTGATTTGCAGCCCCACGTCCCCCGGTCACTCTTGCCAAAAGTTTGTCAATGTCATTAGTTTCTTCAGGGAATCAAAATTTGGCTTTGCTGATGTTTTTAACGTAAGGTTCATTTTTTATTTCATTGAGTTATACTCTGTATTATCTCTTTCTATCAACTTTCTTTGGGTTTAATTTTTTTTTAAACTTCTTAAAACAGAGGTCAGCCTCCCTCTTCTCTAATATACATTAAAGGTCATCAGTTTTTTTCTAAGGACTTATTCATGGTACCTCAACCATTCATTTAGCTGTGATATGTGGCATTTTTATCATTATTCAGTTCAAAATACTTTCTGACTCTTAGTAGTTTTTTTATTTGACCTTGTATCATTTAATTTCTAAGACACTTCAGAATTTCTGGTTATCTTTTCCTTATTGATTTTAACTTAATTTCATTGTGGTCAGAGAACACACCTGTGTGATTGAATTTTTTTTGAAATTTGTTAGAACTTGCTTTTAGAGCCCTGTATATAGTCTGTTTGGGTAAGTGTTCCGTGTGCACTTGGAAAGCTTATGTGCTATTCAGCCATTGAGAGCAGCGCTCTGTAAATATTGACTAGGTCGGGTTGCCACTCATGTTGTCTAAATTCATCTCTCTGTCTATGGTTTGACTGCTTTTTATCGGTTGCTGACAGAGGTGTATTCAAATCTCCCCCCATGATGGTTCATGTTGTCTTTTACCTTTTAGTTCTGCCAGTTTTGCTTTATGTATTTTAAGATTATGTTTTTAGGTGCATACAGATTTAGAATTGATCTCTTCTTACCAGAGTGATGGCTTTTTAAATTATGAAATATCCCTCTTTATCTCTGGTTATATTTAAAGTTTACTTTGTATGATAGAGTTTACCTATACCAGCTCCCTTTTGGCTACACCACGACATCTCTTTTTCTGTCCTTTTGCTGTCACGCTTTCTACATCTTTATATTTTTAGCCCCATCTGCCAGTGTTGGTCCTTTAATTGGAATGCTTTGTCCTGTTGCAGTGCACGCACTCTGCTGCCTTCCACTCATCCCCCCTTTGTCCCCTCACTTCTTTCTTATCTCCTTTCCTGCTTCTGGGTTAATCAAATATTGATACTATTTAATTTTTATTCTCTGTTAGCTTGTTGCATTTACACATCTGTATTATTCCATCAGTGGTCGACATCTTGACTCATCAGGGTTGACCTCAAATTAGCACTTTTGCCACTTCCCTGACAGCACAAGGTGCTCACAACTGTGTGACTCCATCAACACCCTCTGCCTTTTATGCTATTTTTATCACGCATTTCAGCTATGCTATACAGATACATGTGTGTATCCCATTTTTAACTGCATGCAGATTTAGGATTGATATCTTTCTACCAAACTGACCTTTTTTTTTCTTCAATTATAAAATATTCCTCTTGGTCTCTAGTGATATTTAAACCTCATGAAACCTCACTATTTAAGCCAATACAAATTTAAACTTTCTCATAAATCTGCCTTTTTATGTGTCCTTGATTCCTTCCTGTATCCCCATGCTTCCTTCTGGGATCATTTTGCTCTGCCTGGAGGGTCCCCTGAGTCATTCTTCCAATGCAGGTCTCCTAGCAGTGAATTCTCTTGGTTTTGATTTTGTTTCCTTCCTCCCTTCCTCCCTTCCTCCCTTCCTCCCTTCCTCCCTTCCTCCCTTCCTTCCTTCCTTCTTTCTCCTTCCTTCCTTCCTTCCTTCCTTCCTTCCTTCCTTCCTTCTTTCCTTCCTTCCTTCTCTCTTTCTTTCTTCTTCCTTCATTCCTTCCTTCCTTCTGTCTCTCCTTTCTTCCTTTCTTTCTCCTTCCTTCCTTCCTCCCTTCCTTCCTTCCTTCTCTCCTTCCTTTCTTCTTCATTTCTTCCTTCCTTCCTTTCTTTTTTCCTTTTTCTTTTTGGTAGTAAAATATACATAACATAAAATGTAGCATCTTAACCATTTTTGTGTACAGCTCAGGGGCATTGAGCACATTCACGTGTCATGCAGTTGTCCTCACCATCCATCTCCAGGACTTTTTCATGTTGTGAAACGGAAACTCTGTCCCCATTAAACACCAACTGTCATCCGTCTCCCCCAGCCCCTGGATCCCACCGTCCTGCTGTCTGTCTCTATGAATCTGACTCCTCTAGGGACCTCATCTGAGTAGAATCCTATAGGATTTTCTTACTTTACTTTTGTCTTCATATTTTTTTAATTTTTTAAAATGTTTATTTACTTTTGAGAGAGACAGAGAGACAGAGCGTGAGTGGGGGAGGGGCAGAGAGAGAGGGAGACACAGGATCTGAAGCAGGCTCCAGGCTCCGAGCTGTCGGCACAGAGCCCGACGTGGGGCTCCAACTCACGAACTGCGAGATCGTGACCTGAGCCGAAGTCGGACGCCTAACACTCAGGCGCCCCAACTTTCATCTTCATATTTCAGGGTATATTTGATGGGTCTCGAATGCTTCCCTGTGCACTTTAAAGATGTCACCCAACTTTCATCCAGTCATCAGGATAATGGGCCATCCCCTCCTCCACTGCTCCCATGACCTTCCCTGTTTCTCAGCGGCATTACTCTCATAAGCCCAAGGATCTAAAGAGCTGTTTGAATCTGCAGCCTGATGTGTTCCATCGTTTCTGGAAAATTCTCAGCCACCGAGTCTCCACTTGTCTCCTCCCCTTCTGGGATTCCACACGTACACAAACTTTTAACCAGATGTCCCTCGTCTTACCTTTTTGTGTGTGTTTAATTCTGCCATGTCTCCGTGCTCCCACCTGCCTGTCCCCTTGCAGTTGTCGCGTGCCCGCTCTGCCATCAAATTCATCTGCTGCATTCTTACCTTCCATCCTTGTCCTTTCTGTTCTAGAATTTCCATTTTATTATTTTCACCGCAGATTGCCTTTCTCTGGTGGAATTCTCCTTCTATCTTCTTGCACCCATGATCTTTATTTTTTTTAAGCTTATTTATTTATTTTGAGAGAGAGGCAGAGTGCGTGCACGTGTGCACAAGCAGCGGAGGGGCAGAGAGAGAGAGAATCCCCCGCAGGCTCCTTCCTGTCAGCGCAGAGCCTGACTCGGGGTTCAATCCCACCAATGGTGAGATCAAGCTTCGGACATCTAACCAACTGAGCCACCCAGGTGGCCCTGCCATGGTTACTTTAAAGTCCTCATCTAAAAGCTCTGAAGCAAACCATAGCTGTCTGTTTGCTCATGCGTCCGTGGGTCAGCATTGGGGCCGCTCGTCCGGTGGTCTCCCTTGGGCTCGGCTGGGCAGGACTGGGTGGTCTCCTCCAGCCACACGTGTCTGGAGCTGCCCGGCCGGCAGCCCGGCAGCAGCCTCGCTCAGACACATCCGTGGGGCAGCAGCATTCCGACGGGATGACGGTGGGAGCTGTGAGGTCTCGAGATCACGGCTCAGACTCACGGCCCTCTCCCACCACGGGGGACCTCACCTCTTGCTTGGGAGAACTACAGAAGATCTTGACCCGTCTTCAGTCCGCAACAGGCTGTCGTCGGGCCGTAAGTCCCAGCACAAGGTTCACTCACCCCTACAGGACACGTCAGAGTCTCATGTGATGAGTGACGGCATCCGCCCTTGTTTCCTGCCTTTGTCCAATGCCCGGTCCCCAAACCAGCACCGTGCGTTTGAGGGTCTCGGGGCACCTGCGTGGCTCACTCGGTAGAGCGTCTGACTCTTGATTTCGGTCGGGTCACGATCCCAGGGTCGTGGGGTCCAGCCCCGTGTGGGGCTCCGCACTGCATGTGGAGCCTGCTTGGGGTTCTCTCTCTCCCTCTCCCTCCATCCCCCCCCACCCCGCTTGTGCGTGCACGTGCTCGCTCTCTCTCTCTCTCTCAAAATAGAAAATAAAATAAATAAAAATAAAAAATTAAAAAAGACCACAGCCCGTTTTCTTGCTCACGATCCTGTGGCTCAGCAATCTGGGGTCAGCTCGGCTGGGCGGCCGTTCCGCCAGCTTCGTGTGCGTGTTCGTGCAGGTGCGGCCATCTGGCGGCTTAACCGCGGCTGGATGGTCACGGGCGGCCTCGCTCGTGCGTGTGTCGCTTGATGCTGGCTCTTGACTGGGGGTCCCCGCTCTCCTCCGTGTGGCTGCCCCAGCCAGCCGGCTCAGACGGGCTCACGCGGCCGCGTTCCAGGAACGCATCGGCTGTACACGGCGTGGCTTCCCAGCATTCTTTTTGTCGGAACAAGCGTCAGGTTCCCCCAAACTCGCAGAGTGGGAAGAGCAGAGCCGTCTCTTGATGGAGGAGCTTCAAGTACGCAGCACATCGCCTGCGTCACATCCCTAGATCTGTTTCTGTGGTCTGTTTTCTCCCTTGGTTGTCAGTCTTTTGAGCGTAAAACACCACGTACAGGCTCTCTGCTATCTCCCCGCAGATGATCTGGTCTTCCTCCAGTGTGGAAAGGGCACAGGGCAGGGCGCTTTGCTCCGGGTGGAGACTGAAACGATTTGAGGCCATAGGGGTCTCGACTGAAAGCTTGGGGAGCCCCAGGGTCCCATCTCCTGGGTAGACCCTGAACCCCAGTGCTCCTCTCCGCAGTGACATAAGTCTGCAAGTTGTCTGCTTAGCTTTTTACCCTCCTAGAATCTTACCCCACGCCTGTGCAGCTTAATCCACAAATGCTTCAAGGGGACATCCTGTGAAAGGGGGCTCACGGCTCAGGGGCTCCCGTCCCCCCAAGTCCTGGATGTCTTTGTGGCCCTGGACTCCCCTGTCTGTCTCACCAGCCCGACAAGCCTGACTCTGTGTGCTACACGGCAAATGCATCAGTGCTCAAAGGAGGAGACGTGCGGCCACACGCACGGCCCGTGTGGTCGGTCTCTTTTCTGGGATCTCAACCCTTCACGTCGCCGTGTCGCCCCGCAGCCGTCACACCACTGTGCTGGTTTGTTCCTTCATCTCGTGGGGGTTCTTGGCAGAGGTCGGGTCACACGCGGGCTGCGTGGCCAAAGCCGCACGGCTTCCGTGCAGGTGTATTTCCTTCTAGACGTCTTTCTATGCATGGCTATGCAGCCATGTTTCCGGAAGGATCTTTGTTTCTAGAAGGGACTTGACAGGGGAGACAATACAATCTCCTGACACAGTGGCTCGGGCAGTGACTGTCTCTGGCTTGTTCCTCCTGTAGCCCTTACATTTTCCGAGCACGTGCGCATGTGTGGCAACAGGGAACGTTCCAGCGTAAAGGGGCTTCAGGCACCCGCTGTACTCCTTCCCCATTATACTGGTGAGGAGCCTGAAGGCCCAAGGGTGGAAAGAAGCTTCTGTGGTTCTGCTGTGAGTTAGGGGCACAGCCCGTATGAACCCAGGACTCTGACTCCCGTACCATTTCCAAGCAACAGACGAGGCAAGGGTCCCTCTGGGCTCCTCCTGCTGGCTAAAAGCTTCTTGCCTCTGGCCCGCCCTCTTCCCCTGCCAGGATGGAGTCTCGAAGACCTCCATCCCGTGGGGTGAACATCCTCCGCGTTTCTGGAAGGGCCCAGCCTGCACGCAGGAGGCACTGGGGAAGACGCCGAGACGCTGAGAGTGCCGGGCGCAGGATGACCGTCCCGGGGGGGCCACTCACGCGTCTTCTCCATTCTCTGCCACAGGCTGCGGGAGCACCATCGGGCCACCATCAAGGTCATCCGGCGTATGCAATACTTTGTGGCCAAGAAGAAATTCCAGGTGAGTTCTACGCTCAGCCCTCCTGCCCTTGGCCAGCCCCGGCAGCCGCTCGTCCACCCTCGGCCAAGACTACGAGGCCTCCATACCCGGTAGGGCATGGAGCCTAGACCTCACCCATACCCTACCACAGCCTAGACCTCACCCTTCACCCGTCAGATACCCTGAAACAACGTCATTCTCCACCCCGAAGACAGCGGGCCCCTGGGAGGACACTGCCCTAGGGTCCAGCCTGGAGCCGGGTGCACACAGAGCCTCAGGGGCTCACGCAGCCCTCCCCTAGGTGACTGACTGATGATGGCAATGACATACAGTGTGCCAAGCCCGCCCCACGTCACCTGGGCAGGAAGTGGGGTCCCCTAGACCCTGGAGCCCCGTCCCATGCAGTCAGTGCTCCTGGCCCTGTTCTCCACCACCCCCCACGTGAGTCAGGAGAACGGAAGGGAAGCCCGGCCCTGCCTGCCCCAGGGGGGTGGCCCACCTTTACAGGGAGAGGTGGGGGGCTCCTTGGCTGATGGGGCTGGAGCCCGAGGGCTCCCATCCCCCAGCAGCTGTCCATCCCGGGCTGGGTCTTCTGGGGCCCCCAGAAGAAAGCCAGCTGGTATCAGGCACAGCTCCTTCCTCCTGCTGTGGGGACAGTCCTTGGTCTGAGGAGGTCCCGGGCTCAGCCCGCACTCTGAGAGCATGTAGACTTCAGAAACGGTGACCCGCGGAGCTGCTCATTCTCTTTCCAGAAGGCTTGGCCACCAGCGCCTTTAAAAAGTGCCCGCTAGAATGGGGGTTGGGGGCCACCCAGAGCAGTGGCAGCGTCCAGAGCCCCAAGCAGGGAAGGGCGGGGGCTGACCTGCTCACTTCCCCCAGCGCGGACCCTGCAGGGCTGGGGCGAGAACCCGTGCCCCTGTGTCCTGCTCCCAGCTGCAGGTTCCACGCGGCCCCTTCGGCAGAGCCCACACCCACCTGGGCCACGGAGCCCGACTCGGTGGGGGGTTCTGGAGGCAGGTCCATGGCGGTTCTTCCCCATCTGTAATGGGAACCAAGAGCCCGAGAGATTGGCGTGAGACGGCGTCCTCATGTCCCGCACACGGCCGTCACACGCGGCCAGCTTTTGGGGAGCATCTTCCCCAGAGACGACCACCACTGATCCGAGCCCCAGGAGCGCCCCTCGGCGAGCCTCCCGCCCCCCACTAACGAGCGGTGTGCAGCTGCGGGAACTCCCTCCAGGGGTCCGGTCTGGGCAGGACCAAGAGGACCCCGGGAAGGACCGGGATGTCCCGCCCTCACTGGCGAGCAGCCTGGCAGTGACAGCTGATACCAGACATCAGCCTGGTGGAGGAGAGGGCTCCGTGGGGCATCTTCCAGGGTGGGGATGGCCCCCAGCCCCAGAAGCCAGGCCCCTGAGGCTCCAGGGCCGGGCCTACCGCCTGAGCACAGCAGGAACAGTGGTGGGGGTCGGCTGTGCCAGGGTGGACAGCGGGCTTCCGGGGGGGGGGGGGGTGCTGTTGCCAGGATTTAAGCACACCCAGCACGGCAGGCAGAAACTCGGGGCTTCTGGCAGGCCCTGGTCGGGGGTAACGCGGGCAGCTTCCCGCTCGGGACAAAGTTTGTTCCTGGCAGACGGGGTTCAGGGGCTGGAGCTGACTTGGGGAGCACCCTGTCCCGGAAATGCAGGCGAGAAAACTACCTGCTCGCATCAGTAGGGGCAGTAGGGGCCCTGTACTTCCTTCCAGGCTGGGGTTCCCCTTGCCTGCCGCACAACACGGGCCAGGGCCCTGCAAGTGGCCTGGGAGGCCCCCAGAAGCAGGCCGGGCAGCCCCACCTTCCCTGCTCTCTGACGCACCCCTGTGCACAGGACCCTTGGGGGCCTCGAGTAAAGCAGGTGGGGCCCTTTGAATGGAGAGGCTCTGAGAGCCTCGCGATTTGTTCTTGCGGGGCACACGGGCTCTCAGGCAAGGCGGGGACAGGGGCGGCCTCAGCCTCACCAGCTGGCCCTTGTTGCAGGGAGGGACAGGGACGGGGGGGAGGGACCCACAAGGTAGCGGTGGGGGTGGGGGGAGCCCCTGGCAGGGAGGAGCTCTGCAGGGCTCCGGCCCAGGCCCAGCTGTCAGGGATGCCTTCCCTTCCCCCCTGTCTGCCTGTGCCCGCACCCCTCCCCGCCCCCAGCCTCAGGGGCCGCAGACGTGGCGGGTGGCCCCCCGCCTGCCTCGCTGGCTGGCCGATAAGTGCCCGGCGGGCCGCCCCTGTGTCTGGCCAGAGGAGCCAGAGCCTCGTAGGCCTCCGAGTTTGCCTTGAACTCCCGTGTCCACCGTCGGTCAGTCTGGTCGGCCCTGCATTATCTCAGCTCATCTCAGGCTCCGGCTGCTGTGGCCGGAGGAAACTAGCTCTGGAGAGAAAGCTGAGATGGTTTCTGCAGCTGGGCCCCAGGCAGCCCCTTGGACAGAGGCCTCCAGGAGTGGGGACCAGACTCTGGGGGGCTCATCCGTACTAAGAGAAGTCTCAGAGGGCCTGGGGCCCCACTGGGCCACGGGCCCTGGGTCTCAGCCGGCGTCACTGACCCTTCTGTGGTCTACGCTCTGACCAAGGTGAGGTGGGCGGGGCCGTGCCCAGCAGCCTTACCCCCGAGCCATGCCCAGAGAGCCGCCCCTCCTCTGCAGGCGTACACGCTCCCGCACTCCCGTGCCTGCCCAAAGGCACATTTGTGCACACCAAAGTCCCAACACGCTCAGGTGCCCGGGTCTCCCTACACGCCACCCTCTACGACCTCCAGCCTGTCTGGGAGCCCGGCACGGGGATGTGCCCCACCCCAGGCCAGGCCTGCACCGCCTTGAACTCCGAAGCCAGCCGGTGCCCCAGCCTGCCCCAGACCTCACGGCATGCCTGTAGGTGCCTCGTGCCTCACAAAGCGCTTTGGCCCACAGCAGGCTGTCATGACTCAGGGCCGCCTTCAGCGTGCACCAAGGAAGAGCTCAGACTCTTACAGAAGGGACGAGCAGACATTCCCATTCCCATCTTGCAGAAGGGACGGTCAGGGATCGGCATCCCCCATCACACAGAAGGAAAAACCAAGATCTGGGGACATTAGCACTAGCCCGTACCCAAGTGTTGTTTTGATGACCGTCACTCAGCTCAGTGTGGACGGCCTGGAGTCCCAGCCCGTGCCCGACCCTGTGATGTCGGGACGGACCTGGCATGCGGCCCACAAGGTGACACGGGTGGTTCTGGGGCCCCGCACGGTTGTAGGTCCTTCTGTTGGGGGCACAGCTATGGTTTGGGGAAGATCAGGGCAATCCCAGCCCCGCCAATCTCAGGGTCCTGACTCGGGGCCCGGAGAAGGACTGTATGTTGCCTGTGAGGGCCCCCCTGGTAGATCGTGTGGGGCGCAGGAACCCCCGGGCCCCTGGGAGGGGGAGGCCTCTGCCTTGGACCTCCTCCAAGGTCCTGCCTTGGACCTCTCCTTGGACCTCCTTGGGCCTGGCAAGCATAATGCCAGGGTGCCCGTGTTGAGTGCAGGGCCCCTGGGCATGTCAGAAGGGTACCTAGGGATCTGAAGGAGGTGCCCTCAGGGGGGCCCGTCTTTCTGGGGAAGCAGGGGTGGCCACGCCCTCAGACTAGGGTAGCCCCAGTCTCGGGGGGAGAGGGCACCCCAAGGAGGGGAGGCCTCAGGTGGGCAGGGGGACATGTCCCCAGGGGCCCCCAGGCTCGAGAGCCGGCCCTGACATCGGGTGGGGTATCTGCACCTCATTCCTTCTTGGCCTCTGACCCAGCCGGCCTGCTGCACCAAGATGTCCGGGCCTTTGCCCTCCTCAGCAAGAGGCAGCACCCCCGGACTCATTGCTAACGTGGACTCTTCAGTGCTAACGAGGACCCTGGGCCCTTGGGTAGACGGGTTCTACGTCCCCACGCGGCTCTGGCTGGCTTGTGTGGGTGAAGGGCCTCCTGGGCCATCGAACCCCCATGCAGCCGGCCTGCTGCTACCTGGGGGAGACCCTCGGCCCATGGGCTCCTGGGGACGGGGCCATAAATGCGGCTTGAGGTTTCACTGGCATCATAAGAAGCCTCATACTCTCTGTTGTCGTTTCTGGTGATTTCACCTGAGCACCATGTGCATTTACGGGCTCAGAGCTGGCACCAAGCCCAGGTGCCTTGGGGTCAGCTGCCCTGCCCTGTGCGGCCCCGGGCTTGCTGTGCAAACAGCCCCTCTGCCCTGGCGGCCTCAGAAGCCCGGCGGACGGCCTGTGCCAGACAGCAGGCACGGCTGGCTGAGACTGTCACCTGAGGCCACCTCCACCTGCCACGGAGACTACCTGGGAAGAGGGCAGAGCGGGCCACCCCCCCCCCCCCCCGCCTCCCTGAGAACAGTGGGCGCACCTGTCCGCGAGTGTGTCCAGGCTCAGCTTGGGGCCAGGGGGACAGTGGCTGCACAGAGCTGTGTGTGCCCATCAGCAGGACCAGCTCTTCCCAAGAACAGAGGCTGGTAACCTGGAAAGGGAAAGCAGGCAGGCCCCCGCGGTGAGTGAGCGGGAAGCTAAGGCCTAGAGAGGCCAAGCACCGGCCCGGGATCACCCAGCCCCAGTGACCAAGACTGGAGCAGCCGAGCCACTGGAGAGGGCGTGCTGGGCCAGCACTGCCCTGTCGGGCCCCAGGGGTAACCTCCTTAAACCCACAAGGGGCCCCTGGAGGCGGGCGGCTTCCCTGCGTGTTGCCCGCGGGGCGGGGGGTGACGCATCTTTCCGCCCTGCAGCAAGCGCGGAAGCCCTACGACGTGCGGGACGTCATCGAGCAGTACTCCCAGGGCCACCTCAACCTCATGGTGCGCATCAAGGAGCTGCAGAGAAGGTGGGCGCTGCTGCCGGGATCGCAGGACAGGGAGGTCGGCGGGGTGGGGCCCCCTCCCGCACGGCCCCCTCCCGCACACCCCCCCCCACCCCTCCCCCGCGCGACCCTGGGCAGCCCTTCCCACCGCCCCACCCACAGCACGGGCCTCCTACTCCCCACTTCCAGGCAAGGGCCAGGCCCCGCCCCAGGACACGCCCACCGCCCAGGAGACTGCCAGGGGCAAAGCCCCGCCCCCCCCCCCCCTCCGGGTCTGCACCCTGGGCTGTCCCAGTCCTAGACCTGGAGCCGCGAGCCCTAAGTACTGGGAGCCACCGTGTTCCAGGCTCTGGCTTCGAGCCCGGAGCCCTCGTTCCCATGGAGGCAGCATGGTCCTTGGGCCCTGCGCAGGCTCAGGCCAGCTGTGCCTCTACCGCGGGCTAGCCTGGGAACCCAACGGCCTGTGTCACAGGGTATGGCTGGGACACCGTGCCTGTCCTCGGGCTGCTCCCCACCCCGCCCAGCCCCATGGCTAACCCGCTCTAGGGATAGGAAGCTCACCCATCTCGGCAACCTGGCCTCGCTCTGGAAGGGCTCACTCGCGGGACGGACGTTCTCTCTGAGTGTGGCTGAGGCACCTGGCCTGGGCCACTTACAAGACAATGACAGGACACTGGGCAGTCCTGAGGCCCTGCGCTGCCCAGGGGGTACGTCTAAGGGGCTTTCCAGCCACTGCTCCCCACCTCTGAGCCCCCTGCCCGTAGTAGTACAGCCTCTGGGGCCTGGAAAGCCCCCGGCAGCTTTGTGGGTGCCCCCGAAAGGGGTGGGTGGCTTGTCGCGCTGCTGGGCACCTTGCCTGTCCACCCACCAGTGGGCTGAGTGCATGCGCGGTGCCCAGGCCCAGCACGAGCTCGTCCCCGTCTGTCTCCCTCCCAGGCTGGACCAGTCCATCGGGAAGCCATCCCTTTTCATCTCTGTCTCAGGTGGGTTCCCACGTCAACATAGGGTGGCCAGCACCCTCACCTGCCTCTCCCCACCAGAATGGGCCACCAGGGCCTCAGAGGTACAGGACATTCAACACGCCAGAGGGGACCAGGTGGACCCAACCCTGAGCCAAGTGCCCTGGAATTACGCGCCCTACGGAGAAAGTTTCAGTTAGTGCAAGGAACCACGTGGGTCCCTTTAAACAGCAGGCCTTCTAGGCCATCAGAGATCTAGAGTAGAAACGTGACCCGTATCCTATGAAGGAGGAGACCTGGGGAAGGGGGCTCGGGGGGTGAGTAGCCAGCCCATAGCCCGAGGGGCCATCAGCAGCAGTGAGGGGGATGCCATTCTCCAGCTCTGACTCCTCGTGTCCTCTTGAGCGGGGCTACGGTCACACTAGGAAGTTCCTTGGGATCGGCCTGGCCCAAGTTCAAGCGGGAGCCGTGGCTCACACAGGGGCCAGAAGGCAGGGCAGCTCGGCCTGGGCAGGGCTAGTGCAGCCTGGGGCGGGGGACAGGGGGCACAGAAGGTCCACGTTCGTTCCCAGACCACCGCGATAAAGCAAATGTCGCAATAAAGTGAGCCAAAGGATTTTAGGGTTTCCCAGTGCACGTAAAAGTTACGCTTACACCAAATTGTAGTCTACTGTGTGCGACGGCATATGTCTGCAAAACCAACGTGCACGCCTTAATTAAAACGAACTTTGTTGCTCAGAAGTGCAAACCGTCATCTGGGCTCTCGGCGAGTCCCGTCACTGATGACAGATCACCAAAACCAAAACAAATGCAAGAATAATAAAAAAAACGTTTGAAATAGTGCAAGAGTTGTGGGGGTGCCTGGGTGGTCACAGACCTGAAGAGGCAGTGGGCCACGGGGCTCCCTGCCCAGCCCACGTCTGGAGCTCCCAGCAGGGAAGAGCTTGCAGAGATGTCCTCCCAGGTGAGCCCCCCACCCCCGTCGCCCTGGTCTCTGAGGCCCTGCCCCGGTTCTGCCCCTGTCCCTGATTCTGGTGCTCTACCCCACAGAGAAGAGCAAGGACCGGGGCAGCAACACCATCGGGGCCCGCCTCAACCGGGTAGAAGACAAGGTAGGCGCGAGGGGCCCGGCCCCCCGCTGGCTCTGCCGGTCACCGTCCCGGGGGCTGGCACCCGCGGCGGCCGTTCGCTCGCCCACATCCGTCCTGAGCTGCCGTGCGGGATTCCGGGGGTGCCGGGGCTGCGGGCCTCCCTGCCCCCTCCTCCTGTGCCCAGTGCGGTTTGCACGGCCCCGGGAGCTCCCCGAGATCCGGCTCACATCCACCCCCCTGGATGAAGCTGGGCGTCGGTCCCCTGGCGCCTGGTTTGTAGACCTCTGGCAAGTGGCTTCTTTACTGACCAGCGGCAGCCAGTGCCCACGGGCCCCTCCAGGTGCGCGCGGGGGGCGGGCAGTGCCGTCTGGGGGAACATCAGAGGTGCTGACCGTGGCACGCAGGTGCATCATCGTGCGTGGGCAGGGAGGAAGGGCCGCGTGCTCGAGGACCCGCGGCTGTAGGGCTCTGACGGAGGTGGTGGCCGGGCCGGCCGAGGCCCTGCTGGGCGGCCAGGTGGGACCCCGGGCCCGGGATTCCAATTCTGTGCCGCAAAACCCGTGCTCCCTCTGCCCCAGGCACAGGGCGCTCGGCCCCCCCAGGGTGCCCCCACTCCCCCAGCAGCCTTGCGGGCCTCTCAGCCCGGGGGGCCTCTTCCCGGGGTGCCCTGGGGGCCGAGGGAGGCTCTGGGGAGTGGGAGGGCCTTTCTCAGGCTCAGGCCCACCCTGTGAAATCTCTGTGGTCTGGAGCGGGCTGTTATCTTGCCCGACAGCTCGTCCGTCTACACGGGCTTTATCTGAAAGTAGCTGGGAGGCTAAAAATAGAGGAATTTCTGCTGGGCAGGGCCTGTGTCTGCCGCTCGGTTTCCCCGGCAACGCCGGGCTCTGGCCCGCTTTCAGCCGCAGCGTCGCCACCTCCCCACCTGCTTCATCTGCCCCCGGCCCGGGCCGGCAGCTGGGCCCTGACACAGTGTGGGACGAGGCGGGGGCCGGGGGGGAGCACCGTCCAGGTGCCACAGGGACCCTCACTCCGGGCCTGGCCAGCTCACACATTTGACCCTGCCGCAGGGCCTGGCCCTCTGGCCAGTGCGGGCCCGAGGTGGGCGGGTACCTGGCCTGCTCTCACCCGGTGGCAGACGGCCCTGCCTGGCAGGACGGGACCAGTCGGGAGGTACCAGAGGCCCAGGGACCCCGGGCTTCGCCGCTGCCGTGAACAAGGCGTATCCTTGGCACTCTCTCTTCTTTGTGCGTGGGGCCAGGGGCTCGGGGCTGCCGTGCCCTTCTAGAAGCAGCTGGTGGCCACACTCAGTGCAGCAGGCCAGGCACCTGTGTGGGGGCTTCTAGACGCCCAAGGAAGTAGCGCTCGAGCAAGGAATAGACCCAGGCCCCTCTCCCCGACCTCCGCACCCAGCCCTGGAACCCCGGCCCCCACAGCCGACAGGAATTATGGCGGCCCGTGGGTGCATGAGCCTTCCTGCCCCCGACGGCCCTGGGAGTGGCCCCTGTTCCGCCAGCTTCCAGATGTGCTCGCCTCTCCTTGACCCTCTGCCCTGCTGTTCTCGGGCTTTCTCACAGCTCTGCCCGCCAGGTCTCAGGACAGGCCACCCCTTTAAACTCAGACTGAGCCTGATGTCCTCTGGGGGCGACAGTGGGTAGGAGACAGGGTCTCGGGGAGCAGCGCCCCCTCCCCAGGCTGGAACAACGTCATCCAGCAGCCTGCGGGGCCTGAGACCCAGGATGCAGAACCGTGGTAGGCCGAGGTGGGGCCAGCGCTGGCCTTGGGGAAACAGAACTACGTGCCCGCGTTTCTTCAGATCTGAACAACAAAGAAGTGTTTTCCGGAGTCCCTGATCCCTGGCGACAAGGTTTGGGAACAAAGCCCCCAGCGGCCTCGGCACCCGGGAGAGGGGCCGTGGCTGGGCGGTAAAGGCTCGGACGTCCACACGGGCGGCGATTAGGGAGGCCGGTTCTGGGCGGTCTCCACCCCCTCCTGCTGTGGGGACCGGCTCGGGCTGAGAGGTGGACTCATCTGCTCAGGGTCGCCACGGTCCCGGGCAGGCCGTGCTCCCCGCCCAGCCTCAGCCCCACTGTCATCCCTCAAGGCACTGCTGGAGATGGGCTGCCCTGGGCAGAGGCCACCCCTCGGCCTGCCCCGGCCCTCCCCGACCGCCGGCCCATGCCCCCTCGGGGGACAGGCCCTGGGAAAGGGCCTCGCCAGGTCCAGAGGGCAGAGTGGCACATCCCGGGCCCCACGTTATCACAGTTATCACTGGGCCCATCGGGACTATAAACAACCCCCCGAGCAACCCTGCTGACTGCACTGCAGGAAGCCGGGGGCAGGAAATCCCTGGGCCTTCCCTAACCCCACCGCCACCGGGCCGGCCCTCGGGCCTCAGCGGTCCGGGTGCCCCGTCCCGGGCGGGCTCTCGGAGCTGCAGGCCAGAGGCTGGAGGAGGAGGGGGAGAGGGGCGTCTGGGCTGCACGGCTGCTGGCCCCCATTCTCGGGAACGGATCGGTTCCAAAGACCAGGGGTCTGGGGTGTCCACTTGCAGGGAAAGCTAGCTCAGCTTGTTCCGGGGGGTGGGGGGGGCTCGATTTCCCTGCAGAGAGCCCCCTTTCCTTATGTCCAGGCCAGGGGGCCACATGGGACAGAAGGGCCCATGTACTCACTGCCCGAGCCCTCGTCACGGCTCGCGTGTGGCAGTGGAGGCTTCCCCCAGCTCAGAGCCCCCCACCCGTCTGTTCCCGCCCCTGGCTGCCGAGCATTCCCACCCCATGGCCTGTGCCCCCATGGGCCTCCCCCTCCAGACGGCCGGGAACCTGCCCCCCACCCCGGCCTCCCTTCAGTAGTGAAAGGAAACGGTGTGAACCGCTCTTTGCACGCTTCTGTTTAAAAAGCCACCCCATGCTCCTCCGTGCTGCCTGTATTCCGGAAAGGACTTGTATGTGGCCAAGCCAATCCTTTCTTACAGGTGGGGAAACTGAGGCCCGGAGAGGTGGAGCGCTTGCCCAGGGTCACACAGCCGGCTAGGTGAAGAACCGGTCCCAGCGGAGGCCACAGAGAGGTCGGGGAGCTGAGGTGCAGAGACAGAGGGAGCCAGAAAGTGCTTCAGAAACACGGAAATATGAGGGGTCTGTTGGAGGAGAGGCCGGGTGTAAGCGTGGAGGGCCAAGCGGGGGGCAGGCTGGGGCTGGGGAGTGGGGGGCAAGCAGTAAGGTCCGGAGGCCGAGCCGCCCAGGGGAGCGGCACAGATTCAGACAGGCCCCGGAACAGGAGTCCTGAGAACACGGCCCCTGCCCGGCCCCCGGCTCCCGGCTCTTCCAGGGCTGCTCAGAGGACAGGCGTGCCCTTGGCTCCCTGGGGACTCCCTGGGGAAGACTGCTCCAACCTTCCTCCCCGTGTGTATTCTTAGCTCGGTCCTCAGGACCCGCTGCGCCGTTTATGTTGAGCCCTGTTTATTTTGCAAGTTCAGTTCGTGCTGCTTTTGCTGATACGAGGAACACGGTGGGCTGGGGCCGGGAGCATTTCTTTCTTCTGTTTCTGCCGGAAACGTCCACGGCTTAAAGCCTGGAAGGCCTGGGTTTGCAGGCCCCGGTTCAGAGGGTGTGGGTGGGAAGGGGCCCCCCAACACCTGACCCTCCTTCAGCAGGCTCCCGTCCCAGGTCCTGGCCAGGCATACCTTTCTCCTGGACACGAAAGCCCCCCGCCACAGCTGCCCTGGCCCCCTCCCCTCGGATCAGATAAGCCCGGCTACCCAGGCCTTGAAGTCTGCGCCAGACTCGGCTCCCTTGCTCTGGCCTAATCCCCCCAGCCGCCAGCTGGCCTGAGGCCCCGTCATCCCAGCAACCCCCTCCCCGCTCACCCCCAGGAGCCGCCTTGATGCCCTGCCCTGCTGCACACCACGGCCTCCCTGCAGCCTCTAGGTGTTTGTCCTCTCTCGCTAGGTGATCGTCCGGCCGTCCGTTTGGTCTCCGGCCTCACCCACCCCCACCTCACGTTGTGCGTCATTTCCCAGGCGCTGCTGAAACCCGCTGGCTAGTATTTGCTTCAGGAGTTTTGCATTGGAATTTATGTGCGAGATACACACACAACCGAACTGTCTTTTTTCTGTGCTGTCTTCTGCAGGTTCTGGTATGAAATTTATGTGAACCTCGCTGAGTGGGCCGAGAGGTGTTCCCTCTTTTCCTGTATTCTAGAATATTTTACTTAGAATTAGGATTTTTTTTTCCTCCCTTGAATGTTTAGTGACGTTTAAAGGTAAAGCCAGCTAGGCCTGGTGCTTTCTTTGCGGGAAGACTTCACGTTCTAAGTCAATGGCCTCAACGGTTGTAGGACACAGGTTTTCCATCTCTTCTTGTGTCAGTTTTGTTGAGTTGTACGTTCTAGAAATGTGTACATTTCTTCTCAGTTTTCCAACTTACTGGCATTATCGTTTTATTTTTTTTACTTTTTACTTATTTATTTTGAGAGAGAGAGAGTGTGAGTGGGGGAGGAGCAAAGAGAGGGAGAGAGAGAATCCCAAGGAGGCTCCACTCTGTTGGCGCAGAGCCCGACATGGGGCTCAGACTCACGAACCGTGAGATCATGACCTGAGCTGAAATCAAGAGTGGGAAGCTTGACCGACTGAGCCCCCCAGGTGCCCCCTGGCATTATCATTCTAATGCCTGTATCCTCAGTAACTAGGAACCTTTCTTAATTGCCAATATCGTTTATTTTGCCTTCACATTTTTTCCCATTGGTTGAGCTTGCCAACTATTTGTCAATAATAAATTCATTAATATTAGTGAAAAAAATAAAAAACTTTTGACCTTGTTGATCCTTACTATTGTAGGTTTCCATTTCGTTTCATTTGCTTCCTTCTATTTACATGGCCTTAACCTGGCTCATTCTCTTCTTAGGTGGATAGTTACTAATTTTCAGGCTTTCTAGATTTCTAAGATGTGAATTTAAGGTTATACATTTTCCTCTGAATAGCACTTAAAGTGCATCAACCAATTTTGATATATAGCATTTATTTTTTTTTAATTTTTTTGTTAACGTTTATTTATTTTTGAGACAGAGAGAGAGACAGAGTATGAACGGGGGAGGGGCAGAGAGAGAGGGAGACACAGAATCGGAAGCAGGCTCCAGGCTCTGGGCCATCAGCCCAGAGCCCGACGCGGGGCTCGAACTCACGGACCGCGAGATCGTGACCTGAGCTGAAGTCGGCCGTTTAACCGACTGAGCCACCCAGGCGCCCCCGATATATAGCATTTAAATTTAATGTTCATTCCCTTATGTTTTTCTGATCTCCATGATGACCCCTTATCTTCCCCAGCAGCTATTTACAGCCTGACCTTTGTCATTGGTAGAATTGTGGGAGCTTTCTAATCTCACTTGTCAGAGAAAGTGATTGGGTGACATCAGTCCTTTGAAATACCGTGACACGTGTTTTGTGATACAATAAGTCGCCCATTCTTGTAACTGGACCTTCTGTACTCGAATGCCACGTGTCTCCTGACGTTGTTGGGTGCAGGGTTATATTTATGTCCATTAGGACAAGTCGGCTAATCGTTTTCTTGAAATCTATATTCTCACTGGAATATTGTTATCTACCCAATCCATCACTCCTGAGAAATACAACAAAATTCCTACTGTTGTGGAGAATTTAGTGTTCC